>NC_090265.1:663547367-664166685 GCF_040414725.1 Anabrus simplex
CCATAAAATTGGGTCAGATCCACATAAGGTACCGACTTTAACTGATTGGGAAAACGTCCGGCAGAATAAGAAGATAGAGATTTTGTCAATACAAGGACAGGTGGCATTTTCTTATTAATTTGTGGATGGAACAATATTTAAGGCACCTTGTTGCAAGCGTTCTTGATTTTACTTGAAAAATCAGGATTGAATGGAATCAACCTATAATTTTCAAAATGCGGCTGTGTGTACTAATCAGTAATCACTCTACAGTACCATATTCTCAGTAGTCTACAGAGAAAAACGAAGTGCCGGTAACAAAAATACTTGGTACCATCATCACATAAATCATTGGATAGTTTATAGGTAAGTACTTTTTCTAAACGATCTTTCAACATAGGTTGAGAATGAAACCTACGAAGCTTTCCTTCTTTCTTTCTGACAATAATAAGAGCAGCAAGAGACACTCGTCTGCCTGAAAACTCATTAATGAAAACTGTCACTTGGCCGGGGAAGGCGGCTGAGTAGCGCGGCCGACTACCACACGGCGACAGAGAATTCACCTGAGCTACTGTGTAGCCGATTCTGGTCGCAGCAACGCAGTAATGTTGAGAGCTAATATAGGCAGGGGGTGTCCACAGGGAGGAGTATTATCACCAACATTATGGTGTTTGGTAGTGGATGAACTACTTACCAGGTTAAATGTTGGAGGAATTTACGCCCAAGGCTATGCAGATGACATTAGCCTGATGGCGGTGGGAAATTTCCCCAGTAAGGTTTCAGAGCTCGTACAGAGCTCCCTACGTAGGGTGGAAAGATGGTGCCACGACATGGACTTATCGGTTAACCCCGACAAGACGGAGCTCGTGGTATTTACCAAGAGGAGGAGGCTAGACGGACTGTCAGAGCCTTTCCTATTTGGGAAAAAATTAGTTAAGACAACCTCAGTTAAGTACCTAAGGGTAATCCTTGAAGCAAGACTGAGTTGGAAGAAACATATAGACCTTAAGGTGGATAAGGCTCGCAAGATTATGTGGGCCTGTCGGAGGGCCGTCGGAAAGACTTGGGGCCTAGGACCTAAGGTGGTCCAGTGGCTCTATATCTCTATTGTACGGCCCACAATCACCTACGCATCTTTAGTCTGGTGGCCAGGTTCGGAGAGTAAAACTGTGACCACCAAGTTAAACAGTGTCCAAAGACTTGCGTGTCTAGGAATAACAGGGGCACTGGATACCACACCATTATGTGCAATGGAGGCCATCCTAGGTCTTCCCCCTTTACATTTATATGTTAAGGAAATAGCGGGAATGAGTTCCTACTGCCTCTGGTCACTCGGAGGATGGTCCTTCAAGAATCCGAATAGAGGTCATGCCTCTATTCTTACAAGGGTTCACCAGACCTGCCCTACGACAATGATGATCGGGGACCTGATGAAGCCTAGTTTTAATTTGAATTATAAGTTCACAGTGGTGATACCCACAAGGCAGCAGTGGGCCGCGGATGCTGGGGCCTGTCTTAGGTCTGGGGGCTGTACATGGTACATAGATGGCTTGCGGACAGTGACGGGCACAGGTGCCGGGGTCTGGGGGCCTAAGACAAGGCTCTCCCTACCTATGGGTAAATACGCTACTGTTTTCCAGGCCGAAGTATGTGCAATACTGGCCTGTGCTGTATATATATGGAACATGCCTGGACACAGAAGATGCATCACCATTTGCAGCGATAGCCAGGCAGCGTTAAAAGCACTATGTGCAGTTAAAACAACATCAAAAATGGTATGGGAATGCCAAAGGATGTTAGATCAGCTGTGTGAACTTAGCTCAGTTACCCTATTATGGGTCCTTGGGCACACAGGTATCAGTGGAAATGAAGAAGCTGACAAACTAGCGAAACAAGGCTCAAAAGGTCCTTTCGTAGGACCAGAGCCCTTCCTGGGAGTGTCACTCCGAAGTGTGAAACTGGTAATATCCCAGTGCACAAACCAGTCTCACTTAAACATTTGGAAGAGGTTAACTATAGCAAGGCAGGCACGTGAACTTATCAAAGGGCCTAACCAAAGTTATAAAAAGGTCCTGGTAAATTTGAATAGGACCAGAATGCGAATGGTAGTTGGACTGTTGACAGGCCACAATACCTTACAGAGACACCTACACATCATGAAAATCAGTCAGGATCTGATGTGTAGAAGATGCGGTAGGGAGGAAGAGACCTCCGCGCATGTGTTATGTGAGTGCGAGGCTCTTGCAAGCACTAGACATTGATACCTTGGCTCACATTTCACAGACCTACGTGTGGAGTCCTGCGGAGGCAGGGTTCACCCATTCTTTATCTATCTATCTATCTATCTATCTGGTCGCCGATTCCTGTCACCTAGTGTGAAGCGGCCCTGTCACTCGCTTCATTGCTAAAAAGTTGTCGCCATAGTACTCGCACGCATTGATCCACGTACCCCAACGTGTGACTACAGGCTGTGGAGGTAGCGGGATATCGGAAGCTAGTTACTTAAAGAGTTTCCTGCGCGATGGGGCCTTGATAAATACCTTTTTTACCTGCGACACAAGTCTATCAATGTCAGGAAAATTCTCCCTCACGTCTTCTGCCACTCTGTGGAAAGCATGAGCTAGACAAGTTACATGCACCATTCTTGAATAAAATGCTTTGATAGCTTTACCAGCTTTAAATATGTAAGGCGCGGCATTGGTCATGAAAAGTAAAACGTCATCGTACCTCACACCGTCAGGCCACAGCAGAACCATGGCCCTGTCAAACATTCAACATATTGTAGAATGATTGACAGATTGCAGGACTTCAGAAGTTAGCAAAAATATTGCTCCGGGATTATCTATTTCCAGGGTTCCTACTATTACATTAGCTACGTAACGACCTTCAACATCAGTAGTTTCGTCTGCTGAGACAAAAAGCTTCTTTCCGCTTGTTCTTTCCCGTATTCTTTGAAGTGTTTTTTCATAGCAGAGCGGTATGTAATTTTTCCTTAGCGTAGATTCGTCCGGAATGGAATGACCTGTATACCGTGCTAGGAACTGCCTTAATTTAGGAAAAGTTAGTTTATGAAGAGGAATATTTGCTGTCACAAAAACTTCACACAGTTCATTAAAAAAGGCTGAGGTTGTACCTCTGCTTGATGATGCGTTTTGCATGAGTAACTGTTGAGTACTTTTTCTTTCTGCTCATATTCTGAATACCGCGCACATGTTTGTCGCGACAGACGTGCTGTTGAACAGTGAATCTTTTTGCTGTTGCCACTTTCAATTCACACACTTTACAGAATAGTATTTCACCATCTTTAGAAAGGTATCTTCCCCGAATTCAGAGACAATTTTTTCTCAAATGACCTGCCTTGGATGTTTTTACCTTTGGCATTTTAACACGCACTCGAAATGGTTACACACAACTGACATCTACAAACTGTATAACTAAAATTGACCTGAAGGAACAAGGAAATAGAGTACACTGGCAGAAATACCTTGCTGCTGACGTCACACTGTGAACACACTTCCCTGGTGAACTGATAAAGGCTTAGCCCTTGTCTGAAGGTCACCCAAGAATAGCTTAGCTCTCACCTTCTGTTAAGACACAAAGGTGAGGGACGTACAAAGCTAAGCACTCAGCTCACAACCGAGTGCAGAAACTTTTGAAGATGAACCTTCACGTAAACCTTCAAGTACGTCAAGATATAGGAACTGGTTGGTTGATAACATAAAACGTGGATTCTTATTTAAAAATAAAAGGTAAAGGTGTATTCTGCCCGAAGGCAGGTCCGAGCCTCCGCAGAGGTGTGCCTGAGCCGGAGTTTACGTACGGTAGGGTGGCCAGTTCCTTTCCGCTCCTCCATTCCCGTACCCCCTACCAACAGCGTGTGGCAACCCATCCAAATCTTGACCACGCCCAGTGTTGCTTAACTTCGGAGATCTCACGGGATCCGGTGTTTCAACACGGTTACAGCCGTTGGCTTATTTAAAAATAACCAATAAGAAAAATAAAATAATTAAAAATGACAAAATAATGATGCAAAAAGTTAAAAAAATGACCTAAAAATCAAATACTTCAAGAAAATGACGAAAAAATTACTTAATAAATACGCATTTCTGTAATCTGGGGGCCATGAACAGGATTTGTATATAACTTAGCAACTTCTATGACACACCAATTAAAAGGTGACATGTCATTGAAATCCGGGCCCTGGTGATTATTTCCAGGAGCTTTATATACCCTGAGTTTATCATGGCATTTTGAAGTGCTTTCATGATTGCCCAAATCTCCACTGAGTCAAAAGCTTTTTTATAATCAATTGCCCACACTTCTTCATACGTATTGATATTCTTGCCCCTCCTGTGTAGAGAATATTCTAGTTGGAATTTTCTTTTTGAGTGTAAAGTGGAAAGTCATATTTTTAAGTGTTGTGTTTACTTTTTTCCTATCCATAGTGCCATCTGGTGTAAGGCCAGTTTCTTTTAAATCCTCCCTAATTTCTTTTATCCATCTCCATCCAATTGTAGTGTTTTTTGAAGCAAGATTGTACTCCACTAGCTGTTTCAGAAGTCACGAATCTGGCATTCTCAGGATGTGGCCAAAGTACCCTAGTCATTTCTTGCGCATGGTATTAGTAATGGGTTCTAATTTATGATATACAACATTCTTAGGTACTATTCACTATTGCCCATCTTTTTGATAGCTTTTATTGATACAAGTTCTTCCAATTCGTCTTTCGATCTTCTGTAATCTGTCAGTTTTTAATTGTTTAGATAGAATAATGTTTCTGCGGCATATGTGGCTTCTGGCTTTATGACTGTTTTGTAATGTTTGATTTTTGCATTAATGGATAAGCATTTTGTTTCCCATGTTAATTTTTGTGCCTTAGATAATGTTTGCCCTTATCTGAATTGAAAGTTTTTCATTTAAATTATTTGTTATTAACTCACTAGATATTTGAATTGTGTTACAATTTTAATTTTAGTACCGTTAATATGTATTTCTTTTAATGGTGTTGGTTTTTGGAGCATATTTTCTGTTTTCTCAAATGATATTTTAAGGCCAATTTTATTTCCAATGATGTGAAGCTGTGATATTTGAGTTTTTTCTTCATCTAAATCTTTGGCTAGTAACACCATGTCATCTGCAAAACCAAGGGAATTTGTTTGGATTTTCCTACCTATTTTAATATTTGGAGGGTCTCATGTTACCAATTTCTAGTGCACAATTAAATAGTGGGCCTAATGGTGATAAGCCATCAACCTGCCGTAACCCATTAGTTACTTTGAATGGGTCTGTTAATTCGCCTCTAAACACTTTACTTTTGATTTAGTCTCTGTAAGAGTCAATTTTATCATATTTATTAATTTAGGATGTAATCCCATGTGTCATAAAATTTTTAATAAAGGTTTCCTGTGAATAAAATCATAGGCCTTCTTGGAGTTGATACTTTGTAAATGTTATCACCATATCTCTATTTCTTTTTCTGTTGTAATCCGTTATCAGCTTGAGGCTCATAATTTGGTCAGGGCAACTCCTCCAAGGCCTGAAACCTGCTCGATATTCTCCTAGTTCATTGTCAAGTTGTAATTTAATTCTGTTGAGAATAGTTCTAGCGACAGTTTTATGAGTAATGTCCAGGAGTGAAATCCCTTGGTAGTTATTAGGCTCTGTTTTGTCCCCCTTTTTCTGTAGTAAATGGATAATGGCTGTTGTCGAATGTTCTGGGAATTTTTCTGTAATCCAGATGTTGACTAGTTGTTAGTGAATGGCAATTATTGCTGAACTTCCAGTATATTTCCAAATTTCTGCAAAGGTCTGATCTTCTCCAGGTGCTTTAAAATTCTTCATGTCATTCAGTACTGTGTAAACTTCCTTAATTTTAGGAGGGTTTATATTCTCTGCTGGGGTTGTTATCAGTTTATTGACATCTAAGTGAAGGAATTCTGTTGGTTCTTCACAATTTAGGAGTGTTTTGAAATACTTAGCCAGGATTTGTGGATTGCCGTGATTCTTGTGGGCTAATTCACCCTTTCCATCTTATAATAATAAGATTAGGGCTTCATACTTTTTTTTTTAATTGTGTAATAATTCTATGAATGTGATATTTTGATTTCTTCTTCAATTGAGTTCAGAGTTTCTGTAAGATACTGTCTTTTTATTCTTTTTAAGGTTTTAGTTGTATCTTTCTGCTGTTTAACTAAATTTTGAAAAGATGCTTCAGATTTTTGGGACTGGTGCAATAACCATGCTTTGTGCTTTTCTCAATCATATGATCACATTCATTATTCCACCGCTGGTTTTTTAATAAGGCTTTATTGGGGCTGATTCTACTGCAGTCATCAGTCAGGTCATCTATATTATCTGTGATTTCAATTTTTTTCTGTTGCTTTTTGATTATTTTAATTTTTATATAGCAGTGTAGGATCTTTTTTTTTTTTTTTTTTTTTTTTTTTGGTTTATAGGCTTGTTGTTGTAGTCTTCTTTGGGGAGTTAATTTGATTTTAATTTTAACTACATAATGATCTGAGCCTATGTCTGTTCCTCAAAGAGCCCTGACATTATAAATTTCTTTGTGATAAAATTTATCCACAAATACATGACCAAATTGCCTTTCCCTTTAGTGCAATCAGAATGTTTCTACGTTTTGAGTTTCTGTGGTTTTCTCTTCAAATATTATATAGATTTTGATATTAGACATGATTCCTGCAAAGATCAATGAGTTTTTGAATTTTTTTTTTATTATTTTTTTTTTGTTCTCTTCTGAGCAGTCCATTTACCAGTTACATCACAATATCCACGTTCTCTTCCTAGTTGGGCATTAAAATCTCCAATTAATATTTTAACATAGTTATTTAGGATATCGTGGAGTAGATCCCAATAGTTTTCTACCTCTACACGGTCTTTTAAAGAATTATTCTTATCATTGGTAGGAGCATGTGGATTAGTTATGATATACATTTTATTAGCTTTATCACTTTTAATTTCCCAATTTGTAGAAGGGAATTCATAATGGACCAGCACAAGATTCTCATTATGGGATTACAGGAAATTAGAAACATCGATCAGGATGCATTGGAATCTCAAGGGTACAGACTGTACAAAGGTATACCAGGAAAGGGAGTGACAAAAAATATTCCCCAGTTTGGAACAGGCTTTTTGGTTAGCCTTTAATAAACTCTATATAAAAGTTTAAATCTCACTCCTCAAGGATCTCCGCACAAGGAAGTGGAAGCAATGCCAGGACTCAGCTAAGGTCTCCGCGATTGTTATCGTACGCTCCCGAGTTAAGAGCTAGTGGGATCCTTTTTTGTTGCCTCTTACGACAGGGAAAACCAAGGATGTTATGTTATTGCCCATAACCACAGGGGGTGCTTCTGTTTAATAAAGAATGCTCTTCAAAATTTGTAGAAATCATCTTTAAAGCATGTAAAATACCTGTCGTCAAAATCTTATTAATCAAGGTAGGGATGGTGATTATTGTTTTAAGTAGAAGTTCAACTTGGCAACCATCCTCTAGTAACACTAATCAGAGGAAAAATATGGAAGGGGCCCACCACTTCAAAAAATGAAGGTATCAGCCAAAGAAAGGCAAGGGCCACCAAGGGCAAGACTCTCTAGGCCTCCCAATGTAATACTGTTAGGGTCATAAAAGAACAAAATTTGACCAAGTGAGGTCGGATAGGGCACAAGTAAGTGGAAGCAATGTCAGGACTCAGCTTAGGGCCCCGTTTTTACCAACCCATGTTCCCAAGTTGAGAACCCCTGGGGTCCCTTTTAGTTGCCTTTTAAGACAGGCAGCGGATACCGTGGGTGTTATTCTTCGCTGGTTCCTTTGAAGCTAAAACACTTGGAAATTATCTGGAGAATTATGATTTTATATCTGCTTTCTCCTCCTGACCAAGAAACAGGACTAAGAGGTAGAGAGGCCCTATACATTTCCAGTTTCTCCTCTGTTTCAAAATCTAGATTTGTCATCCCTCCTTTTTTTTCTAATCATATTAATTTTTTTCCTACCAAATACTTTAAATAATATGTTGATATCTATGTATCAGAACATTCACTGGATACATCGACTTGAATATGTCTTTTCAAATTATTACTTTCTGAAAGAAACTGTATTTATTTATTATTTACATATTTTACGCCCACATTGGAGCACTGAAATCAATACATTTGAGTTAATTTCTTCTTCTTCTTCTCCCAGAACTTTTTCATCCTCTCCGACCTGGAAGCCCTTTGTGTGTCCGATATAGTATATTGTTTCCGTTCAACTGCTTTTAGTTTGAGACTTATGCTTTTGTTCTTCAAAATCCTCTTCTCTTTTCTGTCTTTGATTTGTTGCCGAGTTATACCCAATTCTTCCAAATCGTCCTGAACTTCTTTGAACCAATTATTATTGATTTTATTCTTCAAAAAGTAATCGAATAGTTGTTTCAATATCCTGGTGTCTGCTAATCTTGATATGTGACAGAAAAAGGAAATTCTTCTTTTACGCATTGTAGATATTATTGATTCACATTCACGATAGACAATGTTGTTAGGCAACAATCTCCACTGTCCATCAACTTGGTGTTTTTTATTAATAATTGTTCTAAGAATTCTTCTCTCAGTTTTCTGTAATTTGTCTGTTGTAGATTTTACATTTAATTTGAATAAAGTTTCACTAGCATAGGTTGCCTCTGGTTTAACTATGGAATTATAGTGTTTCAGCTTAGCGTTTATCGAAAGAGATTTTTTTTTATAGGTTGGCCAGGTAAGTCTTTGTGCTTGTTTAAATTTAGTTGTTCTGTGTTCTATTGCTTCTTTTTCATTTGTGTTCCATGTTATTATTTCCCCAAGATATTTGAATTTCTGAACAATTTTAATCTCTTTATTACTGTTCAGCTGAATAACTGGTAAATCAACTTTAAAAGTTGGCATCATTTCTGTTTTTTCAAATGAAATTTGTAATCCCATTTTTTTAGCTATAATTTCTAGTTGTTCAATTTGAAATTTAGCCTCTTCTATTGTATTTGCAAGTAATGCTAAATCGTCCGCAAAAGCAAGGCAGTTGAGTTTAATATTTCTACCGATCTTGATAGTTGGTTGGCATTTCTTGTTCCATTCACGCATAACCTGTATTAATAGGAAAGGAAAATTAAATTTCTTACTAATAAACTGAGATATGTTATTTTTATTAGGTCTGTCTTGAGCTGCTCAGTCATTTGGATCTCACTTTACTGTTCATTGAAACACATGGCAAAGTTGAAGCAACTGATGTTCCAACGATACCTAGAGTAATATTGTCTACCCTGATCAAGTCATTTAGCCAGTGTAAAAACAGGTAAGCAATTGACAGAATTTCATTAATATATTACCTTTCTCTTGGGTGATGGATGTGCAGAGAACAGTCCTCATGGTACATGCTTTTTGCTGATGACATAGTTCTGTGAAGCTCCAGTAGAGAGTGAGTACTATTAGTTGCTGGGATCTTTGGCCATGTGAAGAGGTGAAGCAACTTGTGACCTGGTGTTGGTGCACACCGAGCTGTACTCGTGTTATGGTGAGAGCATGGTACTGCTCAAACAGAAAACATTTCCAGAGTGTTCACAAGCAACGCACCGTACACCTGACTACTTTTGACCACTTTTCAAAGGACTTTTCAATGTGATGTCTTCTGAACTGTGCATTATTCATGCTGACACAAGAGGTCGACTGTCCTCCTCTCCCAATTTGCATACACCTAGTGTAGCCCGTATTACTGTATTTTTTTATTCAGTCCTGTCTTGTCTTGGCCAGCATACTTCTTACGAATTTCATCTAACTTGCCTGGGTTTTACTTTCCTCTGCTTTGGTCATTACCGAAGTTTCAGCCCCATACGTTAAGATTGGTAGAAAGAAGTTCTTGTACACAATTTTTATCTCTTGTGTCATTCTTCCATCTTCTGATATCATACTCCCAAGATACTGTTCTTATTACCTCTGGTGGTACCCCCTGAACTGTTACACCTCCTTTTACATTCCTTGATCCTCATGTAAGAACAACAGTTTTGTTCCTTTCCTTATTAATTTTCATTCCCCATTTTTCAATCCCTTCATTCCATATGTTTACCTGTTCTTGAACTTCCTCTTGACTCACTATCACTCCTAATACTATTATCAATTATTTCTGAGTCCCCTTCATTATCACTTTCAAGAAGAAATTGCATGATCCTAGTTTTAATGTTCATTTTTCAAATGTCTACCAGGAATATATTGTAATTTTACAAAAATAATTCAGGCCTCAAAAGTCCACTGCCTTGTGGAAAGAGGAAGGATCCTCAAAGTCTAAGGGAGTAAACCCCGAAATAAAATCCTCTAATGTAATGCACCAACCTCCAGTTAATGCTCTGAAGAAAATGGAAAGTGGAAAGTCAGCAAGAGCAGATGAACTAACAGCAGACATGATTAAGGCAGCTGGAATCTGTGGAATACAGTGGCTACATTGAACACTGGGAGTATATGGAAAGAGAACAAGTTGCCAGATGACTGGGAAGAAGGAATTATATAATACCATTGTTTTTAAGAATGAAGTGCACCTATTAGAGGCATCACGCTTCTGGCACATTGCTTTAAGATAATGGAGAAGATTATAGAACAGAGACTGAGAGAAATAATGGAAGATCAATTTGAAGAGGAACAATATGGATTTAGGAATAGAGGAACCACAGACGTAATTTTTTCACTCAGGCAGCTAATAGGAACATTTTGGCAAAAAGGGAAGGACTGGATAATAGTGTTTTTGGATTTGGAAAAAGCATATGGCGGTGGAGAGAGGAAAAATATGGGAATGTTTGGAAAAACATAACATCCCAGAAGCACTAGTTTGCAAGTAGGAGATGGAAGATCTGTGCCACACCTCATTACCTTCATATCTTACTTTACTGATATCGCATTCTTTACAATGTCATAGATCAGTCAGTTGTGACTGGCAAGTATTCTCTATACCTAACTTGACGTGTAGTTCATCCCTATTAGAAAGATGGCACCTCATGTAACGGAGGATTGCCAAAGCATCTTTCTAGCTTATCTTTGATTCATATGATCTCTGATCTGGGGATAATAATGGCTTGGATAATAATAATAATAATTCCATATGGCTATTTCTAGCTGAGTGCAGCCCTTAGGCAGACCCTCTGATGAGGGTGGGCGGCATCTGCCATATGTAGGTAACTGCGTGTTATTGTGGTGGAGGATAGTATTGTGTGTGGTGTGTGAGTTGCAGAGATGTTGGGAACAGCACAAACACCGAGCCCCCAGGCCATTAGAATTAACCAATGAAGGTTAAAATTCTCAACCCGGCCGGGAGGCGAACCCGGGACCCTCTGAACCGAAGGCCAGTATGCTGACCATTCAGCCAACGAGTCAGACAAGGCTTGGATAAAAAAGATGGAGACGTTAGTCTACGAGATAATTTTTATCTCGTATAAATGGTATTTCAAAAATATTCATACTTTACCTTGTATGGCTCTCTCAGTTTAGAGTCAGAATATGATTACTTAGAATCATTGCAATTGATTTCTTCAGTCTCTTCATTCTCCAGGTATTTATCTTATTTTTCCTTCCTTGGCTTGCCATTGTTATGCTGGTTTTGTTTACTGAGAGATCCCTGTTCTGTGTATTATTCTTTTATTTATTTGCTGCAGACTTATTTCAGTGTCCTTTCCTTTTTCTTCATGTCTACTTATTATGTTTTCATTTCTATGTTGAGCAAAAGGTAGCACTGATCCAATTGTTTCGTGTGTGTGATGAGTTTGTTTGTGGTTTCTGATTGGAAATCTTTCATTTCTCTTTGGCTTTGACGTCTGACTTGAGCTTATGTTCTGTAATATAGTTTAACGCTGATGCTGTACGATTCATGTTCACCTTGATGTGCAATATGAATGCGTGTCTTGCGGCGTGTAAGTTATTTTTGTTATGGTGTCGACTGGGTGAGCCAGGCCTATTTGCAGCGACCCAGATATCTGATCTGTGCTCTCAGATCAAGCTCATGAGCCATCGACTGATTCTTGTCATGCTATTACAATTCTTATTGTGACGTGTCTTGATATTATATTATTTATTCATTCTGCTTCGCATATTTGGTCTCTGAGTGTGTGTGTGGGTGTAGTATGGTTATTGGACCTGTGTTATTTTTCAGTATCTTATGGATGTTTGCTTTTATCATTATTTTTATCTTTTCTCGCTATTGTTTCCGGATTGCTTAGCCAATTTACATGCTTATTTTGGGATTTTACCTTTCATTTGACTCATGTTTATTTGTTTCCATAACTATGGCAACTCCTTTTAACCTCCTTGTGTTCCATATTTGTTTTCTTTTCTGCCAGCATTGCTTCACTGGCGTTTTTTTATTTCTGGGGATACAGTCTCATGGAGATTGTTGGGAGCCATGTTTCTTTTTAAAAAGCCTTGACTTTATCTGGGAAGCCATGATAATATTTTTCTTGTGTGAAAGCTGCTACTTTCACCTCTTTATGACATCTGGTCTCTAGGAAAGAAATACTTTGGATCACGTTTTAATTACCCTGTCTGGTAATGATTGAATATAATTGTATCACTTTTCATGATACCTCTGTTGCGACAGTGTAAAATTTCATGAGATCTTATTTAATGAGTCAAACGACTCGATTGCAATTGATATATCTTCACAGACTATGTATGTGAGTATTCAACTCACTGTGTTTCCCCATTTTACTTGTTCTTTCTTGCTAAGCTTATGTTAATAAACCTCTGCTCTACGTTATTGTCCCTCTGCTTTGGGGACATGCGTTTTACACTTTGTTTCTCTAGTCTGAGAGGCCCAGATTCAGCTCCTAGCAGTTTCAAGCCAGTTTCGACCGATGCAGAGTAAATAGGTAGGTAAGTAGGTAGTGTAGATCTCTGTGTTGTGTTTGAGTCATCAGTCCATAGACTGGTTTGATGCAGCAGTCCATGCCACCCTATCCTGTGCTAACCTTTTCATTTCTACGTAACTATTATATCCTACATCTGCTCTAATCTGTTTGTCATATTCATACCTTGGTCTACCCCTACCATTCTTGCCACCTACACTTCCTTCAAAAACCAACTGAACAAGTCCTGGGTGTCTTAAGATGTGTCCTATCATTCTATCTCTTCTTTTCGTCAAATTTAGCCAAATCGATCTCCTCTCACCAATTCGATTCAGTATCTCTTCATTCATGATTCGATCTATCCATCTCACCTTCAGCATTCTTCTGTAACACCACATTTCAAAAGCTTCTATTCTCTTTCTTTCTGAGCTAGTTATCGTCCATGTTTCACTTCCATACAATGCAACGCTCCACACAAAAGTCTTCAAAAACATCTTTCTAATTCCGATATCAATGTTTGAAGTGAGCAAATTTCTTTTCTTAAGAAAGCTCTTCCTTGCTTGTGCTAGTCTGCATTTTATGTCCTCCTTACTTCTGCCATTGTTAGTTATTTTACTACCCAAGTAACAATATTCATCTACTTCCTTTAAGACTTCGTTTCCTAATCTAATATTTCCTACATCACCTGCCTTCGTACGACTGCACTCCATTACTTTTGTTTTGGACTTATTTATTTTCATCTTGTACTCCTTACCTAAGACTTCATCCATACCATTCAGCAACTTCTCGAGATCTTGTGCAGTCTCAGATAAAATAACAATATCATCGGCAAATCTCAAGGTTTTGATTTCCTCTCCTTGGACTGTGATTCCCTTTCCAAATTTCTCTTTGATTTCCTTTACTGCCTGTTCTATGTAAACATTGAAAAGGAGAGGGGACAAACTGCAGCCTTGCCTCACTCCTTTCTGGATTGCTGCTTCTTTTTCAAGGCCCTCAATTCTTATCACTGCAGACTGATTTTTATACAGGTTGTAGATAATTCTTCGTTCTCGGTATCTGATCCCTATCATCTTCAGAATCATAAATAGCCTGGTCCAATCAACATTATCGAATGCCTTTTCTAGATCTACGAATGCCATGTACGTGGGCTTGTTCTTCTTGATTCGATCCTCTAAGATCAGACGTAAAGTCAGGATTGCTTCACGTGTTCCTACATTTCTTCTGAAGCCAAATTGATCTTCCCCAACTCAGCTTCAACTTGTTTCTCCATTCTTCTGTAAATAATACGTGTTAAAATTTTGCAGGCATGAGATACTAAACTAATGGTGCGGTAGTTTTCACACCTGTCAGCACCGGCTTTCTTGGGAATAGGTATAACAACATTCTGCCAAAAATCGGATGGGACTTCTCCTGTCTCATACATCTTGCACACTAAATGAAATAACCTTACCATGCTGGTTTCTCCTAAGGCAGTCAGTAATTCAGAGGGAATATCATCAATTCCAGGTGCCTTGTTCCTATTTAGGTCACTCACAGCTCTGTCAAACTCTGACCTCAAAATTGGGTCTCCCATTTCATCAGCATCAACAGCCTCTTCATGTTCCAGAACCAAATTATCTACATCGTTACCTTGGTACAACTGTTGGATATGCTCCTGCTATCTTTCTGCTTTGTCTTCTTTCCCTAGAAGTGGCTTTCCATCTGAGCTCTTAATATTGATGCATCTAGATTTCCTTTCTCCAAAGGTTTCCTTGATTTTCCTGTATGCAGCATCTACCTTTCCCAGGACCATACAGCCTTTGACATCCTTGCACTTCTCCTTCAGCCATTCTTCCTTAGCTACCTTGCACTTTCTATCCACTTCATTCTTTAATTGCCTGTATTCTTTTCTGCCCTCTTCATTTCTAGCATTCTTGTATTTTCGTCGTTCATCAATCAGGTCTATTATCTCCTGAGTGATCCACTGATTCTTAGTTGATCTTTTCTTCCTTCCTAACATTTCTTCAGATGCCCTACTGACTTCATTTTTCATGACTCTCCACTCTTCCTCTACTGTGTTTCCTTCGGCCTTTTCATTTAGTCCTTGTGCAACATGTTCCTTGAAACAATCCCTCACACTCTTTTCTTTCAACTTGTCTAGATCCCATCTTTTTGCATTCTTTCCTTTCTTCAATTTCTTCAACTTCAGATGGCATTTCATGACCAACAAGTTGTGGTCAGAGTCCACGTCTGCTCCTGGGAAAGTTTTGCAATCCAACACCTGGTTTCTGAATCTCTGCCTAATCATAATGAAGTCAATTTGATACCTTCCAGTGTCTCCAGGTCTCGTCCACGTATACAGCCGTCGTTTGTGGTGTTTGAACCAAGTATTGGCGAGGACTAAATTATGATCAGTGCAGAAATCAACCAGCCGACTTCCTCTTTCGTTCCTTTGTCCCAATCCAAATTCTCCTACTGTGCTACCTTCTCTTCCTTGGCCTACCACTGCATTCCAGTCTCCCATCACAATTAGATTCTCGTCACCTTTGACATATTGTATTAAATCTTCTATCTCCTCATATATTCTTTCAATTTCTTCGTCATCCGCTGAACTAGTAGGCATATAGACCTGCACTATTGTGGTGGGCATTGGTTTGGTGTCTATCTTGGCGACAATAATTCTTTCACTATGCTGGTCGTAGTAGCTTATCCGCTGCCCTATTTTCTTATTCATTATTAAACCAACTCCTGCATTTCCCCTGTTTGATTTCGTGTTGATAATTCGGTAGTCGCCTGACCAAACATCCTGTTCTTCCTGCCAACGTACTTCACTTATACCAACTACATCTAACTTTAGCCTATCCATCTCCCTTTTCAGATTCTCTAACCTACCACAACGATTCAAACTTCTAACATTCCACGCTCCGACTCGCAGAATGTCAGTATCAATCTTCCTGATGATCGCCCCCTCTCGTGTAGTCTCCACCCGGAGATCCGAATGGGGGACTAGTTTACCTCCGGAATATTTTACCCGGGAGGAAGCCATCATCAGTACATCCTTCATACAGAGAGAGCTGCATGTCCTCGGGAGGTAGTTACGGCTGTAGTTTCCCGTTGCTTTCAGCCGTGTAGCAGTATCAACACAGCTAAGCCATGTTGAGTATTATTACAAGGCCGTATCAGTCAATCATCTAGACTGCCGCCCTTACAACTACCGAAAGGCTGCTACCCCCCTTTCGACGAACCATTCGTTAGTCTCTCAACAGATACCCATCCGATATGGTTGCACCTGCGGCTCGGCTATCTGCATCATTGGGACACGCAAGCCTCCCCACCGCGGCAAGGTCACATGGTTCGCACAGGAGGGTGTAGATCTCAGTGGTTTAAACATGAAGAGGTGTCCACCAAGAGAGTTCTCTTTCTCCATTGCTTGCCATTTCATTCATGGGTACTATTATAAAGGAACTCAAAGAAATAGATAAGGAAAATCTTACTGCATTTGTTTTTGCCATTTGGGGAGGAACAGAGAGATGTTGTTTTTTTTTTTTTTTTTTCTATGGGCTTTACGTTGCATCGACACAGATAGGTTTTAGGGCGACGATGGGACAGGAAAGGGCTAGGACTGGAAAGGAAGCGGTACAGCTCCAGCATTTGCCTGGTGTAAAAATGGGAAACCACGGAAAACCACCTTCAGGGCTGCCAACATTGGGGTTCAAACCCACTATCTCCCAAATACTGGATACTGGCCACACTTAGCGACTGCAGCTATCAAGCTCGGTTAGGGAGATGTTAGGAGGGGACTGGATCTTTGGAACACCAAGTTTAAAGAATGTAAGTTAACTGTGAGCAAGATCAAAACAGTGGTAATGAAAGTTAGCAGGACAAATACACCTTATAACCTCACCCTCAATGGAGAGAAGATTGAATGTATGAATACTTTTAAATATCTGAGAAGTACAATATCAAATGATGAAAGTTGAACAGGGTGCAAAAAGGATCCAACTTCTTCCATCAAATACGGAACATAGTATGGGACAAGGGAATTCTTCAGACGGCTAAACAGACCATGTTTAAGACTTATCTCCTGCCCATCGTGATGTATAGTTTGGAGAGTTGCATCATACATAAAAGAGAAGAAAGTCAACTGCAAGCTGTACAGAAAACAAGGAAGGACAAAATTAGGAATGATCAGATACAAGGAGACCTGCAGGTCAGCCTGACTGTGGAAGAAAGGCTGAGTGTTGCAAGGCTGAAGTGGCTAGGACACGTTAAGCAGATGCAGGTGACTCAAACTCTAAGGAAGTATTTTGAAAAGACCACTCCGGAACAAAGACCAATTTTACACCTTAGAAATAGGTGGTTAGATCAGATAAGAGAAGACCTGGGGAAGAGAGGAGAAACATGGGATGGCTTAGAGAGAAAAGAAGCATACCAGGAGTGTAATAAATGGAGGCACATCGTTCTTAAATGTACTACCCTGCTCACTGGAAGGAATTCATGATGATGATGATGATGATTTCAGCCCTCAAAAATGTAATTTAAATCATAAGGATGCTATAGGAAAATATTCTCAGCCATTATTATGGGAGCCCTTCACACTCAAAATGAACACTCCATCGAACAAAATAAATAACAGCTCACAAAATTTTTGAGTTCTAACTTAAGTTTTTCAGGTTATGTTAGGCTCATATGGACTTTTAATGTACATTTAAAAAAGATATAGTTTATAGGTTTCTGAGAAATTCAAATTACAACTCGTGGCCTAATGTGCTTGCAAACTTAAATTAAAAACTTATATAGTACGTTACCCAAAAGGTACTAAAATTTTAGGCACTAAAATTAAAAAACTTATTTTTCTTTGAAAAAGTATATCTGTATATATATTTGGTATCTTAATTAGAACCCAATAAATACCAAAATATGTGAAAAGTTGTCGCACAAATTAAGGAATTTTTCAGTATTTCATTTACCAATAATTCATTTACCCATCCACTGAAGGTTTCACCTTGTCATTGCAGCCAGTCACTCTTCATATTTTATGAACCTAATTATGTTCTTCACTTCATCCATATACTAACTTCTCTTCCCAACAGTTTTACCCCACTTGATATTCAGAAGAAAATTGTTATGCCCTATCGTGTGGTCAATGGATGTTATTACACTTTGCAGTGTACAGTCTTTATTAACCTCCCTGAACATCTCTGTATTTGCTTTTCTGTGTGCCCAGCTTGTATGGGTTATCTTCTCCATACGCATGCCTCTATTGCTTCCCTGTGCTTTTCATCCTGTTTGTCCAGCATCCAATTCTCACTACCATGTCTGTAGTGTTTGGGTAAAAGGATATGTCATGAAATAGTACTTAACAGAAAAATGGTAAATAAAGTTTATATGATGCCCACAATTCAGGAAGTTTTATTTCCTACTTACTCATTTGTTCATTATGAGAGTTAGATGGTATGGAAGTTTCTGGACAGGTTGGGGTGGGCATGTCCAAGGTCAATTTGGTGAGGTGGGGCTGTACCATAATATGATCAAGTATGAGTATGGAGAAGACCAACTTATCAGTCACATTATTACAATCATTCACCATTGATCTGTATTTAGAGCAGTCGCCCAGGTGGCAGATTCCCTATCTGTTGTTTTCCTAACCTTTTCTTAAATGATTTCAAAGAAGTTGGAAATTTATCGAACATCTCCCTTGAAAAATTATTCCAATCTCTAATTCCTCTTCCTATAAACAATATTTACCCCAATTTGTCTTTTTGAATTTCAGCTTTATCTTCACGTTATGATCTTTTCTACTCTTAAAAACGCACTCAAGCTTATTCGTCTGCAAATGTCATTCCAGGCCATCTCACAACTGACAGCTCGAAACATTCTGCTTAAATTAGATGTAAGGCTTTTCAGGTGTTTGCTCTATAAACAAGCATTTTGTCTTACTCCTGACACTAAACTTGTCAGAGTGGGATGTCTCAGGCCCTACTAACTGATGCTCGGATGTATGCAGGTGAATTTATCAGAAGCCCATTAGTAGAGGCACAATCTCATAACTCCACAAAGATACATTTCCACAATGGAATTATTGCTCGCCTAGCAATTACGCTTAGTCGAGCAGATTGTCTCCTTACTTCCAAATCTTCCAAGCCCATAGTTTGCAACATTTTCATAACATTACTCTTTTGTCGGAAATCGTGCTGCCTTCCTTTGGATCTTTTTCAGTTCTCATGTCAAGTAATTTGGGTAGGGTCCTATATACTAGAACCATATTCTAATTGGAGTTTTACTCGCTCCTTAATACCCTCATGAGATCTGTAACCCTTATTTACAATCCTGTTTATGTGATTACGCCAAAGGGCATCTTTTCTTATATTAACACCTAAGTACTTACAGAGATCCCCTTTAGTTACGGTCATCTTTCAACACAGTAATTAAAACTCAGAGGACTTCTCCCCTCTGTGAAACTTACAACCTGACTTTACACCCTGTTAACCATCATACTATTGCCTGCTGTCTGTCTCACAACTTTGTCGAGATCTTTTTGCGTCGCTCGTAATGCTTCAGTGTTTACTGTGTCTTTCTTCTTGTATTGAAGATTATGCCAGCACTGAGTTACATCCACTCAAAGAGTGTATACATTGTTTTTGGACACTGTATTATCTTGAAGTATGTATCCTGTTATAACTCTGTATACGTATGTTTCTGACACAACAATAATGATAATAATAATAATAATAATAATAATAATAATAATAATAATAATAATAATAATAATAATAATAATAATAATCACCACAACCCCAACTTGGGTTATTTTCTCGGTATAAATGAAGTATGAATTTGTTGTTGATAATCTGCTGTGCTTTTTTATTTTCTATTATTATAACTTTACTTCTCTATTTGCAACATTCATTTTTACTTCTTTATATATTATACTCCTAACCTATTTGTATTTCCATTTTGTTTCAGTGGTAGAGTGTGTGGTAATATGTTTCACATTGTAGGTGAAGCATTTTCTACACTATACTGTAAATCTAGAGAACTTCAAACACATTTCCTGGTAGTACTGAAAGATAATTTACTCTTCAACTGCAGTTATGAACAGGATATATGTCTACTGATTGAAGGTTTGTAGCATTTGGTGATAATCATGGTTGCTGTAATCAAGGATTAAGAGAGAATATTATTCCAGAGTGCAGGGTGTATATAAATTCCAGTAGGCCTACACAATTTCAGGGCTTCTAGAGGGGACCAAGTAGATTACAGTTTGAATTCAGAAGCCATTTCCAGAAACATACGGTTGCCTCACTACAAACAAAACACAGCTACACGTTTGAATGTCGCATGTATGCTGCGTCAATGATTAGAGTACTTATGTCATTCCTGTGGGGTCACATGAAGATTCAGATTTTCAAGGCCCTAGTGAAGTCAGAGGAAGTGCTGACACGGGTTATGGGATGGGTGGATGTTCGACTACCAGCTGTTTGTCAGTGAGCATATTATAACATAATATGCAGGTACAATATTTATATCAAAGTGGGTGATTGCCTTGTTTAGCCATTCTTGTAAGTGGACACAGAAGCACTGCATCAACATCATATATACTCCTGTCTGCCTATTGACGCAGCAGTCATGGGACATTTAAACTCATCCATTTTATTTCTTTTTATAATAATAATGTTATTGGTTTTTACATCCCACTGACTACTTTTTTTTCGGATACGCCAAGGTACCAGAATTTTGTGCTGCAGAAGCTTTTTTATGTGCCAGTAAATCTACCGACACGAGGCTGGCGTATTTGAGCACCTTCGAATACCACTGGACTGAGCCAGGATTGAACCTGCCAGGTTGGGGTCAGAAGGCCAGCGCTTCAACCGTCTGAGCCACTCAGCCTGGCACTTCTTTATATATACTCCTTTTATCTTTCGACTTTCTCCAACTGGAGATTGCCCCTGAGGACAAAGTACACAAAAATACAAGATAGATTTTAAAAGTACTTGTGAGTTGATTACATAATGGTTTGTAAGCACATTTGACATATGTTGCATTAAAAAGTTTGGGAGATATGGTTCTTCAGGATTTGGATAGAATATTTCAAGGCAGTCACTGCAACTTCTCTTATTAAGGCATGCATTACCATATAAATAATATTATACATGTGTGTGTTGTACATTCTAAATGTTACTAAGAATGACAAGATTATTTAAAATGAAAAACTGTATTTTACTGGCTCAGACACTGTATACAAACTCACATGGAAAAATGTTCATGTTGAAATTTGTCTTGCATTTGATCAGAGTTCAAAAATTGTAATATGGTATTGCTCCTGATAGACAAGTGGTAAGGCTTAACTGTACATCAAACATTTTGGACATTGACAGGATACAGTGCAGCTATACTCATTTAGAAGTAAGCTATCAGAAGTATACTGTATGTGACATCAATGAACCCACTAGGTTGTCTCTAACCACAAAAGATCTTTTCATATTGGTGTTATCGCATTAAATCTCCCACTTCCTGTTTTATTTTAACTAATAATACGATGACTGTCTGTGATTTATGGATGAAGGATTTTATCACCATGTATGTGCTTTTTCAGTTCTCCAGCTGGGTAGTTGCATTGGAGAACAAGTAGCAGGACTTGGATTACAAATATTGGCCTCTACGTGGAAAGGCTACATGTTGCTTGTCGAGCAATATGCAGAGGAGATAAAGACTAGACTAGATGTTGCAACCCCTCTCAAGTTCCTGGCCAGTGAAATTGTAAAACATCTCATCAATGTTGTGGAATTGGTAAGAACTTTTAATCTTTCCTTCACTTAATGTGGAGATGAGGCTTTAATTAACTTGGTTAATTCATCAAATGCTTTTAATTCAAAATCATGAACATTATGGACTTTTTGCACTCTCCCTTGACATTTGTATATAATGCAATGTTACAAAAACTTTTGTAAATTGGTTTTTGTGTGTGTGTGTGTGTGTGTGTGTGTGTGTGTGTGTGTGTGTGTGTGTGTGTGTGTGTGTGTGTGTGTGTGTGTGTGTGTGTGTGTGTGTGTGTGTGTGTGTGTGTGTGTGTGTGTGTGTGTGTGTGTGTGTGTGTGTGTGTGTGTGTGTGTGTGTGTGTGTGTGTGTGTGTGTGTGTGTGTGTGTGTGTGTGTGTGTGTGTGTGTGTGTGTGTGTGTGTGTGTGTGTGTGTGTGTGTGTGTGTGTGTGTGTGTGTGTGTGTGTGTGTGTGTGTGTGTGTGTGTGTGTGTGTGTGTGTGTGTGTGTGTGTGTGTGTGTGTGTGTGTGTAATAGAAAACTAGAAAAAGAAACTCAGGATAGTAAGGAATTTCAAGTTACCCAATTGCAACAGTCAAGTTTTAGGGAGGAAGGGGGTCTGAGATTGCTCTTGGTAAACTGTCAAAGTGTAGTAAATAAACAATTAAAATTCGGTACATTGATGGAATCTTATGAGACTGATGTGGTGATAGGAGTGGAATCGTGGTTGAAAGAAGGGGTGGGTAATAGAGAAGTATTTCCAGAAGGGTACTCAGTCTATCGTAGAGACCGAGGAGATAAAAAGGGAGGGGGTGTGTTTATTCTGGTGAAGGAAACTTACTGTTCACATGAATGGTTTACCGATGAAAGGGATGAAATATTAGGGATAAAATTAGTTTGTGATAATATGAAGGAGGTGGGAATTATAGGAACATACAGGCCTGGAAGAGAGGAAAGAGACATGGAAATCTTTGAAAAAATAATAGATTATACTCATAAAAACAATAATAATGATATGGTAATAATTGGGGGAGATCTAAATTTGCCTGAAGTTGAATGGAAAGGAGCTGCAAGCGAAGCCCATGAACAGAAACTGGCAAATAAGTTAATTTGGGAGGGAGGATTTACACAAGTAGTACAAGAACCGACTCGTCTCAATAACTTACTAGATGTATTCTTGGTTAAACCATGGGAAATTGTTGATAAAACTGAGGTAATTGAAGGAATAGGAGACCATAAGGCTGTAATAATGGATGTAAGACTCGTACCAAAAAGGCTTAATAAGAGGGTTACACAAGACAAGAAATTGTACAGAAAAACTAAAGTTGATGAATTTGGGACTTACCTTAAATCACAATTCAGTTGTTGGATAAGTGAAGGGAGTAACGTGGATACACTTTGGGCTAAATTTAAAGGAATTATTTGGGAAGGAGAGAAGAGATTTGTACCTGTTAAGAAGGGTAAAATGACCTCAGACCCTGTTTATTATACAAGGGAAATAAGAAAATTAAAAAGAAAATGTAGAATAGTAAACAGGAAAATCAAAGAGGGTAGGGAGAGTAGAGAAACTAGAAAACAGCTAATGAGGGAACTGAATAGAGTGAAAAAGGAAGCAAAAGAGAATTATATGAATGGCATACTTCAAGAGGGTAATGACCACAAAGGGAAATGGAAAAAGCTGTATTCATATATCAGGAATCAAAAAGGAAAAAGAGTCCAAATTCCTACAATGGTGGGAGAAGGGGGTGAACACTATTTAACAGATACTGAGAAAGCAAACCTATTTAGTAGGGAATTTAGAGATTCAGTCGATGATTGTCAAGAGTTGGAAACCGAAACAGGAGATAGAGAGGGAGAGAGACAGAGGGAAACAAGAAGCTTCTCATTCACAAACGAAGATATTTTCAGAGAAATCCAACTGCTTCAGCAAGGAAAAGCTGCAGGAAGTGATCAAATTACTGGGGAGGTATTAAAGACAATGGGGTGGTACATTGTGCCTTATTTAAAATTTCTCTTTGACTATGTCATAAATAATAGTGTAATACCAAAGGAATGGAAGGAATCTATAATAATACCAATTTATAAAGGAAAGGGTGATAAAAGGAAACCAAAGAACTACAGACCAATCAGCCTGACCAGTATAGTTTGTAAAATTCTGGAGAGTTTAATATCGAAGTACATCAGAGGGATATGTGATGATAAAAATTGGTTCATGAGGAGCCAGTATGGATTTAGAAAGAAATTTTCTTGTGAGGCACAACTGGTGGGATTTCAGCAGGACATATCAGATCAGTTGGATTCAGGAGGTCAGTTAGATTGCATAGCCATAGATCTTTCCAAAGCCTTTGATAGAGTGGAACATGGAATATTATTAAAGAAATTGGAGGGAATAGGATTGGACGTAAGGGTTACACGTTGGATAAAAGCATTTCTAAATTCAAGGGTTCAGAAAGTCAAAGTAGGAAATAATGTATCTCAGGAAGAGAAAGTTTGGAAGGGAATTGCACAGGGTAGTATAATCGGTCCGTTACTTTTCTTAATATACGCAAATGATTTAGGGAACAATATAACATCAAAAATAAGATTGTATGCAGATGACATAATTGTTTATAGAGAAATAAACAACATTGAGGATTGTTCAGAATTACAAAGGGACCTTGAAAGTATCCAACAATGGGTTGAAGAAAATAATATGAAGGTTAATGGAGGCAAATCAACTGTTACAACTTTTACAAACAGGAGCTTTAAAACTGAATTTGAATATACTTTGGATGAGGTAGTTATCCCAAAAGATGGCAAGTGCAAATACTTAGGTGTGAGATTTGAAAGTAATTTGCACTGGAAGGGTCATATTGATGACATTGTTGGGAAAGCATACAGATCATTACATGTCATAATGAGGCTACTTAAAGGATGCAACAAAGAATTAAAAGAAAAAAGTTACTTGAGTATGGTTCGTCCATTATTGGAATATGCAAACAGTGTTTGGGATCCTCACCAAGAATACCTAATAAAAGAAATAGATAGTGTGCAGAGGAAAGCAGCAAGATTTGTAACAGGGGATTTCAGGAGAAAGAGTAGTGTATCAGAAATGTTAAAGGAACTTGGGTGGGAAACTTTAAGTAAGAGAAGGGAGAAAACTAGACTTACAGGATTATATAGAGCCTATACAGGAGAAGCAGCATGGGGAGATATCCGTGAGAGGCTTCAGTTGGAAAATAATTATATCGGCAGGACTGACCACAAATATAAAATTAGAAGGAATTTTAGCAGAAGCGATTGGGGTAAATTTTCATTCATTGGGAAGTGTGTGAAGGAGTGGAACAGTTTACCAGGGGTAGTGTTTGATCCTTTTCCAAAATCTGTACAGATATTCAAGAAGAGAATAAACAGCAACAGAGAAAATAAATGAAGTGTTAGAGGGCATTCGACCGGTGCAGGTTATTGTAAATAAAAAAATGTGTGTGAATAAATTAATTCCATCCCCTGGTCTAAGGAGTTTGGACAGCCAAAGTAGGGGACTGCCTGTAGGGGTGAAGTACAGTGGGGACTTCGAGGGCCCTGGGACCGCTACGGTAGCTGTGAAGGCCCTTCAGGAACTCTGAAAAGTGGTGGCAAAAGGGGCTCTGGTTAAGACGCAGCAGGTCGTTATGCTACTTAGGATCCAGAACGGGTAAAAAAAAAAAATAGTAAATAAATAAATGCAATGTAAATATTAATGTTATACCAGTTTTATAGTATCATTTGAAGCAATTCCACATACTGTATATCAGTTGACTATATTTGTAAGTAGTACAGGAGATATTACAATTAGAATTTTGTAAACAATATAAATTTATTAAGGATGAGCTGTGTGTTTAATAGAAAACATTGTTAGCGTAAATTGTATAATATTGTATTATAGGAAAAATTTTCTTCTCTTGTTAATTTAATATTTAGTGCTTGACAATAATGTATTTTAGTGTACCATTTGCCACCGAGGTAGACACCTCATTTGCAAATAAAGAGATTTTGATTTGATTTTTGATTTGATATTTCAAGTACCATAATACCCAGTGAGACAGAGTGGCAAATTATGAAATTCATCTCATGATACTGGTATATTGCAAGCCAGAGTACTGGGATTGGAAGAAATTATCCTGTAAGCATCGTATCTTTATGTCGGTGACTAGTATGCCTTGGTCTGCCACAGGTGCTTGCTCTTGACAGTGATGTTGTCAGCATCATAACTGTTGGTACCAGTCACTGCTCTCAGGGGACATGCCTATACCATCTCAGGCACCACTCCTGTATTTTATCCCGAACGTGAATAATGCCCATCATCTGCCAAATTGTGTTCTTGATTATATGATCAAGGAGAGAAATTCTAAAGGACCAGCATATTGTGCAGATTTCCATGGTGTAAGGGATGCTTGGCACTTTTGGTGACTGGCCAGCTTTTGGTCCCATACAACACCATGAGACAGACCATAGTACTAGGTGAATCAAATATAAATCAGAATTATCTTTTACAATTTTATTGAATCCACCACAAATAACCAACAAGCACCTCATTTTTTTACATAGTCTCCCAGATTTGACACACATTTTTTTGCCACCGAATCAGCAACATTTTTGTGCCGTCCTCCAAAAAAGAAGAAGAACGTATGTGAAGTCAGCTGCGCACGTACTCCTCTACCGCTGCATCACCATGAAAATGTTTTCCTCTTTGTTCTTCTTCCAGTTGTCCAAACAAGTGGTATTCACAAGGTGACACATTTGGACTTTAAGGAGGGTGTTCTAGAGCTGTCGATGCATTTCCTCCAGTTTTTCCTGTATTACAACAGCAGAGTATGGCCTTGCATTGTTGTGCAGAAGAAGAATATCTCAAAGCAAAATGCCCTCATAGTTCCCCCAAAAAAGTTGCAAGTACCTTTCCAGCAGCAAGGCATGTTTTGGCCTTAACTGACCTAGCTGCACCTCATTCCCGCCATTCCTTGCTTGTTTTGAACCCAAGTTTCATCAGAAGTCACAATGCATCGCAAAAAATCAAATTCTCTTCCTTGTAGCGATTCAGATGCCTCCGACAAATATCCTGGCAGAATTTTTTTGTTCCTGTGTGGGAAGATGAGGAACCCACAAGGCAGACAAATTCCGAAGGTCTAGTTCTCATCATTGGTAATGGCTTGAACACTTCCAAAACTTATTCCTATGAGCAAAGCAATTTCAGAAATTTTTATGCGCCGATCTTCTTCAATAAGATCAGTTACAACACGAATGTTGTCTGCTGTGATGCTTGTTCGTGGTCATCTTTGGTGCAGTTCATTTTCCACTTCTTCTCGTCCTACCAAAAATTGTTTGTGCCATTAATACACCTGCGTCTTTGAAAGAGTTGCGTCCCCAAACTGTGCACAGAACCTTCTCAAAATTTCCAAAGCTTTGGTATCTTCTTTCGCCAGAAACCTAATGATGCGCTGCACAACGGACATGTGTACCTCTTGCTAGCTCATGGTGCACTGAAGTGATAGGTTGCTCTTTTGTGTGTGACGCATCAAGACCCCTACTCGGGACATCCCCACCAACATCCTCTCAAAGCCCCACCCATTTCCATTCACTACCAAAGCCGCAAATTTTAAATTCCAGTTTATATTTGATGCATCTAGTATGATACGGCTGTGATTTGAGGTGGACTGGCATACACCCTGAAATATTAAATGTTGAAGCCCCAAGCGAGTTGGCCGTGTGGTTAGGGTTGCACAGCTGTGTACTTTCATTCTGGAGGTTGTAGGTTTGAATCCCACCATCGGCAGCCCTGAAGATGGTTTTCCGTGGTTTCCCATTTTCACACCAGGCAAATGCTGAGGCTGTACCTTAATTAAGGCCACAGCCACTACCTTCCAAATCCTAGCCCATTCCCATCCCTCTATCGTCAAAAACCTTGGCTAGTGGCTTTGCGTCACACCGACACAGATAGGTCCTATGGCGACGATGGGATAGGAAAGGCCTAGAAGTTGGAAGGAAGTGGCCGTGGCCTTAATTAAGGTACAGCCCCAGCATTTGCCTGGTGTGAAAATGTGAAATCACGGAAAACCATCTTCAGGGCTGCCAACAATGGGATTCGAACCCACTATCTGCCGGATGCAAGCTCACAGCCGCACGCCCCTAACCGCATGGCCAACTCGCCCAGTCGTCGAAAACCTTTTACATGTTAGTGTGACGTTAAACAGGTAGCAGAAAATATAAAATAAATTGTTATAGTATTTATGTGAAGGTGGTGGTAATTTTTCCTTTAAGGGGAAAGCAACCAAAGTGTCCCGTTTCAACACTAATCATAGGAAGATCATCCGACTCCATGGCCAACTGGTCGGTATGGTGCCTTTAAGGAAAAAAGCACCTGGAGTATCCCTTTTTTACACTAACCATAGGAAGAACGTTCAGTTCCATGGCTAACTGCATTGTTCTGCATGCTTTGCCTTAGTCCAGGGTGTCCCAGGTCCGATTCCCACTGGGTTAGGGATTTACATTCATTTGCTATTTTCTCTGGCTTGGGGACTGGATGTTCCTGTCATCCTCAACATTAGATTTCATCTAGGTAGGGCCCCACCCTCACCTGATTCGCCATTCTTGTTTGTGAGCCCTGTTTGACGCATAGCTCTTGGTCTTCTGTTGTGTCTTCCATGCCATATCCCAGTGAAATGGGATCAACTTTTCTTGTTGTTCTCCTCCGGTACATCGTGTCTTGTACTCCAACAGAATTGGCACAGGAATTTTCCAAGTTCTTCATAATTCCAGTTCTCCATCTTACTTTTGGCTGTCTCAATGCTGGTTCACCCTCTGATGCCATCCTCTCAACTTAGTCCTCTGGTGTTCTTTCAGTAAAACCAAACCATCTAAGTTGGCTTTCTTTTATTTTTTCTGAGATACAGTAGGTGTTACTCTCAGAGATTTGCAAATAATGTCAGTTTGGATTTTATCCAGCCCATTGTAATTATCCTCATTGCAGCATTGTTAAATATCTGAAGTTTTTCAGTCTATCAAAAAAATTCAAAATAAATAAGATTAGAAAATGGAAATAAAAAAGAAAACAACAGAATACAGTCTACTTCAAAAAAGATAAAATTTAAATTTTTCTGCAATTTGCTTTACTATATACTGTATATATATATTTCGTATCGAACAAATGATGTACATTATTTAACACAAGTATGTACGTAATAAATTAAAAATGAATATCAAGACCCTTCAGCCAGGAAAGTGCTGGAGCTGATGCTTTCATGAACTCTTCCCAAACACCTGTGAATCTGCACTGTGGACACTCCCGAATGATGTGATTTATCGTCTGTTCTTGAGCTCCACAGCCGCAAGCAGGTGAATCTAGCCATCCCCATTTGTGCAACGTTGCTTTGCACCTACCATGACCACTTCGTACGCGGTTTAGTTGGCACTAGGTAAATGGCCTTGCAGTTAACGAAAAATGGTTCATGTCACATGTATGATATGATATTTATAAATACCCCTTGCTTTTATTTACTACATCGCACCGACACAAGATAGGTCTTATGGCGCTGATGGGATAGGAAAGGGCTAGGAGTGGGAAGGAAGCAGCTGCGGCCTTAATTAAGGTACAGTCCCAGCATTTGCCTGGTGTGAAAATGGGAAACCATGGAAAACCATCTTCAGGGTAGCTGGCAGTGGGTTTAGAGCCCACTCCCGAATGCAAGCTCAACACTGCACAACCCTAACTATGCGGCCAACTTGCTCGGTATAACATTTAACCTCTTAACTGGGTGTTATAGATGTGCTTGGTGTAACCTGTCCTGTGTATTTGTTCAGCAGATTGTTGTTACATGGTAGGATATTCAGAAAAGTTAGTAATATCAAATATCTTTCATTTGTGATACAAAAAGTAAAATAAAGCATTTTAATTAATTTTAATGTTAGAGAAATGTTCAACCATTTTTACATTAACTGCAGGGTCATTTACCTGTTTGGAATTTCCGAGTTTGGCCCATATTTTATAGCCGAAAGTTGAAACAAATAAAAGCAAGGGGTATTTATAAATATCATATCATGCATGTGACATGAACCATTTTTCATTAACTGCAAGGTCATTTACCCGGTTGAAGTTTGAGTGTTTTGTTCATGTGTTAGCACCTAAAATTAAAACAAAGAAAAGAAAGGAATATTTACGAATTACACATCATGCTAAAGACATTGTGAAAGATTTTACATTAACTTCACGGTCATTTACGTCACTAGAACTGCAGTGATTTGCCTCAGAGATAGTTTTCGAAAAGTAAGGGGTTGCGATACTTTCCCGTTTGAGAAGTACGTACTGTTTTATGGCTTATGAGCTATCCCCTGCAGCATTAGAAGTCCAATTAGAGTTTTCATCTCAGTTGGATTTGTATCCATCCAATCTCTTGCTCGTGACCGTGGTTTCAAGTTCGGATGGGCTTCTAAAATCTGTTTAGCATACACATTGGTCTGATCATTAATAAGTTGAAACATATCATCACCTATGAACCGTTCAAAATATTCCAACACATTGGATTCATCGTCGAAGTTCACATTTACACCACTAACACCAGAAAATACGAATTTCTGACGTTAAACACTACGCGGCGGAAAGGTTGAAACATGTCTAGCACTTCGCCCTCATCCGATTCGTCATGTTGTTCACCTTGTTCTTCATTCTCACTTTCTGAAGCACTTTCACTATCAGACTCACCTTCATTTGTATCAAACCACTCATCTTTGGATTCGTGAGAAGATAAATTGTCACAATCATTCTCTAAGTGTTGAATAATCTCGTCTTCTTCAAGCGTTTCGAACTTACGCTTTGAACTAGATGCTGCCATATTTGGCCTACTGCTGACAAGTAGCACCGCACAGTTGTAAAATAAAAAACAAATAAGCTTCAAGAAGCGTGACATGTGGTATTTGCTGTCATCGAGCTGGAAAAACATCAGTTAAGACAACAATACACGATGCGGCAAAGTAGCTCTTCATACCCAGAAGATATTCGCTGTAAAAGACAAGTACATATATATTCGTCATGCCCATTACCCTGTAACATTCAGCGTACGAATATATACGTCATGCCCAGTTAAGAGGTTAATTAATAACAGAATGACATGTGATAAAGATGTTGATTCCCATAGGGAGCCTGAAATATTTGTTTCGAATGAGTAAATTTATAATACCAATATAGTTGGTCCATTATTGGACTTTAAAAATTTTCCAGCTAACTCATTCCTGGTTGCCAGCGTTTTGCCCCAGTGTGCTAAGTTGGGCTGATCAGTTGGTAAATAGCACAACTAGAAAAATGCATGGCTAGTGCGTACCGTGGATTTAGATTTAAGCTTCAGTTAGGTTCCACAAACATATTCTAGTCCTAAATGGATAACTCTACACCAGAGTACCTGGATTGTTTATACAACCATTTTATACTCAACATGCCCAATTTGAACACTTAGACGTGATGCTTCCCCATGGATTCTTCCTTTACAAAGGCATGATAACTAATGTTTGACACAAAGGTATTTATGTACAGCTGATGATGACTGTTTGAAGTCGAAACCGGTCCTGTAAGTTAATTCTTACAATAATAAAATTGTATTGATAAGGTGGAACCTTTTCTTGTCTATACATAAGTGAACTATCAGTATGGAAATGAAACTAGTAAATCAAGATAAGGTAACAAATCGTTGCGATGTGAGGCCGTACATCCCGCCTCCTATGCGATGCTGTCAATGCCAGCGATTCAGACATATGGTATCTCGCTGTTCGAATCAGTCTGTATGTGGTACATGTGGACGAGTAGCTCACGGCGCGGAGGAGTGCACAACTCCATACAAGTGCGCTAACTGCTCCGGTTTTCATTCTCCTCGGGATCGGAACTGTCCGACATATGTGAGTGAGAAGAAGATCCAGGAGATCAAGACCCTGGATGGTCTTTCTTACCAGGAAGCGCGCTGTAAGTTTAATTCCACGAATACACCTGCCCGTACACTTGACTACAGCATGATAGCTTAGAGTCTTCCAGGTTCGTCATTTTCAACATCGTCACCTGTGCTGATCGCTTCGCCCAAGGTGACTGTTGCTGCTCCCAGCAACGTCACAAAGAGTAAAAGCTTGAAGGGGGGACCACCCAACCTTCGACCAACCAGAAGTCTGTGCCGGCTGGCAGTTCCCAGCCGGCACAGCAAGAGGGGAAGGCTAAGTCTCCCCTCCCTAAGAGGTCGGCGAAAGCCATGCCCCAGCCGGCGGAGGCGGCATCGTCGACCAGGGCTGAGAAACGATCTCCCAGCCCGTCTAAACCAGAAAAGAAGAAGGCGGCAAAGAAGAGTGCCCTTGCTGACTGCTCTCGCACTTTCTTTGCGAAGGAGAAGTCTAGCCCCCCACCTGGGGGGGGGTATGAGTCTGCGCCGGGAGGTACTCCTGCTCCCAAACCTGCGCGCTCTCCTCGTAGGGGACCTGCTCGCCCCCGAAAAACGTCGAAGTTCTGGGCGGCATCCCCGCCGTCTGTTGATGACAGGATGGATGTTGTGCTGTCCTCTACATCTGCGGATGTAGATGTTGATAGTGTTTAGGCTTGCGAGAATTTTGTCGCTCATAACCTAACACTCCTTTTCTAGTCCACACTATGGTACTGTTACAGTGGAATTGTAACGGTTATGACAGGCATCTTGCTGAGTTACGTCAGCTAATTAGTGAGTACGCAGCGAGTATAGTCTGTATTCAGGAGACCAACTTCAGACCTGGTCATCATACAGTCTTGAGAAATTTCAGACTATACTCGACAGAACGATATTATGCCCACCGGGCATCTGGCGGCGTGGGCATTTTTGTCCGTTCTGATACTTACAGCGAAGAGGTTCCTCTACGGACCCCGCTGGAAACTATTGCGGTGCGGGTTCCTCTGCCTGTCATAGCAACAGTGTGTAATGTTTATTTTCCACCAGGCCAGCCTGTTAACATAAATGATATCACTGATCTTATAGATCAGCTTGCACCTCCCTTCCTCTTGTTGGACGATTTTAATGCCCATCACCCCATCTGGGGCTCTGAGACGCCTTGCCCCCGGGTAAGAGAGCTGGAAACATTAGTAACAGAGCTGGATTTATGTATTTTGTACACAGGGGAACCAACACACTTCAGTGTACGTTACGCCACATATTCTCGCATAGACATAAGTCTATGCAGCCGAATGTTTGTTTTGCTGTTTCGGTGGAATACACATGATCTCTGTGACAGTGACCATTTTCCCATCATTATTACTTTGTTGAAACATAAATCCGTCGAGGCTCCCCCTCGATGGATTCTTAAACATGCAGATTGGCCAAAGTACACATCACTAGCTGTCTTTAACGATGATATCATTCGGACCGTCGGTGAGGAAATAACTTACATCACCCAAGTTATTCTTGCTGCTGCTGAGGAGTCCATTCTATCCTTCTCGGGTCCTCCTCGTCGAAAACTCATTCCTTGTGGAACGAAGCAATAGCAGCAGCTATCAGAGAACACCGTCGAGCTCATAAATGTCACCGTAGACAGCCTACTGTGGCCAACTTGGTAACATTTAAACAACTCCGCGCTAAGGCGCGAGTCCTTATTCACAAAGTAAGAAAGCTTCTTGGGAGAGATATGTGTCGTCTATGACATCACATACTCCATCATCTCAAATGTGGACTAAACTTCGACGTATTTCGGGTATCCAAGGACCATCTTCTGTACCAGGAATTTCCATTGCAGGCAATATCGTCACTGAACCACTCTTGATTGCTAACCATCTAGCTAGCCATTTCGCGGATGTGTCTGGTTCCGGGAATTACCATCATGATTTCCTCGCTCTGAAGCTGGAGGCAGAACGTCATCACCTCAGTTTTGCCACTCATGCTTCTGAGGACTATAATGTGCCCTTTACGGAGTGGGAACTCCGCAGTGCATTAGCGCTTTGCAAGGACACTTCTCCTGGACCAGACAACATCCATAACCAGATGTTGAAACACCTTAGTGAGGACAGTCTTCTATATCTCCTTCGTTTGTTCAACCGAATCTGGATGGAGGGTGATTTTCCGTCTCAGTGGCGAGAGGGCATCGTCATTCCTGTCCTCAAGCCTGACAAAGATCCTAAGTACGCAGGAAGTTACAGACCTATTTGTCTTGTAAGCTGCCTGTGAAAGCTATTTGAGAGGATGGTAAATCGCCGACTTGTGTGGTGTCTGGGGAAACAAGGACTCTTGTCCGAGTACCAGTGTGGTTTTCGAGCCGTTCGATCCACCACTGACCACTTGGTACGCCTGGAGAGCTCTATCCAGGATGCGTTTCTCTGCAAATAGCATTTGGTAGCAGTTTTCTTTGACTTAGAGAAGGCCTACGACACCACATGGCGATATGGTATCCTTTCAGTCCTGCATCAATGGAGATTCCAAGGTAACTTGCCGGTATTTATTGCGAATTTTTGCCCCTCTGTCTATTCCGTGTCCGAGTAGGGAGGACATATTCGCAATACCACGATCAGGAAAATGGAGTCCCACAGAGATCGGTCCTTGGTGTCACTCTGTTCGCGATTGCCATAAACGGTATTGTCACTGCTGCTGGTCCAGCAGTAATACCGTCGCTATATGTGGACGATTTTGCTCTGCACTATAGCTCGTGCAGTATGGCAGTCGCAGAGCGACAATTACAGCAAGCTATTAGGAGGGTGGAGCAGTGGACCTTAGAACACGGCTTTCGGTTTTCTGCCGCAAAGACCTCTGTTGTCCACTTATGTCGTCAACGTACTCTTCACCCACATCCTGAGCTTTATTTAGGAAATGTCGTTCTTCCAGTTGTTGACACCTACCGATTTCTTGGGCTCCTTTTTGACAGTAAATTATTGTGGGAGCCACACGTGCGGGAGCTAAAAGTGCAATGCACCAAGAGGCTTAATCTCTTGAAGTTTCCTAGCAGCACTACTTGGGAAACTGACCACGCGGTGCTCCTACGATTTTACAGGCCACACATTTTATCCAGGTTAGACTACGGCAGTGCAGCATATGGCTCAGCAAGACCAAGTGTTTTTGCGAAGCTGAACAGCATCCACTATGGCGGGGTTAGGTTGGCGACGGGAGCTTTTCATACAAGCCCAATCGCCAGCCTGCTCGCTGAGCCTGGTGTGCCGCCTTTACACCTGAGGCGACAGCAGCTCTTACTTTTGTATGCTGCAAATTTGCGACAGATACCACTTCATCAAAGCTATCCTTGTGTTTTCAACAATGGCAACCGTTTGCTGTACGCTGCTTGTCCTCGAGCAACACGGCCGGTTGGAATACGCTTGGATAGTAGTTACAGATTGTTTGACGTACCTTTGGTTCCTTGCCTTGTCAGACAACCAAGTGGGGTACCTCCGTGGGTCGTACGACGACCTGAAATAATCCTGGATCTGCACACTGGCCCGAAGGAAAACACGGACCCTTCGATTTATTGGAGGCTCTTCCTGTCCGTTGTTGGCCGCTATCCAGGTTCAGTCATCGTCTACACAGATGGTTCAAGGACAGATACGAAGGTGGGCTGTGCGTTCGTTGTCGACAATAATAGGTTTCTTTTTGCTCTCTCGGAAACCTGTAGTGTGTATACAGCAGAGCTCTATGCTATCTGTGCAGCTCTGTGGTACGCACTGTACAATGAGCGCTGACACTTTCTTGTCTGTACTGACTCCTTGAGTTTGCTCCAGTCTATGGATACCTGTTTCCCTCGACACCCTCTTGTGCAGCGGATCCAGGACCTGCTGGCCGGGTGTTTGGATGCCGGCACCAGAATCACGTTTTTGTGGGTCCCAAGCCACATGGGCATAGAGGGAAATGAGTTAGCAGATCAGGCTTCCAAGAAAGCAGTCACTGCCCCCGTTGCCTTTCAAGGTTCCAGCAAGTGATGTTCGCTCTCATCTGAGACATCTGGTTATGTCCCATTGGAAGATGGAGTGGCAGGCCATTCCACTTCCCAATAAGCTGAGAGCGATAAAAGGAACAACGAAGGTATGGAAGACTTCCCTTCAGGCTTCGTGGAGGGAAGCCGTGGTATTATGTTGTCTTCGGATCGGCCATGGTATCATGACTCACTCGCATCTTTTGAAAGGAGAACCCCCTCCGGTGTGTATGTGCAGCGACCATCTTACCGTGGTACACATCCTTACGGAGTGCATGGACCTGGTCGATCTTCGCCATAGTATTAACCTCCCGGATACCATATCCCTTATCTTGCGAGATGAGGAGCAATCAGCAGACCTCGTCATCCACTTTATGAGGGATAGTGGTCTGTTTTATCATATGTAATGATGTCCTTTGTGCTCATGTCTTTGTGTCAATTGCGCTTTTATCATTGACTTCATTTTAGTTTCTGTTGCGTATTTTCCCTAATGTAAAGTATGTTTATATATCTGTACTAGCAGGCAATGCCTTATTCCTTTGTCTCCTGTATTTTCTCTTATTTTATTTCAAAATAAGGCATTGCGAATTAGATCCACTGATTATTTTAATCTCATACTCATTTTTCATCATTTTTTTAACTCTAGTCAGTGGATACTGTTGTATGTCCTCCGCTCTCTTCGCTCAGCGCCTGCCAGCCGCACGCACACAAGCGTGGATCATTCGAGACTCGACGCGCAGTCTTCAGTGCGCGTGTCTGTTACGTCGTGTGCAGTATATAAGGAGCTCCCTGTCTGTCACTCATCAGGATTCTCCCCAGTGTCCTGCTCCAGAATACACTGAACGTCGAACACGGAGGCTACTCCTCTTAAAAATGTGTCTCGACCAGGTGGACGGTATTCTGGTAGTATGAGGTTTCACCTCAGGTCACTACTCCATTTTCCCGTTCCTTCATCCATGTCGAGCCCCGATGTTGTATGCCACACTTCCCCAAGCTCAATCAAGCTCCGACACACACATTAGATTCTCTAATTGTGAACATAGCTTTCATTTAGTACAAGCTTATGAACTCAGACACTTCAAGTTAGAAGGAACTCTCTTAGCTAATATATGCTAGTGCAAATGATAGTTTTCAACTATCACGAACTATATCTTTCCCAAGAGCTATCTTTTCAAGATACCAGTGAGTGTAAATACATTCAGAGTGTACATAGTGTATAGAAACAGAAACTCTCTCAAGATTAATCATCTGCTTGCTTCAAGACAATTTTATGTTTTATTCCTGTACATACTGTAGAATTCTGTGTGAAGCAAATAAATAAGTTGTGTTCTTGTAAACCTTATCTTGTTTACAACACAACTCATTGGCGACGAGGTAAAAAAAAAAAACTACGTGCCATCTGCCAACACATTGGCGACGAAGTCAAACAATGGTCAGTGTGTCGCCCGCTCATTCGAAACGAGGTACAAAACTGATTGCATTCTGTCGTCAACTCATTCGCGACAGGGCAACAAACTCTTACAGGATATCGTCCACTCACTGGCACAGTGACACTATACTCCGTAACTATCACCACTCCACATTGGAACCTGTACGGCCCCTACCAGCAGTTAGCGTTTTCTACAGTGCAACTATTAGCCTACGTCGAACTACGGACAGTCAGCCGACATTCCAAGGCTCTCTCTCACTCGCAGCACCTGTTCGGCACGCTTCAGCTTGCTTGCTCTCTCACACACTCCCAGCTGTTCCGGCGAAGGTCTCGCCTACAGCCAGCTTAGTACACGCTGCTAGACAAGTTCTTTTCTCTCACGCATCTCAACATGGCTACAGCCGAGCAGCTAGCTGCCGTATTGCAAGCTCTACAGCAGCAACAACAGCAATTCTTGCAGCAACAACAAGCGGCATTGCTCACAGCTATGCAAACTCTTTCTGTTTCTACACAGCCCTCAGCAATTCCTCCGTTCTCTGCTTTTGATCCGGCTAAGGAAGAATGGTCAGTCTATTTCGCCCGCCTACAGCAACATTTCATATGCCATTCCATCACGGATGACAAGCGCCAACGTGCACTATTTCTCAGTTCGGTTGGCAATGCTACGTGCGAATTACTACAAAAATTTGGTCCAGAGGAGCAACTCTCTGAAGTGCCGTTCGCACAGCTCTTGGCCCGTATCACTGAACACTATGCTAAAGCCCCGCACATAGTGGCCGCTCGCTACAAATTTTTTCAGAGCAGAAAGCAACTGCATCAGACTCATGCTGAATGGATAGCGAAATTGCGAGGTCTAGCTAAACCCTGCCAGTTTAAATGTTCCAAGGACGGTTGTGGTACGCCCTATACCGATTCCCTCATTCGGGATATGGTCATTCTGCATACTCCTGAGGACAAAGTTTGTTTTGACGCTGTCAAGAAGAGTAACCCTTCTTTAGAAGACGTCCAGCGTATTGCTACGGTATATGAACTTACTGCCAAGACTGCGGCAGAAATAGCTTCTAAACACGAAGTCGCTCAAGTCTCTACTCCAGCCCACCAGTCCTCTGCTACCTTGAACTGCGCAGCCAAGTCGCTCTCTGCCAAGCATTCTCGCCCGGTTCCCTCTCGTTCTTCTCCAAGGAAGCCCACTTCTAAGAGTAAGTCGCAACTCCTGCCTTCCTGCAGAGGATGTTTCAAACATCATGAACGTCGTGCCTGTCGTTTTTTCAAAGCCACTTGTGAACGATGTAATAAAGTAGGACACATCAAGACTGTATGTCAGAGTTCGCTCCGCCCTGCTAAGACTCCTGCAGCGCGCCCAAAGCATATACAGCCCCGACAGGACATGGAAGTTGATCAGATAAATCTTATTCTTCCCACCAAGAATTCTCACAAGATCATCGTTCCTCTATCATTCTCTGATCGCTCTGTCGATTTTCAGTTAGACACTAGATCACCTGTCTCTATCATTAACCTGGCTACATATCACGACTTAGGTTCACCTTCATGCTCTCCAGCTGACATCCAGCTTGTTACATTTAACAAACGGAAGATTGACATTAAAGGCCAAATCACGCTTCCAGCCAGTTATAAAGGAATTCGGAAGGTCATTCCACTACTCGTAGTCAACAACTACACCGCATCGAACATTATGGGCATGGATCTCTTTAATTTCTTCGGCTTCCAGATTCATGACAATATCAACGTGGTATCTACTTTGCAACCTACTTCTGATATTACGGCTCTCCCCGAGCAGTTTCCTGAAGTCTTCGACTCTACACTCGGAAGTGATGAAAATCATTTTTCGTCCGTATTGAAAGTTTCATAAACTGTATATAGGATAATATCTTTTGTTTATTTCCACCTATTCAATACAATACTTCTTGTAATGTATTGATTAGGTGGAAATAAACAAAAGATATTATCCTATATACAGTCTACACTGGGAACCGCCAAAAACTTTTTCAAAGCACGTCCAGTACCCCTGGCACTTCAAGACCAGGTCACTAAGGAGTTAGAAAGATGGGTAGAAGCTGGAATAGTGGTACCAGTCAATTCCAGTCAATGGACCACTCCACTAGTTGTAATCAAGAAACCTGATGGCAATGTACGACTTTGTGGTGATTTCCGATCTACGATCAAAGCACAAATCGACACAGATATATTTCCAATTCCCCGTCCAGAGGATTTATTCCATCGTCTAGCTGGTGGACAATTCTTCTCTAGAGTGGATCTTAAAGAAGCCTTTCTACAGCTACTTTTAGACGAAGAATCCAAGCAATTTCTCACACTCAACACTCCTATCGGACTGCTCCAGCTCCAGCGCCTCCCGTTCGGCGTCTCTTCTTCAGCGGCTATTTTTCAGCGCTATTTAGCTCAACTCACCGCCTCCATTCCCGGTTGTGCTAACTACCTTGATGATATTATTGTGACCGGCGCAGATCATCAAGAACATCTCCATAATCTGCGCCTCCTTCTCACGAAGTTGAAAGACAATGGCCTACGAGCGAATCTCGCTAAATGCACTTTCTTTCAGCCGCAAGTTCACTACCTGGGACACATCCTCGATAAAAACGGCATTCAACCTAGTGAACGGAATGTCTCGGCGATTGTAAACATGCCTGTACCACAGAACATCAAGCAGCTCCAATCCTTCCTAGGCAAAGCAGACTACTGTAACAAGTTCATTCCCCGCTTCGCTTCAGTTGCAGCTCCATTAAACGCCTTACGCAAAAAAGGTGTTAAATTTCAGTGGTCTCCGCAATGCCAACAGGCCTGGCAAACGATCAACAAAGCCCTTGTTCAAGCTGTTAAACTCACTTATTTTCAGCCTGGCAAGCTCATCACGCTAGCTACTGACGCATCAGATTACGGCGTCAGCGCCGTTCTCTCCTAGAAGGATCGTCACGGACAAGAACGCCCCATCGCCTTTACTTCGAAGACACTTAATGAGCATCAACGTCGGTACTCCCGGATAGAAAAAGAAGCTTTAGCAATCATTTTTGGTATTCGCCGTTTCAATGAATATCTCTATGGCAACCATTTCCTGATCATTACGGATCACAAGCCTCTAGTACACTTATTCCATCCTGGTAATAAGATCCCTGAGCATTCCCTCAGAAAGCTTCAAAGATGGTCCATGTTCCTTTCTGATTATTCCTATCAGATCGCCTATCGTGCCACATCCCAGCATTGTAATGCTGATGACCTCTCTCATTTACTAGTCGGTCCTGATACCGCCTTCGATTCTCAAGAATCCGAATGTCTTCAGTTAGACATAGAACTCGAAGACACCGTATCCACCTTTCCTATTGACGCTACCTGCATTGCTAAAGCTACGGATAAGGACAGTACACTTGCTACGGTACGTACTTACATCCGCAATGGTTGGCCCCTTCAGAACAAACTTCCTGCCCACCTTGCGCCTTATCATCGTATTCAGCATCGTCTTACGACTCGTGCCGGAGTTATACTCCTCGAAACCGGCACCACCTTCCGAGTGGTTATCCCACCTAGTCTACAGACACAAGTTCTCGACTTGTTACACCAAAGTCATTGGGGTATATCCCGCACTAAGCAACTGGCATGTCAACACTGCTATTGGCCTGGTATTGATGCCGCCATTGAGAAGCTCATCCGCCATTGTGAACAATGTCAAATTAATCAGAATGCCCCGTCTTCTGATCTAGCTTCATGGCCTCCTGCTACTTCTCCATGGGAACAAGTTCACATCGATTTCGCAGGTCCTTTCCTCAATTCCATGTGGCTCATCGCCATAGATTCTCTATCGAACTTTCCCTATGTAGTGGATATGCATTCGACTACTACTACAGAAGCTACCATTCGTGCTCTTCAGAAAATATTTACAACTGAAGGCTTACCTCAAGTTCTAATTTCTGACAATGGACCGCAATTTACAGCTACTGCTTTTAAGAACTTCTGTAAGTTACATATAATGGCATTCGCCATATCCTAGCACCGCCTTTTCACCCTCAATCTAATGGTGAAGCTGAACGTTTTGTACAAACTTTTAAGAAAAGTATGAAAAAAGCTGTCTCTTCAGGCTTAACTAAAGACCAAGCATTGTTACAACTCTTAAGCAACTACAGAACTCTGCCCGGCGCTGATAATTTCACTCCCGCACAAAAGCTCCATGGACGACCTCACAGAACTTTACTTTCTCTGTTGCAGCCTCTTCCGGCCCAGCCTAAGACCTCGCCAACAAAGTTCACCGTCAACGACAGGGTCTACATAAGGACGTTCAAGTCAAACCCGCTCTGGTTACCTGGTGTCATCCGCAGATCTTTGGGCCATCGTCTCTACGAAATTCGGACTGCTGAGAAACGCATTTGCTGCCACCAGGACCAGATACACCTGTGCTACCGTCCATATCCGGCTATTGATTCTCTTGTTAAGCCAGATAAATCTATTGCTGAACGAGCTTTAGACCATTTAATAACCACGGGTTCCTTTCAGGACGATGCAGCGCCACTCCGCCCAGTCACAGCTCCGGACAATACAACAGAGACGTCAGAAGCTCTTGCCCAGCATCGTAGCCGCCGCTTCACGCCGTATCGGCATATTTAGGAGGGGAGGGTGTTGTATGTCCTCCGCTCTCTTCACTCAGCGCCTGCCAGCCGCACGCACGCAAGCGTGGATCATTCGAGACTCGACGCGCAGTCTTCAGTGCGCGTGTCTGTTACGTCGTGTGCAGTATATAAGGAGCTTCCTGTCTGTCACTCATCAGGATTCTCCCCAGTGTCCTGCTCCAGAATACACTGAACGTCGAACACGGAGGCTACTCCTCTTAAAAATGTGTCTCGACCAGGTGGACGGAATTCTGGTAGTATGAGGTTTCACCTCAGGTCACTACTCCATTTACCCGTTCCTTCATCCATGTCGAGCCCCGATGTTGTATGCCACACTTCCCCAAGCTCAATCAAGCTCCGACACACACATTAGATTCTCTAATTGTGAACATAGCTTTCATTTAGTAGAAGATTATGAACTCAGACACTTCAAGTTAGAAGGAACTCTCTTAGCTAATATATGCTAGTGCAAATGATAGTTTTCAACTATCACGAACTATATCTTTTCCAAGAGCTATCTTTTCAAGATACCAGTGAGTGTAAATATATTCAGAGTGTACATAGTGTATAGAAACAGAAACTCTCTCAAGATTAATCATCTACTTTGCTTCAAGACAATTTTATGTTTTATTCCTGTACATACTGTAGAATTCTGTGTGAAGCAAATAAATAAGTTGTGTTCTTTGTAAACCTTATCTTGTTTACAACAGATACGTTTTAAAATTTTAACAGTCATATATCATGTCGTTCATCTCGTTCCATTAGGGGCCGATGACCTTCGATGTTAGGCCCCTTAAAACAACAAGCATCATCATCATCATCAAAAATATATAAATAAATTTTTTTAAGAGCTCCCATTTTTGTTACTGTTAAACACACTTTGGGAGTGGTGACCCCATCGCACTAATAGCCTATATATGATTCATTCATTACATTCCTGACCCAGTCATTGACTGGAACACAGGTTGTAGGTTTTTTAAATTGTTAAACAATTATTATCTTTAAATCACTTATATTATATTCATTATTGTTTGTTGTTTTGTAATTGTAATGCACATTTTACATTATCAGAATAGGGTGAACCGGGCGAGTTAGCCGTGTGGCTTAAGGTTATTTTGACATGTTGATTATTTCCTTTGTTTCTTATGGTGAATTGTTTTCTTTAAGATGTTTTTCTATGATTTTAACTGTTTCTTCTATTGATATGTTATTATTATTAGTGTACATATTGGTGATGTCAGAGATATCATTCTTGTGCTTTCCATTATTTTCAGCTTATTTAGTTCTTTAGTTAGTTCTAATTTGTTTTTAATCAACTTGTCATCTTATGTTGACAACTTTTCTTTTAGCATTTTGTTGAGTTGTTTGTTTATGTTGTAACTAAGTGTGCTTTTGCAATTTAGTATTGGTCTGATAGGCCGTAAGTCTTAGTATATTTTGAGAAGTCTCTTAGTGTTGGGATCTTGGGATTTGTGATGATTTCTTTTTCTTCTCTGGTGAGGATGAAGTCTGGATTTGGATTGCTAGTGTTTTATATTGCTTTGAAATTTATCAGTTGGGTCATGTTGGATCTCTTGTATTCCATTATTGTGAATGAATTTGTATGTATTTGTCTTTTTTTATTTTTTATTTGTTGCCCAACATTCAGAGTCATATAGCATGGCTGGCATTATCTTATATATTTTGCATTTCAGGTGGAGTGGTACATTTTGATTGCAGAGAATTCCTGTTGCTGCCCACCACTTTGTTCAGCTGTTATTTATCCTATTCATGATGTCTTTTTTTTTTTTTTTTTTATTTACTTAAGAAAGGGCACCTGAGCCGAGGCTCTTATGGCGCAATACAAGATTAAATATTGGCAGAGTTACAAAATATTGACAATACAATAATAGCTTATTTCTAAATACATTACAGTCTCACAAATATAAATACAGTATATAATACCCCTCTACATTACTTGGTTGAAAGATTTACTGCTCATTTTCTTTTGTCCATTGATTATTTATTTTTTGTTTAAATTTTGAAATTGTTGTTGCCTGTTGTATATGTTTTGGAAGAGCATTGTACACCTTCGCAGAGTAGTGCCATAAGGAGTTACAACCATACTTACTAGTTTTTACAAATTCGGTATGGATTCTCTTTGCTCCTCGAGTGTTATATGAGTGTATGTCAGAATTTGTAATACAGATAGTGTTTGTATGAACCAAATTATGCTTAATTTTATATACCATCATAGCTGAAGCTCTATCACGTAACATGTGGAGTGGTAGAAGTCTGCATTTCTTAAACAAATAATCTGTAGGTGTTAAGGGTGGTAAATTAAAAAGTATTTTTAGTGCTCTTTTTTGTAAAATGGCAACTTTCTCAAATAGTTCCTTATTGCAACATCCCCAAACATGAATCATATAAGTCAGGTGACTTTCAATGAGAGCCTGATAAATAGATTTTAAAAACTTATGGTTGAATTTATATCTTAGTCTGTGAAGCACTCCAATTGCTGGAGTTATTTTTTTGCATATAGTTTTAACTTGCTCGTTCCAGTCAAGCATTTCATCTATTTTTAAACCTAGAAATTTGGTAAATTGTACTCTTGGTAAAGGATGATCGAAGAATGTTAATGTAATATCAAGAGGAGTTGCGCATGCGGCCTTGTGAAAAATCATGTAGTTGGTCTTGCTAAGATTAATGGATAGTCTATTGTTTGAAAGCCAAGTTTGTAGTAATCTAATGTCATACTGCATTTTTACCTCAAGTTCTTTAGCAGAGGTACCAACATAGAAAATATTTGTATCATCTGCAAAAAGAGATAATTGTCCTTGTAATTTTAGGGAACCTATATCATTTACAAATATTAGAAATAAAATTGGACCCAGTACTGATCCCTGAGGAATTCCAATTGATATAGGAAGACATAAACTTTTAGCATTTTTATATGAGACGAATTGTGATCGATCACTGAGATAATCCTTAAACCAGTTCAATGCTACACCTCTTACTCCTGCATCTTCCAGTTTTCTGATCATGATCTCGTGATCAACTGTGTCAAAGGCTTTTCTTAAGTCTATAAATAACCCAGAAGCTAATTTTTGTGAATCAAGAGCTTCCTGCAGTTTAATGATAATATCCTCAACAGCATTATATGTGCTGGAATTTGGAATAAAACCATATTGATATTTATAAAAGTAATTATTCTTAAGAAGGAATTTCAATAATCTTATTTTAACAATTTTTTCTAATATTTTGGCTAAAATGGGCACGATAGAGATTGGTCTGTAGTTGTTTATGTCTAATTTATCTAAGCCTTTATGGATGGGTATAACTTTGGCAATTTTTAACAATGTAGGAACTGTACCTTCAGCTAACGATTTGTTAATAAATGCAGTGATGTATGGAACTATTTCGGTTGATAACTGTTTGAGAATTCTGTTGCTTAAACCATAACAATCGCAACTACTGGAATTTTTTAGTTCTTTTATCATACTTGCTACTTCTTCATTGTCAGTTGGGTACAAGAATAAAGAATTTCCTGGAGCTGTGTGATAACTATATGGATTACTGGTGTTGGTTGTAGGCAAATTAACAGCTAGATCCTGACCAATACTAGTAAAATATTTATTTAATGTTGTTGAAATATCACAGGGGTTGGTGATTATATTATTATTAATTTTTAGTTGAATATCTCTATTGTTGCTATTTGTTGTTTGAAGTATCTCGTTAACTAATTTCCATGGATTTTTACTAGAAGCTAACCTGTTACTGTAATAAGAATTTTCAGCTTCTCTTTTGAGTTTAGTGACCTTATTACAGAGTATTTTATATTCATCTTTTAGATATTCTGAGACATACTGGCATCCCCTTCCCAACCTATAATGCTGTCTCTTGATTTTCCCATAGATTTTATTTTTATAATTTATGAGGTTGAGGAGTTCAGGAGTCATCCATGGACATCCTGAGTTTTTATGCCTTGATTCAGTTATTTTCTTAAAACTGGATATGCTGGCTTCTGCTAATAGATTAGTTAACTTATTAACAGTAGTTTCACAATTGTCATTAGCATCAAGTATCAAAGGATTTTTAGATAAAAGTTTCCTGGCGCTTTTAATGTCTATTTTTAGGGTGTGTGTTGTGGTGGAATATTTAAAAATACTACTACTATCTCTTACTGGGATGTCAAGATCACAGACCAGTATATTGTGATCACTGAAGTCACTGTAAACATTATACACAATTTTTTTACAGGGTGCATTAATATAAATATGATCCAAAAGTGTAGAACTCTTTTCTGTTACTCTAGTGGGATATATATTATTACATGGTAGTTGGCCATAGCATTCTCCTAGTTTACTCAACTCAATAGATTGCTGATTTTGTGATATTTTATCAATATTAAAATCCCCAATTGTAACACAAAAGTGCCTACTATTCTTGTTCCATAATTCTTCAAGTTCACTTAGAAAGGACTTTCCGAATTTATAATGTGGGTTATAGCAAGCTATGATAAGTATTTCCCTTTGAAACCCACTGATTTCTATTAATAGTATGTTGTATGGTTTTTCTATACAGTTAATTGACAATAAATCTTTGGCTTGGTGCTCTGATTTAATATAGATAAGAATTCCACCTCCCCTATTATAATTTCTAGAGCAAAAATAACTGTCATAGTTATTTAGCATAAAATATTTCTCTTCTTCAGGATATAGCCATGTTTCCACAATGATTATGATATCAGGCGCATGAGTTTGTTTTATTAGAGTGCACAGTTCTAGCCACTTTTTACGAAGACTTTGAGCATTAACATACAGAATACGTGTGCTATGAATTTTCTCTTTTAGTTCTTCTAGATCATTTAACTGAATCTCTGAATCATCTAAGTTACCTATAATATTCATCTTTAGATAATTCATGTCATTAAACTAAGAATAACATAACCTAGTTACGCCGATTCTAATTTTAAGATGTCCTCTATGCTCCGTATGGGTACTATCTGTGAGGTGTCATCTTTCCTAGCAAATATTTTCCCTTCTCTGGACCATATATACTTAAATCCTCTTGTTCTAAGGTCCTTTGCCCTCTTCAAGAGTCCCTTTGCTTTGGGAGTTAAGTGTTCGTTTATATAGATCGGCTGGTCTGCAGCATTAATACCAATAGCTCGAGATGAAATTCGTGGGCTTCTTTTCTTGGCGCTGAACAATTCGGCCCTCTTCCATCTATTCACAAACTTCACAACTATCGGCCTCGGTAACGCTGGGTTTCTGGACGGTAACCTATGTGCGATGTCAATATCATTTTTATTCACGTCACATCCGATCACCGCGCCTATGCTACTGATAATGCTGTAAACATCTTCATTTTGTATTTCCGGCACACCATGGATTTCCACGTTGTTCCGTCTCATATATTGATTGATTGATTCAACTTCTTCGTGTGAGTTGGAATTCAGCACGTCTAATTGTTGTTGCAACTCACGAATCTTTTGATCTCTTTGACTGAGTTCTGCCTTTAGATCAGTAATGATTTTATTGTTAAAGTCAATACTGTCAGTTAACCTAGTAATTACTTTTTCAACTAGACGTTCCAACACGGCATCTAAGAATTTAGAGCTACTCATAACTTGAATTACCTCCTTGGTTAGGTCAGATGAATCAGCCTCCTGAAGATCAGTAATTTCTCCTTGAATCTTCGTTACTCTTTTTCCCGCTACGCAGCTCTGGTTTCGGTCTGGCAATGGTGTTAGTGAGTTCTCCATCTTCTTGTTTTTGTTACGCTTTTGATTTCCCATGCCTTCACCAACAAGACACAATAACACAAATCACACTTATACTACTGAGATCCACAACTGTTTCATCCGTCACTCGCAAGTATCAGTTTGTCCCGCTACTATTTAGCCGTTTGAAGAAGTACTGGAAAACGGTTTTTGCTCGCGGATTACCGAAATTCAAGAGACCTCACACACAGTCTTGTTACTCCGCCATCTTGTCAGGACCTGCATTGTCTTGAAACACTGCTCCAAGATACTGGAAGATATTTGCTATCACTTCTTCATTACCAATTTGTAGTCCTTCACGACTCTGTCCACTCATGGAGAAATTGCAGTGCAGATCTCTGTTTCATTTCTACTTATGTTAAGCCCATTTCTTTTCAACACATCATATTAGATATCAGTTTCTCTTAAAATGCCTTTTCGTTTTCAGCCACTAGTACTATATCATCAGCAAGAAGCTGCTTCTTGTTAGAACCTATGTCCCCATGGCTGTTACAGAGAGGTACAGATTGAGAGCTATCTTTGATGCAGACCAACCTTAACTTCAAACTCATATGTAATTCTGCATGAGCATCTCACAGTTCTCAGGCTTCCATGATAATATTAATGTAGAGTTGTGGGACATTTTTCTTCTTTAGTGTCCACGAAAGGAGATCTCATGGCACTTGGTCAAAGGCCTTTTCTTTATATGTGAAGATGATGGGTTTTTTTTTAAATACAGTCTGTACTTTCCATTAGCATTCTTAGGGCAAATCTCTAAATCCAAATTAATTTTCAGTGATGCTGATCTCTTCCCTTGACCACATTCCAATGACTCTCTCCAAAAGTGTTATAGCATGACCTAACAGTTTGATCCCTCTGTAACTTCTGCTTTCTTGTGCATCTCCTTTGTTCTTGTAAACTAGGATGTCATCATCATAATCATCCCGCCCCTATTCCAGATTGTCTCTGGTCATGTTAGTGCAGGTTCTGTTCTGTGTAAGTTCTGCTCTTCCACCATTATTCCTCAATTCCTTTGAGATCTTCTTACTCTCCATGATATTGATAAAGAGATCCATAAACCATTGGATTCCATCCTCTTGCTTTCAGTGTACAAGATGAATATTATACTAGTTTTGGACATTATAAGCCTTAATTCATAAGTTTGTATTTTATTATCTCAATTTATTTCTTGGTTTCAGGGTCATGAGGATTCACAGCTTGCTGTGAAAGTATTAAAAGTAGCTGCTTTTGAATTAAAGATTATAATGAAGATATGCCAGTGCTATCCAGGATACCTTGGTGTTTGTTTAGATGAATTACTTCAGCTGCTTGTTATGTTGAACAGGTTTGCTTTGTATATTTTTTTTAAATTATAATTTTTTTGCCATCTTTGTCTCCTCATAGAAAGTATTTTTATGTACATGTGAAAGTTTAAATACAGGAAAACTTGTTTCATACACTCTGCATTTATGCAGGGTTTATTTTTTTTACACTTATTCAGTGGCGGTGGGCTCTCAGGAGCACATGAGCACGTGAACACCCAGTTGTAACGCATATTCACGTATTCATGGATAGCGGCAATTCAAAATTGTTTCCTTTTTTCAACCTGATTTCGTCAGTCGATCGAAAGCATACAACTTATATCAAAGCCAACGTACCTAAATAATAATAATAATGGTATTGATTTGACGTCCCCACTAACTACTATTACGATTTTTGGAGACACCTAACAGAACATACTATACATAGGGAACATTAAACATGAAATATTTGTTCTGAATGAGTACATTTATAATACCAATATAATGGTCCGTTATTGGACATTATAAATTTTCCAGCCAACTCATTCTTGGTTGCCTGCGTTTCGCCCTCATGTGCTAAGTTGGGCTCGTCAGTTGGTCCTTAGCACACCTACTAAGACGCAAGGCTAGTGCATACCGTGGAAGTGAGACATAGTCTCTCATAGTGCATTGGCACTGCTGGTGGCTTCAAGTAGCCTATGCAGTGGCCATTACAGCTGCTTAGGTAAATTCTGATTTCATATATGTAGAGAACAAGCATGAAATAAACTTAAAAATAAAGGTCTGGCTTTCAGTAACCACGGTTATCCAAAGAATGCTTCCAGTCATTACATTTTACATTCGGAAGTACAACTCGAAACATACGCTAGTTATAAGCTGGTGGTTTGGCACGCTTTTCACAGCACGGCTTTATTCAGAAGGGTTGTCTTCTGCTACACGTACACCAACTGGGAATAACAGAGACCATCTCCAGAAACCATTTGCAAAAAGAAGGAATCTCAAATACTCGTGCTTGCCGTGAAGATGGCGTCATTTGGAATGACGACACGCCGGTAACAGGGAAATTGGCGGCATAAGACGACGATAATTCAAATACCGTATTTCACGGCATAATCGTCGCCACCGCGTAATCGTCGCATCCTTTATTTTCAATACAAAAATCGGACTTTAAACCTTTAATTACATAATCGTCGCACGTCCAAATTTTGTTCACTAATCTGGTTAAAAGGTAAATGGAACTGCAACGTAAGTTGCACATGAATGCGCAATTTAAATACGTGTATGGTTTATGGGCAATTTGGCAACACAGTCACGTTTGCGACATGTTGCACAACGTATAAATAAATAATACCGGTATATAATACGACGCATGGCTTACCGGTAGACTATCGACAGTTTGACAACGTGGTCGCGAGACAGTGTACTATTTATTCACCACCTACATATTATGCTTACCGGTAGGCTATCGGCAGTTTGACAACGTGGTCGCGAGACAGTGTACTATTTAATCACCCCCTACATATTATGAGTTCCCATTTGAAATACGTAAGGCTGTAAGTTATCGCTTATCGGCAACGTCGCCAGGAAATACCGGCTAGGTAGGTTGAATGGACCTCGAACCAGCCCTCAGATACAGGTAAAATTCCCTGACCCGGCCGTGAATTGAACCCGAGGCCTCCGTGTAAGGCTCCATGGGGCCGGCTCCTGTGTTATTGCGCACGAAGTGAAATCCAAGACGATAACGTAGATTTCCACGGAATTATTCAGCCGAATTATTTACGATGTCTCAGTTGTCATCGCTAAACTCTTATCTTACTACTACGTCATAAGTGTCCGGGCATGGGATGAAACCTTTTATCCAAGCAGTCAAGATAATTATTATCCAATGCTATTAAAGTTTTATTTTATAAACTCGTCAGTAATGTAATGTAAAATCATCAATAACTGGGAAGAAATATTAACCTAATTACCGTATGTTTAAAAGAAATTGAAAAAAATGAATGTTTGTTACTGACGTCTCGGAATACAGTCAACTATACAGTAGATCTACACCGCGCTAGCCAGAGCGAGCTTGCGAGCTTTGCGCATGCGCAGTAGTGTGTCGCAACCAACGAGCTAAACTGATAAATTGTTGCATGCTTCCTTGCTGCCTAACAGTATTGGCTGCTCTGGAATGGACAGATCACAGATGCATTTATTTGTTTCAGATTTACGTGATTACTGTAGACATGTGTGCGTGAGAATTTAAGTTTTTAATTTGTGTTTTGGGTGTTGGCAGAAATAATTTGTTTTAATAGTGAACAATTACGGAAAGTCATTTATATCGCAAAACATTAACGTGTGAAGCATTTATAAGCGATTATGGGTAAATATAGAAACTATTTTGCGGGCTTCAAGCTAAGCGTAATTGCCTTCGCTGAACAGCACGGGAACAGAGCTGCAGAAAGAAAATTTTCTGTGAGTGAAAAGTTGGTGCGTGACGGCGGAAAGTAAAAAAAACAAGCTAAAAAGCACAAACCCTTCTAGACGCGCGTTTAGAGGTCCTAAAACAGAGAAGTTTCCTATAATTGACGAAGAAGTGTTTAGGTACGTCAGTGAAATACGTAACAATGGCTGCAGTGTATCATATGAAATGTTACAAATTAAGGGACAGGAGGTAGCGCGCAAACACAACATACCGGTAACTCAGTTTAAGGCGACTCGTGGGTGGATTAAGGGGTTCATGCGACGACACAATCTGTCAGTGCGAAGGAGAACAACACTAAGCCAAAAGTTGCCTGCTGATTACACGGACAAGATTGTAAATTTTCACCGATTTGTCATACGTTTGCGCAAGGAAACTTCGTACTTGCTTTCTCAAATCGGTAATGCTGATCAGACTCCAATCTTTTTTGATATGCCTCGCAACAGCACTATTGCGCTAAAAGGATCACGGAGTGTATTAATGAAAACTAGCGGTAGTGAGAAGATGCGATGCACGGCAATGCTAGCCATTACAGCTGACGGGAGAAAGTTGCCGCCTTACATCATTTTCAAGGGGAAAACGATGCCTAAGAATATGCACTAGACGGTTCCGAAGATGACGCAGTGTGGCAGGGAGACGAAGAATCTGATACTGGTATTAACAGAGGTGAGGACGGCGCATCAGATAGCGAAACCTGCGATAGCGACACCGAAGATTTGGAATAAATTGCGTACCGGTAAGTCCGCATTTCACAACAAAGCGATAATTTTTTGCAAGTGTAATATTTTAACTTTAATACTCAAATTAATGACAAATTAACTTAATACGTTCATTTTTATTTTCAGGTTGGAAAAACGTTCGCCGAATTGTTGCGAAAAATTATGAATTTTGTTTTAGACTATTTTAATTATTTTGATGTATAAACGCGAGTATTACGTGCATCTTAAATTTGTATCAAATACAATTTAGTTATAAATACATTTTTTGAGTAATACAAATACTGGTATTAAATATTCATCGTATAATGGTCGCATCCTACAATTTTTTTCGAAAATTTTGGTATAAAAAGTGCGACGATTATGCCGTGAAATACGGTAAAAGTAGTGATCAGGTTTACTGTGTGGTAGGCCTACTACTTAATTGACAAGACACAAATGACTGTCAATACGTTCTTTTGTATTGATATTGTATTGAAGTGAGACGAATCTTCGTAGAGAGTTTTTATGACCGGATGCCCTTCCTAATGTCAACTTCATCAGAGGAGTTAATGAGATAACGAATAACATTATAAGAGTAACTAAAACTGACTATATTTACTAAAAGTCATGTGTTCACCATTTATTCTTTATAAATTTAGTAATACTGCCTTCCAACAAAAATAGCCTGTAAAACTCAGAATACATTCATAAGTTTGTTAAAGAATAGTGTTGAATGTTTACATGTTTAATTTATAGCTCTTTATAGCCTAGAAGTCATGTGTTCACTGCACAAAATTTGAGGTCATCACATATTGGACTCCCCTTACTTATTTTGGCTATAAATGTGGAAGAAAAAAGGGGTCTAATATGCAAGTAAATACGGTAATTTTAATGCAGGTGGGATGTTTTTTAACTTCATGCCTTATCATTTGGGCAGACTTTGCTGTGATTGTGGCCAACCTTCAGTAATGGAGAAGGCACTGAAGCTTTTTGGCGATGCAAGGATGGTAGTAGCCATGGCCATAATTAAGGTACACCCCCGGCATCCGCCTGGTGTAAAATGGAAGACCATTCGAACCTACTATCTCCTGAATACAAGCTGACAGCTACATGATCCAAATTCCTGGTCTCTTGTTATGAAGTATAAATTGGGGGTTCCTTCAGAGACAGTCACAAGCCAAAAAAATACATTTCTGGATGAGAGGGTTTTCGAAGTTTGATGAAATCCTAAAATCAAGAAATGCTTTACTACTGTGCAATATTATTATGAAGTGTTCTTTAGTTTATTTTGTATGACATTAAGCAGTCATTGTTAATATATAGTGAATTTTAATAGTTCTATATTATTTAAATTACATCATTGTGCTTCATCGCATGGCTTTTGATTATATCTCATGTACATTCCTCCCTTTAGTTTCATGGGTATAAAAAATCATATTTATAAATTTGTAATTTTTTTATATACTTCGAATTTTAGAATTAGAAATTTAGACCACATTTTGATATTTATATACAGTAGAACCCCTGTTTTAACATTTTTACAGGGGCCTGATTTTTTTAACCTTAAATGGGGGTTTACCTTAAATCAAGGTTTCACTAGAAAGCACACCTTTTCCAGAGATCTTTGCCTGTATTAGCATAAATTGTACCTTCATACACTATTTACACAGTGACAGCGATAAAACAAGGAGATATCTACCCTACACACTGTACTGTAGTTACGGTTTGTGCTTCATTTTGACAGATTTTTGTCAGTGAATGCAAAACTGCTTTGGTTTAAGGTTGTTCTTAGAACATTAGACATGATTTTCCATAAGAATTGGGAAAGACACCAAATTCGTACAAAAACACATTAAAATCAGTATGAAACAGTAATTGGTTTGTTTAAACATTTTTGTGGATGTTTTTCAAGCAGCGGCTTACTCATTAGCATGTATTTTCTAATTCCAATAGTCTGAACACGCATATTCAGTTTCATTCTTAAAAATTGTAATAGCATCACTCCAGAGGCTTGTGGCAAAGATTTCCATTTTCTTACTTCATACGGCGTCACCTAACCTAGGTTTACCGTGCACGTATTATGAAAACATATTTCAAGCTCCCTGTAGATAACATTTTCACTATAAATTTACACGGCAACAGCCTTTCTGTAATTTAACAAGTTGCAAGTACGTAACATAACCTCTGAAATTAGTTGTGCACACCGCTGTATCTTGAGAAGAAGTATCACATTCTTATTTTATTTTGGTAGATGGTATTAAAATTAAGCTGTCGTTTACTTCAGGCTTCGTTTCTAAGGAGTTAACAACTGCAGGCATTGCACTTATTGCAAAAACATATTATCCTGATGTTTCCTCACATCAGTCAGAGTTTTGAGGAGACCTCATGCTCACTGAAGATCGACTCACTCGCACGTAGCGAGGAATTGATACCGAAGATGATCGATTGCATTCAATATAAACGTTGGAGTAGAGTGTATGAATATTAATAACAGATTAAAACTAACACGCCCGAATTTTCCCGTAATAATGGATGAATCAGTAAAGGGGTTCTAATTGTGACCGAAGGATACTGCACAGATTAATATAGGAATTTTCGAGGGTTATAATAATATTGTCATTAAAATGGGGGTTCTCTTCTGCCACAGCGGCTGCGATCGGATGAGCATCTGAGTCCAATATCTCACTATAGCGCTAAGTGCCCGCGCTCTAAATTCCTCTTCTGCCTTGAATCATCTTTAGCAAGCTTATGTCATTTTTTCAAAGGTTCTTAAATGTCCCATAACCAAAACTAATAGAAATAAATATTTGAGAATTTTAACATTTCCTTAACGCTAAATGCAGGTTTTGCCCTATTGTAAGTTACGTTAAATTGAACACAAAATTGCATTGTTCTTACAGAATAATTTTCGGGAGTGGAAATTTCTTCCATTAAATGCGGGTTTACATTGATTCGAGGTCACGCAAAATGGGGTTACCTAGTTTTGGTTTGTTTAAAAGGATTTATTTCATTTTCTCTAGTTTGTGGAATATCTTGTCAATAAGCAAAATTTACAATCACATTTAATGGAGAGATAATCACAAGCCACCAACTGACTGATGGACCGACCGATTGACTAACCCACCGACTGAGATATTTTGCTTGGTATAGTTAAGGCTTTGAAGCCTTCTCTTACACTAAACCATAATTAACAAATACGTAAAACTAAATACAGTTTATAGTAACTGGGAAATAATTAAAAGATTATCCTATAAAATAATTACAACTGTATTAGGAATCTGATGATGATGATGATGATGATGATGATGATGATGATGATGATGATGATGATGATAATTTTAACAGTAATAACTGTTCCAACTAATAATAATAATAACAATAATAATGGTGTGTGGCCTCCAGAGAGGCCTGGTGCAAGTCTTTCCAGTTGACGCCATATAGGCAACCTGTGTGTATGTAGGGATGAGGCCCTAGCTGTGAGGAATTCTAATGCTGAAGACAATACACACACCCAGCCACCAAGCCATCGGACTTAACCAGTTAAGGTTAAAATCCCCGACCCAGCTGGGAATCAAACCTGTTGGTCATGGAGCCGGACACTGTCCCAAGTAAGCAGATAGTAATTGGAATATGCAGAATTTCTTATATCTTTATGAAACTTGAAAAGCAACATATTTAAATATATTTTCAGCTGAATATGAATCAACAATTAATAATAATTAATATTTTGAAGCACTGGAATATATTTCCTGAGACAGTCACAAGCCACTTAAGGTAAGGTTGATCAAAATAAATTTAGAATTCCCCTATCTGTTCAGATTTTGATCTGATGTGCTGTTTTGGGATTTCACAAATTTCTACTGTTAGTAAAAATACCATTATCATTTTTTTCTAAAGTTTGGACATAATCTAAATCTTAATTTTCTTGAGAATGATACAGAAGTTTTATCTTCTCTCCTGCCATTTTCTGGTGGCTTGTGATTGTATCTCCCAGAGATTTGTGAGACAAGCAGGATAACAGAGAACAATGTTGACTTATGATATTTTAACTTACCAATATAAATGGTCCATTATTGGACATTACAAATTTTCCAGCTAACTCATTCCTGGTTGCCAGCGTTTCGCCCTTGTGTGCTAGGCTGGGCTCATCAGTTGGTACCTAGCACAATTACCAAGACGCTGGCGAGTGCATACCATGGAGGCCACTGCATAAGCTAATTGTAGCCACCGGCAGTGCCAATGCACTATGAGAGACTTTGTCTCCTTATCAAAAATTGATGCCTGCTTGGCCATCAGATGATATGATTTACTCATTCGGAAAAAATATTTCAGATTCCCTATGGAAATCAACATCTATATCATATTTTAACTTGTCGCTGATAATTTGTATGGAGATATCTGTTGTAAAGAACACAACCATCAGTTTAAAAAATAGTCCTGTGTGTAGCTTTTGACTCTGACTGAACCCTTCAATTGTTAAATTTCAAATTGTTAGAGAGTAGTGATAATGTATGACGTAGTAACTTTTCTCTTAATTTTGTTATGTTGCAGGTACTCTCTCCCATCTCTTCAGTTTCTGGATTGTAATAGTTTGATTGCTGATAATATAGAGAAATATTTGACAATTGGAGCTTTGCCTCTTTTAGGTCATTTGATATCTGATCATGCTTTCAGTGAGGTGAGTATTTACATACAGTATTAACATTCTGGCACCTAAGCAAAATATACGTACTTCTTAGCATTTTGCCCTCAGCGTCTGCTTTTCTGCACGCCGTTCACCACCTCTGCTGATCAAAAGTACAGTAGAAGTCTGTTATAGCGAGAGTTCACAACGGCAAAAAATTTACTCTCTATAGCGGATTGTCATTGTATCCGATTTTTTGGAAAGTCGGAGAAAACCCCATACACATTACAGTATGTAATGGCAATCCATTTGTTCAACACTTGCATTTTTACAGATTTCCATGCTACAGCTTATTCATAAGTTATTTTTCTAATTCTGAGACAAAATTAATGTGGATGTTCAATTTCATTCGGAAGAATTGGAGTAGTATCACTCCAGTGGCTTCTGTGGCAAACTTTACGGTTTTCTTATTCAAACAGTCCCCTAACCTAACTTAACCTCATATGTATCATGAAAACATCTTTCAAGCACCAAGCACCTTTTCACCATAAATTACTCGGGAATAGCCTTTCCGAAATTTAACCAGACGCGAGAAAATTCAGTGTAACCTCGTAGTGCGCGTTCCACATTAAGGCGATTTCTCGCTTATCATGTAAATTCAGAGTCGTGATTCACGTCATATTCAATCTGTTTAACCCCTCAGCGTCGCAGCCATTTAAATAGCTTCCTACCCCGCGGCCGGATGAGATTTCAACTACGCGCGACTGAAATACATCGATTCACTTAAAGCGTTACTACAAGTATAAGAGTAGCCCGATTTTCACGAAATTTGGAAATCCTTATGACAGAACTATGTACATGCAGATAATTACATAATAGTTTCATATTTCCTTAGTAATTTAGTTCCGTGTGATAGAGTTCGAAGCACTCTTTGAGACAGGGACTCAAGTCACACTCCTGGCAGCAGTACACTGACGTCTTCTTTTTGCCATGTTTTGAACACAGGATACAGTGTCTCTGAGGTTTGGATTTCCAACTCTTGGGTGCTAATTTCCTGATAAAATGTCTTTCCTGCAACCTTGGAACTGTATCATCTGATGCGCGCCGGCCTTGAATATTTCGTTCCCCTCCCTCCCGAGTGCATTTTGTAAACAAACCTTTCACCAACTGAACCCGATAAGGTAATTGCTCAATATTTGTCTCTGTGACCTGTGTGAGTATTATTAGAGAATTTAGCAATCAGAATTCACCGTTGAAAACTTCTCTTTGACCTGTATAATTATCTATAGTCTCTTACACGAAATTTCCAAGTACTGTTTCCTCCTCGTCGTCACTCTCATCATTTACCACTGCTACATCATCTATTTCATTATCACTGCTGCTTATACTGTCACTACTACTTCTGACTAAACTTTCATCTGAATTATACAATATTTCAAGCACGTTACTGTCAGTCATACCACGGCTGAGCGCCGTGCGTCACACGGACTGATGAAGCTGCAGCGAGACCGAAAGCAGCAGGACGAAACTGAATGAGGGGAATAACATTTATGACGAAACAAACCAACTCGATACACATTTCAGATGAAAGGTCGAGACATCGTCTTTCAAACGAGATATATACCATGAACAACTGGTTCTCGTATCGTATGACAGAAAGCAGCACTAACTGATGCCTACACAGAGCGCTCGTGGAGAGTTACGAAAATATTACAAGCTGAGAAATAAAGACAAATATAATAAATAAACCGCACTCCCAATGTACAAATAGAGCAAAGAACATCACATGAAAAGACAAACTTCCTTTATTCTGTGGGAAAGAATGAAGCAAACAGACTTTAAAAAATGCAAGAGATTAGTGCTCAGACTTATTTGACAAATAATTATCCTTGCAAAAACAACTACATTATAACGATTTTTCAATTCTTATTTACAACACTGATAAACCCGAAAATGTTTTCTTGGAAACAAAACAATTTGCATATCAGTAACTCCAAAACTCTTCGCGCTATAGCCGTAAATGTGAAACCCTGTATGGGTCTATACCACGTATAGAGGTTGGCTGCTACGGAAGAAAAGAGGGTCTATACCACGTATAGAGGTCGGCGCTGAGGGGTTAAAATACCTCATTTATCATGTTACAAAATTTCATTGAGAGAGAGAGATTTATTAAAGAAATAAATCACCCATCCTCCAATGAGGGTGACCATTTGGATCCGGAATACATTTTCAATTTCAAGGGAGTTTAAAAATATCAAGAAATGAAAATTTAATCGTTGATGCTGTTATCTCCTTTTTTTCCTAGGGTTAGTGGAGGAGGAATGTCAATCATGTTCTCAGGTACTGATGGAAATGAATGATTTGCAGAGTGTCCCTCAGTATCTGTATTACTATTTTTTCAAACTTGCAGAATGGAACTTTCAAGTTTTGTAGGAAGTTCGATGTCTGACGAGGGAGGGTGCCTCTTGCTCCGAATAGCAGGCCTCTGACAATCCACCGATCGATAGGTATTTTATACTTAGATGAAAGGTAAGGCAAGCATGGAACATAAATAGCTTGCTTTTCTAGGTCCGCATCCCGAGCCTGATTTACGTCTTTTTCAAAGCGAATGGTGGGATCTAAGACCATTGCTTTAATGTCCTCTCTGTTGATGTCTACGATGTCTGCCCTCTGATTAGAGTCATCGGTAGAGATGCAGTGAACCTCCTCGTGCACCTCTCATCCACGCTGTCTCAAGCCTTGAGCAATCGACGTTCTTACACGGTGGTGGCGATGGCTGTGCATTAGTTCAGTGTTCCGGCAGAATCCCAGCACATGTCCAAGGGCCTAGCACATGTCCAAGGGTTTCTGTCTTGTTGCAGCCATTTTGGCGGCAACGGGTTGTGTTGAATGACCTACCGGGAACCAACCTGACTGCGGTGAGGTTGCATGTCATCTTAACTGCATTTATGTATTCAGAAGAGGACAGAGGTGATTTATGAGTCATCCAGGAGTTTGCTTTCGGGCAGTCTGAATATAACGCTACTCCTTTTCCTTTATGTGGTAGCTGGCACCACGACTGAAAGGATCAATTTCTCATAATTTCACATAGTTTTCTTCCGTCAATCTTTGGGGGGAGACTTTCTTTTTTTATGTCAAGTCTGTGGAGTGCCATATCTTGTTCTTCAGGTAACTTCCTTACGTATGGTAGGTGAACCTCCTGAACATGGAGTAAGCGATTACAAATATTGTAATGCTGTATATAAGCTTCCCATTCTGCACAAATTATTCCCATTCCTCTGACCTTTCTGGCACTATACAGCATCGAATTCGCTCAGTTCGATCACATTTTTCCCAGTCCTGAAATTGTTCTTTATCATCCCTTTTGAAAGGAACGTGATGTCTAGCACAGATTAGAGCCCTCGCCACAGGAGGCAGGTCGGGGAAAGTTTCACGAAAATGGGAAATGGCCTCGAATTTCGGAACTTTAGAGAGTAAATTGTAGCTGGTTCTTTTTTTTTTTTTTTTTTTTTTTTTTTGCTAGTGGCTTTACGTCGCACCGACACAGATAGGTTTATGGTGACGATGGGATAGGAAAGGCCTAGGAGTTGGAAGGAAGCCGCTGTGGCCTTAATTAAGGTACAGCCCCAGCATTTGCCTGTGTGAAAATGGGAAACCATGGAAAACCATCTTCAGAGCTGCCGACAGTGGGATTCGAACCCGCTATCTCCCGGATGCAAGCTCACAGCCGCGCACCTCTAACCGCACGGCCAACTCACCCGGTAAAATTATAGCTTTGGGAAGCAAGCTATTAGCCTCAGGAAAGTTCAGTTTTGCTCTCTCGCTTTCATTAATATTGCTGAACAACCCAGTAAACCTGTTTGTGCTTGTATTTTGCATTCCATTCAGAAATTAGAAATGTATTCTGTGTTGATTAATGCAGTGAAGGGTAGCAAAGCAAATACAGTAGAAGTCCGATATAGCGAGTACGGCATATAACGAGAACTCCGTTATAGCGACGACTTTTTTCTGTCCCTTCAAAATTCCTATATTAAACTGTGTATCGTCCTTCAGTTACAGCGAGAACCCTATCACTGGCGCATCCGTTATTACGAGCGATTAAGTGCGCACGATTTTTTCCGTTACCGATATGTATGCACTGCAGCGATGATATTGCATGCGATCGATTACCTTCGGCATCGTTTCCTTGCTATGTGTATTAGCGACTTCTCTCGTCGACATTCAAAGGCGATGTCGGAGTCGATTAGTAATATCTGTCGACAGCTGTTCCGTAAAGAAAATTTGAAATGAAAGAGAACATATTTTCAACATAAATGTGTAAATAACGTGTCCGATAACGGTTGTTAACTCATTAAAAATTAAGGCTGACTAAACGACCGCTTAATTTTGATGCTAAATACTGCAATTAAGTAATAATGGGATGCACCTAGAGATATGGCAGAGTGCTTAATTGATTTCAGAGGTTAGTTTATATTTTGCCGCGTCTGGTTAAATTACAGAAAGGCTATTATAAAAATTTATAGCGAGAAAGGTATAATTTCTCTACTGGCGCTTGAAGTGTGTTTTCATTATACGTATAGTACGGTTAAGTTAGGATACGTGACGCTGTTCGAATAAGAAAACTGAAATGTTTGCAACAAAATGCGATCAATCATCTTCAGTACGGTATAGTTTTCTCACTTTGTGCATTTGCGAGCTCTCTCGTTGACATTCAAAGGCGATGTTGGAGTTGATTAGTAATACCCATCGACTGCTGTTCTCTAAAGAAAATTCAAAATGAAAAAGGATAACAGGTTTTCTTACTAAATGCATAAATAACGTGACCGATAGCAGTTGTTAACTCGTTACAAGTAAAGACTGAAGTAAACGATATCTTCATTTTAATGTTATACCGGTATACGGAAATTAAGTAAGAATGGGATACACCTCAAGATATGGCCGAGTACCTCACTGGTTTCAGATGATATTTCATATCTTCTCGCGTCTAGTTACGGCTATTTACATGTAAATTTTTCGCAAGGAGGTTATTTCTCTACATGCGTTTCAAATATGTTTTCATGATAGGCTACATATACGGTTAGGTTAGGTGACACTGTTTGAAGAAGAAAGCTGAGGTGTTTGCCACAGAAATCTCTGGAGTGATACCGTATTTCTCCGAATCCAAGCCTCTTTTTTTCTCAGAATCTCATGCGAGAACTCAAGGGTTGTTGCATTCGCGGCCTAACAGTAAGTTAATGGACACCACTGGCAACGACCGTGGTAACCACGCTGCTTCTTTTCACACGCGCACAGAACTCTTTACTACACATCGCTAGCCACGACAACCGGCTGTACAGTGCCTGTGTGTTTCTCAAATCTGCAGAATGGCATCAAAACATGCGACTCTTCGAATTCTTAGAAAAGCCATGGCTACTCAGTGGCAGTCATAACGCGTCTATTGTACTTGACACTAGTAAAATTAAGGTTTATAGACAGCAGGAATATTTTCATGATGTATAGTCGTATTGTAAAGATATGTGGAAAAAGTATTGCCGGCATATTTTCAGCGGGTTCTAGGCGATATTATGATGCCAATTTATGTTTATTAAACACTCGGAAATGTAGAATAATTGTACAGCCGCAAGAAGATACGGCATAGGCCTAACTAAAGTCAATATTTGGCGTTAGCGTGAAGACAAAGAGCTAAAAAAATGCGTACTGTACAAAAAATGCATTCAGTGGTCCGCAACCAGGACGCTTTAAAGACGTCGAAGATGAAATTGTGAGGTATGTGCACGAAAAACGCAAGGGCGGAATGGCCATACCGTGGCGCAATAAACTCGTTCGTTGACTTTCAATGTTCACGATTGGCCAAACCCGACAAGCGAGACGTGCGTGTAGCGGTAGCCGGTTATACCTGACGCTGCGTAAAAGTAACAGTTTTATAGACAGCAAGAATAATTTCCTGGTGGATCGTTGTATTCTAAAGATGCATGGAATAGGTATTCCCGGAAAATTTTCAACGAGTTCTCTTCGGTATTATTGGTATTATGATGCTAATGTTAAGTAGTACCCGCCGTATTTTTCCGAATCCAAGATGAGCCCCATTTTTTTCTTCAACATTTTTTTATCAGGCTCAAAAAGAAGTTTGTAAAATCATATGAATGCCTTGTTGTACAGTAGGCCTACGCATTTTTAGACTATTTTTAGATGCCAAACACCGACTTTTGTCACGCCGGATTTCTTTTTTTTTTTTTTGCGGTTGCACAATTATTCTTTATTTCCGCGGGTTTAAGGACCATTAACTTAACATTAGCATCATTCGGCCATTTTTCAAGTTGAAGATGCTGTTAAGGTGTAAAGAAGTTGTGGAATAGTTGCATTTGTGAAGGGGGCAGGCATAGTTTGTCATATGGCTAATATGCTACCAGAGCTTCATACAAAATTTCCAATATATCGTACAACATTAACATGAAAGGGTGATCTACTGCAGGAGACCCAGTCCTACATGATCACTATACAACTGTAGTCAAAGTCAGAAATCACCTTAAAACTGTGAGGAATGGTAGAGTTAGTGAAATAATTGCAATGTGAAGGTTTATGGAAACCATTCTGTTCTCAAGAAGACCTACAACAGTACTGTGTGAATTTTTCAATTTTGCTTCTCTTCCCTCATAATCAGATTTCTGAAATCCTCTAAAGGCTTAGTCCCATCCAACATAAATTGTGTAACAATATTGTGGAGGGTTGGGTGTTCTTATCTAAATGATAGAAATGGCACTTGTGCGAGTACTTTTCATTGTTCGGTATTCTGTTGACTGTGCGTACAGGGTGTAATGGAACAGGGTGTAGCAAAACTTCAGGAATGGATTCCTAATTATAGGAAGAATTAAAGATTATAACAACATGAGTCCTGAAAAGCATGATTACTGAGTTATGAGACTTTATTCATCATGCACTCAAATATTTATCGCACTGTTGGAATTACATTTGTTAATATCTGTCATGACTGACATTGTACTGAATACATCATTAATGTTCGTTGACTACTCTGTTGACATGTCATATGAAATATTGGAAGTGTCTACCTCCTGCATGAATACAGACCTCTGCTCGGTTTTGTATCGAGTTCTGAATATGTTCAGAAATGCCCAGTGTACTACTGTTTGATAGGTAACTACAATTCATGCACAGAGAGTTGCTGTAATATCCACAGTGATCAAATACACCAAATACTTCAAACCAGAAACTGTCAGTCGTCACCATAAGTGACCTATTTGTGTCGGTGCAACGTAAATCCAATTGTAAGAAAAAGAATGTCAGTTGATTTTAAATCAGGAGAGCGTGGGGGGGGCCAAGCAATTGGTCCACTTCTACATATCTAGCACTCATGAAAATAAGGATTATGGGGCCTGTGGGGAAAATGGGCAGAAAGAGTGGTATCTGTGAGAGTGCCAGCTTGCATGGAACTTAAAAACAAACCTATCAGCCATGCTGGGTGGGTCAGACAGTAGAGAGCTAGCTTTCTAAGCCCAAGTCAGTGGATTTGATACTGACTCAGCCATATTCAGCATCGGTTTATGTGTGACATGGTCACATGTGCAACAGATGTGAGAAGTATCTCTGATTTCGCTTCAGCAATTAAGACGTGTTGGAGTACATTACTTGTACTGTAATTGGTTAAATGGTCAGCGTATTGGCCTTCAGTTCAGAGGGTCCCGGGTTCGATTCCCGGCCGGGTCGGGGATTTTAACCTTAACCCTGACAGTAACACCATATGTTTTTCTGACGTGTTGTCCGAATGAATGCCATCTATTCCTCTTAAGGAGGGGAGAGTTATCCCCTCCACCACCTCTATTCTTTGTTCATTCCATCTGGTAACTTTAATGTAACTTTAAATAATAGGCTTCGAGTGACACATCTTCGAAACGTGTGGTGTAACTAAAGCGATATTTATAGACGTGTTACTGTCAGGGTTAATTGGTTAATTCCAATGGCTCGGGGGCTGGGTGTGTGTGGCGTATTCAACATTAGAAATCATGCCAGGTAGGGCCCTCATCTTCACAGACATGCAGGTTGCCTAATAGGCCATCTACTAGAAAAAGACCTGCACCAGGCTTCTCCGGAGGCCATACGCCATTATTATTATTATTATTATTATTATTATTATTATTATTATTATTATTATTATTATTACTGTAGTAGAAATGGATAACTTGGTAATTATGAATTTCAGGACCAGTAGTGTTTAAAAAAATATAAAATATGAAAATGTATGGAGAATTCATTCGGTTTTTTTCCAGGGGTGTTATTACACTTTGTGTATTCATTTAATATAAATTAAGGGTTTACTTTTGCAGGTGTATTTCAAAGCAGCTCGTATGCTCCCAGGTGATGAGAACAGTGTGGGCTTTCTTTTGCTGACCATTAGTATCTGTAAAAAGCTTCTGAACTGCAATGAAAATGTGAAGAAGCATTGGATGAATGAAGACATGGACTACAATATTTTGTGTACTGTTTTCAAATTACTGGATTACTGTGAGTTTTATTACTTTGTATTTTTAGCTATCTTGTGTTTCATTGTCAATAATAATAATAAATAATAATCATATGGCCTCAAGTACTGTGTGTAAGCATTTTAATTTGACACCATCTGGCTGCTTGTTCATCAATTTTGACATTCCATTTTACTCTAGACCCACTAGATGGCAGAGTAAATTAAATCTCTCTTGGGTGTCCATGGTTGAGTATTTTAATGAACTGTGTCAACAGAGATATTTTACATGTTGACATAGTACGACATCAAGTGTCGAATGGACCATTGTCTGCCCTTCAAAAATCTGACTACCTCTGCCAGATTTGAGCCCGCTATCTTGGTATCTAGAGGCTGACACTCTACCACTGATCCACAGAGAGAGCTACATTGTCACTTAAGAATTGAAATCATGTAACCATATACAGTGAAACTTTGCTGACAGACACTTCTGAATAGCAGAAAGTATTCATATCCCCAGCAGAATAACCCAGTCTCCTGTGGGGAAAATATGATAACTTTTTAATATCGGACATGCCTAAAAACGGACACAGACACTAACTACAAACATAAAAGTGTGTGAACAGTGTTTTCAGAATGCAAAACAAGCTGCTGAAGGAGTAAGAGAGCTGAAATTGTACTTCTTGAATGCAGGCGATTACGAATTTCAAATGACCTTGAAATGCACATGGAGAAAGTAATTAGCATTTTCAGTGTCAAGCAGACCAAAATTGACCAGTTCTTTAAGTTAGCCCAGTGTTTTTATGGACATCAGTGGCTGTCAGCTTGTCCTCCTAAATTTGATAACTTAGAAGTAGAGTATTGTGACTAACTGGATTCAGGTCTAAATACTTTTTAACTACAAGACATATTTCTTTGGGACTTCCAAAAATTTGAATTTTTCTTAATAACGGACACTTTTCAAAAACTGACACATATTTCATCCCTGGAGGTGTCTGCCATTGGAGAAATTTGACTGGTATATAAAAAATTTGATTTTACAGGAGAGCAAAAAAATGATCCTATGCTGAAAAATGAAATTGTGCCAATACAAATTATAAATTGAATTTGATAATCATATTGATTAGTGCAAAGAATTAATTTTGTTCTGTGAAGATTTTCATTTTCATCTTACAAAGCAGCTGTTGACAAATCTCATAATAAACGAGATGGCAGTGTTTGCTCATTTTAAGCAATTCTATTAGAAATTTTGTTATGTGGTTTCCGTGGATCAATATGGAGGCTTCGTGCAGCCACAAGGAAATAATAAAACAGTATTTTGAAAAGTAGTGGTGGTGGTGATCATTGTTTTAAGAGAAAGTACAACTAGGCAACCATTCTCTATTGTACTGTAACACTAATCAGAGAGAGAAAAAAAAAAAAGGAAGGGATCCGACACTTCGAAAAAATGAAGAAATCGGCCAAAGAAAGACAAGAGCCACAATGGGCATGAAAATGAAAGACTCCCTAGGCCTCGATACCTAATACCGTCAGGGACAGAAAAGTACAAGAGCTGACCAAGGGAGGTCGAGTAGGATAGATGAAAGTGAGGAGTCTGGCACAAGTAAGTGGAAGCAATGCCACGACTCATCTAAGGGCCCCGTAGTTGCCAACCGACACTCCCAAGTTCAGAGCCCCTGGGGCCCCTCTTAGTTGCCTCTTACGACAGGCAGCGGATACCGTGGGTGTTATTCTGCTGTCCCCACCCAGAGGGGGACAATATTTTGAAAGATAAGAACATGAATAGCAACATAAATAGATTAAAAACAGTGTCAGTCAGTGTGGGAAGATGGAGTAGCAGAAAGAGGAGACAAGGAACCATGAAATCACAAAAAACAAGGAGAGACTCTGAATCTTCCTTCGCTGCACTCTTGATGTCAATGGGCTCTCTCCTTATATATCCCAGTCCTTGTACGTCTATTTCTTCTCTGCCCCTGCAAAGCTTGTTTTGTTATTTTCATGTTTGTCCTCTTATCCTTTTTCCTTGTTGTGTAAATTGACCAGATGTCCCGGATTTGGCAGGATAGTCTTGCTTTTAAGCATTTTATGCTGCTGTCTCTCCTAAAAGCTCAGGGGGCGCTTCAATGTTCTGCTTTCAGAAAAGATATTGATATATATATATATTTTTTTTTTTTTTTTTTTTTTTTTTTTTTTTAGAGTTGTGGAGATCTTGTTTTTGAATACTACAGCACTGACAGTGGCTGCAAAATAAATTCATTATTTCTGATTCTTGATACAGTGAAACCTCGTTAGTGCATTCCTCATTAACACGTTTTCTCGCTTAGCACACTGTAAATTCAAAGTTCTCATTTCCATTGTATTAAATCTATATAAAAATACCTTGCTTATCGCGTAACAAATTTTAGCTATTACCGCTTAGTACGATCACATTTTTCCTAGATCTGAAAATGTTACTGTATTTGTCATCCCTTCTGAAAGGAACGTGATTTCCAGCTCAGGTAAGAGCAGTCGCCACAGTTGCGTGATTACGGGAAAAGGTCTTCCTGAACTTCAAAGGATAATTTGCACTTTCAGGGACAAGCCACTAGCCTCAGGAATGTTCAGTTTTGCTTGCCGGTTAGCAGCGAGATTGCTGAATAGCAGAGTGAGCCTGTTTGTGCTTGTATTTCACATTCCATTCAGAAGGTAGAAATGTATTTTGTGTTGATTGGTACAGTGAAGTGCAGCTAATATTTGTCGCATGATGTGGTAGCCTGTATCTGGATTAGGAACATAATCGTGTGAAATTGACAAGCGTGGTGCATATTTATCTTGTTATAGCCTAGTTATGGACATGGAAAATGTGCAATTCCTTAATAACTTAATGAAGACAAAATTAAAATCTTACAGAAATCGGACTGGCATAAGCGTGAAGAGGTCACGAATGTTGAAACTCGGACCTTCGGGTTTCGACTAGATCACTCAAGTTGGTCGAAGTTTTGTTTGATTCAAAATGGCGGCCAAAGTCATTCCTCACAGTTGCACATGTTCAATGTACCCTCCAATTCATTGTCTAGAAGTATGAACAGAAAATAATGTTTAAAATAACCCACTGCTCCGAAATAAGTCTTTTACTGACATTTGTTTTAGAAAGTGTGATCCGCAATAATACTTCGATATATTTGCTGGTCCCTGTGCACGTTTTCATATTTGTTGCCTGGTGTTTTTCACACCTTTCAGTGTACCAGTACTTGCAGAAAAGGTTTTTATATTTGTTTTCTCATATTTTTCACACCTTTTAATACTTTCCTCTCATCTTGAGAAATAATAGATAGGCCTATAGTTATCACTGTACCTGCAGATACACAACGTAAAATGCCCTCATGTCGGAAAAATCATATCTAGTGTTCCCATATCCCAGTTGCATAGTTTTTATTCATATATTCATTAGTACGTTTTTCTCACTTATGTTCTTTTTCCTTGTGCCCTGCAGAAACATCTTAACGAGGTTTCACTAGTTGTTGCATGGTTGCGTGTTCTGTTTTGTTGCATATGGGAACATGTGTGCTTACTGTTTTCTTATTGTTAACACTGATGCGTCAGACCACAGAAACATAAAGGTATTTCCTATCATGTTAGATTTTATGAGTCATACATATTAATACAGATAAGTCCGACGTGCTGGCCTTTGGTCACAGGGGTCCTGGGTTCGATTCCTGGCAGGGTCGGGAATTTTAACCATAATTGGTTAATTCCGCTGACACTGGGGCTGGGTGTATGTGTCGTCTTCATCATCATTTCATCCTCATTACGACGCACAGGTTGCCTATGGGAGTCAAATCAAAAGGTCTGCACCTGGCGAGCCGAACTTGTCCTCGGACAATCCTGGCACTAAAAACCACACGCCTTTTCATTTCAATACACATAAAATAAAAATTATGTTGTAAGTGAATCAAGAGAGTAAAGAATGTCAAATGTAAAAATGAATTATAATAGAATACAACAAGTTGATAATAACTGTTGCCTAGGCACCATCATTAGAAATAACAACCGATGCAGCATAGAAATTAGGAAACAAATTGTGATGGCTAAAGAAACATTTACAGAAAAAAGAGTTGACAAAAATATCTCTTTCTACTAACAAAAGAAAAATCCTCCACCTGTTTCCAGTCATTCAACTGGATCAGGAATAGAATGAATGAAGCCCCCATCTAGCGGCAAGGATAGGAATTATGCTAGCTGCCGAAGCCTATTGCACTTCCCTGGAGCAATGATTAATGACTGACAGATGAAATGAAATGATATTGGAGAGTGTTGCTGAAATGAAAGGTGACAGGGAAAACCGGAGTACCCTGAGAAAAACCTGTCCCACTTGTCCAGCACAAATATCACATGGAATGACCGGGATTTGAACCACGGAAACCAGCGGTGAGAGGTCAGCGTGCTGCCGCCTAAGCCACGGAGGTTCTTATTAACAAAAGAAAACAGTTTGTAAAAACATTTATTTAGTGTGTGCTTCTGTATGGCTGTGAAACCTGGACTCTTTTAAACCAAACTTCTAAGCTTGGGCATGAAGAGCTATGGGCAGAGGTTCATGGCAAAAGAAGGTTGAAAGCCTCCAGAGACTGTTTTTGACAATGCTGGTGTATGGTCACCCCCCAAACAACACAGTGTCTATGATAATGTTAATCCATACAGCACGATTTCTTCTGTAATGGGCTACACAATCAACAATTGATATTGTCCTTCTTGACATCTTGGACTTTCATTATACTGTGCAGAACACGACTCTAATGCTTCTTTATTTCCAGAAATTACCAAGGTACTAATTTATATACTAAGGTCAACGCATTATAGTCTAAATGTGAGCGTAGACCACACAGTCATGCTGGGAGCATAGCCCACAGTTTTCTTTGATAAGATATATGTCAAGAAGGAACTATGGACGCTGTCAGTAGTTGCATAAGAAGATTGCATGAAGCTTTTATTATGGTTATATATCACCAGAGTTGTTTGTTTTTTTTTTTGTTTTTTTGTTTTTCTAAATATAGGTTTACTGAAACTCTACCATCCCATTTCATAACACAAGAAAATCGAAATATACCAAGCCGTTGAGCCCTCATTCTTTTATTTTTGACAAACAAGTGTTATGTACAGTACATCGTATCAAATAGAAATCATTAATGCAAGGGTGAAAAGAGTTTGAAAATGCCTTAATTTTCACAGTAGCTTCCAGATTGCTCATCACATTGGTGTTGCCATTTTCACAAGTTTGTTCCTTACTCTTTGTGTTTGTTGCTGGATGCCTACTTTTCAGGAACCAGGGACTGACATAGGGTAGGGGTTAAAGAAACACTCTCAGGAGGACCCATCAGTTTGATGAACTACCATATTTTTAACCAGTTGTTAGTTCTGTTTGAATACTTTGATCTTCGAGGTTCAGAGTCAGCAATATGAGATTAAATTGGATGAAACACAGATAATCCTTGACTTATTTGTCAACTGATAACTGAAAATTGAATGAAGTCCTATTTTTGAAATACTTTCCGTAAGTGTTCAGGATCCATTAAGTTCTAAACATATACCGGAACATGTTCCAGACTGTTCCAGCTGAAAAAACACCACTTTATGCTGCTAGATGGCAGTGTTATTGCCCAGGTCAATGGCGTGCAATATTTTCCAAGCATTTCTATCTTAGAAAATTGTCTCTGACATAGTTCTGTAAACTTGGCTGCACAACGTTGAGATGTGTTGAAAATTAAGAATCCAAAATGATGTTGCTAGACACGAGTGTAATTTTGGACATTTTATGTGATGATATTGGTTTTGCCCCATTTAACTTGTAACTTTTTTGTTTTTGGAACAAAAATATGTAGAATACCCATTGGCTGACTTCATTATTTTAAAGAAAAATATGTTTAATAGGAAAATATCCTATGTAAGCTATGTTTTATATACCAAATTAATGTAAAACTTCAATCCAATTTAATGAAAAGATTAGCTCACAAATTATCTAAAATGAGAGAAAAAAGCATTTAAAGAATGTCTAAAAAATAACAAGACCAGAGGAATTGGCATAGATGTAAGTCCTGATCAGATGTGTTACGTGAACTCTATATAGGGAGTATGTGGCTCTTGGGATGTTGAAGTCTTGTTTCTGAATTTCTAGTTGTCGCTATGGGGATATTGAACCTGTGTCCTTTCATATGAAATGTGCACACATACTGCTTCAATCAGGTTTACTTTTTGGTAGTTAAGAGAACTTTTGTTGTGAAAAATAACTAACAACTTTAAATTCCTGTTATTTTTAAAAATTATCATTTTTCATCGTAACATACTCAATTATAATGTTATTAATTTTAAATAATAATGAAAAGAAAAAGTATATGCAATGGACTAGATGAGGTTTCAATCATCATCATTATCATCATCAGCAGTTTCTACTTGTTGGCCGGGTCTGCTTCAACAATCAGCCATTAATCATCAAATATGGAAATATTGTTCAGGTAGAAAAATTTAAGTATCTAGGTGAAATTATTGAACCAACAGGGATAAATCAGCAAGCTAACAAAGAAAGAATTGAGAAACTTCGAAGAGCATTCAAAAATTGCTTGGAACAGATAAAATAAAAGAATATATCAAAAAGGCAAAATTACAACATTATAACACAATAGTTATAACAGGAGCACTTTATGCATCTGGTGGCAGATCTCGAATAAAGGTGATCGAAAAAACAAAAAGGAAAAATCCTCAGGAAAATCTTAGGACAAAAGTGCGAAAATGGAATTTGGATGAAAAAGAAATCACATGAATCTATCGAGTTACATAAAAAATCACAGGTACAATCAACAAATGACGATTATATTTTTATGGTCATTTACATAGAATGGGTAATAACAGGCTCACAAAGAAAATTTTACACCTAGCCTTATCAATGAAAGATCACAATAATTGGCTAAAAGAAATCAGAGAAGACCTAAATGAAATTGACATTAATGAAGAAACCGTTCAAGACAGAATAAAATTCAGAATTTTAATCCACAAACACAAATTTTCTGTAAAGCCCACCCGACTAAATACAGGATGGACTGTACAACATAAAAAGGAACACAGCAAGAGGATGAAGAGATATTGGGAAGAGAAGAAGAAAAATCAAAAAAGTGCTAATAAGTTCAAACGCGCCCCTTAGTTGGGCATAACGAATCGAGAAAAAAATTCCTTCTTTACTTCCACAAACCTACTACACTGGCGTAGAATACACCCACGGTGTGCCCTGCCTGTCGTAAGAAGCGACTAAAAGAGGCGACCAAGGGATAATCAAATTAGAACCATGAGACTACTTGTAAATAGTACCACCACGTGGGGAACACCATGCGTTGCTTTTACTTGCACGTAGTACCACTATGTTAGGTACAAAATACGTTTGTGATTAGTAGCAACAGTGTGTGCTGTCGGCTTTTACAGTACCTGTGATTAGTACCACTATATGAGCGACACCATGGTTCTAGATAGTAGGATAGTACAACTCCCTGTGGTTAGTACACTTATCTGATGAACACCATAGGTTTGCGTTACCTGTAAATGGCACCGCAATGTGAGAAACACCCATAGGTCTGTGTTACATATGCGCATTACATGACCTGTGAGTAGTACCATAATGTGTGGAATACTGCGACTCTATGCTACTTTTGATTAGTACCGCAACATGTCAAATACCATGATTCTACTTTCCAAGTGGTAAGTACCATTATGAGGGGCCGATGACTTGGATTTTGGACCCCTTTAGACTACAAGCATCATCGATTCAGTATTGTGCTTTAGAAGCAGTCCGTTGGTCAGTACTCCTATTGTTTTACGTCAGTTTGTGTGAATGTGAGGCATTGCGGGTCGGATCCACTGATTGTTTTAAATTCATATCCGTCCATTCATTCTTCGTCCTCATGTTTTGAATTCTGGTCAGTGTAGGATTTTGGACTTTTAATTTGTCATTACATTACGTCTCATTTCGTACCATTAGGGGCCGATGACCTAGATGTTAAGCCCCTTTAAACAACAAGCATCATCATCAACCTTCTTTACTTCCTCTACTTATCACCATTGCCTTACTCTTCTCCATGTTGATCCCCAATCCCCATTGTTCAGTCCTTCTATTCAGTACATTCAGCTGTTGTACCTCCTCCTCATCTCCTCCCCAGATCATATCATCATCTGCAAACATCATTACATTCTTTCTCCTCTATAATCTTCCCCTGCTGCCTGTACAATATCATCCATCACCATTATGAACAGTAAAGGTGACAACACACTGTCTTTTTTTAGCCCTTTGTCAATTCCAAACCATTCTGTTCTACCCACTGTTGTCTTCACACAGCTGTTACAGTTATCATTGTTATTAGTTCCCTGCCAGTCCCTGTGTGTCAGGCTTTACCAAACTTTTGATCTCCAAGAATGGTAATAATATTAAAAATAACAACCAAACAGCATTCTTTACATTTTTATTTATTTTCAGGTCATGCAGAATTATGTGGTGAATTTAACCTTCCTGGTATAATATACGGAGGAGAATTTCCTCGGACTGTGGACCTCTATGAACATTTGCTCTGTCATGTGGCAGGACTTGTGATATTAACTCCAGCCACTTCTTTCCCTATTATTGAGAAAGTTCTCTTGGGAAACATATTGCAGACTGATGCTTGGAGAGCCCTCCTTGCTATGGACATTTGGTGTATTATTGCAAGGTAAGGTGATTTGATTCACTCTGTTGAATACTCTTTTTATTTGAATCTGATTTTGTGCTAACCTCTACAGATAATGAAAGGGATATTTCTAGTTTCTTATGGATAGAAATAAAGCTTGCAAATATGACTGATATAATAACAATTGTATTCTGGTCCATAACAAGAAGTTCTGGAATTGATGAGTCAGTAACGACATAATGTGACTCCTGAAGTCTTCATAACCATATATAACAGACACATCTTTGTTTGAAAATCTTTGTTTGTGCAACAACCCCACACCAAACACAAGACCCTGGCTACGAGTCCCGGACTTTCATTTATATTTCAGGACTGTAACTCGTGTTTTACTTAGCTACCTAACATATATTCCATTAACTCTTTGATAATGTGTTCAAGTTTTAAGGGATTAAATCCTTGCACAGTCAATTGGCATTGATAACTTAAGTGTGTAAATGCAAAAGAGCAGTGTCAGTAGATATACAGACACATTTTAAAAAACCTTTTCAGGGCAAACTTCCAACAGTTCGATGTCTCTTAAAATCCATAGCAATTGAAGGAATATTTAGATTGATGATTTCACAACCCATAAAAACACACATGATGTAGCGTTTTGGCTTTTGCTGTGTCAGGAAAGCAAAGTGAAATTCTTTACGTTTCGCAGAGAACTTTGCTTCACGTCTTCAGAAGAAAATCTTGTTTGCTGACGAGGAAGACTAGGTTAACCTCATAAAGCATTAATTACCACCACCAACCTCCACAGAAATCAAGTGGTAAGCCCCGTTGTTACCTGACTACGAACAAGAAGTTAAAAATACTTTTAACTTATGTCTTATTCGTGATAACATAAAATAGATTGTTATTAGTTCATTGCCAATCCCCCTGTGTGTCACACTTTCCCAAACTTTTGATCCTAGGATGCTGTCATATGCCTTTTCTAAGTATATAAATGTTATTACCATATTTCTCTGAATCCAAGATGACCCTGAATGCAAGACAACCCCTCAGTTTCTCTTTCAAAAAAAAGTAAATCAGGCTTAAAAAATGCTTTGTGAAATCATAATTTTATTTACAACAAATTTCAAATTCATTTTGAGAAATCAAATAAACAGACACAAGTATCACATAAATCCAGGTATCTGATACTGCCTTTCAAAGTTCAGGGAATTCCTATTCGCGAACCGGCATTCATATCGCATCTCGTATTATGGTCATTTCGACCTTGCATTTTTCACGCACATACCTCACAATTTCATGTTCGACTTCTTTAAAGCATTCTTGTTGCAAGCCAATCCAGTACACATCTTTAGACTACCTTTGTTTTCACGCCAGCACCAAACGTTGGCTTTAGGTTATTCCGTGTTTTCTTGCAGCTGCACAATTATTCTTTATTTTCCTGTGTAACTGTAATAAGAGTCATGTACAACTGGTTGCCGCTAGATGCATGTCTCGCTTGCTGGTTTCAGCAGTTAGCGATGCATGATATAATAAAGACGCGGATGTTGAAGGTCAACGAGTTTTGTGTGCCGTGATATGGCCCTCGCGTTTTTTACGCACGTATGAGTACCTTAGAATTTCCTCTTAGACTTATGTAAATCATCCTTGTCGTGGGCCACTTAATGCATTTTTTGTACAATACACATTTTTCAATCTATCTATGGTTTCACGCTAACACCATACATTGGCTTTAGCTATGCTGTATTTTCTTGCAGCTGCACAATTCTTCATTTCCGCATGTTTAATAAAAATTAACTTAAAATTGGCATCATGATATCAACGAGAACCCGTTGAAAATTTGCCGGCAATATCTGTTCCCCATGTCTCTACGATACAAAGATCCATTGCAAAAGTATTTCTGCTGTCTATAAAACGGTTACTTTTACTAAGCATCAGGTATAAGCAGACATGTTATAACTCTGTCACTGAGTAACCGTGGCTTTTCTAAGAATTCTAAGGGTCGCATCCTTGCTATTCCAATTCGAGTGACATTTCCTGCGCAGCTGGGGCCTAGAAGTAAGGTATATTATGGTTGATTTTTTAATTAGCTCAAGAAAGTAGGCCTGATGTTTGGTGCCATTCTGCAGGTTTGAGAAACTTTTTTTAGAGGATAGAAGAATGTCATCCCATCTTCAATATTTTCCGAGAACCAGTGACGTTACACAGAAGCACTGTACAATTGACTTCCACAGCTAGCGATGTATAAGAAAGATGCGGACATTGAAGGTCGAGTTTTATGCACACGCAGGGGGGGGGGTGAAGGGAAGCAGCATTGTTACTGTGGTAGCTGCCAGTGGTGTTCATTACTGTTACATCGCAAATGCAAAAGGCCTGTGATTTTTCATATGATATTCTGAGGAAGAAACTTCTTGGATTTGAGGAAATACTTCCCATATTCCCAGCTCTTTTCCTTGATTTATCTCAGAATGTAAATGGGCCTTGTTGTTGTCCTTCTTTTTCTGAATCCAAATTGTTCTTCTTGTAACTGACTTTCCACCTTTTCTCTAAATCTTCTTTCCAATATCCTTTCCATTATCTTGGCAACATGAGAGAGGAAGGTGATTTCTCAGTGTAGTTACTGCACATCTTATCTCCTTTCTTTAATATTGGTATTATAAAGCCCTTTTTTAATCCTCGGGTTTTTTTTTCTCTCTCTCCATACATACTTGAGTATTCTATAAGTCCACTGGAGTCCCACTGGTCTTGCAGCTGTGATCATTTCTGTGGCTACTTCATCTATTCTCACAGCTTTTCCTATCTTTAGTTTATAACTGCCCACTCCACCTCTGTCATTCTAATGTCTGATTCCTTCTATGTTACATCTATTCCTGCTGCCTGGAAACCCTCTCCATATCTGGCTTCTCACATTCAGCAGCTTACTGAAATATTATTTCCATCTGTTCATTATCTCTTCTGGTTTTGTCAGTATTACTCCTTTATTCTTCACAAATCCTGTGTTTACATTTTCATTTCTATAGTTTATTATGATTCCAAATAATTTTTTCCCACAGTCCAAATTTCTCTTTACTTCCTGGGCGAATGTTTCCCAACTTTTCTTCAAATCAAATTAAAATCTCTTTATTTGCAAATGAGGTGTCTACCTCGGTGGCAAATGGTACACTAAAATACATTATTGTCAAGCACTAAATATTAAATTAACAAGAAAATAAAATTTTCCTATAATACAATATTATATAATTTACGCTAACAATTTTTTCTATTAAACACACAGCTCATCCTTAATAAATTTACATTGTTTACAAAATTCTACTCATAATATCTCCTGTACTACTTACAAATATAGTCAACTGGTATACAGTATGTGGAATTACTTCAAATGATACTGTACCACTGGTATAAGATTAAAATTTACATTGCATTTATTTACTTTTTCTTTTCTTTACCCATTCTGGAACCTAAGTAGCATAATGACCTGCTGCGTCTTAACCAGTGCCCCTTTTACCACCACTTTTCAGAGTTCCTGAAGGGCCTTCACAGCTACCGTAGCGGTCCCTCATTTATTTTCTTCAGCTACTATTTTTTTGCAAACTTTTTTTGCTTTGATGTATCTTCTCTACTCTCTTCAGTCTTTTGATTTGGATACTATATATTGTGATACTGGTCATCCACTTGTCACAGCTCCCCCAGTACATGAAGAACTGTGCGTTGCCTGCAGGGGACGCTCTAGCATTTTTCGAGGCCGCACCATATTAGCACTCATTTTTAGGCTGTTATTAGATGGGTTGCCATTCCCAAAGGCTAGGGCTTTGCTGACACACATTACAATATTTTTCAGAATAAAAACATTTGCTTCTTGTATGTAGAAAATTTTTATAGAACTTACGCATGCATACCTACTTGAAGCTGCAATGCAGTGATGTACTTAGAATTACATCTTACTCATTACACGTGTAGAGTATGTTCTGAAGTCGCAGTGAAGTGATGTGTGCAGCTACCGTGCATTGATATACTTAGAAGTGCTTCTTACGCATTATGTATGTATAGACCTACTGTCTGAAGCATGGTACGGTGGATGGTATAATCTGAGGGGCAAACAAAGCTACTACCTAGCTCACAAACATCGCACTGTACTTCAGGCTCCTCCCTTGAACAAACCATTTGCTAAATTTTTAAAAAATCAGATTTTACGAACATAGTACATTCATCCCTACTTTCCATAAGGTTATTTGTTCTTATCTCCCAAACACCCTGTGTAAATATAGTTGTTCTGTTTTTCTGTGCAGGTATGGTTCTGCAGATCTTTGCTTCCAGCATGTGTATTTCCTGGTAGATTTGCTGAAAATGTTCCCTTCTGAAGATTGCTATATTCAAAGGACTTACCTCAAGACACTAATCAGCCGTCTCTTCCCTCTGTTATCCAAGAAACATAAACTGAATTTCCTGGAAACATTTCCTCCAGCACATCACTTAAATTTATGGCAAATATTTGGAGTAAGCAACATGCCCAATGACCTCCTTTTGAATATCAGTGAAGAAAAGATATGTGTAACCGCACTTTCGATTGGAAAATTTTTTCAAGCTTCGTCTGTGGTAACATATAATACAATGGTAAGTTGAGGATCAAACTTTTAGTTTCTATTTCCAGACTTTCTTTGATATCCACGTACACTTCCTGATACAAAAAGTGATCAGCTGAATATTTTTAATTCTCTGAGTGCAGGCACAAATTTGGAAAGAGGAAATGTAGCTGTCCAGTTGAACAACACTGTGAGACCGATCTCTTACCAATCTCTTGGATGATTAGTTCTTCAGCCACATAATCTTCACCAACAGGATACTTGGGTTCACAAATTTAAGAGGATAACAGCACCAATCTTTCAATACACAGAGACATCCCTGCTGGCACAGGAAACATAAGGCTCAAATCGAGGACACCTCCTTTTGTAACAGCCAACGTTACAACAAATTGGACAAAAGAATGGAAATCAAAAACAATAACTGCTCTTCATGACTTCTAGGATTCAAAGAAGCAGCTCACTGGATTTGAGCTTCCTCAAAGAACTTGAACAACCAAGCAAATGGCTATGCATGGTTATCTTCTACATAAGTGGAACAAAGTATAATCTCCGAATTGCATGATTGTGGTGCAACTTGGCAAACTATCTGACTCATAGTAAGTGAATGCCCTCAACGTTCATATCTCAGAGATATGGATGGTTTTTTGATAGCTGCCTCTTCCTGTCTGCCAAATGCTGGTACTGCCAAAGGCAGGCAGTTATAGCAAGTGGAAATACATATCTCCCCTTGCGCACTGTCACTGCACCTATTTTAAATAAGACTTATAGACTCTCAGTTATAAATTTTAAACCATAGGGAACATGATAAGCTCAGTGGTTTAGTTGCTGGCTTCCACCCGGAAGGCCAAGGTTTGAATCCTGGTCAGTTTTTGGGTTGGGTTTTTCATTTCAAAATCACATGCCGTCAGGAAGAACATCCAGCCTTAAACCCCCAGCCAAAACCAAAATTAGCCTTGGTGGCTCCACCGACCCCAGAAATAGCTGGGATAAGCTAAAGGAAGTTTTGTGCCAACCCCAGGTAATTGATAAAAGGCCAGGAAGAAGAAATGTAAGAGCCATTTATGATACGCAACACAGATTCATAGAGATTTCTTGACTAGTTAATACATAGAGGTGTAACTACAATTTTCCAATAAAAGAGTGCATTTCTCTCCTTTTAAAACAGGTTGAATTACAACATTCACTACTAATTTCCCTAAATCGTGCTTGTCTCTTTGCTAACGTCATAGAACTATGCAAGTTTATTTGCAAAGAATGTATTGGAAGATTGAGACAAGAAATATAAAATTCAATTCCATGCACCAAATTTTTTATGTAAAAGCTAAAGGCAGGCAGTTATAGCAAATGAAAAATCATATCTTCCCTAGCGCACTGTCACTGCATCTGTTTCAGATAAGACTTGCAGTGGTGTCTCAACGGCAGACTAGCCGCCAGTATCTTGGAGAGTTGTGGCAATCCAGCTGATGAGCCCAGTGCCAAACTGGGATGAACTATTGGTAATTTTGCAATTGAAAAATCCAAAAGAGCTTGAATACTTAAGAAATATTAAGACCGCAGCACGGGACGTGATAAACTAAGTTTGATGCTCTCTTCCATTGAGTTTTTGTATCAGAAAGTGTACATTACAAATTATAATATTTCCACTTTTTATGGTTTTACCTTCAGAATTGCAGGAGTGTAATAACAGGGAGAGAAAGAGACTGTGTCACTAACAATATTTTATCAAAATTACATTTTTAAGGAAAAGGAAACAAGAATATCAGAAGATAATGATCTTTACATTTTTAAGGAAAAGGAAACAAGAATATCAGAAGATAATGATCTTTATTTTTGTGGATTCAGTGATGCATAGGAACAACCCTTGTTTAAGTACTTCTTGTAGCATGGCACCAACTCGTGTATCACATGGGTCTGGCACCAAAGACACGAACCACAATGTAACTACCATCTGAAGTTCAGCATCTCTGTCAAAATGTCATACCAGAAATCTCTTCAGTTGGAGGAAGAGATGATGGTTGCTGGGCACAAGATCGAGACTGCTGAGGGATGGTCAAAGATGTCCCATCCAAATTGCTGCAGGTCCCTTACTGTATGGGGCCTGCCTTGTCGTGCAAGAATATTATGCCTTTGCTCAATCTTCTATGTCTCTTCTGTATCACTCTCCACAGTTTCTGCAGTGCGTCGTAATACTGGTTGGCATTGATGGTATAATACGTCAGGTAAGAATTCGATGAGGCCTATGATATATTTATTTTTGTTTTTTTGTTTTGGCAGATAATGTTTGCTTAAATTTCTGCTTCACGGTGATTTACTACACCATCATTGCATCGAATCAGGCATGGCATGGGATATCCATGTTTTGTCCCCAGTGACGATGCAGTCGAAGAATTGGTCACCTTCTTTGTGATCACTGCAGGAAATTCAGTGCTGCTAAGTGCTTCATCTTGTGACTCTCGGACAGTTGTTTTGGCACCCATGTTGCACATAACTTTCATACAGCAGAGAGATCTGCATAAACTAACAATAGAGTTCAGAAATTGTGAGGCATCATCTTTGCAGAATTGCATGCCACACACATTCCACCATATCAGACATAACCTGGAATGGTCATGCGCGTTTGTTCAGCCTTCTTTGAATTTTCTGCTCCACTTTCTGACTATACTGTCACTAATGATGTCTGGTCCATGAAGTTCACACACGTTCCGGTACTAGCATCACTCATAACTCAAGTCACTTTGATATCGTCAAAACAAAGGATGAGACTGGGAAAGTAACAGATTTGATCTAACCCGTACGAGAAGACATAATGCACTGTAAACACTAGGGCTCACCAGCAAAAGCATACCAGAAAGGGATTTAGTTATATTAAAATGAGAAAAAGGAAGAAAAATAGAAATCAAGAGGCTGGTAATAATAACCGTATGGCCTCAGCTACCGTGTGCAGACATTTTAATCTGATGCCATCTGGCTGTCTGCTCATCTGTTTTGACGTTCCGTTTTACTCTAGGCCTGCTAGATGGCTAAGTAAACTGAATCTCTCATAGGCATCTGCAGGTTCTGGGACTTTCGGTGTAGCATTACCAAGTCTACTCCTTGTCTTGTCAATTTGTACATGATCCTTCTTGTAGAGAGAACTTGATGAAAGGATCACCTATTACGGGCATTCCCCATTACATACCACTACAAACCATATGATGCATATATTTTTAACACTTTTGCAATGTCCATTCGAAATATGAACCTGGTTTTCATCTGACACATGTAGTTTTTAACACTTTTTCTTAGTTCTGTTTTCCTTCTTTTTTAAAATTTACATGCAGAACACATGATTATGACTAATTTTTTAATAAGGCTGTGTCGGGGTAGAGCCAAACGTTTTAACGTAGAATATGTACTGTGTGGTTGGTATTGTCGAAATAAAATGTCTTAAGTTAGTAGGAGTTTGAAATTTTATAGTTGACATTATTTATTTGTAAACAAATTTATACCTCTTCAGAACAAAGTCTACATATGCTCACTGGAGCATCACTAGGGTGTTCAGTATCCACATCCATGGTTTCCAAATCATTTTCCATCACTGGGGCAGTAGATGTGTGTGGCTGGGGCTCCAGTAGTGCAGAACTTGCCTCACAACACTTGAGCACCTTAACTTTGAGACCTCTCGAATAGCATTTTGATGCTCGGCATTAGTGTTTTTGGACTTTTTGAAATCCTGACAAGCTGTTCTATCTTCTCAAATACATTTTTTTGTAATTTTGAAGCCATCTGCTATCTATATGTCACATCATTTTGCTACAGAAAGAAATATTTTGCACTTCTCATCACAGTTTTCTCAGATGTTCTTTATTTGAATTTTTTTCCTGCTATACTTGTAGAATTATTGAGAAGAACCAAATGACACCTTACTAACATGCTGTCATGCTGGAGCCCAGAGCTACACTAATTATTATTCATGTGCATGGTGATTTTACTACCCCAAAAGGCACTGCTTTTGCATTACTCGATGACATCGTACTGAGGTCAAACACTTGTTGCTGGGTACATTGGTCTTTTCTCTTTACAATGAGATATTGAACACTACGGTATTGTCGTATTTGTTGTCTAGAATTTATTTTGATTTTAAAACTTTCATGCCTTTTTGTAACACCCACTGGCCTAAGTGTGGTTCTGAAACTATAGACGTATTCTGCATTAAAATACTAAAAGTGTATATTTCATTGTGAAGCATAATACAGTACTAAGATCATGACCTGATAATTCCTTTGTTTTTTGCCTGTAAACAACAGTCTCTACTACCACTATCAAAAATAGCATATGCATCTTGAAAGGATGCCTTAATCTGAACATATTTTTACTTTACTAGTGGCTCGTTCATTCTTAAAAACTGAAGGGATAAGGTATCACGCCTACTTTGATATTAGATTACGAGATCAGGGCAAGTCTTCAGCCACACGTATTATTCTTGTGCTGCAGCTTCGATGAAATAATACTAAGGAAAACAGACATCATTCTCTGTAGGCATCTCCAAAAACCATAGAAGTAGTTAGTGGGACATAGCATAGAGTTGTCATATGCCACAGATTTCACAGACAGTCTGCAGTTTTATAGAGCAATAAGAACGTCCAGGCCAAAAAGACAAAAATCTGTGATATTTTATTGTAGAGAAAATACAATTTGCAAATTGGATGAGTCTTCTGTTTTACCAGGGTGTAAAATGAAGACCAACAAGAAATGGTTAGCTATTTTCCATTATGTTCTTAGGGAACAGTATTCCGAACTGCTCATAACTGTAGGGTATTAATGTCATTTTCTGAGCTTAATTCAAATGTAGAGAGGGTGTTATCTTTTGTGTCAGCATAGTGGACAGAGGAAAGGAATTGGTTAGCAAAAGCACCTTTAAATACAACATGAAATATGCAAGTTGTTGTGAGTTTCCTAGGCTTGTTCAAAATTAAGACAAGTTACTTTCATCTGTTCTTGGCTTGAGAAGGACGAGTGGTACACAAATACCCAATGCATTATATATACACAATTTTGTAGTACTCGTCATTAAGTGAAATTGATACAGTTAAAGTTATTTTCGTAAAATAAATGTTTCCTTATATTGCCGTACTACTAGATCATGTATGCCCTGGTTGTGGACTCCTAAATTGTTACTATGTCCTGGTTTTGGACTTGTGGATTATGGAAATCTTATTACAACACCTATAATGTCACCATTATCTCTAAGCATTTTAATGTTATGGGTTGGACAGAAGTATCATAAATAACTAGGGCTTTGGCTCAGCTGGAATGGTCCTGAACACATTCTTGTTAACTAGTTATGTAATAGTCCCAAATCACACTGTTTTTTATAGGTACAGTATTTCAAAACTCACTCCCTCCATTTTAAATTCTCTTTTATCATCACTGACATTGTAAATGAAGGGTCAATCAAAAGGGAAATCTCACAATTCAACTCTGTCATTTTTCTAATGTTTCTTTTAATTTCAGTCCCAGTATGACCAGTTTTATTGATACAAGCATTAGTCTAATGTAGAATTGGACTCATGTCACTACATTTCAATTCTTGGAGGTAATTTTTGATTTAAATTCTTTCAAAACATGTGTTTTCTTTGCAACTTTATATATTGTTAAAAAATAAAACCCCTGAGTATTATTTTATGCAAGAGGGCTCTCTGGAATTGGCACCTTCCCATTTTCAGAAGTTTGGTTTAGATTTAAATTTTGTGGATTACTTTGTCAGGAATCAACTTCAGAAGATATTCTACCATAATAGTACTTTCTGTTATGGTGAACACCATAAAGAATAAATGTGTGGTTATTGGAATCAGCTGTAGTTTCAATAGACAAATGCAGGCAGTGCCAGCATGAGGTTCCAGCAGCAAATAGTGGCCATTATGAGCCAGGCAACACCAGTGTGTTGAGCCAAATTTGGAAGCTATTATGAAAATTAAGGCATTTAAAAAAAATTTACTTGCAGTAATGTTAACCTGTGAGGGGTCGCGTCCTGTCATTTCAACCATTGCTCTTTATTTTGATCAATCCTTCCGCAAATACTGTTTATTATACTTTCTACCCCTTAGTACCTTTCAGTGGACTTGTCCACACTTCTGTCACACCACTGTTATCCCTCTCCACTAACTTCAGTTTGTGACAAGTTGGCTATCCAGTCGTTTCGTTCACACGAGACTCCTCACGTTACCTGTATCCATTCTATTCAACCATACGCGACTCATGGCATAGACTTATTTATAACGCAGAGAGTGCACTGTTATCATTCATTGTTGAGTAGAGGGGGGAAGGAGCATTGTCTAGATGTGTGTTAAATGAAATTGAATATAATTTTCCATAAACAGAACTTGAATTTTTATTTTCAATTTCATCAGCAAAAGGCAATCGCATTATTATAATTAATATGTTAAAAAGTGTTTGTCTGTGTTTAAATAGTATTGAAAATCCACAGCCTGTTTACAGTCATTTGACCGGGTCAGGAATGGAATGAATGAAGCCCCTATCTAGCGGCGAGGATAGGAATTGTGCCGGCTGCCGAGGCCTGTCGCACTCCTCTGGGGCAATGATTAATGAATGAAAGATGAAATGAAATGATATTGGAGAATGTTGCTGGAATGAAATACGACAGGGAAAACCGGAGTACCCGGAGAAAAACCTGTCCCGCCTCCGCTTTGTCCAGCACAAATCTCACATGGATTGACCGGGATTTGAACCACGGAACCCAGCGGTGAGAGGCCAGCGTGCTGCCGCCTGAGCCACGGAGGCTACTTGTTTAAATAGTATTATCTTATATTATTATAACAATATATAGCGTATTAAGTAAGCGTTTGGTGTTTTATTGATTGCAAGAAATCAGACAAGCAAAATATTTTACTGAAAAAGTGCTGGAAACTTTTGAACAACAACTGTTCAAATGAATAGAAATAGTTTTTAAAATAGGCTAACTATAAGTATATCCATTCCATCTCATTTCACTTACCCATTTAAGCACCACATTGTTTTTAATTCATTTTAATTCAATTTATATTTATGTAGTATTTAAGAAGAACAAGGTACCTGATTATAATGTACTTAAAAAGATAAACACTTAGTGAATCACCTAAGCTTTGTAAACAACTGAAGATGTTCTAAAAAAGAACAAAACATGTACTGTGTGTAATTAATTAATTTGCTAAAATGCAAATATAACTATCAAAAAAGTGGAACATTTTTATTGTTATAACTCTTTGTTTTATTGATTTCCGTTCAAAACAACCGTATGACTCCTGGCATTAAACTCGGCACACGACTCCTCACGGGTTAAAACTTTAATTTCCATTTCATATCTTTTATTTAAATTTTTTTCTGCCACTGCAGATTGCCATATGACAATGAATACCATTTTCAATAAGAAAAGAAGTTATAATTTATATGCTAAACTGTTAATCTACATCTACTCCTAGTTATTAATAATTAACAATATAAATGATTCCGCAGAATTTGTACTGAACTTTTCAGTGCGAGCAGCCACTTTTTGGCTTAATTGCTTTGAAATTGAAAATAACTTTCAGAAATTTGAAATGTCTGTGGAATAGTTCCACGGCTGCTGATCATTAAGCCAAAGACAGAGACTTTCTCCAATGCATACTTCATTTTGAAATATGCTGCAGTCGGTTCATACATCTTTTTCTTCTCATGGTCAACTTCTTGTGGCTGTTCAGAGTCTGTTTCAAATTGTATGGTTGGATTGATGATGGAATCCAACTTGTTTCTCTTGTCGATTGCAATAATATCCAGTCTTCTTGTACTCCCGTTGTCAGCAATGCAGTGGACTTCTTCACAAACTTAATAATTCTTTTCTGAAAGAGAAGCTGGCGAGCGTTATGCAAGAGTTCACCTAGCCAACAAGAGCCTAGGACGTGTGCTAAGGTTTCTGTCTCACTACAGTGTCAAAATAAGATGATAGTGTTCCAATAAACTTATATTCAAAGAAATAGCCCTGTAAATAACCATTACTTTTGAATGGTGAATGTTTACAGCTAACAGGAAAAATATGGAAAAACTGCTTATTCAAATACTGAATTTAACCTACAACCTGTATCACATATCAATATTCTTATGTTGTAGGTTCAATAAAACTTCTGATAAATAGTGATCTATAATGAAATACAGAAATCAACTAAAATTAAATGTGCTGTAAGAAATTTTAAACATGTGTTATTATTAATGGGCTAAGGATGTAAAGAATGAAAGAAGCATTTTGATGTCAATCTGAACATTGGGTACCTCCACCTTGGTCACTCCTATGTTGTTCCTATGCTAGCTTCTTAGAGCTTTGGTACTCTACCTATCCCCTCTAGTATGCTGGCTAGTATACAGCTCTTCATCCCCTTTGCTGATGAATAAGTAATAAAAATGTATTTCTTTACCCCTCTTGATAGGTTTTCTGTTTTTCCTTTGTTCAGCAACTTTGTATAATCACCAACTGTAAGCTGTTTGTTTATGTATGTTGTTAGTTGTCCTGCCTCATGGATTGTGCTACTGTCCTTGAAAGTGATAAAGATGTAGCCGCGGCAGATGTTACTACAGCTGTTGTCAGCTTGTGGGATTGCATACCAGAAACATGTAATAAAGAAAGCCTGGAAAATGCTACCTGGTTGCAAAACTTTCTAGCAAAATTGTGCTGCATCACAAAAGTATTACTGTCTGCTACAAATAATGCACATCTCCTGAAGGTATAACATATTTTTTATAATATTCTTTATTTATTGGTAATTCAGGAAGTAGTATCAATATTTTGGGGGTCTTTGGAGGATTCCATTTTTATTTTTTGAGGTAGTCATAACAAATCTTTATTGTTATAATATTATTTTACTTCAGTCCCTCATATACCAAAAACTATTTTGAGCAGGGCTGTGTCAGGATCATGGCTGTAAGTTTTGACTAGAATACAAAATGCAAGATAGATATTATCAAAATAAAATATCTAATCAGTATGGATTTAAAAGTGTTATTGTTGACATTTTATTTCTTAATTCTGAACAAATTACACATCTTCTGTACTTTGAATGCCATTTTGTGACATGAATCCTTTCTTTTTAATACATTTTTTAATGTTTTTTCAGGTTCTCCACAAGATGAAGATCCTTGTAGGTTGTGGATTTCCAAGTGTAAATATTAACATTATTAGCATCCTTAAGTCACTAGCTTTTAAGATAATAGAAAATGATAAAGATTATATGAAAGTTATCAATAGCATAGCAAATATATTCTCTGTTTTACTTCAGGATGCAAATGCTATCGTATGCCAAACAGCATATGAAGTGTTTGCATATTTCGCCCATGTGACAAAACATGAACAAATTGTTAAGTTGTCTGTCAGCAGCAGTAAATGCTTACAGAAACAAATTACTTTATATTTAACGAATATGCCTGCAGGACGAGTTTCAGACAATGACAAATATCTTAGCTTTGTAGATTATTTGAAGATTCAAAGTAAAATTAAATTTGAACATAAGTGTAAACCAAGAAAAGAAGGCAATGAAGAAACGGTTGTTAAATCTTCTGTCGTAGAGGAAGTGAGTGAACCAAATATGAGTTGTGATATTGTGCAAGCCATTGACCAACTACGCAAAGATACAGAACTTGTTGTTCAACTCTCTGCGTATCAGACTTTACCAGAAAAGGCAAAATATACTTTATTGCATGTGATATCTCAACTAGACAGCATAACTTAATTGTGACCTTGTTATAGTTTGTGTTCTTAAAGTTCTGTGAAATCAGACATACTTACTCAGGAATTAATTAAGCGATATGGCGTGTAAATAATCTTGTTATATATTTGTACATATAATGTAAAAGTATGTTATTATGTATATTGTGTTCATTTCTCAAAATGTTTAAACAGTTATATGATTTAATGAAAGCTGTAAATAGCATTCCACCAGTGCAGTGTCTGGATTACTCCAACCACTCGTGCTAAAATATACCTGAAAATTAAACTTGAGGTAAAATATATAAGAAAATGTTTTGTTTTCAAATCATCCAGAATATTTGTATGTCCCTATTTCTACTGTGTGAATTTTTACTGTAATAAAACACTTTCGCAGACACACAATCTTGTGCATTGCTTGTGAGTAGTACCCTTATGTGAGGAACACCATTGTTCTGCTTTACCAGTGATTAGAGCAGTGGCGGCTCGTGAAAAAATCGTCCTACGTGCTACAAGAAACAAGCTAAATACGCTGTTTTAAATCTGCATATTGCCATGATGAACAACGCATACTTCAAACTTGGTAGTAATAATAATAATAATAATAATGATAATACAACTTTTCTTACAATTTATAACTCAGAAAAAACAAAAACAACATTAATTTGGAAGCAGATGAATTCTTCGACAACTGTCTACGAGATAAATAATTCATTGGAGAAATATTGTTTTTACTAACCTAATGGCGCAACTTACATCAGTGCAAATAGAATCGTGGGAATATAGATCCCCACTAAGAACACTAATTTAATTTCACTTTATATACACTGCAGTGGATAAATAATTTGATATATCTTCGTATAAACTTTAGCACTAACACAATGACAGAAAAAACACGCACCAGTAATATAACCGTGAGATTAAAAACCGCACAAAGCAACTGAAAGAGCTGCCAACTGATTCATTGAGACCTCCCCTATTACCAGAGTAAATGTCCGGCTCCATGGCTAAATGGTTAGCGCGCTGGGCTTTGGTCACAGGGATCCCGGGTTCGATTCCCGGCAGGGTCTGGAATTTTAACCATCATTGGGTGTACGTGTTGTCTTCATCATCATTTCATCCTCATCACGACTCGCAGGTCGCCTACAGGCGTCAAATCAAAAGATCTGCATCTGGCGAGTCGAACATGTCCTCGGATACTTCCGGCACTAAAAGCCATACGCTATTTCATTTCACCAGAGTAAATGACATTGTAATGCGGGATAACATTTAGGGTCAGTCAAAGATTCTTTGACTCACCTACGAATTCCTTATTTTTGACACAAAAGGTAGATGGATATTTTAATAAGCATGTGTGAGATAGATTGCCTCCACTTACGCTTTACTTTCGAGCCCAGACGATGCTACTCTCTAGTGTCAGATTCGCTTACCACGTTCAACATAAGCACGGCCGACTGGATCCCTCGCTGCGCTCCAAGGAGCTAGCTAGAGCGACGCATCAAGTCGGCCGTGAACATAAGGGTAGCAGGAGACATCGAGTAATTCTACCCCCTTGTGGGAGAGGAAGTAACTATAAACGGGATCAGTGAAAGTTGATCCCGGTTTACGGTATACTCCGCCGGCTAGGGGGAGTGTTGCAAGCTTGGCTGCGCCTGCGTATTGCTTCCTTCAGGCTACAGGCAAGGGCTCACTTCACATGAGCACGAGCCAGGTTCCCCGGGAGAACGGCGCTAGGTGTTCGACAGATGTCGTCTTGATTTTCACAAAACACAAATTCATATCGTACTCAAAACAACGAAAAGGCACCAGGATAATTGTACTGTACATAAATAATATTCCTTACAGTTCCAAGCTACGTGCTGGAGCCCGGTAGCACGTACTGACCGGCCGCCACTGGATTAGAGTACCATTATTAGGGGCTGGTGACCTGGATTTTGGACCCTCTTTTGACAACAAGTATCATGTCAGAAAATAAGGTATTGTGAATTAGATCCAATGATTGTTTTTGATTCTTGGTAATTTTTATATCATTCGTTTTGGATTCTAGTCAGTGGATACATTTTGAAGTTTTAATTACGTTTCATTACATTGCACTTTGTACCATTAGGAGCTAATGACCTAGCTGTTAGGCCCCTTTAAACAACAAACAACATCATCATCATATTCCTTGTTTAATCATTTGGGTTTGTTTTTTTTTTTTTTACAGGTATGTTATAGTGTAATATTTATATTGAACTTGTGTGTTTGACAGACTGAAACGCTTTTAAGTTACATTTAACTGAGTCAACACTGGAAAGTATGTCTTCTTTCTTAACAAATGTATGGCATGGTTACTGTATAGCAGAATTTACCTGTACCTGTTGTTTACAGTGTCCCTGACTTACATCTCAGCAGTTACCGTGCTTCATTTTAAGACAACGTTAAGCAATGTCATTTAAGTACTGCAAATTATTGCCATGTCTCCTGATATGTAATATTCTCAGATGTGTTTTTAGGGCACAATCAAAAACACTTTCCTTCTCATTCTCGAGAACAGGCTTGACACACACATCTTGATTATCCTGAGGTAATTCTAAAACTTCATCCTTCTGAAAACTTATACTGAACAATTAGAATTACATTTAAACACTTATTCTAACATTTCTGTATATATCCAATATCAATGGAGATCGTTTTGTTTTGTGCTTCCTACAAACCACGTACATTAACAAATTTTAAAATTGAATTATCATATGGTTGAGTGACAATATACTGGAATACAGTACTTAAGTTACTTATTTACATATTTACATACTAAAACAAATTTAAACAAACACTGAACTATAAGGTCCAATCCTTTTATCCGTACAAGTACGTTTCTTGTGGCAATGTAGAAGTCACTAGGATTTCCCTTCCAAACCCTTGGCTTGCAGACTTTCACAATGTGATGCATGGTCTGGATATCAGTGTCCTTTCACACTGGGGTGAAGAAACTTTACCCCATTTGAACAAATTGTCTGTTCAGATTCCAGGTTTGGAATATGATATATGCCTACAAAAGTATCATTGAGTCGGTACATTCTAGATGTAAAGTTTTGTTGAAATATCTCCAATAGTTTTCCCATTATACGAGTGCAGACAGAGAAAAGATTTACTTCTTTTTATCATATTGATCTGAAACAGGTAAAAGAAATGTGGAGTGGATTCTTAAAAAGCACACAAACTTCAAATTGTAGGTCTGTGCTCCTTTTAAGGAACCATTTATATTTCAAGACATAACATTTTTACAGTACTGTGCCTTATGGGAAACCCACTGAGGGTCAGTTTCCTAAATAAAAAATTATACACTTGGATATGAGTCTACTGGTCGTGATGATGGGATGGTTGGTGACCTTAATTCATTTTTGCGCACCATCTTTGGTCAAGGAGTTGCTTACAGCTTGCCTTCTTAGAGGTAGAGATTATTATGTAGTGGATGATGATGATGATGATGATGATGATGATGTAGGGAGAGAGTGAAACCCAATGTAAGCACATAGCCTACTCATCATATATCAGTTTCATATTGTCCATATTGATGATTCCTTAATTCTATTTAAAATTCAAGGAGGGGATGTTCCACGTGATCAATACAGTGTTCTTTTAAAATTCAATAATATTTTATATTGAAACAGGACTAGTTTTGGCCCTCAGCTGAATACGTACATAGTCTAAAATAGCACTCTTCATTGAAATATTGTATGACCGAGGAAACAGTGTATTTATTCTTAACCACAGACTTGAAATAGACAAAGTATTGACAATTTCTTAATCAACTATCATAGTAACAAAGGATGTTCTCTCATGATCAGGTGGGCAGTTTGTATTGTATTCGAAAAACTGATTCATCTGAGTTCATGTCTGATATCCAAGTAAGGAATTTGTTTGGGAAATGGTTCTGATGGTTAACTTCAGCTGCTTCTGGATGGATGCAGTATTTTTGCATCTGTCTTTGGCACAGGCCAGAGTAAAATACAGCTTCCATTGATGCCTCAGTTTCATTTATGTTTGTGATAGTATGGAAGCTGCTGGGGTATGGGTGGTGCTGAGTAATGACATCAGAGCACTCTGGATGTTATGAAAGGTGCTTCTCATACGGCTGCTTGTGCTGCAATATGACGTTGAGCCCAGTGAGGAAAGCAGTGGCAAACTATCTCATTCATCATCATGGTGCCACCATGTCCAATAACGGACCAACTATATTGGTATTATAAATCTACCCATTCGAACAAATATTTCAGGTTCCCTATGGGAATCAACTTCTTTATTATCTGATGGCCACGCACGCATTAATTTTTGAAAATGAGACAAAGTCTCCCATAGTGTATTGGCACTGGCGGTGGTTCTAAGTAGCCTACACAGTGGCCTCCACGGTATACACTAGTCATGCGTCTTGGTAGGTGTGCTATTTACTGACTGATGAGCCCAACTCAGCATACTGGGATGAAACGCTGGATCAGGATTGAGTTAGCTGGTAAATCTATAATGTCGAATAACGGACCAACTGTATTGGTACCATGGGTTTTGCAGTTTCCCTATAACTGCGTAACTCTTGGTGGTTCTATCTGCAGATCCATCAGCCTCTTGGCTGGAAACTTATCAGACAGGAGTTTTTGAGGTTTGCAGTCTTGAAATAAACTACTATATTTCAAAACAGTGCAGTGACTGAACAGAATAAATGTGTAATATTTCTATAAAAATTAATGAAAAGGTTATAGCCTATTTGTAACTTAAGCATATTACTATATATGACTGATTGTGCACCTATGTCTAAATTTGTCATTATTTTATATTACTGTATTTCCAAAATGACTGTAATATGACAGTAAACAGCATAGTTAATTAGATATCCTGTGCTCAAGGGTTTTTCATTGTATATTTGTACAGTTGGTTGATTGAGCTTATTTGCAAGAGACCCTTATCACTATGTTCACTGGTTCAATTAAGAATACATTTCTGGTTTTAATTCTGGTACTTCATCATTTTCCAGCACCAACAGCAGGCTCCACACTAGCTTTACCTGCAGCCTCATTATGTCCACCAGAAAGGAGGATACTCTAAATCAATGTCTGTTTCTAGTTCATGAATGCATGAGTAAAAGTTCACAAAATATAAGTGGAACTTTAGACTATGAAGTTAAAAATCACTTATCATCATTCATAGTTCTTATGCTATTTATTTCCAATCTGTGTGGAACACTTTCATTCATAATCCCACTTCATTTTCTGGAGACAAGCCGGGTTTCATATAAATCATTTCTGGATTGTTTTGAAACAGGAAATTTCTGTCTTACTTCTTCCACTCTATCCAGATCTGAAAATAAAAAGAGACTGTATAATTTCAAACTTTATAGTCATATTTCTAAATAATTGATTAAGACACCAATTTAAGTTACAAAAGAAAGCGTGAGCAAGAGGTTCTCAAGTTCATTTCTTCTCTTTGCATAATCATTATAAAAAGGTGAATGTTTCTCATTCACTCAATAATATATGTTGAACCATCATAATAATCTTCATTTTCCTGAATTAAGGAGAGAGGTGCAACTTTTGCTAGCTTAAATTCTATTTCTTATAGCTTAGAAACTTTAAATGCTACGTAAAATTTTGGAAGCACAACATTTATAACTATTCATGAAATAATGTTCCTTTTTGTTTTAAATGCTGTCACAGACCAGATGCTATACTATACAGTGTTATATTTTCTTAAGGTGTTATTTTGAGTGATAAGGTACGAACATGCGCACAACCGTCTTTCTGCATCTGAAGAAATTCCATGGCGGCATGTTTTTTCTCACTGACGATGAAATGAAAACTTCAATTCAGGAATAGTCTTCCTTGCAGGTGGCTGACTTGAGGGTCTACAAAAACTTGCCCCACACTATGACAAATGTTTGAATAAGCCTGAAATAATGTGGAAAAATAGCTGAAGTTATGTAGAATGGAATAAAACAGTAATTAATAATTTGTAGTGGTTCTTATTTTATTGGCAAATTGTCCTTAATGAAAAAATAGCCCTCATGTATATAGCAAAGCGAATGACCTAATCTGGATGTTGGTGACCTAGTTAATGCTACCTCCTAGATCAGGGGCTATTGATCCACCATCCAAATCCAAAGTTTTCTTATTCATTAGCTGGAGATAACAGTTGTTATAGCCTACATATTTTTCTGACCTTTAAAACCATATTTTTACGAATAAGACAATGCACACCCAAGTAAAAGTGTCTTCATCTTTATATGAAATCCAATCTTCATTAAGAATCAATTCTTTTTCTATAAGTGAGCTCATGTACAGTCCAGAGCATGGAATTGTGCCGATGTATCTAGTTTCCAATAGAGTTTTCTCTAATGTTGTCATAACCTTATCATTTGTTTGCCACACCAGTTGCTTGATGAGCCAGTTTGCTATTGGTTTGAAGAAAATTCTGCCACACAAACACTAACCTATGAGTGAAGGTCTGCTCTAGGGGAGGAGTAAAGTAAAAGTTAACGTGAGTGGTTGAGGCCTTGTAATTTGATCGTTTAACTATCTTGACCTCATTAATGCTATGAACTAAGGGTAAAGGGTAGACTGCCAATCAAAACAAGGAATTTGCTAGAACCAGATGAAGGGCTCACCTTGAGGAGGGAAGAGACAGTAACATTCCATTAACAAAATAAATCACAGTTTTTATATCAATAAGATTCCATGCATTCAGCTGTATACTAGAAACAAAGACGTTTTTGTACTTGTCATGAACTCTTCAACATCAATAAAGGACTCCAGATTTTCTCACCAATAATACCATATACAATTTCCTCTTCAATTCCAGCCTGTACTACCACTTTTCCTAAAGGATCCACCAGTGTGGTGTGACCCCAAGCAATATACCCACAAGCTTCATCGCGAGCCGGTGAAACAGCAGTCACGTATACCTGGTTGTCTACAGCTCGTGCTCTCTGTAGAAGTTCCCAGTGCAGTGGACCAGTAGTCATTGTAAATGCACCAGGATAAATAAGAAAGTCACAACCTAAAAAGGAAGAGTTTTTCAGTTTGTATTAAACCACGTAACAAAAGTGTCAGCATCATTCTATAGTCCTAATGGGTAAATTCCTACTTTTCTCTAATAATTCTAATGAAAATCTTACAGATCATCAATATTCGTTGGAAAAATTCCTACATTCTCTTCAGGGGTTTAAAACTGAGTCAAACATTATTTCCATGTGCTTGTGTCAGACTCCTGTTATCTGTCTTGCCTAACCTCCGTTTGACAATCTTGTTCAATACAAAAGATTAGATTTGCAAGACCTAGGGAGCCCTTAGCTTTCATAACTTCTATGCCTCACTCCTCTCTTCAAAATTAAGCAGCTCTTCCTTTCTCTCCATAAGATAACATAGTAAGAAACTAACAGTCTTGTTGTTTTCTGCTTTAAAATAACAATCAACACCCTTCCCAAATTTCACATAAATATATCTTATCATATGAGCACTACTAAATTCAAAATTAATGGCATTTAAAGCCAAAAAGAAAAGACATGTATTATATAAAGTCATGGAAAGGAACAAATAAGTGATGAATAAATGTAGACGGTCTCTCATATAAACTAAGACCGTCAAAGCAGCATTTTCACTCTCTGATACGTAAGCTGCAACATGGGAGACGCGCGCATAGTTCTTGACCTTGCAAACAGCCTACGCGTATTCAACCTGACAAGCATCATTTGCCGGTCGGAATCTCAGCTGTTAACATGGTGAGACAGTTATGATTGCAATACTGCATTTTTGTATGTAAAAGTTCTAGTTTCATCTTGATGGTCATGTGAACAGTCATAACTCTCGCTATTGGTGTGCAGAAAATTCTAATGGTGTTTATGAAGTCCCTCATTATGATAGGAAGATTGGTGTTTGATGTGCTGTTAGTGCAAGACGAATAATTGGGCCTGGTTTTTTTTAGACAAGAGCAAATGCAGAGAAGTACCAAGATGATATTTTGATGCCATTCTTCCATCAGTTAACAGAAGAAGAAAAATCGCGTGGGTGATTTCAACAAGATTCAGCCCCTGTTCATGCAGCAGAAGATTCCCTTCTTACAATCTCGGAACTGATTGCAGACAGAGTGATCAGTGCTGGTTTATTTCTCCCTCGTTCTCCAGATATAACAGTGTATGATTTTTACTTGTGGGATAAACTGAAAGAAAAAGTGTATCGAACAAATCCTCACACATTGGAGGAAGAAATCATTACAGTGGCAGAATTAACTCATATCGGCTAGAATGTAGTTACCACATACAATGCCTGTACAACCCAGGAAGGACAACACTTCCCGCATCTTTTATAAGGTAAGATTTCATGTAAGGTTGTATACAAACTTAAAGCAGGGCGGCAGCACGACATAAGTTCGGCCGAGGCTGCTGCCATAGCGCAGGGTACAAACACTGTGCGTTCGATCTGAGTTTATATGAGAGACCCTGTATATGTGAAAAGATAGGAACTCGTATTAGAAAATATGCAATGACAGGTCGGTGTAGGAAAAAGGGACCAACAAAATTAACAGACAAGCACAAACATAGTACGACAAATTTTCAAATCTTAATACATTACTGTTCTCACAAATGTGAGCTCCTCATCATTCTCAGTCTTTCTTAAATCCACTTCTCCTCGGCCCCGACAAGCTCATTTCTGCTTCCCAGCATCACCAGGAGTGTGGTCATCCAGGTCTTTAGTCATAATGTGGGAAGTGTAGGATAAGAAAACCATATAAACACAGGAAAGAGGACACCCCGTGGGTGGGGGACGCAGACGAAGAATACACCCACGGTATCCCCTGCCTGTCGTAAGATGCGAGTAAAAGGGGCGACCAAGGGATGAACGAATTAGAACCATGAGACTACTTGTAATTAGTACCAACACGTGGGGAACACCATGGGTCGCTTTTACTTGCACATAGTACCACTATGTTAGGTACAAAATAGGTTTGTGATTAGTAGCAACAGAGTGTGCTTCCGGCTTTTACAGTACCTGTGATTAGTACCACTATATGAGCGACACCATGGGTGAACAACACCATGGTTCTGGCTTACCTATGATTAGTAACCACTCTATGAGGAACACCAAGGGATAATATGAGTCCCTGTGGTTAGTACACTTCTGTGATGATCACCATAGGTCTGTATTACATGTGCGTATTTCATTACCTGTGAGTAGTACCATAATGTGTGGAATACTGTGAGTCTACGCTACTTTTGAGTAGTACAGCAACATGACAGATACCATGGTTCTACTTTCCACCATGATGAGGGGCCAATGACTTGGATTTTGGACCCCCGTTAGACTGCAAGCATCATTGATTCAGTAATATGCTATAGAAGCAGTCCCTTGGTCAATAATACTCTTGTTTTACGTCAGTTTCTGTGAATGTGAGGCATTGCAGGTCGGATCCACTGATTGTTTTAAATTCACTTCCATCCATTCATTCTTCGTCTCCTGGCTCAGTCCGGTGGTATTTGTAGGTGCTCAAATATGACAGCCTCGTGTCGGTAGATTTACTGGCACGTAAAAGAACTCCTGCGGGACTAAATTCCGGAACCTCAGCGTCTCTGGAGACTGTAAAAGTAGTTAGTGGGACATAAAGCAAATAACATTATTATTATTATTATTATTATTATTATTATTATTATTATTATTATTATTATTATTATTATTATTATTATTATTATTATTATTATTATTATTCGTCCTCAGGTTTTGAATTCTGGTCAGTGGAGGGTTTTGGACTTACAATTTTTCATTACATTTCGTCTCATGTCATACCATTAGGGGCCGATGACCTAGATGTTAGGCCCCTTTAAACACCAAGCATCATCACAGGAAAGGGGAAGAGTCAAAAAGATACAGGCAGTAGAGATCAGGAACACCTGACAAACACAGAAGGCATAAAAGGAAACCAAGAGGTCGAAATAGTCGTGGAAAAAGTAAACAAAGGATGAATAAGTTCATGTATGGAAAAATAAGAACATGAAACAAGGAACGCACGATTTCGAAGATAAACGAGAGGTTTGCATGGATTTCATCTGACAAATACGTGTTGACTCGGTGCTTGTGGTGGAGATTATTGTTTAAAGGAAAGTACAACCAGGAATGAGACATATGTAAGCATTTGATAGCTTCTGAGAAGCTGAGTTGTTTTATTTCATGCTGTATGGTTTTTAAAATACTTGTGAAACAGTTAAGAATTTTATTAGAATTTCAAAACCTTAATTGCGGCCAGTATCCAGTATTCGGGAGATAGTAGGTTCGAACCCCACTGTCGGCAGCCCTGAAAATGGTTTTCCGTGGTTTCCCATTTTCACACCAGGCAAATGCTGGGGCTGTACCTTAATTAAGGCCACGGTCGCTTCCTTCCCACTCCTAGCCCTTCCCTGTCCCATCATTGCCATAAGACCTGTGTCGGTGCGACGTAAAGCAACTAGCAAAAAAAAGAATTTCAAAACATCTCATTTAAACACTTACCTATGCCAGCCAGCACCTCCTCACTTTCAACTATCCTATCTGACCTGCCTTGGTCAACTCTTATTCTTCTCTGACCCCAACGGTATTAGGTTCGTGAGCCCTAGGGAGCCTCATTTTCACGCTCTTCATGGCCTTTGTCTTTCTCTGGCCAATACCTTCATTTTTTGAAGTGTTGGACCCCTTCCATTTTTTTACTCTGATTGGTGTTAACAGAGGATGGTTGTATTTCCTCTTAAAATAATAATCACCTCAATTACTGTGTGCAGACATTTTGATTTGACACTACCTAGGCTGCCTGAATTGTCAGTTTCAGTGTTTCATTTTACTCTATATGAGCCGGCAGAGAAACAGATCTCTGTTGGACAATCTTTGCCTGAGTTTTAATTAATTTTGTAGGTGGGATAAACACTAAATGTGTCACCAGAGATCTTTTACATGCCAAGATTGTACAATTCCACCTTTCAGAAACCCTAAGATCTCTGTTAGGTTTGAACCTTCGATACTCTACCAGTGAGCCACCGAGGTGAAAATTCACAAGAGGAAACTGGAGCTAGTAATGGAGATGAGGATGCTATAGAAGATAATGGAGAAGACAAGGAGGGAGGGTGTTCGAAATGAGAGGAAAAGAGAGATGATGGGAGCGACTGAAATATCCACAAAAAATATATATAATGCTGTACGGCGCACTGGACTTTAATCGTAAATAAACGATGTGACTTCCGCTCAGTTGATCTTCAGTTGGATAACAGCATCTTAACAGAGCCAGCATGTACTAATCTCCTTATCCAGCAACTCAAGGATTCCTATCTTTAACATCTTTTTAATGCACACTGGACTTTTTATGAATCTCTGTCATGGAGTTATTTTTTAACATAGTGCTGAACGTCTCTATAATTCTTTTCTCAATATCTCACATGGTATGTATATTTACGAGACCTTATGTGCCTTTACATTGTTTGATTTCTTTAAAATTGCTTTAGGCTGATGATGACCTAATATTAGGTCGAAACTAGTCCCTAATCATTTATATAATTTAAACTCTATGTTTTGTATTGAAAAGGTGGACCTTAATAATGCATTAGTTTAACTCTATTGTAATCACAGTTCAATACGGATCTATCATAATGAAACTTATTTCATTTAATGTGTATATATATATTAAGAGATGAGATGGTCATGCTGTGAAGCGAGAGGATAGAAGCACGGCCAGTAGAGCACAGCACTTCATTGGGGAATGGAGACGATGATGCAGGAGGTCCAAAGAAGAAGTGGCTGAACTGTGTTGCTGAGGACTTTAGACAAAAGGAAATGCCCAGGCAAGAAATACGAGAACAAAATGTCGTGGAAAGCCTTGACAAGAAACAGTCACTTCATATAAAAATGGGAAACGGAGATGCATGTAGTAGAGTTTATTAATATATTTGAATCTGTCTGTTCTTGGATCCTTGTGGTCATCCTTAGTAGCGAACATTTGATTTCCTTTCAATCAATTGTGATGATTTATCTACATACTAGACAAAATACAATAAATAAAGGGCAGCTTATAGGATAGTTCTATTTTTTTATGGCATAACCAATGAAGGAAAAAGTAAGGGAAGAAATAGAAACCCTTAAGAATAGTATATAAGAGATAGTTTCAGCATATCCACTCTTGTTCTTTAATTTGAATGGGCTCCCTAATTAGTGCATACTCAGCCAGTACTGGTGCCAGTTCAGACTGACATCTCCTCTCATATGATACAGTACAGAAGATGATTCTTATGGTTGAGGTAGAGCTAAGAATGTCTGACTCAGTAGACTATATTCTAACCCCTCGAGCTCAGTAATGTACTGAAGCTAACGACATATGCAAAATACAAACATAATTTCTCATGCCATCTCTTAATGTTATCCTCCTGCGACAAATTAATGCTAATTGATTTGAATACATTGATTAAAGACTTATTATTGAATGCAAAAATTACTCAGTAAAAGTTATTCTTATAAAGTAAAATTTAATTTAATTTTGAACTTATGTCAGTATTTGTTAAAATTATGGAACATTATTTCAATATTTGTTTCACGCCCAAGTCTTGGAATTGATACTTCCACTGAGAACGTTGCTCTGAGTTATAAACGCTGGTGATTTGTGTACAACTTCAATGTTTGTCGTCATAACCCATTGCATGCCTCAGCAGCTGCCATTGCAATAAATACATTTTATTGGAAGATGCAAATTGGTTGCTACCAAATGATACTTCCTTCTTGACTGCTTTGGTTTAGTGGTATTTAATGGTGAAAAAAAGAAGAGTGAGAAAAAAAATGACATAACTGTTAAGGGGGCTTACCTTGATTTCTATAGAGTCTGGCCATTTGTTCAAATCTAATATCATAACAAATACCAATACCAATCTTACACCCAAATATACTGAAGGTTGTGAGAGTATTTCCAGCAGTCAATGTATCTGATTCTCTGAAAAGTACCCTGTTAGGTATATCCAAGTCAAAAAGATGAATCTGTAAAGAAGACAGGAAAAAAGTAAGTGTGCCATTAATAATAGAATTAATGTATTATCTTGAGTACAAACAGGATTGACATTCATGATGTGAACACTCTGGACTTCAAGAACTATACTTTGACATGCCAAAAATTACAGGAATCTATTATCGTGTATGCCTTCCTCTAGTTTGGCAAAGTGCAGGAACTCGTTGTGGCATTGATTCCACAAGTAGACTAAACACATGTAGAGAGATGTTGACCAATGCCATGTAGGTAGCTACCCACAGCTCCCTGCTATTGGTAGGTACAGGCTCTTGGGTGCAAATGGACCTCTCTATCCCGTCCCATAAATGCCCAATGGGTTCATATCAGGTGAACTAGGTGGCCACAACAGTTGTTGAAACTCTTCAGAAATGCTTTTTGAACCAGTTCCAGGCAAGTTGGGCCTGATGAAACGGTGCATAATCATGAAGGAATATCCCATCATTGTTGGGGCATGTGAAGTCCATGACAGGCTGCAAGTGGTTACCAAGCAGATCAGTGTAACAGACACCAGTTATTAATGACCTGTTCAGGTAAATCAGTGGAGCCAGCCCATACCAAGCAAACATACTCCACACTATTATGGAACCACCACCATCCTACATATAACACTATCCTCCAACACAATAACACGCAGTTACCTACGCATGGCAGATGCCGCCCACCCTCATCGGAGGGTCTGCCTTACAAGGGCTGCACTCAGCTAGAAATAGCCACACGAAATTATTATTACCACCATTCTGCATGGTGCCTTGTTGACAACTCGGTTTCATGGCTTCATGGGACCTGTGCTGCACCCATATCCTACCATCAGCTTGAAACAACTCACCAGAACAAAGCACATCGCCAGTCCTCCAGGGTCCAATTGCCAGTGTCACATGCCCGGGTGAGACAATGTATTCAGTGTCATCATGTAAACAAGGGCAGTCTAGTGAATCTTCTGCTCCCATATCCCAAAGATGGTAAAAACCTACTGGGTTATGCTTCATGCAATGAATATAAATGTGATTTGAGCCAGTGTGGTTTCTTTGTTACCATAGACAATTCTAGCTAGACACCAATGATTACAGTCATTAAGCATCCATGGCTGGCCACTACAATGTCCATTGTGAATACTAATGCCTTCCATTAGATATTCCCAATATACAAATGACAACTTTGATCAAGGAATGTTAACTGTCCTCACAACTTCAGCAATGCAATGTTCCATCTGTCTGACCCTTACTATCAAGCCCCGTTCGACAACCGATAAGACATCGCCTTGCCATCACCAGTAGAGACAGTGTGTACTCTGAAGCTCGAGATGTCAAACCATAACTGATACAGGTATGGAAACATCCAAGACGTTGTGGTATGGTGATATCTGCTATCCCATGACTTTTGACACAACAGTGTGTAACAAATGGATAAATAAATTATCAAGTTTATGTATTATAGATTAGCCATTAAAAAGTATTGGAAGGTGGAAATCATCTCTTAAAACCAAAGTTGAGTTTAATGCCAACACAGAACTCTACAATGAATTTATAAATTATACCACTTAGCAGTTTCGTCCCTCAAATTGGTATCAGAGGTGTATGACGGCCATGTATAACCCCAGCCCTAAACATTACACTGCCTGCAAATGCATGCACCTCTTGAACATGCTGGTACTTTTCACCATGTACTTAACGTATCCATACCTTATTTTTTCCCTATTTGACTTTACATCGCACCGACACAGACAGATCTTACGGCGACAATGGAATAGGAAAGGGCTAGGACTGGGAAGGAGGCAGCCATGGCCTTAATTAAGGTACAGCCCCAGCATTTGCTGGGTGTGAAAATGGGAAACTACCGAAAAACCATTTTTAGGGCTGCCGACAGTGGGGTTCGAACCCACTATCGCCCGAATGCAAACTCACAGCTGCGCACTCCTAACCACACAGCCAACTCGCCCAGTCCCGTACCCTTTGTTGTCATGTATCTGGCCCAAGTGATATTTTTGTTTCACCTACAAACATGACACTATGCATTCATCCAACCCCCAATTAATATGGTCAATCTCCTCTCAACACAATTAAAAGTCTCTAGTGGAATATGTTTAATCAGTTGAAACAACCTTAATTGGGCACTATACAACCAATTGTGTATAGTTTGTGGAAATACCCAAAACCCAATTGCCCTCAAGAAGTCATCTTGTAATTGTTGAGCAGTCAAAGTTAGTCTCCTCTGTGCTGTTACGCTGATATATCCATCTTGTCGTGGCGTTGTCACCTTCGGTCTGTCGGTCACATCATTGGTCTCATGGTGCCTTCTCCAAATTTTTGACCCCTACGATGCGTGATACTGCTGCTTGTGTATGTCCTCCCTGAATCATTGCCACAATTCTGGCTGGCTCTGTCAAACTGGGAAATATGCATTTCACATGAAACATAAACACTAGCTAAAGCTCGTATTGCACTGTATACACTACTACTTGAATGGCACAGTTCACTCCCACGTTCTCATAGATCAAGTATTGGCTACAAAGTGTGATTTTGATGAGTGTTTAAGATCCATAATACCTTTCCTGCCAATATTTAAGCTATCTTTAACTGAGTCGAAACAGAAAAGAGATGGCTTCAGGTTTTACAAAATATTTAAACTGACAGTCTACCTTTCTATATTTTGTCAGCAATTCACCTGAAGGCCCCCACACGGTACAGGTATTATACAATTTATCACCATCTGATTCTGGTATTGAACCTCCAATTACATATATTTGATTTTCTGCAGCAGAAGCAGACAAAGATTTGCAGGTATATCCACTGGAAATTGGCTCAGCATATTCTGGGAAGTATTCTGGAAATAGCAAAGGTAAATGACATGAAAAAATATATTCTATGATTACAAGAAAATATAAGTTTAAATATCAATATACAATTGAAAACCTTGAAATTATTAATCCACAATTTCCCTTAGCATATATTATTGAAAAGTGTACATTTCTTCTTTTATTCATATTAGGTGTATGGGAATATATATATATATATATATATATATATATATATTTTTTTTTTTTTTACAATTTGCTTTACTTTGCACTGAGACAGATAGGTCTCATGGCGACGATGGGATAGGAAAGGGCTAGGAGTAGGAAGGAAGCAGCCGTGGCCTTAATTAAGGAACAGCTCCAGCATTTGCCTGGTGTGAAAATTGGAAACCACGGAAACCATCTCCAGGGCTGCCGACAGTGGGGTTCGAACCCACTATCTCCTGGATGCAAGCTCACAGCTGCGCGGCCCTAACCGCACGGCCAACTCACCTGGTAATATTAAATCCATGCTATCATCATCATCGGTACCTCTTTGATCCTGAGTAGAAAATCCATGGCAGTTTCATCATCTTTATCTGAAATTTCCTTCTGTGCTTTTGTTTGTCATGCCAGTTTATTTGCATTATTAGTTCTGATTCAGAACAAAATATGTTTAAATACTGAACAATGAAGCATCTATTTATATAAGTACTGTTTTTAATATAATGTAATTGTTTTTACATCCCACTACTTACTTTTGACAGTTTTCAGAGACACCAGGGTGCCAGAATTTTGTTCCACAGGAATTCTTTTACATGCCAGTAAATCTACCGATACCAGGCGAGTTGACTGTGCAGTTCCGGTGTGCAGCTGTGAGCTTGCATCCGGGAGATAGTGGGTTCGAACCTCACTGTCAGCAGCCCTGAAGGTGGTTTTCTGTGGTTTCCCATTTCGTACCAGGCAAATACTGGGGTTGTACCTTAATTAAGGCCATGGCCACTTCTTTCCCCACTCCTAGGCCTTTCCTATCCCATCATCGCCATAAGACCTACCTGTGTCGACACAACAGAAAGAAAATTACAAAAAAAATCTACCACCACGAGGCTAAAGTATTTGAGCACCTTTAAATACCAACCAGACAGAGCCAGGATCGAACCTGCCAAGTTGCGGTCAAAAGGCCAACGCCTCAACTGTCTGAGCCACTCAGCCTGGTAGTATTGAATTTATTCAGTTTTTAGTGACACAGCAGTCTGTTTGCAGTCAAGATGCTAATAATACAACTTTGACATGGAAGTCATATGCTCACAAGAATTACCAACATATTAAAGGATACACAATTGTTGTTTTCAAAGAGAAAGAAGTGGTGGTGATTATTGTTTTAAAAAGTGTGACTAAAGATCTATCTCCTATTACCTCTTAGCAGAAGATTAATAGGAAGAACTCATATGCTTTGAAAAGGTGTCTTCAAAAGAAGAGAACAAGACTTAACTTAGGGAGGTCAGATAGTAGAGATGAAAGTGAGGAGCCTTGCAAAAATAAGTGGAAGCAATGGCAGACACAGCTAGAGGCCTTCTGGTCGCTAACCATTCTCTCAAGTTGAGAGCTCCTGGGGTTTCTAGTTTCAATTGTCTCTGTCAAGAGGCAGTGGGTACCACGGATGTTTTGTTATGCGCTGAACCAGAGGGGATAAAGCAAATAGAAAGAGAGATTAAAAATTAATATTGTAGTTTGTTAATGACCCCCATGGGCATATATTGGTTTTAAAATTATCAAGAATATTCTGAAAGGGGGAAGGAATTGTTATTGACACATCTTGACATGACTATACTATGTTACTTCATAATTAATGGAATGGCAAAAACAAAAAGTAGAGAAAGATAAGAACATGAACACATGAGATAAACACAATGACAGGTCAGTGTTTTAGGAGGAAGTACAACTGGGCAACCATCCTCTATTAATAATCAGAGAGAAAATATCCTCTATTAACACTAATCAGAGAGAAAATATGGAAGGTAGCAGCCAAAGAAAGACAAGGGCCATGAAGGGCGTGAAAATCAAAGACTCCCTAGGATTCACAAAGCTAATACCGTTGTGGTCGGAAAAGAACAAAAGCTGACCAGGTTGGATAGGATAGATGAAAGTGAGGAGCCTGGCACAAGTAAGTGAAAGCAATGCCAGGACTCGGCTAAAGACCCCATCGTCGCCAACCCACGCTCTCGAGTTACGAGTCCCTGGGGCCCATTTTAGTCATCTCTTACAACAGGCAGGGGATACTGTGGGTGTAATTCTACCACCCCCACCCTTAGGGGTAAAATGGTGCTGGTGGTGATTATTGTTTTTGAGGAAGTACAACTGGGCAACCATCCTCTATTAACACTAATTAGAAGGAAAATGGAAGAAGTCAGACTCTTCAAAGAATGAAATTACCAGCTAAAGAAAGGGAAGGGCCATGAGGGACATGAAAAGGATAGACTCCCTAGGCTTCATAAACCTAATACCGTTGGGGTCGGAAAAGAATAACAGTTGACCAAGGGAAGTCAGATAGAAAAGATGAAGGCGAGGAGCCTGGCACGAGTAAGTGACAGTAATGCCAGATTTGTCTGGGGGACCCATGATCACCAAACCACACTCCCAAAATGAAAGCCCCTGGGTTCTCATTCAGTCACCTTTTACAACAGGTGGGGTATTCTGTGGATGTATTCTACCGACCCCACCCACAGGAGGTAATTGAACTTAGGCATATTGAAGTATATCCCCTGCCTGCCATAAGAGGCAACTTAAAGGGACCTAAGAGGCTAACTTGGGAACATGGGTTGGCTATCATAGGGACCTTAGCTGAGTCCTGGCATTGCTTCCACCTACTTGTGCCTGGCTCCTCACTTACATCTATCCTATCCAAACTCCTTTAGTCAACTCTTGTTCTTTTCCAATCATAACATTATTAGGTATCGACTCTCATTTTCACGCCCTTCATGTCTTTCTTTAACCGATACCTTCATTTTTTTGAAGTGTTGTACCCCTTCCATTTTCCCCTCTGTTTAGTGTTTATAGAGGATGGTTGCTGTGTTGTACTTCCTCTTAAAACAATAACCACCACCACCATAAGTTTCAGTTGTCCAGAACATACAAAAGAACTTCGCAATTTATTTTTCAACATAACATATCCTGTTCATGTAAGCAGGAGGTATACCATTTACTACTGTAGCTCAGTTTTAATTAAATTTAGATTTTTATACCTCAACAGAGTGAACATTTCAGAAAACTGCTGTGTGAGGAATTGGAAATATATATTTATTTTGCAAAATGTTGAGACATATGAACTATAAATGGTTTCAAAATTATTGAAAACGCATTTGAGAGGATAGAACGGCTTCTCAGAATTCCAACAAGTTGAAAATCACCTAGGTGGATCGTCAAAAGGCTTATTGGAAGCATCTCAAATTTTAGGCGGCCGAGCATCGTGAGGTGCATTTCACGCTACTGGAGCCCCAGCCGAACATATCTACAGTATTAACCCCGGTGGTGGAAAATGATTTGAAACTCGTAATCCTAAAGATGTATACATTTGTTTTAAATCTTAGAAATGAAATTTCATTCATCACTGATTTGCATTTAGAACTGTCGCCCAGGTGGCAGATTCCCTATCAGTTGTTTATATAGTCTTTTCTTAAATGATTTTAAAGAACTTGGAAAATTAAAACTCATACTGTGTAGATATTTCAACAATACCCACCACGCTGTACGTCAATACTTACGATCATGACTTCGTACAGGCCTATTCCTAATTTTTATATCAGAAGCCATATTTTCGAAAGTCTGTACCCACAGCTTAATAGCACTGCAGCTGAAAACTCTTGTTAGTTTAATCTACACTGCTGGCCATTCAAATTGCTACATCAGGAAGGTAATCAGAGAGCAGAATTATACTTATTGTATTGATTGAATTTACATGTACACTCATGTTCATAAAAACTAGAACACCTTGAAACACTAGAGATAGGAAGTTCATATTCACAGGACATGTGCATTAGTATGTTCTGAAAAAATTATTAGCATTTGAACCATATCGGCTCTCAGGTTCAAGGTTCACATCGATACCTCAGTGCACCACCACTGATTGGTGAAATGTACCTGCGGCTCTCGTTGTCACTATAAACCGAAGGTAATGGATCGGTGTGACTTCAGCAGACATGCAGGATGCCTCGCAGATGTATGCAAGAACCATGCCATCAAATGAGTGAGTTTGAAAGAGGGCGCATTATTGGCATGAGAGAACGTGATGCATCCATCTAGGAAACTGCTGCTCGTGTGGGACAAAGTGTGTTGGCAGTGCAACGGGTGTGTACAGAATGGTTCATAGAAGGCTGCAGAACACGACGAGATGGATCTGGTCGCACCACCCAGACCCCCCACCCCGAGAAAATCAACACGTCATCCGAATGGCATTACAGGACAGATCTGCGTCCTCGGCTCTGGCGTAACAGTGGAACAGTGTAACACATTGTAGACTATCAGGAGTGACAGTCTGTCACCGTTTATTACGGTCTGGGTTACGGGCGCGTCGTTCACTTCTCGACGTACCTTTGACTAATGTGCATAAACATGCTAGACTGCAATGGTGCATGGTACTATATCACTGGGGGGAGGGATGGCAGCAGACAGTGTTTTCGGACGAATCCAGGTTCTGTTTGTTTGAAAATGATGGCCACATTTTGGTTCGCCGCAGACAGGGCGAGAGGTATCACATTGACTGCATTTGCACAAATTACCAGCTAAACTCAAGGCCTTATGGTGTGGGGTACTATTGGGTACAACCACAAATCACAGTTAGTGTGTGTCCAGGGCACTGTGACCAGTTTGACCTATGTGAATGACATCCTGCGGCCCATAGCCGTACCCTTTCTGCACGACACCCCAGACGCTATATTTTAGCAGGACAATGCATGACCACATGTTGCTGCACGAACATGTGCCTTCTTGTTGTCACAGGATGTCACACTGTAGCTCTGCCCCGCCCAATCACCAGACTTGTTGCCAATCGAAAATGTGTGGAATATGGTGAAACGACGGGTGCGGCGCTGTGACCCAATGGCAACCACCAAAGATGAACTGTGAAACCAGCTGAATGCAGCATGGATGGCTATACCCCAGGATACCATTCGCACCTTATACATGTCGATGCCATCAGACATGGAACAAATTATCAGTGCCCATGGAGGACCCAGTGCCTACTAGGCAACAGGACACATGCTGAACCTAGGTGACTGAAATGCTGGTCGTTTCTGCAGAACATACTAATGAACATGTCCTGTGAATATGAACTTCATATCTCTAGTCCTTCAAGGTCTTCTGTTTTTTTTTTTAACATGAGTGTAATTTTGAGGTACAGATTGTGTACAAATTAGTACCCAGAGCTGCCATCTCTGGCAGCAATAACAGATGTAATCTGGCTGGCCATCGAGTCGAACTGAGCTTGAATGACAGAACGGATACTTCATTCCATGCAGCTTCAGCTGTATGCCAGAGTTCATCAGACGTAGTGGCTGGTGAGTGGTGGCATGCCAGTTTGTCTGCACCCCATGACCAGATGTTCTCAGTGGGTGACAGATCTCAAGAACATGCTTGCCAGGGCAACAGCTGAACACCCCGAAGGTCAGGACAGCACGGTAACATGAGGTCGTGCATTGTCCTGTTGAAATGTTGCGTCACAGAGGCTTCGAAGATAGGACACAGTCACAGGCCTTAACACGTCAGGAATTTAACGACGGCTGACCAAATATGATGGTGACGAATGCAAGCTAGCAACTTTCATTCTCCTTGGTGGCTCCACACATGGATACGTCAATCATGATGGTGTACGCATTACCAGGATTCATCGGAAAGACAACATGACCCCACTCCTGTGTCCATGGTTAGAGCTCTTAGCGGATATACAAAATGTTATCCGCATCCATGAATGGTTATCCGCAGATATTGTAAATATTTAACTGTATGACATCCAAGGTATTGAAATGGATAGGTAGGCCTATGTTAACACAGTACAACAGGCCTGATACCTACCACCAGACAGTCACAGGTTTATGCAGAATTTTCTCTTGCCACAACTACCAATGTACTGAGCGGTTCATTTCCGGAGCCTTTGTTCTTTCCTTCCCCTAATTGCAGACAGGAGCCAGTTAGACTTGGGTTAGATTTACAGCTTAATGGTCTCAAGGCTCTTTATACATCACCATTCTCCCATACCAACATCAAGGGTCACCTAACCACAAGCAAAAATAGGGGTATACCTGAGTGAAAATCGATAAACTTCATGCTGGGCTGAGTGACTTAGTTGGTTGAGGCGCTGGCCTTCTGACCCCAACTTGGCAAGTTCGATCCTGGCTAAGTCCGATGGTACTTAAAGGTGCTCAAATACGTCAGCCTCATGTCAGTAGATTTACTGGCACGTAAGAACTCCTGTGGGACTAAATTCTGCCAAATGAAAACCATAAAAGTAGTTAGGACGTAAAAACCAATAAGATTATTGTAATAAACTTCGTTATTTATAAATTATCTGCACTGCCGTGCGGTTTGCATCCGCCAAGTCATTAACTTTGCAGGACTCTATCCATGGTCGTCATTCCGCACACCACTGCAGGCGCGTCTCTCTTTGCTGCGGCATCAAAGGAAGGGAAGCCGCAACAATAGTCACCCTGCCGATAGTCAATGGTGTTCCAATAATTAATGAAGAAAAGGTTCCACCTAATCGATACTTTCTCTTTTATTTAGCCTTAGGCTATTTAAAAAGACATTAAAAAATAATCACAGAACATGTTTCGAATGCATTGCATTCATCATCAGCTGTTTACAAATGGTGTTGTCGCACTGTCGGTGCGGACACGTCCTGCAAGAGCCAGGTTCCTGACTCAGGGTTCGTGACGATCCCCGCAAGATCGCGCGGACAACATGTCTGTCCTCTGAGGCGTTACTGTTAAGGGGCTGCTGAGACCCTGCATGATGTTCTGTATCTCCCTACAGGACTCATCGATTCTATATTCGCAGGACAGTCATGGGACCCAGACCAACACGAGCAGCAATATGGCGGAACGATGAACCGTAGTCTTCGTAGGGCACAATCCTGCTGAGATCAAATTCCAACATGTGCTGGTAAGTGTTCCTCTTTCTTTCTTGAGGCATAAGACGAGCTTTACACAAACAAACAACGCTCGAACACGACTTCCGACTGAGAAACACTTTTTTTTTTTAACAAAGTTTTTCCCTTTGAAGGCAATGCTTTTTCTCTGTCCAAGAGATTCAGGCGGGTTGACGTAAAGGGTTTAGGAGTAGAGAAAGGGATTTGTGGAAATAGAGAGATGGAAGGGGTTTGGCCTATTGATTAATCGTATTTTGTCTTTTAATCTTGTATTCTGTATTTTTTATTTTATGTGCAACACTTATTTTTATACAGACTCTAGATGGCATTAGTCCTTCCTGCTCTGTGCGCATGCCCTGAAATGCTAACCATTTTCATGCTGTACCTTCAAAGTACAAAAAGGCGCACAACAATATCACATATTCGAAGATATGTAAAAAATGTTAGAAACTAAATAACTACATTACAAAATAAAACACAAACAAATTAGTGCATAACCATCAACTCTCAATAACAAACACCTTATTATGAACCCAATAGCAACATTTGTGACAGCAAAACAATACATATGAAGCTGGAAATACGATAATTACGGCACAATGATTCCTGTCGTGTCGTAGGTGGCTAGCGTCTTAGCAGCATGATGCAGAAACTTTCCATTTACAGATTTATGCTGGATTTCACAAGCGATCGAGAGATCTAGTCAGCCGTGCATTATAGGGGACATGTTGAAAGCGCTCTCTATATCACCTATCCTATTAATACCGTCACCATGGTTGCAAGTGAGAAGTGATGACTGCTGGTGTTAATGTTGGGCAGCGAATAGTTATGCAATTTAAAAATCAAGCAGTGTTCAGTATCGTCTGCTACTGGTTATCTGCCAGAAGCAACCATGCCAGATGCAACCACGCTGATATCGTGCCGCATGCGACCAATCTTTCAGTCAGTGTCACCGACGATCTGTATTTAGGGAATCGCCAAAGTGGCAGAATGCCTATCGGTTGTTTACCTAGTTTTTTTTTTTTTTTTAATTATTTCAGAGAATTTGGAAATTAATGTATTTATTTGATAGTACGAGCCCAATGACGTTCCTTCAGGACATATGGGATTTAAACTTTAAATGCACCAAACAAAAAATAATAATAATAGTAACAGTAATAACAAGAAAACTAATAAGCAGAACATGATTTAAAATTATTACCAGAAATAAAATCATAATAATATAGGCTATACATCAGCCATAGAAAAATACTGAACAAGTTAGAAAAAGAAGACAAAAAACAGAAACTTATGAGTGGGTACCTAGCATTCCAGCAAAAATGAATTTAATAATGATTATGATTTAGTAAAAAATAGCCTTTATTTTTGCTTATTGAACAGTCTAGCACCAGCAAATAAATCTACGTCCCCCCCCGACATACATAGGTCTTGGGACAGGAAAGGCCTAGGATTGGGAAAGAAGCGGCCATGGTCTTAATTAAGGTACAGCCCCTGCATTTGCCTGGTGTGAAAATGGGAAACCATGGAAAACCATCTTCAGGGCTACTGACAGTGTGGTTCGAACCCACTATCTCCCAGATCCAAGCTCACAGCTGCGCGACCCTAACCGCATGGCCAACTCGCCCGGTAGCAAATAAATCAACTTGTGCACTACTTGAATTATAAACCGATAATGTTTTAACTACAGTAGTGGTGAATTGGAGTGATGAATGCTACTAGAACTTGGGATGTGAAATCGTACTTGCTGTAGTGATGTTACTTGTGGTACATGAAAAGGAATGAAAGAAAGTAATTCTTGACAGTCAATTTTTCCATTCAAAATTTTCGTCAATATCTGTAACAAAATTAATGTTCTCCTGTTTTTCAAAGACATGAAATTGAATAAATATCTTAAATACTGGGTTAGAATGTCAAATGGACAAAATACATTGAAAGTTTTATGATAGAGCCTAAATATCTTAGAAATTTATTTTGTACTGTCTCAGTGTGATGTTTGGTCCTTATAAAGGGGGTCCCAGATTACCGATGGATATTCTAACTTGCTTCGTACTAAACTTATCTACTACTTAACAATTACTTCCGGTTGAGTAGCCTAAATAATTTGGAATTTCTAATAATAAAACCAAGCATCTTGTTAGATAGACTCATTATTCTTGCAATATGGATATCAAAGTTAATTTGCTGTCGAAAATAATTCCTAAATCATTAATAGACATTACAATTTCAAGTGTTGTTTCACCAATATAATATGTCAGATTTATATATTCCTTTGTCCAGGTAAATACCATAACTTTACATTTCTTAACATTTAGGAATAATTTATTAATATTTATTAATATCCTGTTGCAAATCATTCATGTCACTGCATTTATATATGGCCTTATATAACTTTACGTCATCAGCAAACAACAAACAATCAGAGGAATGAATCATTTCAGGCAAATCATTAGCCATAATGAGAAATAGAAGAGGCCCAAGATTGGACCCTTGTGGCACACCAGAAGAACTAACAAAATTATGTGAAATTTCACTTTTGAAACAAACAGACTGTTGCCTAAATTTTAAATAGGAACTTAATAGTTGAAGTAATGGTTTTGAGAGTCCAAACTGATGTAACTTTGTCAAAAGAATTTTATGGTCCACCTTATCAAAGGCCTTCTCTAGATCCATGTATATTACATTGGTTCTTGTTACGTGGTTACCATGGTTTACAGAGGTTAAAGAAGGTGCGGGCATGAATGGGTGGATATAAAACAATCAGAAGATAAATTTTAAACTTTAAAATTAGAGCTATATTTCTTTCTCCTTTTCTTTTTGGGTTTCTTTTCAGGTGTTAAATTTTAACAAAACAGTTCTCTAAGCAAAAAACAAGATTTCAGGTAAAAACAATGAGATATAGAAGTAATATAGTCAATGACACGAGCACCTTTGCTCCAGGAAATTATCTAGGAGACTACTCTCCAAACATTATACCATTCCGGCCTTCCAAAGGCACCATTCAACCGTTACATTAACACCTTTACATTAATAGGAAGAGTGTTATTGCTCTATCGATTTACACTTAGGAATCTATTTTCAAAATTTTCCACGCCTATCAAAGGCACAACCTACTTTTTACAAAATCAAACAGTATGCACTGTCTAAAATGCTCAACAGTCTCATATCTTTACCATGAAAGGAATAAAATAGAGTTTAACGGAGGTATCGAGCACCCATTCTACAAGGCCTTCACTAAAAACAAAGGTTAAATTACTGGCCCAAAAGCCAAAATGGAAAGGAGGCGAACCCTTGCACTCTTAGAAATTTACATTACATGCATACAACCCTATTTGGGCTTATGACCCGACGTTAACAGAGGCTAAGCCTATACTACTGAGGTGACTAGATGGAGAAAAATATTTCAGTTATAGAAATTACAAGATAGATTTTAAAGGTAACAAAATCATAGTCACCTCAAGATCAAGTTGAGAGGGCGAGTTCTTTCGACTTCTTTGAAATTTACATTTTAGAAAATAAGGTTACTTTACTAATAAGTTGAAACCTTCCCCTCGAGCTAGCTTTCAAAGACTATCACATAATTAAGCTTGAACTACCATTACCTTGAGCTGGTGGACCTCTTGAAGATGGGCAAGGCACCCCTACCTCTTTATAAACACGCACTGTACACTGGAGTGATCAATAAGACAACCTGGTCTGAAAATGTGCCAGCTCTTATACCCAAGGAGAAAGTTCCAGAAAACTCTGGGCTAAGGCCTGACACACCCCCTATTATTATTGGATAATCAAATATCTTAAGTACGGCCAGTATCCAGTATTCGGGAGATAGTAGGTTCGAACCCCACTGTCGGCAGCCCTGAAGATGGTTTTCCGTGGTTTCCCATTTTCACACCAGGCAAATGCTGGGGCTGTACCTTAATTAAGGCCGCGGCCGCTTCCTTCCCAGTCCTAGCCCTTTCCTGTCCCATCGTCACCATAAGACATATCTGTGTCGGTGTGACGTAAAGCCATTAGCAAAAAAAAGATAATCAAATAATTACCAGAAAATTTTGATTGGTAGAAAACTAAATGTACAAAATTTGTCATTGGCCAACGTCTCAAGTCGGCGGGAAGAGACAGATGTTTTAATAACTTTTGAACACTGAAAACAAAGTATAATCAATTAAGTTTAGGAAACCTTAACATACAAAATTACCCTACAATTTGAATAGTTCATCTTCACACCAGAGGGCATAACATAAGTTTATAGTGGCGACATCTGTTGAGAAATATCCAAACTTCTTGCGCTAGTTGTTGCGAGTTTTAGCTTTTAGATGCAATTCTCCAAGGAGCTTTTTTTAAATGTACGGGGCGGGTGTACCTCCGGTACACTTCTATTTGTGCCTGATGCATTGTACATCTTTTGAGTAAAAACCAGCATGTTAGTATAATAATGTTACTGGCTTTATGTCCCACTAACTACTTTTATGGTTTTCAGAGACGCTGAGGTGCCGGAATTTAGTCCCGCAAGAGTTCTTTTAGGTGCCAGTAAATCTACCAACACGAGCCTGACATATTTGAGCACTTTCAAATACCACCGGACTGAACCAGGATAGAACCTTCCAAGTTGGGGTCAGAAGGCCAGCGCCTCAACCACCTGAGCCACTCAGCCTGGCTGCAAGTTAGAAATGAATGACAGATCTGCTGGGCATAAAGCCATGCTGACATTATGATAGCTCTACCTGAATATGGTCGTAAATCCTAGAATACAGTATATGCTCATATTCCTTTGCTATAGCCTTAATTATTGAAACAGGGTGATAGTTTGCTATCATCTCTGAGTTCCCTCCCTTTAGAATTGGAGTAATTTTTGCCATTTTCTCTTTTCCGGGAAGCAGGATGTCTTTAAAGAAAGATAGAACACGAAAGTAAATTGAGCAACGAGTATGTCAACACAGCCCTTGATTATGTATGGACCGGGCGAGTTGGCCGTGCGGTTACGGGCGCGCGGCTGTGAGCTTGCATTCGGGAAATAGTTGGTTCGAATCCCACTGTCGGAAGCCCTGAAGATGGTTTTCCGTGGTTTCCCATTTTCACACCAGACAAATGCTGGGGCTGTACCTTAATTAACGCCACGGCCGCTTCCTTCCCATTCCTAAGCCTTTCCTGTCCCATCATCGCCATAAGACCTATCTGTGTCGGCGCAACGTAAAACAACTAGCAAAATGTAGATACATTTGCAATACTAGTAAGCCTAGCCTCCTTAATGAACTTACAATTATTTGCCATCAAGGAACAACTTGCAAAAAAGAAACAGGGGTATCTTGTACCTAACCTACTGGGCCTTAGCAGAAAATAACAGGTTAAGTAAATGGCCCGAAACACCAAATTGAATGGAGGCGTGTACTTGCACTCCTAAATATGCATTCTTAAAACCTAAAAGGCACTAGGCCGATGAAACTGGGGCTATTCCCAAACTATGGGGATGACTCGTATAAGAATAATTTAATACATTACGGAAAAGAAGAAAACCAGTTACAAAACGTAGTCCCCTCAAACCAATATGAAGGGGAGCTCGAGAAGGTAAATCACTCTCTATCCCCGAATTACAGTTACAGATTTTGTGAAATTTTCACATTAGTCGACAGAATTTACATTTTAGAGAAGTTGGCTACATATTAAAGTTTCAGACCTATCCCTCGGGTTAAACTGCGGAGCTAGCAATAAATAAAGATGTTAAACGGCCATTACCTTGCTGAAGAACAGCTGCCTGCAGAAAGAGGCACCTCCCGCCTCCTGCTTCACATACATACACTTAGTTAGATCTTGATCAAATGGCCAAGAGACGTGAAAATCCGCAGTTTATAAACCCTCGGGGAAGTTTCGAGACCTTTCATGAATAATCAAGCCACACCCTCTCAATTTTATTGGACCATACAAAATTTACACTCAAAGTCGAAGAAGAAATCCAGGATTGGTCGGAAATTAATTACAAAAATTAGCTATTGGCTGGATTCAAAACTGGCGGATAGAAAAGGAAAATATTGCCAACCCACAAATGAATGAACGAAATTTAGTAAAGAAAAAACTTATGAATACAAAATTTCTTCGAAAGAAAGTTCTTGTATTTCGCACCAAGGTGCATGATCATAGTTTTTGTAGTGACATCTGTTGTACAAAGTCCAAACTTCTTGTTAAATGGTAACCAAAACACGTCAAAATTCACACAGTCCTGGAGACTTCACAATCACAAAATTAAGGTAGTGACATCTTCTGAGTAAGAGTTTAAGGAGGTCTAGTTCCAAGTTCACTGTTCCTCCAGTATAGGAGGTTTTATTGGCGCAAGATTTAAATGTGCGGCGTAGAGGTGTACCTACCGGTATTATTATTATTATTATTATTATTATTATTATTATTATTATTATTATTATTATTATTATTATTATTATTATTATTATTATTATTATTATTATTATTATTATTATTATTATTCACAAGCGTAATATCGTTAAATTTTAACTGAACTTATGTTATTGTTGTATTGTACATTTAGGACTTCGACCTTAAAACATCTTTTGCATTATTTATGACCCATCTATGTTTTCTCTTGGGGAGGAATATCTCTATTTATGGCATTCCAAACTATACAGTACACTGATTTAGTTTTCAACGACGAGTTCTTGAGTTGGTTTTAGATATTACCTCTAGCCGAGTGCAGCCCTTTAATTTAGAATCCTCCGTGGCTCACCACTGGGTTCCATAGTTCAAATCCCGGTCACTCCATGTGAGATTTGTGCTGGACGAAACAGGCATTCTCTGTCGTCTTTCATTTCAGAAATGCTCTCTATTATCATTCCGTTTCATCTATCAGTCATTAATCATTGCCCTCACAGGAGTGAGACCGGCCTCGGCATCTGGCACAATTCCTATCCTCACCGCTAGATGGGGCCTCATTCATTCCATTTCTGACTCGTTCAAATGACTGGAAACAGGCTGTGGACTTTCATTTCCACGTTTCTTCGAAAGTTGACGTTTGTTGCATGCCGCCTTCATGGTATGAATTAATTTCGTGTGGCTATTTCTAGCCGAGTGCAGTCTTTATAAGGCAGACCCTCGGATGAGGGTGGGCGGCATCTGCCATGTGTAGGTTACTGCGTGTTATTGTGGTGGAGGATAGTGTGATGTGTGAGTTGCAGGGATGTTGGGGACAGCACAGGCCCCGGGCCATTGGAATTAACCAATGAAGTTTAAAACTCCGACCCGGCCGGGAATCGAACCCGGGACCCTCTGAGCCGAATGCCAGTACGCTGACCATTCAGACGAGTCGGACGCCTTCATGGTGTAGGAGTGTTAATGGCCAGCAATGTACACTGACTGAGCAAATGTCATAGGATAGCGGAGCACTGATGCGCAGGTGTGTTGTCTGCGCACCACACGCCCCCTGTGCCAGCGGCAGTTGTATAGGAGACCTTGTGAGCAGTGGCTGTGCATGTTATAGGTGTAACATGGAACGTCGTCGTGAGCTGACATCGTTCGAACGGGGTATGGTGGTCGGTGCCCGACGGATGGGAAGTGCGATTTCGGAAGTGGTGCGGGAATTCGGCTTCACAAGATCAACGGTGTCCAGGGTGTATCGTGAATGGTTGAATGCGGATGTCACCGTCCACAACAGACGAACGACCGGCCGTCCAGCCACCCTCGATGTCCGTGACCGGCGACATCTGAGACTGATTGTCAATAGTGACAGACGGGCAACCGTGCAACAAATCACGTCTCATTTCAACACAGGCCGTGCTAGACACGTCTCCCAGTGAACAATCCGTAGGAACATGGGTTCTATGGGGTATGGGAGCCGGCGCCTCACACGGGTGCCACTGTTAACCTAACGTCATCGGGCACAACGACGCGCATTTGTCGCCAGTCACCAGTGATGGACACTGGAACAATGGCGTAACGTGATATGGTCGGACGAATCATGATTTCAACTGCACCATGCCGAAGGAAGGCACCGTGTATGGCGCAGACCACATGAAACGATGGATCCCGCCTGCCTCGAAGGTGTGGTCCAGGGCGCTGGTGTCTCTGTTATGGTCTGGGATGCATTTTCCTGGTATGGAATGGGCTCCCTAATTGTTCTGGAAGAGACTTTGAATGGTACGCGGTATGTTGAGCTGCTCGGAGACCATCTCCACCTATTTTTGGCCTTCCAGCGCCCAGACGGTTCTGCGGTGTTTCAAGATGATAACGCGCCGCCACATCGCTCCCACTTCTCCCGGGAATGGTTCCAGGAACACGCAGCGGAGGTCTAACGACTGCCATGGCCACCCAGGAGCCCCGATATGAACCCTGTCGAGCATATCTGGGATGCCTTGGAACGCAGGCTCCGTGCCATGGATCCTGCACCCACGAACAGACCAGCATTGGCGGCCGCTCTGCAAACGATTTGGTGTCAGCGGCGTCCAGAGGACTACCAGAGACTTGTCGACTCACTTCCACGGCGTCTCACTGCAGTTCGCAGGGCCAGAGGAGGCCCCACACGCTATTAGGTGACTATCCCATGTCATATGCTAAGTCACCGTATGTTATAAAATATTCACTGAGTTAAAGAATAACTATCTCCTCGACAATGTGTCATGGTCCACTTATCCACTGTTTCCAGTCTTACAGATCTCGCAGCACCACTGCAAAATTATCATATATTATTGCTAGACTCTGTAGGCCTATATGTCTATAAAGAAAAATATATATATTTCGGTTGTAAACTTACTTGTTCCATATGGGGAATTAAAGCATTCAGGAAGAATGACCATTTGGGATCCATTGTTTTTGGCAATCTTTATCTGTTCCGCCGCTCGTTGTACATTCGCTGCTTTGTCTTTGCCCACTAGAAGCTGGATTAATCCAATACGGAAATCTAGGACAGGAAGCAATCAATTTTAGAAACATTTCGCATTTGTATAATACATTTTCTCCGTTAAAAGGAAAAGCAGAGAATCTTGGGTATGTTTTTATGTTTAGAAGACGAGAAAGCGAGTAGACCTATAGATTATTTGGTTGTTCCCCGCTTAGTAGTCTCGTACCACGTCCGGCCCCGCGGTGTACGAGGCAACGCGTCCGCCTGTCACCCGGCGGCCCCGGGTTCGATTCCCGGCCGTGTCAGGGGTTTTTAATTGTAAATGATGAATATCCTTAGCCTGGGGACTTGGTGTTTGTGCCGTTCCTTTCCGAAATTCCAATTACACGCAGGTTGATATCATATGGTGCAAATAGGGGCAAAAGATCTCTATAGGTCGACGCACGGAACAAATGGCAATTAAAAAAAAAAAAGCCTCTTACCATGGGCGATGAAGAGTTCTCATAAATCGAAATAAAAATGAGTGTATCCACAAAAGAATGGTGAGAAAATTCTAGACCTCGTAGCTTAGAATGCTATCTATATTATTATTATTATTATTATTATTATTATTATTATTATTATTATTATTAGCCAGACCTGTGGTGTACGAATAGCATGTCTTTGGCTTATTCCTAGGCCCTGGGTTCGATTTCCGGTCAGTTCAATGATTTTAATTGTGAAAATGTGAACTGAAGAGTAGAAAGGGGTTCACCTGAAACAAGATTTTCTCAAGTTACAGGAAGAAAGCGCACAGTGAGAAGATGACGCCACAGACCTAGTATACATAGACGAACACAAGTTGCCATGGTTACAATGATGTCGGGAAATTGATGACGCTAATTCTAGATGAACACCCAGTCCGAAAACATACCCATGTTAAAAAAATACCAACATAATGCTAATGTCAGGTGGTGGTGATTATTGTTTAACCACCCTCTATTAATACTAATCAGAGGGGAAAATAGAATAGTTCCAACACTTCGGAAAATGAGGGTATGGGCCACGAAAGGCGTTAAAATTAAAGACCTCTAGGATTCGCAAACGTAATACCGTCGGGGTAATGCTAATATCAAGAAGGCTCAAGTATCTTAAGTGTATCTGTATAAGACATTTTGAAAATCATGGTAAGAAAATAGAACTCTTTGATATACTCCCTCTCATATCCTTAGGATATAAATATCCTTGGACATTATACCAGTTCTAGGATATTTGTCAAGATGTGGTGGTGGTGGTGATTATTGTTTTAAAAGGAAGTACAACTAGGCAACCATATTCTATATAACACTAATCAGAGAGTCCGGATCCATGGCTTAATGGTTAGCGTGCAGGCCTTTGGTCACAGGAGTCCCGGGTTCGATTCCCGGCGGGGTCTGGAATTTTAACCATAATTGGTTAATTTCGCTGACACGGGGGCTGGGTGTATGTGTCGTCTTCATCATCATTTCATTCTCATCACGACGCACAGGTCGTCTACGGGAGTCAAATCAAAAGACCCGCATCTGGTGAGCCGAACTTGTCCTCGGACACTCCCGGCACTAAAAGCCATTAATCAGAGAGAAAAAATGGAAAGAATCCGACACTTCGAAAAATGAAGATATCGGCCAAAGAAAGACAAGGGCCACGAAGGGCGTGAAAATGAAAGACTCCCTGTGTCGGATAGGACAGATGAACGTGAGGAGCCTGGCACACGTAAGTGGAAGCAATGCCAGGACTCAGATAAGGGCCCCGTGGTCGCCAGCCCACGCTCCCTATTTGAGAGCCCCTGGGACCCCTTTTAGTCGCCTCTTACGACAGGCAGGGGATACCGTGGGTGTTATTCTACCGCCCCCACCCACAGGGGGAATTTGTCAAGAGTAGGCCTATTCATGACGATGACTATTGCATCATCTCATAATCTGCAGGCCAGGATCCATCAGGATTGTAGTTGCATTTTTTTGTTTTCGCCCTAATGATGCCAACGATGCAGGATGAGGACTCCACCAGACGCGCGCCGACTTCGGGTATTTATTGAGGGGGGCGGAGGAAAGGCATGATTAACATGAGCACAGCCATGGGGAATGATGCACAACTGTTAATGCAATATTCCTATATATTAACAATATTCACAAACATAAAAACAACACAGTAATAGAACTTGTTTCTCAAATACATTTCTGAACGAATATTATGTACGGAGTTTTCAATAACATTCAATAGTAGGCCTAAACAGAAAAAAAGTTTTAAATGTCTTATGTACGGAGCTATCGAAAATAATCACAAGTAAACAAAAAAAAGTGGAACTTGCTTCACAAATACATTTTCTGAATAAATGTCCTCTTACGGCATATCGTTCATGAAACATGAAAAGCTCGCGACCAGATGTATCACTTTAACAGTCTTCATTGGGAAATGTACTGTAGTTCTCTGAAGGAATGCCCGCTTTCCTGACATAAAATCGTCTACCACCTTCTCCAAATTTAACGCCTTAGCTAGCAGCCTCCTTATGTAAACGCAGAAGGTTCAATGAATTTAATATCTGTGGTCCTTAATTGTATGCAGATAAGTCTTAAGTCTACAGACTTTTCAGAACCAATATACACGTCTGTTTGATCTATTCGTATATTATTGATATCCTACGTAAAAACAAATGTATTCGAATGCGTAATTTCAATATCTCTCCCAAAATTTGAATGGAAATATTCTCATGCATCACAAGAGATCACATTTAAACAAATCGTAGTTCGAAAACAGCCACCTTTTTTCTGTTCGCTTTTTGAATTGTCCAGCTCTCATGTCAATATGCAGATATTGGGGAGATGATTGCATGCATCAGTCCGTATTTGGTGGACAATCTGCCGTCTCTGCTCTGGTGGCCACAATCGTTAAAGCGTTAAGTCTACAGACGTGGCCAAATTATTAGAATAAAATTGGATTTTCAGAATTTATTGACAAAAATTTTTGTTACATCGACAAATTAGGGAGATTGTTGTTTTAGTACTTTGTATGCCACCCTTTAGACTGAATGAGGGCCTTGATTCGCCTTGGCATCCCATTAATCAGTGTTTGGCATGCATTTCTGACGTCATCGTCCTTAAACCAGATTTCTTGGACCTTAGCAATGAGCTCATCCCGTGTTGTTATTTTGGTCTTTCTCAATTTTTTCTTGACAATAGCCCATAGATTTTCAATGGGGTTAATATCTGGGCTATTTCCAGGCCAATCCAGTAACTCTAAGCCGATCTGTTCCAAAAAAAATCCATGACTTTTTTGCTCTGTGGCATGGGGCACCATCCTGCATAAAGATGCAGTCTTCTCCCCCATACCATCGGTCCATTTTTGGTATCAGCTTGTGTTTCAGCACTTTTATGTACTGATCGTGTTTCATTGTCCCTTCAACAATGTATATTTCCCCGCAACCATGCCATGACATGACACTCCACACCATAATTGCCGTAGGATGTTTCACAGTTTGCTGTATACAGTCGGACTTGAACGCCTCTCCCTCCCTTCGTCTCACATATTGGCTGGTCCCTTCTCCGACGGAGAAGATACTTTCATCGCTGAAGCATACCTGATGAAAGAAATAAAGCTTCCTCTAATAACTGGTCCATTACAATGTTGTAAAATGTAGTAAACAATGGCAGGAACTTTTGTATTCCATGTAATCATAAAAGTAAATCGAATATATTAGCAGGTTTTAGCTCACAAAATAATTATAAAACCTTTGAAATACTACATACCTTCTTCCATTCATCCGCTGAGCAGTTTTGATGAATCTTGGCCCATTGAAGTCGCCGGAAGCCATGGAAGGTGTAATCTTAGCCTTCTTCTGTGGTCTCTTTGCTTTCAAGCCGCTGTTGAACAACTCTCTTCGTACAGATCTGGGGGATATATTAACCCCTCATTGCTCCATTGTCTTGCTCAGGTCAGTACTTTTAAGTTTGCGATTACTAATCACAAGATTCTTAAGTTCTGGGGCTCAAAATCTTGCTCCGTCCACACTTGGCTGCTCGGTCCTGAGCATATATTTGTCCACCATTTTCATGTTTTTTAATTCTATTCACTGAAGTTTGTGAAATACCTAATTTCTGGGCTATTGCTTGTTGTGCGTAAATCTTTTAAGCAAGTAAGGTCCTTACTATGCCAATTTTTCTTGGGGAAAAGTCACACTTTTTCCCCATAACCTCAAAATATTTCACTCACACAATAATGGAACACCACTGACTCATCAGGGTTAGAACACACTTTGAATACTTCAAAATACCTTTTAGTTGAACTGTATTACACAAAAACAATGATTAAATTGCAGTGCACAACAACAGAAACACAAAAGCTATGAACACTCGGCAGTAGTCACAAGGCGGGAAATCTCAGCTGAACAACATGTGCATTTCATCATTCATTTGTTCTTCATTCTTGCCAACTGTTGTCGAGCAAAAGTATCCCAGAGGTACAAAATATATCAAATACCATTATGCCTATCAGAATTAATCCACCACTTATCTACTTATGGGCATATTCAGCCATTTTAGGCACCATTAGACTGAAATTGAACTTTATTCTAATAATTTGGCCACGTCTGTATATGGTATGACACCATCGTTAGCCAGTTCGAATCCCGTTGGTCGAAAAATATTCACCGTCAGAATGTCGGCCAGCAGGGTAGGAGAGGTAGTGGTATACAATCTAATCACTTGATTGTGTGCCATAAGCCTGGATTCAATCCCAAACCTCTCCATAGTGTTCATATGGAGTGAGGCCATATGTTGCTGTTGATGGTGATTCATCCATCGGATGGTGACGCTAACCCTTCAGCGGACCCTTTGATACTATCGATAGGAGTAGGCTATGTGCTGGCACCAGTTTCACCTTCTCTTTTCCTATATATATATTATGCCATTCATTTCATCCCAATAAATCCTCTGATGAGGTTGACGTCAGGAAGGACATCCGGTCGTAAAAACACGGTATGGAGATTAATCTCACTTCATACCACACTCCGTACAGAAACGGGACAAGGTTTGGACACACATTTATTGTAATTTCCTTTTTAAATTGTTTTGTTAAGAGCATGGTGGGCCTTATGAAAATAGTGTTCGGTGCCGCCACCTAGCCATATTGAAGGCAGCGAATGATTGGACTTCGTTTTATTCTTTGGATAGTTTTCCATTCGCAATACCTAGAGTCGACCGTGCCAGCACCAATAACTTACGTAAATTATATATTGGTGTTCTGTGGTATTTTATTCCATACCATATAGCTGCTTTAACATCTACATTACGTCATTTGGTAATCTGGCTATTGAGCGTTAATTTCACTGCTTTTACTCATCCTTAAATATGTTTTAAAATGCTGCTCATCATATAAATTGGTTGGAGATCTGTGAGTATAGAGTAAATGCATTAAGGATACCTGGTATACAAATGTCCGGCTTTCTTTCTTTTAATCTTATGTCAATTAATGCGGTACTCCAGTTGATGCTATTTGAAACACAAATCATGTTTGTTGGCAACAAGAATTATTTCACCAAGGTTAAGGATTTACCTGAGTGACTTACTTCTACTTCCCATTCCTTCCCATTAGCGCTGCTCGAGGACAAGTCAGAAGTAACGACCGGTAATAGCCGAAAAAATAAAACGGCATCGATCGCCGAACAGGATTCTCTTAAGTTACTGGAACGAAAAGTTGATCCAATTTTGCTGTTAACTGTCGCTCTCTAATCTGACGATTCACTGCGGAATATACCCTTTTCCCACCTTTGTTTCTTTCCCATTAGTGTACAAAAGGTAAACAAACGTACCGTACAGTTGTTTACAACACAGACTGTAGAGGGAAGCCAGATCTATATTGACCTCACAATAGAAGTATGTAGGAAACATTGTAAAATTAAAATTGGAATTCAATAGGACAAATTGGGGCAAATATTCGTTTATAGGAAGAGGAGTTAGGGATTGCAATAATTTATCAATGGGGATGAGTGATATATTTCCAACTTCTTTGAAATCATTTAAGAACAGAAAAGAACTGAAACAATCTGCCATCTATGCGGCAGCCGTAAATGTAGATTAATGGTAACCGATTGATACTTGATATTAACGAAAGTTAGAGGTTAAATTGGCGTTAAACCCGTTTTCCTCGATTTATCTTTCAGCTTATAGAGCCTCCGTGGCTCAGGTGATAGCGCCGCACCGGTTTTCACCGCTGGGTTCCGTGGTTCAAATCCTGGTCACTCCATGTGAGAGGCTGGACAGGTTTTTCTCCGGGTACTCAGGTTTTCCCCGTCATCTTTCATTCCAACAATAGGCTACTCATCAATATAATTTCATTTCATTTCATCTGTCATTACCCAGAGGAGTGCGACTGGTTTCGATAGCCGACAAATCGCCGCTAGATGGGCGCTTCATTCATTCCATTCAAGACCAACTACAATATACTATTGTAAATGGTCTTGTTCCATTCCTGACCTGGTCGAATGACGTATTGTAGTTTCACTAGATAGGTACATTTGACAGTACGTAGCCAGTTTGTTTATTTTTTACGTCATCCTCGATTCTCAAAAAGCACAACAGTTAGTGATGTGGTTCTAGAAATCAGAGTTACTTGTAGCGATTACTTTGTCAGTAATTTTCACTCTAAATCGTTACTTGTCACAAAATGTAATTTTTACTTGCAATTTACTCCTAAAAATAAAATTGTAATCATTACATTTTAGTAATCGTTACATTCTAGTGATCGATATATATCGCATCGAGAGCTCGGCTACTTCGGAGTCCCAGCGCTCGCAAGGCGTCGCGCCAAGGGTTTAATTCCAGGATAAGACACGCACTCGTTCACTTACTCGCAGATTGTTGTGGTTACTGGTTGAAATTCAGATAATCGTGTACTACGTCGTCGAGACGATGGTGGTTGTAGTGATTATTGTTTTAAGGTAAAGTATACTGGGCAACATCCTCTATTATCACTATCCAGAAGGAAAAATGGAAGATATCGGCAAAAGAAAAGGAAGGGCCATGATGGGAGTAAAATGAAACTCACTGTTGGTGGGGGCATAGAATAACACCCACAGTATCCTCTGCCTATCATACGAGGCGACTAAAAGGGGCCCAGGAGCTCTTAACTTGGGAGCGTGGGTTGGGGCCACGGGGCCCTTAGCTGAGTCCTGGCATTGCTTCCACTTACTTCTGCCAGGTTCCTCAATCTATCCTATCTGACCTCCCTTGGTCAACTCTTGTTCTTTTCCGACCCCAACAGTATTAGAGCACTCGAGGCCTAGGGAGTCTTTCATTTTCACGCCCAACGTGCCCCTTGTCTTTCTTTGACTGATACCTTCATTTTTCGAAGTGTCGGGTCCCTTCCATTTCTTTCTCTCTGATTAGTGTTATATAGAGGATGGTTGCCTAGTTGTACTTCCTCTTGAAACAAAAATCACCAATACTAAGAGGATACCATGGATGTTATTCTACGAACTCCACCTACAGGGTACGTGGTCGAGAATGGAGCTAGAATAAACATGCGGCGGCGAAGGTTAAAGGAATATACATTTCCCTATCTGAATAAATATTTTGAATTAGTTATGCTGAAAGTAATGAAAACACGAATGTGGCATGCAAACTTCGCTTGGGAACAAAAATTTTGAAAGTTTGTTTAGTCCCACTTAGTGACGATAACCACTTTACGTCTGTATGCTAAAAAACACAAAATTGAAGTAATGCATTTTTTTCTTGCAAACTTTGGTATCATTCCATTCCTCTGTGAAAAAAACGTCAGTCATTCCTTAAAAGCTGTTCTGTGAAGTAATTGTAATTTTACTGATTACTTGTTGAAAAAGTAATTAGTAATTGTAACAGAGTTAACATTTTCTCAGGTAATGGTAATTGAGCCCATTTAATTTTATTTTGTAGTTTTCCCATCACTGGCAGAAATCCAAAGCAGTGCCATGTTATCGTATAAAGGGACAAGGGGCATACTATTATGCTATTAGTAAGTAAGGTGAGAAGTGTGGGGTAGTTGGTCTTTTGAATATTGAATTTTCACGACCGCATTGTAATCGAAACAGACTTTCAACGTATTAGGTCGTGTTACATACATGTAGTACGTGTTGAAGAGATGTTAAGTACAGAACAAAAATGGCCAGCCGGACACCAGAGGGACACCATGTACGTAACACGACCTAATACGTTGAAAGTCTGTTTCGATTAGTTGGTCTTTTCCTTATCAAGCCAGATCATTATTATTATTGTTATTATTATTATTCCTTCGTTATGCCCATTCAAAGAGAACATTCAAATTTGTTCGCTGGCCAGATGGTTTTCGCCTTCTTATCCTCCCAAAATCTCTTCATGAATGCACTATGTTGCATCTTGCGTTCTGTGGACCACTTCCTATCTGTTTTCTTTGTATGTTTCTCCACGGTCTTCTATGATGTCGACCATGTTATTATTATTATCCAACTTATGGCTAAATGGTTGGTCCAATAGGTTCCGGGTTCAATTTCTGGCCGGATTGGGGATTTTAACTTTCATTGGTTAATTTCTCTGGCTTGTGAGCTGAGTGTTCGTGCCATCTTCAGTAAATGAGAATTGAGAGCCTATCCTCACAGACACACAGGTAACCTATACAGCATCAAATCAAAAGATCTTCACCAAGACACATTATTTTATTTACTTTTATGGCCGTCATTGGAACACTTTAGTGTATTTTATAAAAAGGATTTTTCAGAATCCTGTCAGCCCAGCACTTCTTCATTCTCTCGGATCTTAACTTTCTTTCTTCACCTGAAATCACCTGTCCCACTGTTTGTCTGTTGACCTTGGTTTTTAGTCTGGTTTGTTTGTGTGTGAAATTTATTTTGTCTTTTTTTCTACAAAAATTTTATATTGTAATTTGTAGTTCCTCATGTCTTACTTGATTTCTATAATCCACCTAATGTTGCTCTTTCTGTTCCATAATTTTTCTATAATTTGCCTGATAATCCTGTTTCCTAGTGTCCTAAATATATGTCCAAAGAAAAAGATTCATTTCTTCTTGAGTGTGCTCATTACTGGTTCCATTTTATTGTAGACTGCTTCATTAGAAGCTAGTCTCCAGTATCCATTTTCTTAGTAGTTTTTGTTCATGCACATTCTGATTCTTCTTATCTTGAGTATTCTGTCTATTTCTGTAGTGTTAGTTGTTTTGAAAGTGTTTTCTCTTGCATATGTTATTTTGATTGTGTTACTGTTTTATAGTATTATTTATATTTTTTAAGGGGGTGAAATATCAAGGTCATTGGTCCCACGGAACCAGAAAATAGACCTACTATACTGTCACTACTGCAGTGAAGTCCATGAAGAGCTGCAAGTGGGCACCAAGCAGTTCAGTATAGCAGTCACTGGTCAACAACCTGTTCAGGTGGATCATTGGATCCAGCCCCTGCCATGTGCTAACCATTATGGAGTTTATAGCCTGTATGGTGCCTTGTTGTCATGCCTTCATGGAGTCTGCACCATATCTGAACCGTACCATCAGCTCGAAACAACTGGAACAGGGAGTCATCGGATCAGGCTACATGTCTGCAATGTCACACACCCAGGTGAAAAGATCTGTCCAGTGCTACGGTGTTAACAAGGTCACTTTGGTTGGTCTTCTTTTCCTGACATGAACAATGCACTCACCTACTGGATATGCATCTGGTACCTCTTGCATTGAATGTGAGTGTGATTTAAGCCAGTGTGGCTTGTTTGTTACCACAGAAAATTCTGGCCAGACACCGCTAATCAGTAAACATCCGTGGCCGGCCACTGTGGGTGGTAGTGCCTTCCATGAGGTATTCCCGATATACATGTGACGTGATTGATCGAGGAATGTTAAATCCACACAACTTCGGCAATGGAATATTTAATTCATCTGGCTTCCACTATCAAGACTCATTCAAAAGATGATATGTAATTTATGTCGCCTTACCACGACCAACACGATACCAGATACACACCTGATACACTGATACAGGTCTGGATACTTCCAAGATGTCACATTACGGTGGTACCACCAATTATTACCTTTAAATACTGCTATACCATGACTTTTGGCATGTCAGTGTATGGCTGCTTTGGTTTTCAAATTCAAAACGAAGTTCCCAACAGGAAACCATTATTTAATTTCACCAACGGAGAATACCAAATCAACAAAAATTGAAAATATTCAAAGGAGGCTAGGCCCATAGGATAGTTTGTACGGGCGGGGTCCTAGACTTGGGGTTATGTAGTATTTTTAATAACTTATTCTGGAAGATGAATAGCGAGTTGTATTCCACGACAGAATACCACCCATGGTATCCCCTACCACATCTACGTAATATTGACTTTTAAATCATTTTCTTGAAAGAAAAACACCTGACTATATTAGATTTTTTCCTTTCCCTAAGAGCTTGGGGGGGGGGGGGATGCGTCCCCCCCTTGCCTCCGGACATGGGCGCCCTTGGCTAGAAGTGATGTCTGAACGTTGTACATCGGAGAGGCATGGCATTCCAATTGATGAGCCCGCTGTGATATTGGGGCAAAATGCTGATTATCTTACGATTTAAGAAAGCCTGAACACTTGCAGTGATTTAACATTATTAATATTATTCCTGCATTCTAGCCAACTAAGGAAGATGTAATTTCAACTGTTTTTTATCTTCTTCCATGCTCTTAACTTTTGTCTAAAACTTTTGCTTATTTATTTGGTGTTTTTTCTTTTCCCTCCTTGAAACATGCCTTTCCTGTCTTTAGTTTTGGTTTTTCTTAGAAAGCCCTATGTGAGTGATGTTGCTCTTTAAAGGAGTCCTACACCTTACTATCTTTAAGTGTGATTACCACTTATTGCAGGACTCTCTCCAGCTCAGTGAGCCAGGCTCCTTTGGTTTTCATTCAAAGTGGGTGAAGATCTGTTTGGTCAATATCTCTGTGCTCAGTTGAGTCAAGTGGCCATAAAATGCAATATTTTCCAAACTGCGTCAGTGATCTTTTCCACGTATGTGTATTTCGTGGTTATGTCATCTTCTGAACTCCCCATTTTCTTCAACAGGATTTCCCTCATATTATTTTTATTTCTTGTTGGTACTCGTTTCAGCCAGCACGACTAATATTACAAAACTCCTGATATTTTCTCGAGTTCTTTTCTCTTTCCTTCCCCTTTTGCCAATACTCCTTTACTCTCTGGCTTGTCCTAGCTCATTCTTCTTCTGAAAATATCCTTATTGATCCTTTTAATTTCTTCTTTGAGAGATTCTTCACTTCCACAATTTTCTAGCATATTGCTTTCCTGTTTCCTACATCTTCCGTCTTGATCCCATGTTTTTGTAAATTGTGATCGATTTCTTTCACCCATGGGACTCAGATTTTCTTTTTCTCGTGGAATGTGAGGATCTTATATCATCGTTGCACCTGAAAAACTTGCCATGTGATAATAATGTGCGAGAAATACTGACCCGCAGCACATACCGTATATCATAAGAGTGAAAATTCTTTGAAATTACTCACATAATATTGAACCTTACCAGGCCAAGTTCTAAGCTGAAATATTTCACATAGTGATTTTTGCAGGCATAATGACAATATGCTATTCTTTGAGTGTCCATTCTCAATGATGATATTATTATTATTAGAGGAAAGCTGCCAAATATGGAATATCATTTACAGTTTTAATGATGGAGAGTAAACTAATTGGAATACAACTATTTCCAATCCCCATAAAGAAACAAGGTTCTTCTTCTTCTTCTTTTACAGCCTCATTGGACCACTTCAGTCAATAATTTTCTGGTCATCTTCTTTGATAGGATTCCTTTACGAATTGCCCAGTAGTTTTTCATTCATTCTGACCTTTAATGTCGTTCCTCATCTGTAAATACCGTTTTCATTGTATGTCGTTTGTGCTATTTTATTGTTTACATCTTATTTTTATGTTTTCAGTTTCTTTATATTTTCTGATTTGTTTTGTAAATAATCCAGAGTTATTTCTAGTTCTTCCATATCCTCTCTAATTTCTTTAATCCATCTTACTTGTTGTTTCAGATTCCAGAGTTCTATAATTTTTCTTGGTAATCTGGTTTCTGGCGTCCTCATAATGTGAACAAAAAAGGGATCTTCTTCTTCCATAGAGCATCTGTTATGCGCTCCAGTTCTCTTTTCACCAATTCATTTGGCACTATCCACCATTGTCCATCTTTTTGATATTTTTTAATTTATGCATGTTCTAGCTATTGTTCTCTCTACTTATCGGATTTTTTCAATTCTGTTTCTCTGAATGACTAAAAGACAGTTTCACTTCTGTACGTCAATAATAATAATAATAATAATAATAATAATAATAATAATAATAATAATAATAATAATAATAATAATAATAATAATAATAATAATAATACCGGAGGTACACCAGCCCCGCGCATTTAAATTAAGCACCGTGGAAATGCCATTTGAAATATAAAGCTTGCAACAACTAATACAAGTAGTTTGAACATTTCTCAACAGATGTCGCTCCTATGAACTTATGTTGTGCTCTCTGGTGTGAAGATGAACTATTAAAATTCAAGAGTACCAGGTGAGTTGGCCGTGTGGGCACGGGCGCACAGCTGTTAGCTCGCATCCAGGAGTTAGTGGGTTCGAACCCCACTGTCAGCAGCCCTGAAGATGGTTTTCCACAGTTTCCCATTTTCACACTAGGCAAATGCTGGGGCAGTACCTTACTTAAGGCCACGGCCGCTTCCTTTCCATTCCAAGGCCTTTCCTGTTCCATCGTCGCCATAAGACCTATCTGTGTCGGTGCGACGTAAAGCAAATAGCAAAATTCAAGAGTAATTTTGTATGTTAAGGTTTCCAAAACTGAATTGTTTATACTTTGTTTTCAGTGCTCTAAAGTTTACAACACTTCTATCTCTTCCCGCCAACTTAAGATGTTGGCCAATGAAAAATGTTTTACATTTATTTTTCGACCAATCAAAACTTTCTGTTATTTACATGATCATCCAATGAGAATTGGGGGTGTGTCGGGCCCTTGGCCCAGAATATTCTGGAACCTTCCCCTCTGCTACAAAAGCTGGCACGTTTCTGACCAGGTTGTCTTTGTGATCACTCCAGTCTGCAGTCTAGTGTGTGTTCGTAACGGAGGCTCCTCGTCCATCTTCTGGAGGTCAACCAGCTCAAGGTAATGGCAGATCCAGTTTAAAATCTGATAGCCTTTCAAAGCTATCTCGAGGGGAAGGTTTTAATCTTTAGTAATGTAAATTCATTTTCTAAAATGTAAATTTCAAACTCTAAATGTAAACACCAAACAAGCTGAAAGAAGTTAACCGTAATCAGGGAATAGAGAGTGAGGTACCCTCTCGTATTCCCTCTCAACTTGATTTTGAGAACTATGATTTTGTAACCTTTTCTATCTTGTAATTTCTGTAACTTTAATATTTTTCTCTATCTAGTCACCTCAGTAGTATAGGCTTATCCTCTGTAGCGTCAGGCCATAAGCCCAAATAGGGTTTTATACATTTAATGTAAATTTTTACGAGTGCAAGAGTTCGCCTCCTCACCATTTTGGTTTTTGGGCCAGTAATTTAACTTTTTGTTTTTACCAAAGGCCATGTAGAATGGGTACTTGTTACCCCTGTTTAACTCCATTTATTTCATGTTAAAGATATCAGACTGTTGACCAGTTAAGGTAGTGAATATTGTTTAATTTTGTTAAATATAGGTTGTGCCTTTGATAGGCCTGAAGAGTGTGAATTTTCAAAAATAGATTCCTAAGTGTAAACCCTGCAAAGATGCTCTTACTGTTGATGTAAAAGAAATTGGGAGATCCGTCTCCTTGACTATTGATTTAAAGAAGCAGTAGTGCTCAGGTAAAAATTGTAATTGGGAGCTTCAAGTTCAGCACGTAAAATGGTTATATGATTATTCTAGATTGTTTTTATAGTTTGTTAATTTTTTAGATTGTTTTTATAGTTCAAGAGCTAAAATTGTACCTGGTTTTGACATTTTATTGGCAAAGTAGAAAATCTGAAAAGAAAAAAAGGGGAAAGACTAATAAAAATAAAACTGCCAATTTTGAAGTTTTAATTCAATCTTTTGATTTTCATATATTCACCCATTCATGCCCACACCTTCTTTCACCTCTGTGATCCACAAAAGCACGGTAATAATAATAATAATAATAATAATAATAATAATAATAATAATAATAATTAGGGGGCGGATTTCTATGACCTAAAAATGTATGAAATATGTATGCACTTATGACCTAAAAAACATAAAAATATGACCTATAAAATTCAAAATATGACTTAATGAATAGCATCTACGTTACATAGAAGCACTTTTATTACGATTGCTACAGGCTGCAATTAATTTACAGTTTAAAAAATGTTTGATTCTTCGAAATCTTTAAACCCAATATCAACTAAAATGATGAATAATTCATGAACTCGTTAAGGTTACACTGCATATTCCTAGGCAAGGACGGACTCTGTGGAAGACATAAACACTACAGTTAATTTCACTGTTCACTATTCAATCAGTTTTAATTTATACACAAAACATATGTTATTTGAATGAAACTTTCATACTTGATCTATTCTCCATTATCAGAATTGTTGCAATTTATGACCACATGCATCTTAAGATTGTTGAATGAGAATCCCCTTCTGTTGTCGCTGAGTATCGTCTTGTAGCGAGAAAAACTTCTTTCGACATCACATGATGTAACGGGAGCGTACTTGAATAGAGTTAAATCACTTGGAGAAAATTCCTGGAAATCTGCAGATGAAGGGTTTCCACAAAGAATGTCTCTTATTCCATGCAGGTACACAAGTCCGCTATTTTTTTCCAGTATATTTTCTAATTTTCTACACACCCTAGATGCTATTGTTCCTTTCGCATGCTTTAATTTCTGTTCAATGCACTTTACAACATCCAGTGCATTGCTTAGTTCTGCACCTGAAACTTCCAGTTGCGTGATTGCTCCAGATAAAGAATTAAAATTGGACTTTATGTAAGCCAGGTCCGCTTTTAATGAAGTGCTTGAAAATAAATCTTGAGTGGTTTTTATGGAGGACGATTCTGCAGGATCAAAAGACCAGTGGCGGATCGTGACATTTTACTCTGGCAGGGCTGTGCCGTCATCTCCTCCCCCCCCCCCCCCTTCCAACGGCCCAGTTTTCACTGTCCAGCACCACGATAATTGTAGATGAAATATAATAATAATAATAATAATAATAATAATAATCCGATGACACTGGCTAAATACTGTACGACCGGGCGAGTTGGCCGTGCGCGTAGAGGCGCGCGGCTGTGAGCTTGCATCCGGGAGATAGTAGGTTAGAATCCCACTATCGGCAGCCCTGAAGATGGTTTTCCGTGGTTTCCCATTTTCACACCAGGCAAATGCTGGGGCTGTACCTTAATTAATGCCACGGCCGCTTCCTTCCAACTCCTAGCCCTTTCCTATCCCATCGTCGCCATAAGACCTATCTATGTCGGTGCGACGTAAAGCCCCTAGCAATAATAATAATAATAATAAACACTGTACGTATCTTCTTCCGAGGCAGAACGATCACGTAGCGAAAATCAGATTTCTGTACATAAAAACCGTACTTACACATCGTGCCTTGAAGTTCCACCTTCTGGTGGCATTTCTTGGGATGCGCCTTTTTACCACTTCGTCCAAAACAGCAGTTCGTTTCGCAGATTTTGAAAAAATGATGAAAACCCTTCTAAATTACTAAAAACAGATCCTGACCTGCTTATTCTGAGTAGCGCATCGCTCAACAATTAAATTTAATTGATGCGCGTAGCAGTACACAAAATGAGCGTTTTTGTAAACGACCTTGACCCTTGCTTGAACGCCAGTCTGCCTTTCACTCATTACTGAAAGGCCGTCGTACGTCTGCGCAATGACTTTGTCCGGAGTTTGGTCCAACTGAAGTTTTTCTAACTCCTGGAATACTGCAGAATACTTCTGCTGAGTGGTTATCAGGCAACACAAAACTTATGAATTTTTCATTTATTTTGCTACCCAGCTCGTACCGTACAACAAAAACGAGTTAAGATAAGGTGGAACAATCGGTGGTTTCATCAACTTGAATTGCCACAAAATTTGTCTGAGAGATTTCTTCCGAAATCATTTGATGGCACACGGCATAGATTGAATTCAGAAGCTCGTTCTGTATGGTATTAGATAACCCAACAAATACTCTGTTATTTGCTCTTTCGATATGTTCTTTCAGTGTGCTGTCTAGCTCTGACATTAAATTGACTAAACCTCGAAAAATGCCTGGTTTATCAGACAGACGTGGTCCCTGAGCGCTAGTTCAAACTTCCCACAGAACTTAATAGCATCAATTAATTTACTAAGAATGTATCAATTCTTCGAAACCTGTTCATTTGATTGTTTAATTTTAAGTCTGTATGCGCTGTCTAATTGGCATCGAATATCTACTCTACCAAGCATAGCAAATTCAATACCAGCGTTTATATGCTTCACGCTCAGTTTATGCTTTTTCACCTAGGTGTTTTATGTCTGATACCCCGAATGATATCCATGGAGCGTCAACGACATTCATTGCTAAACAAGAGTAACAGAAGAACGCATTCTTTATCTCACATCTGCACAACCAGTCAGCCTGCTTATAAAGTGACGGACTGAATTTCCTAGTATATGCATTTTGTTCTTGTGCAATATTTAAATTCGGCCGAGGAGACCCTAATTTCTTCAATTCTATCCTATGTTCAAAACTTAAATTCCCGTCACTACTTAAAATACTATTTTCAGAATTCATCTTCCTTGTCTTCCTAAATTAAGACTGTAACATTTAGTTTTCAAATGGGCAGGTAAGTCCTAAACACACGAATGAAGATATTAAAACGACACTTAAAACTGAAGGTAGAATTTACAATGCTATTTAAACTATTATGGTACCGTAGTTTTATCTACTGGACACTTGCACAGCAACATTACACTACAATAGCATTTAAACACACACTCATTAGCCGGCTAACAGCTACTGCAATCACGGCTACTCCTGTTTCACTGATCACAAACGACAATGACATTCACGAGAACAAACAAACAATGCACGCCAGAATTCCTTTCGGCTTCCTCAAATCTCAAAGAAATGTGACCAACGTACAAATAGTGCCGTCACATTATGATTAGATTTTAAATATTTATTTTAGCTTATTTTTAGAATTGAATTGTTTAAATAGTCAGTCTAATGGAATCCACTGTTTTGTAAACAGTTTTGGAATTAACCTCTAACAACAGTTAACGTAAGACGTGTGGGAAAAGGCCTAGGTACATTGTAAAGTGGTTGGCGACATTGCTACGGGCTCTGCCGGACAGCCCATATAACCTTCAAGTATTAAATGCTCTAAGCACTCTTCCTTCCCCTGACAAGCCCAAATCGTCTTCCAAGGCTCCTCCCGCACCCCTCACTCTTGTTAAACTCTAGGAGCTTACTGAGGGCTCTCCTGCCAGCACCCGACCGCCTAATGTCTGAAGAGAAAACATTATGCTGGACCAAAGAGAAAACATCGTGCTTGCTGAACGGATGCCACGGTCAGACAGAATTTGCCTTGTCTTTGAAAATAAAAAAAGTGAAACGTTTACAGCCAAAACAATAAAGATAACAATGAATAACTGAATAACACAGTACCATAAGGTAGACTTTGCTGCATTGTCCATCTCTTTATATAATCAGCTACGGAGTGAAATTATGTTACGTGTTTTAGTAAAGGCGGCGGGGCGGCGCCCGAAAGCCCTTCAAGCACGAACCGCCACTGCAAAAGACTTCACGATCTTCTCCACGACATCTAAGTTGTTGCAGTAGTACACTGCGGCATCAAGCCAAGTCCCCCATCGCGTTATAACTGGCTTGGGAGGTAGGGGTAGTGAAGGTGCTTCTTGAAATTTCTGAACGCAAAGCGGAGCTTTGACAAACACTTTCTTACAGTTCGATATTAATTTATCAACTTCAGGGTAGCTACTTCTAACTTCTTCAGCTGCCCTATGCAAGGCATGTGCAAGACATGTCACATGTATCATTTTCGGGTATAGCATTTTAAGTCCCTTGGCTGCCTTCACCATATACGGAGCAGCGTCAGTTACAAATAGAAAAATGTGCTCTCTCTTTGCCCCGTTTGGCCACAACAGATTCATTGAATTGTCGAAGAGAACTGCAATGGTGGAATGGTTTGTCTTCTCTAGCACTTCACATGTCAGGAGGAATGTATCTCCAGGCCGGTCTTCCTTCAGCGTGCCAACAATCACATTTGCTACATATCTTCCATCCACATCTGTGGTCTCGTCTATTGAAACCCATATCTTACTGTCTCCCACGCCACGCCTTATTATATCCAACATCTCTTCATAACAATGGGTCAGATAGTCCTTCCTGAGAGTAGATTCGTTGGGAACAGAATGCTTTGTATATTTTTCAAGAAACTGTCTGAAGCTTCGACTGTTAAGTTTCTTTAAAGGAATGTTAGACGAAACCATCATCTTGCAGAGATCTTGTGAAAATTGTGAACACTGTGAACTTGATGTCGGGGTTTCGAATAGCAGACGTTGCCTATTTTTGAGTGCAGAATATCTAGTTACACAATTCTTAAGTTTTACAGTATTACAGTGTTGTTGCACAGAGAAGCGTTTTTCAGCAGTAACTTTTACCTCACACAATTTACAGAATAATATCACTCCATCCGTACTGAATATGTTTTCACCGAACTCGCGAACAAAACTTCGCAACTTTCCACAAATTGAGACTTTCGTTTTAGGCATATTGAAAGGAACTGAATGACTGAAGCTCCCTGATGACCAAGGTCATTCAGTGTGTTGAAGGTGGAAGAGGGAAGGGGAAGGGAGAGATAAGAACAATGACAAATAACTGCAGAATTACCTCTGCTTCCGTGTAAATGATTGCCCGGTTTCCAGGAATTGACCCAGCTAGCAAACAATAGCTCTTACCTGTTAGAAACATTCCATACACTACTTTATAATGGTTCTTCAGTAGTATATTCCAGTCTATCCTGAAAAATAATTTCTAGAGCTTATTCTGATTTTTATAATACGAAATTAAAATTAAAATTACCAAAATATGCTGTTATAATGATATTTTGTTGAAAATATGCCATAAAACTTAAGAAAGCCTAAATATGCATTTATATGCCCAATAAAACATGTTTAATTTTGATCATCATGCTTGGAAACGTGTTGAAAATACAAGACTATAAGATATAATGTTAAGGAAAAAAATATGACTGGTCATGGAAATCCGCCCCCTAATAATAATAATAATAATAATAATAATAATAATAATAATAATAATAATAATAATCCCAAACCCTCAAGAAATGCTCAGAAAAATTCGGCCTACAAATCTCCTCCTCAAAAACCAAGGTCATGTGCAACCGCTGCAACCTCCAGAATTTGAACACGAAATTTGGCACAGTCGAAAAACTAACTAAGTTCCAATATCTTGGAGAAATTGTAGTACCAACAGGAAAAGAACAGAAGGCCCTCGAGGTCCGCATCCAGAGAATGAAGAGACCCCTCAGCCGAACGCAAAACATTTACAACAAAAAATGCCTCTCAATCTTCACCAAAATTCAACATTACAACACCGTGATCAGACCTGAAATATTATACGCGAGTGAAACACTGGATCTCCACAGAAAAAAAAAGAGTACTCGAAGACATCCTGAAAGAGGAACATAACATCATCAGAAAAATCCTCGGCCCAAAACTGATTGATGAAGGATACCAACTGCAATCTCGTACAAAAACCGAGGAGCTCTCAAACCCTGCAGCCGATATCAGAAAAAGATGCCTAAAAATTTTACGGACACATCAAATGCCTTCCAGAAAACAGCCTGACAAGAATCTTACTAGAGGCAACAGAAAACATCAAAACAAATAGGTGGACATCGGAAGTCCTCCAAGACCCAAAAATCGGGAATCAAAGTGGCCGACATCGCAGACTGAATCCGCTACAGAATGGAAAGCAACAAGTGGGAAGTAGAGTCAGAGAGAAACCACAAGGAGAAGACAGGAGCCAAGTGGACAGAAGAACGAAGAACCAAGATGGGAGAAAAATTGAAGGCTGCCTGGCAAAGAAAGAAATGTACAACTTCTAAGTGAGCTTTGCGTGATCAATTTTCAGGTCTTTTTTACATCTAATATCAATAATAATAATAATATATAATATTATATTATTTGAAAGTCTTTTGATGGCTGTAAAATAAGGCATAAAAGTTAGCACAAAAGTTGAAGTCTCGAAACAATATCTTCCATAAACTGTGAGGAACTACCCGGGGATATTCAACCTTGGGTTTGGTGTATTTAAGTGCTGAATACTGTGCACCAGTTTGGATGAACAGTCGTCATACCACAAAGTGCATCATATCTGGCACAATCACATCTACTCCAGTTCATTGGCTTCCACTCCTAATTGGTATAATGCTACATGATCTATGCCAATCTAATACACTTATGAAGGAATTCCACAAGATCTTGAGAAATCCTAGTCTACCCGTGCATTGTGACCTTCCACTTTTGAATCTTAACAGACTAAAATCATGCCATCCAACTCTGCATGATGCTGCTGACATGGATGCTAAGGAGTGGAAACGTAGATGGGAAGCAGCAACAGATGTGCGCCTGCATACCTTCTTCTCAGGCCCCAGACTTCCAAGCGGATCCCACCTACCATGCAAGACCTGGACTGTCTTGAATTGAATCAGAACAGGACATGGCCGGTGCAGAGCCACTCTCCATAAGTGGAAAAAGCTACCTAACCCCGACTGTGACTGCAGAACTTCACACCAGACTATTCATCATATCATCAGGAAATGTAAGATTCGAGCCTATCACAGTGATGAAGATGACTTCCTGCTGGTAACTCCAGATGTTGTACGCTGTACTGAAAAACTTGATATTCAGTTGTGAAGTACAAATTACTTTGTTTCTCACCTGTAAATATGTATATTGTCTGTATAAACCATACGCTAAATAAATACGGCATAAACTTGGGTTCTTCTTAACCTCCTAAGACCCCCGGTATAGTATACTATACCTTAGGTTTGAGGCATGATGTGGCCTCTTGTATTGTCACTTGCTGCATTTCTAGCACATGGTGACATCTGTGGGAACTAGTGAGAACTATCAGTGCAGAAAAAATCAGAATATGCTTTAACTCTTTTCTTAACCCCAGAACCTAGTTTAAGTCAAATCTTCCAAAAATCCAAGTCCCGGGTCTCAGGAGGTTAAAACAGATCATGTTGATTTATATGTTATAATACCATTTTTTGAGTTTAGAGAAAATCTTGACTTGTGCTATGTGGGGCATTGTGTGAAATCATGCTCAAGCCAGGTTTTTAAAAGTTAAGGTATGGAAAGAACATATCTGTAACAAACAGGAAAAAGTTGTAGCATTTCGAGCCTAAAGAGAAAGATGGGATGAAAAGTGACAGAAAAGCAACTTACATCCTCGCTTACTTAAGTTGCTGTAGAGGGTCTGCTGCACCAAACTGAGGGTGTTGCAGGCTGATAGTGAGGCGGAGAGTGTGTTGGCTGGGATAGTGGGAGTGACCTGAAGTGTGGACATAGGGGAGGGTGTGGAATGGGAAGGAAAACTAGAATGCTGATTCGTGTTCGGATGAGATTTCTTATTCAAAGAACGGTTAAAAAACTTATTAATTACCACGTTTTGTTTTACTAAATTGTTTTAAATGACGACGACTTTCTAGGATTTGATTAGTAATGTTTGCAGGTTACCCATTTCTTGTTATGTGATACCTTTATGTTTTAATTTTAAATGGTATTTAAGCTATAGCTGATGATGTCCCCGATAAAAGGACGAAACATGTACAAGTTGATTGTAATTAGATTTATAATTGTCTAAGAACTCTTTTATAAAAATTTGTAAGATGGAAGATAAGAATGTCAACAGATACCTAACGAATTGCTCGAAGCACAAGCTGTCTCACTGTCTGACCTCGGACGTGCAATGATGTCGTACACAAGTACAGCCAGGAGAAGCAGTTGCGAATACCCCTGTATTCCATAATAGGCAAATATTCCATACATAGCGTCTTCTTCTTCTGGCTTCATGGCTAAATGGTTAGCGTGCTGGCCTTTGATCCAGGGATCCGGGGTTTGATTCCCAGCGGGGTGGGGGATTTTAACATTCATTGGTTAATTCTGATGGCTTAGGGGCTGGATGTGCGTGCTGTCTTCATTATTAGAATTCATCGTAGGTAGCGTCCGGCTCCATGGCTAAATGGTTAGCATCCTGGCCTTTGATTACAGGAGTCCCAGGTTCGATTCCTGGCAGAGTCGGGAATTTTAATCATAATTGGTTAATTTCCCTGGCATGGGGGCTGGGTGTATGTGTCGTCTTCATCATTATTTCATCATCATGATGCACAGGTTGCCTACGGGCATCAAATCAAAAGACCTGCATCTGGCGAACCGTACTTGTCCTTGGACATTCCTGCCACGAAAAGCCATATGCCATTTCATTTTTTCACCGTAGGTAGTGCTCTGACCTCACAGACATGCAGGTTGCCTATATGGCGTCAACTCAAAAGACCTGCACCAGACTTCTTCGCAGGCCACACACCATTATTATTATTATTGTTATTATTATTATTATTATTATTATTATTATTATTATTATTATTATTATTATTATTATTATTATTATTATCATCATCATCATTAATAAAACCCTCATCAAGACATGATGCTCTTTTGATACATTTGCAACCTGGTGAGTTGGCTGTGCGGTTAGGAACGCGCAGCTGTGAGCTCACATTCGGGAGATAGGGGATTCAAACCCCACTGTCGACAGCCCTGAAGATGGTTTTCCGTGGTTTCACGTTTTCACACCAGGCAAATGCTGGGGTTGTACCTTAATTAAGGCCACGGTCGCTTCCTTCCCATTCCTAAGCCTTCCTGTCCCATTATCACCATAAGACCTATCTGTGTCGGCGCAACATAAAACAACTAGCAAAAAGTGGATACATTTGCAATACTAGTAAGCCTAGCCTCCCTAATGAAGTTGATCTTCACAGGATTTGTTTAGTAATGTTTGCAGGTTACCCTTCTCCTACTTGCTACCATCTTTAGAATGTACTCATCAGATAGATTCTTTTATCATAATGGTATAAAAAAGATAGTGAAATAATGTGGCAGTGATTGGGTATAAGAAAGGAACATAAAGAAGGAAGATTTACAGAGTGAAAAAATATTTAAACATATAAATGTTGCAAACAATCATATGACCACCGTATCCTTTACTCAGTTTGGAAGAATATTATTTGAACAAACACAAACATTTGTGTTCAATAAGTAGCAAACAGTTTACAAATATAAATCTCTTTTATATAACTTTAAAGTTGATAATCCCCGATCATTAATCATTGTCCTCAAGCAAAAGTTTCTTATTCTAAATTCCACTTCATTTGTCGGAGACAAGTCTTGTTTCATATATGTCACTTCTCCATTGTTTTGAGATGGGTATGTTATTCCTGACTTCGTCCACTTTATTCAGATCTGAAAATGAATAAAAACATGCATGATTAAATCATTCATAAATTGCACAGTCACTTGAGAAGGGAGATTTTTTAATGTAACAAAGACCTGATTACAGGACAGAAAAAAACAAAAACAAAACCAATCCTTTGGTTGAAAATGGCAAACAAAATTGTGTCAATTACAAAAAGCAAGTTAAATTTGGTAATAATCATATTGATCAGAAAAAAAAAAAAAAAAAAAAAAAAAACCTTCTTTTAAGATGTTCTTTTGGATTTGTAAGGTATCTGTAGACAAGTGTCACAATGTATTGAGATACAAGATGGATGTGTTGGTTCATTTTAAGCACTTCTATTGGGTATTTTGTTATATGATCGCCATAATAGGATCTGAAGACTCTGTATAACAACAATGAAATTATAAAATATTTTGGAAAAAATTCCAAATATCAGGTCTCCATTCTAACAGACATGTTTCAATTTTTTAATTATGTTGAAACTTGCAATATATTACTAACAAAAAGTCAAAGGATCAAAGTTAACCTAACTGCATTTTTTCTGTAACCTTCATATACTTGACAGGAAATGTTCTAACAATTATGCAGAATATCTTAAGAACATTTCTTTTATGATGTCTGAAGCCAGTTCTTTTCATTTTTTGACTCAGTTAATTTATAACTGTCAGGTTCTTCAGTCTGCCAAAACTAAGTTTGAATTAAATTTATGAAGTACCTGAAAAAAGAAAACTTATGATAGCAGAATTATAACTAAAAAAAGAAACAACCGAACTCGACAGCTGCAGTCGCTTAAGTGCGGCCAATATCCAGTATGATAAAGATGTTGATTCCTATAGGAAACCTGAAATATTTGCCCCGAATGAGTAAATTTATAATACCAATATTGACGGATCATTTATATTGGTATCAGTATCCAGTATTCGGAAGACAGTGGGTTCGAACCCCACTGTTGGCAGCCCTAAAGATGGTTTTCCGGTTTACCATTTTTACACCAGTTAAATGATGGGGCTCTACCTTAATTAAAGCCATAGCTGCTTCCTGTCCACTCCTAGCCCTTTTCTGTCCCATCATCGCCGTAAGACCTATCTGTGTCGGTGTGACGTAAAGCAACTTATAATACCAATATAAATGGTCCGTTATTGGACATTATAAATTTTCCAGCTGACTCATTCCTGGTTGCCAGTGTTTTGCCCCAGTGTGCTAAGTTGGGCTTATCAGTTGGTAAATAGCACACCTACCAAGACGCATGGTTAGTGCATACCATGGAGACCACTGCGTAGGCTACTTGGAGCCACCGGCAGTGTCAATGCACTATGAGAGGCTTTGTATCATAACCAAAAATTGATGCCTGCCTGGCCATCAGATGACATAGACAGGTTCCCTATGGGAATCAACATCTATATAAAACAACTTGTAAAAAGAAAAAAAGTAAGAAAAGATGAAGAAATAACTTTTCAGCAGAATTTTTTAGTCTTCAATTCTGGATTGTGTGATGTACTCATGACTTGACAACTGAGAGAAGAGGATGTGCAACAGTTGGAGTGCCACATTAAATAAGGCATCGAACACAGAATTATATCGTAATACAAAATGATTTTACACTTATTTGTTTATAATCATCCATTCTTAATCAATAACATTTAACATTTACAAAAAAATTATTCATCATCATCATTTACCATTATCCAGCTGTAGCCAGGTAGGAACAAATATGGTTCCTCTCCACTTTCTTTGGTCTTTCCACCACTCTTCCTCCAACACTGTGTCCCAGTCCAGGTTTCTTTCTCTAATACTGCATTGGATTGTGTCCTTCTCAATCATGGTCTTCTGCAGCCTCTCCTTCCTTGCATTTGCATTTCCATTATCTTTTCTGGCATTCTTTCAGCATTCATTCGCTTTATGTGCCCAAACCATCTTAATCGGCTCTTCTCCATTCTATCACTTATTTTTGCCACTCCAATTTCTTCCCGTATTTTCTCATTCCTTATTTTGTCCCTTCTGCTCTTCTGTATCATACTCCTCAAGAACTTCATTTTGGCTGCCTGTATTTGACTCTCATCCTTCTTTGTCACTGTCCAAGTTTCTGCTCCACCGGGCGAGTTGGCCATGTGCATAGAGGCGCATGGCTGTGAGCTTGCATCCGGGAGATAGTAGGTTCGAATCCCACTATCGGCAGCCCTGAAGATTTCCCATTTTCACACCAGGCAAATGCTGGGGCTGTACCTTAATTAAGGTCATGGCCGCTTTCTCCCAACTCCTAGGCCTTTCCTATCCTATCGTCGCCATAAGACCTATCTGTGTTGGTGCGACGTAAAGCCCATAGCAAAAAAAAAAAAAAGTTTCTGCTCCGTAAGTTGTTATGGGTACGTAATACATCTTGTACATAGTTCCCTTTGCTTCCATTGGCACATCTTTCTCCCATAACACATTTTTTACACTATGATAGAAACAGCTTCCAGCTTGAATCCTCTTACTAATTTCAGCATCCAGTCGAGCATTCACACCCCAGGTATTTGAACGTCTCCACTACTTCCAGGAGCTTGTCTGCAAGTCTAATCTGACCCTTTCCTTCCTTCTCCTCTCTAGTCATAACAAGAGTTTTACTCTTTTCTACACTTATTTTCAATCCACATTCTTCAATCTTTCTATTCACCACATCCAGCGGTTCTGGAACATTCATGTCATCTTCTCCTCAAATTACAATATCATCTGCAAATAACAACATGTTCATTTCTCTTCCTCCATGTGCTGCTTTTGCTGTCTTCATGATGTCATCCATTACTATTGTAAACAGGATTGGTGACAGAACACTTCCCAATCTCAGCCCACTAATGATTTTGAACCAACTTGTCCTGCCAACTTGTGTTTGCACACAATTACAACATTCCTTGTACATTGCCATGATTATTTATATTAATCCCTGTCCAATTCCTTTTTGCACGAGACTGTCCCAAACTTTAGTCCTGGAGACTCTCATATGCCTTTTCAATGTCAATGAATGTCATCATATCATTCCCATACTCCCACTGCTTTTCCATTAGTTGTCTCATAATGAAAATGAGCTCTATTGTTGACCTTTCACTTCTGAAGTCAAACTGATTTTCCTGTATCTGATTTTCAACCCTCAACCTTATCCTACTTTCCAGTATCATCTCCATTATCTTAGCAACATGGGATATCAGAGTAATTCCCCTGTAGTTCTTCAATACTTTCTTATCGCCTTTTTTGAAAACTGGGATGATTATTCCTTTCTGCAAAACCTCAGGGACCTCCTTATTCTCCCAGACAATCCTGAGAACTTGATATGTCCACTGCAGGATTACAGCTCCAGTTGCCTTTATCATCTGTATTGAAATTTCATCTATTCCAGCAGTTTTTCCATTCTTCATCTTTCTTACTGCCATTTCAATTTCATTCATTGTAATTTCTTTACCCATTTCTTCATCAACTAACTGCCTTTCCTCGTGGTCTGTTTATTTCTCATGTTCAGCAACTTCTGAAAATACTCTCTCCATTTACTTCTTATTTCTTCTGGCTTTGTTAATATTATGCCATCTTCATCCTTCACAAATCCGGTGTTTACCTGATCTCTCTTTTTCTTCCTTAAGATACCATACAATAATTTCTTGTTGCCCTGCATATCATCTCTCAATTTCTGTGTGAATAAGGCCCAGCCTTTCCTCTTTTCTTCCTCCACGGCTTTCTTGACCTAAGTCTTTGCTTCCACATATTTTCTACTTTCTTCAGTCTTAGATGTTTTCCATGTTTTCCATGCCATTTTCTTTTCCTTCACTTTACTCTTTACCTTATCATTCACCAGGGTGTCTCTTTGTCTTTCACATTTCCTAATGTTGTACCACATACCTTTTCTGCACATCCAACCAGTGCTTTGTTAAATCTTTTCCATTCATCTTCAACATTCCCCATCTCTGTCCTGGGGTACCAAGGGTATTATTTCCCTTTGAAATTCTTGTATGCTTTTCTCCTTCAACTTCCATACTTTAATTCTTTTTTCTCTTCTTAATGGGGTTTTTTCAATCTTTCCCACTTTCAGCTCTCCTATCACAACTCTATGATCTCCACGAAAGGCTTTTTCAGGCATGGCTGTAACATCTAAAAGGTTCTTCCGGTGTTCTTTCTCGATGATTATATAATCGATCATGGTCTTTGTTCGTCTGTCTCCCCAACCATACCTTGTAATCTTCTGACTGTTCTTCTTCCTAAACCAGGTGTTTCCAACAATAATTTGGTTTCTTATGCAAAAATCCACCAACAACTCACCTTCTGGATTTACATTTCCATATCCAAAGGGCCCTCCAAAATTATTATATACTTATAATAAAAGAGAATAATAGAAAAATTATGGAATAGTAAGTGCAACATTAAGTGGATTACAGAAAGAAAGATATGGATGAACTTCAAATTACAGTGGAAGACCTAAGAAAGAAAATCAACAAAATCAGGAAACTCACAGACAAGCAAACCGGACTGCAAACCAGAATCAACAAACAGACAATAGGAAAGGTGATTTCCGATGAAGAAAGAAGGATAAGATCAGAGAGAATGAAGAAGTACTGGGCTGACAGGAAACTGAAAAATTATTGGTATAAAGTTGGCTAGAGCTGTCCAATGAAGGCCATAAAATGTAAATAATAATGATAAAAGTGATTTTAGAATCTGATGATGTTCTTTCAGGATTGAAATATGTAATTCTGATATTAAATAAATGTTTCCCTTTCCAGGCATTTTCTAGTATTTCTTAATCTTGCAATAGTTTAAACAGACCAGATAATTTAGTTGCATGTTAATCAAGTTGAAACTGAAAAGCAAAAGGCTTCCAGTTTGACAAAAGGAAAAAAGTAAGACGAAGAGAAATCCATTTATTTCTTCAAAATTTTCAATGAAACTAGACCTTCAAATAATGTTTGCTTTGAGATGTGGTATACAGCGAGTAAAAGAGAATAAGATAACCATACAAAAAAATGCTAAATTTCCAGCATTTACATGGTCGTTTAAAGTACCGGTACTTCATTTTGGTTTGAAATTACTATAAAAACTGTTAATCTATCCACAGTGTCTCAGTGTATCAGCCATCTGGCTGGTTTGCTCCTCTAATCACAGCTCTCCTACCTCCACAGCAGAAACCCTTCCTTTTAGTTGCCCAAATGTGTGAAGGTGCACTTCTTGGTTTAGTTGGTCTATAACAACATGACATGGACTCTTCCTTGCAGTTTATTTTCTTCCAGCCTGTCTTCCATTATGTCTCATAGCAGGTCTTGCAGCGAATGTCCAATCTAGGCAAGTCATCTTTTATGCAGATGCCTAAGAATCCTTCTTACTTCACCAGCTCAGATTGAGTAATTCTGCATCAATCCATTCGGGGGATTTTTAGTAGGCACCTCCAAGATCGCATCTCAAATGCCTCAATACAATTTGTCAGGTTGGCGTTTAGTATCCATGTTTCACTGCCATACAATCCCACTAACCAATCCCCCTGTGGGTGGGGACAGTATAATAACACCTACTGTATCCCCTGCCTGCCGTAAGAAGCGACTTAAATGGGCTCCAGGGGCTCTCAACTTGGGAGCGTGGGTTGGCGACCACAGGGCCCTTAGCTGAGTCCTGACATTGCTTCCACTTACTCGTGCTGGGCTTCTCACTTTCATTTATCCTACCCGACCTCCATTTGTCGGCTCTTATTCTTTTCCGATCCCTTTTCCTTTTCGCGCCCTTTGTGGCTGTTGTCTTTCTTTGCTGTTATCTTCATTTTTTGAAGTATTGGATCCCTTTCATTTTTTCTCTCTGATTAGTGTTACTTGTCTTTCTTTGCTGATATCTTCATTTTTTGAAATGTTGGATCCCTTCCAGTTTTCTCTCTGATTAGTGTTATATAGCGGATGGTCTCTTCCTGAGCTCTGTTGGTTAGTGCTTTCTGCTATTTGTATACTGTGGCTCTTGCCATTCTAAGTTGATATTTTGTTGACAATACCCATCCTCTGATATTATTCTAACCACATATTTAAAAGAAGATACTTGTTCGAGTGTCTCACCATGAATGGAAATGTTGAAATCTTTCCTCTATTTACCTACTGACATCAGTTTTGTACTTCAAGTATGGAGAGCAATATATCAATACTTTAATGAAAATTAAATACAGGTAAAGTTATGTAACCAGCCAAACTTATTTGACTACTAAAGGTGAAACTTAAAATCACTACTTTTATAATGGTAAAGGAATTATCTCGTTGGTATGCTTCCAGTCACTTTCTGCATGGTTATCCTCAGTAAGTGACTTCCAGATCAGCAACACCTTATATTTGTGTCTGTTTATTGATGATTCAAATCATATGCAGTAAATGACTACATCATACAAAAGTGCCTTCTAACTGCAAAGTTGATAAAAGGACACAAAACATTAAGTGTTGAGTTGCTGAGTTTTACCATGCAGAAAGTTGCTAAAAATTACCCCAAGAGGTATTTAATTTAGTGTTTTAAAGAAGTGAAAATTGGTTTAATTCTGTGGACTATTACCATCACTAAATAATGGTTGTCAGCATTGAAGAATAGAGCACATTTTCTTACCAATATCACCATATACAATTTCTTCCTCAATTCCAGCCTTAGCTACAATTTGTCCCAGAGGATCCACCAATGTGGAGTGCCCCCAAGCAACGTATCCACTAGATTCATCACGAGCCGGTGAAATAGCAGTCACGTACACTTGGTTATCTACTGCTCGTGCTCTCTGTAGAAGTTCCCAGTGCAGAGGACCAGTAGTCATGTTGAAGGCACCAGGATAAACCAGTAAATTACATTCTAAAATTTGAAAGAAAGCTACTTCATATTTTTATCATATTTTCTAAGAACAAAGGCAATGTACATAATACTGTATTTCAATAAGATGAACTTATAATTTTCTAGGGTGGGGAAATAAGTTAGTTCTGTTTTCATCATTTAGAGTGGTTGCGGTCACCTTTGATAGATAGAAGACAATTTTCAATGAATCATTATCATAGATCAAACACAATCAAATATTTCACTGTAATGAGTAAAATTTTCTCTGTTGTGCTAAAATTCTTAACTGCATTAAATTACAGGTACTTGAGACAGAAAGTTGGAAAAATTATGTGGAGTTTTGCCCAAAATTATTAATGGTACTTACCTTGATTTCTATAAATTCTGGCCATTTGTTCAAATCTGATATCATAACAAATACCAATGCCAATCTTACAGTCATTGAAAGTGAAAGTTGTGAGCGAATTACCAGGACTCAATGTATCTGATTCTTTGAAGCGTATCTTATTAGGAATGTCTATATCAAAGAGGTGGACCTGGAACAGATAAATTTCTCATTAATACAAAAATAAATTTCTCATTAATACAAAAATTGAATTAATTTGGTCCCGAGACCAAAACCTGCAGAAGAACTGGGACTTCAAGATAGGAATACCACATTTACTTGCCTATAACACCACCTTTTTTCTTAATTGTTCAACTTCAAAAAGCAGAGGGTATAACAAGTGAAAATTTCTCATACTATAGGCTAGGTTGGCTGGGTTTAAAAGCAGAAAAAGGAATATCTAGTGTCCTTAAATTAACACATAAAATAGTTATTTAAATCTACACACTAGTTATACAAAAAGTTATATTAGTACATTTAAACAGTTTTGTATAAGCCCCTACAGCTGAATGGTCATATGACTAAATCCAAGGCTGGGCCGCATTGCAGTGTCCGAAGTCTTGCTACAAAGCGCTGAAATTCGATCACTACACCTATTAAAAACTATTTAAAATAGTATAAGCTTGAATCCACCTTATCAATACACTTTTACCGTTGAAAACCATTTATTCATCGAACATGTTTATTTCCCTTCGATCACAATGTCGGTATAATCTGAAGGAAGCCGCTTGCACAGTGATGTCCTTCTCCAAAATCTTAGTCCATTTCAGTGCATAAAGTATTCTGACCAACCTCTACTTGCTTTAAAATCTTTTCCTGCAATACCAAAACATTGTGTAATTTCATGCACTTTAAACAGCATCATTTTGTGATTTACAGTGTTGCCGTTGTCTATTGCTTCTCTCACCCACTTCAAATCTTTTATGTTTACATTTTTGTATTTTCCTTTCTTCACATTGCAGAAGGAATTAAATGAATTTTCCTTTTTTTTTTTTTTTTTTTTTTTTTTTTTTTGCTCCCAATAATTTGTCTGTCTGGTTACGCCAATAACGAATCCACGGCAGCATTTTATGAATCGCTGCTCTCACTCCATTTTCTGCAGCATGATTAACACATTCAACTAGAAAGATGCCACAAAACTTGTTCTCCTGCTGTTTTTAAAATCTACTTTACGTTGCACAGACACAGAGAAGTCTTATGGCGATGATGGGATAGGAAAGGGCTAGGAGTGGGAAGTAACCGTGGCATTAATTAATGTACAGCCTCAGCATTTACCTGGTGTGAAAATGGGAAACCATATTCAGGGCTGCCGACAGTGCGGTTTGAACCCACTATCTCACGGATGCAAGCTCACAGCTGTGTGCCCCTAACCGCACAACCAACTCACCCAGTATTGGTCATTTTCATTCCTGCTTGTGTACTGGACACTTCCTAACTACAAAGTCTGACTATACAGCGTACACGCCAACGCGCAGGATGAGGAGTTTGGAAGCTGGAAGGGCATTTTGATGTCTAGGGCAAGGGGAGAGAGGAGAGAGCAATCCAGGCCAACGCACAGGCGGTGTAGAAGTGTGGATTCTACCATTAACTGGAATGTTGCACTTGCTCCCGGTTACTTGAAAGAATTTTTGCGATCTTTTTCCTTTCAATTTCTTTCTTTCTGATTAGTCTCCCCCCCCCCGATAAGTCTAATAGGTCTTATGACGATGATGCGATAGTAGTGGAAAGGAAGCTACAGCTTGGTGAGAAAACCATCTTCAGGGCTGCCAACAGTGGGGTTTGAACCCACTATCTCCCAATTACAAGCTCACAGCTGCACGACCCTAACTGCATGGCCAACTTGTTTTGTTCTCCTCTTTCTCACACTGACCTGTCATTATGTTTATCCTATTACATGTTGCTATCTTTCTATGCCTTGTGAATCAGCCATCCCTATTTCTTCAGATTTATGCAATCAACAGTTTATAACTTAACGTGAAATCATTCCCCCTGTGGGTGGAGGCGATAGAATAACATCCACGGCATCTTCTGCCTGCTGTAAGGGGCGACTAAAACGGACCCCAGCGGCTCTTAACTTGGGAGCGCGGGTTGGCGACCACAGAGCCCTTAGCTGAGTCCTGGCATTGCTTCCACTTACTTGTGCCAAGCTCCTCACTTTCATCTATCCTATCCAACCTCCTTTGGCAATTCTTCTTCATTTCTGACCTTGATGGTATTATGTGTCGAAGCCTAGGAAGTCTTTAATTTTCACGCCCTTTGTCCGACATCTTTCATTTTTCGAAGTATCGGACCTCTTCCTTTTTTTTCCCCTCTCATTAATGTTATAAGAAGATCTTGTATGGGTACATGGCTTGAAATACATGTATTCGTTACTAACAAACCACCAATAAGGAGGTTATGATATATGATTGCACAGAACTGTGCTACACATATAAAAGGAACGTTCTGTGCGATCAGAAAGTGGGTTGACACCAAAATATTATGGCATAAGGTCAGCTGCCGCAGACTTCTCCGTGGCCATCAACAGGTAACGTTACGTTTTGCGTTCGAAGATTCAAATCCGATGCTGGCAGAATATGTTTATGCATTTATGTCAATAACATGAGAGCCACAATACTGAAGATCAGTAGTAATTATGATCACATTCAATGTACTTTACTATGTTTGCATGTTGGAAACACTGAAAAAGGCTGTTTATAATAGAACCAGCTCTTAAGTCAGAGGTGTGATGGGATTGTGGATGAACATCCGATTCCTTGATCAACAGTGAGTTGATTAATGAAGCAAGGACTCAAAATGGCTGGTATGCAAGCTTTTTTCTTTTCAACCAAGATGTACATCTTCCTTGTTAGCTCCAGACATCATAGGATCAACCTGAACAGCTAGTTCCCTCCAACGGACTCAGGCATCTTTTAACCTTCTGGAATGTATACACAACTGGTAGTCTTTTCCCAGGTATAAGTGCTTCCTACAAATTATGTCTTGCTTCTCTGTAGAGTAATATCATATCCATGAACTCATCATCGTCCATTGCCAGTGAATATGCTATAAAATCCTTTGAAATGCTACATAATTGACTATGAATGTCATTAGCTAGGTCCTTTATTCGTCACATAATTGTAGAAGAGGATAAGATAATAGCATAGCAAATAGAAAGAGGAAATGAGAGCAGTTTGACTCGCTTCCCATTACAGCAATGGAGAAATTAGTGGCTACAGTGCGGAGATTTGCCACTGCAGCGCAACGATTGCTTTGGATGAACAGACGGCATTGTTTATACTGGGTGCGCACATTTTTACTTGTAGCGGGAATGATTTTTTTTAGTGTAATATCTATATTTTGGAATATAGTGAGTGTGAAAATGCCGTTGTGCTTTGTGCCGGAGTGTCAATCTGCTTACAGGTCAGGTGAAGGTAAACGTTTCTTCTCTCCACCCGAAAATGAGGAGCATTTCTCTCAGTCAGCTAGAGCGATCCCAAGAAAAGACATGCAACTTACGTGTAAGTCTAGGATTTGTGAGTGTCATTTTTTGGAAGATCTTATTATAAAGGTAGACTCGTTTATTATTAATGGGGAAAAAGTTGAAATTCCAAGAATAAGATGGAGCTTAAAGCCAAGAGCTGTCTCTCACATTTTTCCTAACTTACCGTCTTAATTAAGCAAGTCCCTGAAAATTTAAAAACCCCCATTAGAACAAGAGTTACTCAAAGAACATGTTGGCAATAACAATATTAACAGTAGTAGCTTAGATGTAATGAACTAAATTTTCCCTCGACATCTAAAATACTTAATAGTGACGATAATGTAAAAATAAAAGAACCTGATCTCAGTTTGCCCTGTAAAGTAGCTGATAGTAACGTTGATGCTTCTAGAACTATTCTAAATTTGAGGAGACAAGTTAAAAACCTTGGTAGGAATTTAATTACAACCAAAAAGAAATTATTTGCATGCAGAGCTAAATTAAAGCAGATTGCAAATAAAGTCAATGTGTCAAGTGAAGCTGAAGATAGTCTTAAGTTCCTTAGCAAGAAACAAAAAATAATTGTGGACACAATGCTAAAAAAATGTAGCACCAGCCCAAAAGGTATGCGCTATTCTAATGAATTTATATAAGATTGTTTGCTTTTGAAAAATCAAATCCCCTAAGGGTTAGAGACATTGTTTGAAGCTTGAGTTACTTTCTCTCCCTACCGAAGCTCATTTGAAATGTAATTATGGTATTAATGGAAATGCAGTGAATGCAATTAAATATTTAATTTAAATGAGCAAGACGAAAACAAGCGACTAGGTATAGTGATTTTTGATGAAGTGAAATTGAGAGAAGACATTAGATTTAATACAACTATACTGACAGTTGACGGATTTGTTGATTTAGGTGATGAAACTCCCTACGACAAAAAGAACGTCCTTGCCAATCACACGCTTGTATTTATGTGTGTCCCTTTGTTGCACAGCTGGATCCAGCCTGTAGCAGTGTATGCTAGCAAGAATGCAACTCCTGGAGAACTATTGTCAAAAAGAATAATTCAGGTCATAATCAATTGGAACAAGCTGGGGTGAAAGTGATGGAAGTCAGTGCAACAAATCCGTATGAAGGAAATAAGGAAAGAACTGCTATCGTCCAAATCACCAAAATCGTCCCGGAAGTTCTCCAAGGTTTCGGACAACTAACGCTTTCGAGGGTGAGTTAAAACATTTTGTATATGTCTTAGATAATGTGAAATGCATAATAGTTTCAACTATATCTCAATACTTTGTAATTCATTTCAGAATTACTGATGTTCAAATCTTTTCAGAGGATAACATTAAGCCATTAAATTAGTGTGTTTACCAGCTTCCTCTATTCAAATATTTCTGGACTGTACACACATGGCACATGAAAGGGAATAATTCAAAGGTCATCCTGGCAACTGGAAGTCTTAGAGAATTTATTTTGTGTACGTTTTGTATAGTGCTGCGCCTGCTTATTTTATTAATGCGAGCAGTGCTGTTCACCCATAGCTACACTTGTGCAGTCTGCTGCCACTGCCTATTAACTACAAGAGAGCACTCCCTTCCTCTTTCAATACGCTATGATAATAGATTGAAAATCATCCACTTGATGTGGTAAAATGAAATATCGTATGGCTTTTAGTGCCGGGATATCCCAGGACGGGTTCGGCTCGCCAGGTGCAGGTCTTTCTATTTGACGCCCGTAGGCGACCTGCGCGTCGTGATGAGGATGAAATGATGATGAAGACAACACATACACCCAGCCCCCGTGCCACTGGAATTAACCAATTAAGGTTATAATCCCCGACCCGGCCGGGAATCGAACCCGGGACCCTCTGAACCGAAGGCCAGTACGCTGACCGTTCAGCCAACGAGTCGGACACTTGATGTGGTCATACTGCCTCAGCTTCCAGAAGTAAACACTCTTTCACAAACGCACCCTCACTGAAGGGTCCCAAAGTACACCCTAACTGGAAAGTAACTTTTAGCTGGCCCAAGTAGCAGGCTCACTGGAATGCATATCCTCCTGTTAAAAATAATGAAATACATACCAGTACATAAACAAATCATGCCTGAGGAATTATCAAACTTTATAATATTTAAAAAAAAGTCGAGTAGGATAATATAAAATATACGTACCTCCTCAAATGTGTTGTTTTTAAGTTCTTCTAGCAAAGCTATCCTTTTCGGGCCTTCATATTTATCATACTTGTTGGCATGGCACAAGAAGGAATGGCGTTGCAGATTAAATTTTTTAAGGTGATTCAATATTTTATTACATATTAAACATTTTGCTGTGTTATTTTCTCGAACTACTAAATACTCTTCTGCCCAGGAAGGTCTGAAACTTGCTGGCGTCGATGGCCTACGCTGCTGAACTCTCTTCGTAATGAATGCAGCATCTACTGACTAGGCCTGAATGTTGTGTGGTGTGAGGACAACGTGCATCACCACTGGTCTTCTGTACGTACTATGTCATGCACTTCCCCTTTTTGCTCGCTAAGCTGCTCTCGTTCCTCAAGAGCGGCGAGCAAACTGGCTCTGAAGACATTTTGCTCTAGATTGACGATACCTACAGTAGAAGACAGACAGTGAACTTCTTCATGGACTTGCGAACATGATTCCCACATTGCACAGGCTAAAGCTGTTCTCACTGTGTAGTGGCAAACATTCCTTTGCAATTCTCCCTTACTACAGAATCCAAACACATAGTTTGATCTCACCACTGTCTGGATGATGGCAGTGGGTTGTACTTGGGCATTTTCCAGGTACTGCTTAAACTGCTGAAATGTTGCAGGGCATTTTTCAGGGCATTCGTCGATTCAGAGTTCGATAATCCAATTCAATAGCTCACCCAGTAGCTTGCTTTTGGATGGTCTGCATAGACTGCAATGCCTTTTCCCCTTAATTTGTGAGAGAACCAGGTGTGGAAGGCCTACACTCTGAGGACTTTCCTTATTCACCTATCTGTCCAATGGTTGTTGTCTGGTTCTCTGAGGTTGAGTTTCTCTATTACTGCTCGCTTCTCATGCTCCAGGTCTTGGATAAAATGGAGGTGGGTAAACTGTTACAAAGTTTTCTCTTCTTTTTCTTTTGTCTGGCTCCTTGGTTGAATGGTTAGCATAGTACCATTTGGTTAAAAGGGCACCAGGTCTGACTACCAGTAGAACTGGGGATTTTAACCATGTCTGGTTAATTCCTCTAGCTTTTGGACTGGGTATTTATGTTCGTCTTGATACACATCTTCATCTGCGCACAACACAGTACACTACCAATCACCACAGAAACACATAATAGTGAATACAACCTTCCAAATACATTTAGCATCACGAAAGAAATTCGGCCGTAAAACTGACCATAATTCACACATAGTGTCAAACCCAAGTAACTGGGATAAGGCCAGGAAGAAGAAGACTTATAATGTATTTTCGCTATCCTTCAGAAATTTTTTTTGAAGTGTTGATAAGTTATAAAATATCTTGCACCATCAGCTTACCTTTCTGTGTTTTGCCAATAATTCACCAGAAGGACTCCACACAGTACATGTATTATATAGTTTATCACCATCTGATTCTGGTATTGAACCACCAATCAGATAAATTTTATTTTCTACAGCAGAAGCAGATAAGGATTTGCAGGTCGATCCATTAGGAATTGGCTCAGCATATTCTGGGAAGTACTCTGGCAATAGTGAAACAATAAGTTTAGTATGATGATGTTACCATTTTGATTACAATTAACAGAAAATAACCGGAAAAACAATTAAGTCATAAGCTCACTGGACAAAAAATTAGTCACCCTAGTATGTACGCACAGATGGATCGTTAAGCCTGTATAGATGGAGCAGCGAATGAGTCCCGTGCACAACCGCTTGGGCACTGCCTCTATGTGAGCGATCAGTGAGACGCTGATGTTTAAAGCGAACAGGATACGTCAACATGAGTAGATGTAAGGATGTGACAGAGTGGCAAAAAGTAGGTGTTTGGCCGTGCCCATGGCCATATGGTGCGTGAAGTTGGTGGATTCGTTGGTGTTTCACAGCGGACTGTTCAATGTGTCTACAAGCAGTGGTGTACTAAATGTAGCCATGAAACACGATGTCAGAATTGTGGTTGGAAAACAATCCTGACTGAGAGGGACCAGAGACGCGTTTCACAGCTTGTGAATCAAAATCACTTCCAAACCCGACAGGAATTGCTGTAGTCAGTGAATGAAGGTCCATCCCAACCTGTTAGCGAGAGAATATTGCGACGGGAACTGCATGCACTGTACATTTGGAGTCGGTCACCTCGCAATAGGCCATTGCTCACACAGGCACATAAAACTGTGTGTCTTCAATGGGCTAAAATCATCAAACATGGACAGTAGCTGACGGGTGGAACATAATGTGGTCTGACGAATCACGTTTTTGCCTGTATTACAATGACGTACATCGTCGAGTACACCGAAGGCCAAATGAAGCATTTCGTCCTGGATATGAGCAAGGTCAGGCTCATGCTTGGGGTGGGTCTGTGATGTTTTGAGGGCGTTTAACGTATCATGGATTGGGCCTGTTCACTGAGGTGACCATTAACATGAACCAGTATGTTTATTTAAACAGCAAAGGTCATTAGGCTGGACGCATATGTGACTGGTTTTATGAACACTCCCCCAACTTTTTACATCTCAAGTGGCCTGCAAAATCACCTGACTTGAAACCCACTGAAAATATGTGGGACATGCTGGAACAGCGGGTAAAACACCAATGGCAGCATCCCCGCAATTTGAAGAAATTGCGTGATATAACGCTCAGCGAGTGGCTTAACCTAGATGTGACATACCTGTGCAACCTTGTGGACTCGATTCCTAACCAAATCCAGGGAGTTATCAAGTCCATAGGCAGAGTTACATGATATTAAATGATGCTTATAATGATTTATCTAGGGGTTATAATTTTTTGTCCGGTGAGCTTATATATAAAGGCAGGAATAAGAAAAGGAACACATAATAGAACAAACATAATGGAGGGCAAACACAATGGCAGATCAGTGGGGGAGGAGGGAGTAACAGAAAGAGGACACAAGGGCAAACATGAAAACACAAAAAGACAAGGACAATCCCTACAATACTCTCTGTGGGTGGGGGATGCAAATGAAGAATACACCCACGGCATCCCCTGCCTGTTGTAAGAGACGACTAAAAGGGGTAACCAAGGGATGATGACGTTAGAACCATCAGACTACTTGTAATTAGTACCATTATGTGCAGAACACCATGGGTCGATATTACTTGCGACTAGCCACAATGCTCAGGGATCATACACGGCACATGTTCTAAAGGGACACCCCTTCCCATGACTTTTGGCCACTCAGTGTATATTACCCTATTGCAAACCTTGCAAGGAAAACCATGGGTATACATTACCTAGGAGCAGTACCATTACATGAGGAACACTTCGGGCCTGGGCGTTGCTTGTTATAAGTGTCATCATGTGTATTCCACTGGTCCATTCCACTGTGTTCAGAATGGGTCTGCATTAACTATAAGTAGTACCACTTTGTGAGAAACACCATGGGTCTACGTTGCCTGTGATTCGTACAACTATGTGTGAAACATCACTAGTTTGGCTGGCGCCCATGAGTAGTATCAATATGTGAAGAAAACCATCGGTCTGTGTTCCCTGAGAGTAGGTGCATTGTGTGAGGAACACCGTTGGTGTGTGTTGCCCGTGAGTGTTACCAACATGTCGCGAGTTAACCGACTCTGAACATTGGTAGATCATCAGGGCACAGCGCATGGGTCATAGCACCGCAGAGATTACACACGATACACCGTGGGTTTACATTGCCTATGATTAGTGAGCACCACCATGAGTATACGTGGCCTGCGATTAGTTCCACTACGTGAGGAACATCATATGTCTGCATTGCATGTGAGTAATATCCTGATGTGCAAAATACCATGGGTTTGTGTTACCTGTGTGTGATGCCAATGTGTGTACATCCCATTGTGTGAAAATTACCTGTGAATTAGTACCACTATAGGACAAATACCATGGTTCTACTTTACCAGTGAATAGTACCATTATGATCGGCCAGTGACTTGGATTTTAGACCCCTTTAGATAATAAGCATCATCCCAGTAATTAAAGGCAATGTGAATCATTTCCACTGATTGTTTTTGCTTCATAACCATTTTTCATCATAATTCATTTTAGATTCTAGTCAGTGGATACATTTTGAAGTTTTAATTTTTCATTTTGTTCACCTCTTACCATACGGGGCTGATGACCTAGCAGTTAGGCCTCTTTAAACAAAAAAACATCATCGTCATCAATCTCTACATCTTCAAACACTGCCATTTTCTCTTCATGAATCCTAGTTCTTCTACGTTCATCTCTTTTCCCCCACCCCCTGATAAGCTTGTTTCTGCTTTCCGCTTCATCAGGAGGGCAGGCATCAACAGTCATTAAGGTGCCAACTTGACAGATCTTCAGTCTTTATGTGGGAAGTGTAGAATATGAAGAAAGCTGGGTAAGTACAGGCAAAGGTAAAAAAACAGAAGATAAAGACACTTGATAAAAGATTAGGAACACAGGGCAAACAAGAAAGGAGAAAAGGATCCCAATAAGATAATATACACAGAGTGGCCAAAAGTCATGGGAAGGGGTGTCCCTTTAGAAAATGTGCCGTGTATGACCCCTGAGCATTGTGGCTAGCTGCGGCGCAGCTGAGCAGTCTGTCACAGACACCAGTGTCATGAAGATGGCAACATGTCGCGAGTTAACCAACTCTGAGCGTGGGAAGATCATCGGTGCACAGCGATCATGGGTCATAGCACCACGGAGATTACACAAGAATTCAAGTTTTTTAGGACAACAGTGTCAAGAGTGGATCTTCAATATCGCAGAGAGAATGTTACCACCCGCGTAAACCGCCATACGGGAAGACCGCAGGTGTTTAACAAACGGATGTCACATCGCCTCCGCAGAACCATACTGGGCGATCGATGGGCTACTGTGAGTCAGATCACCGACCAGTTGAATGTTGGGAGTCAGGAACCCATTTCTACCAGGACTGTAAGGAGGCAACTGCACCGCATAAGCTTCACCAGCTGACGACCAACTTGTGTCCCTTTGCTGATACCTTGACACAGAGCTCAACGGCGTGCATGGGCCCGCGAACATCGGCAATGGACCATGGAACAGTGGCGGCATGTGGTATGGTCTGATGAATCCTGGTTCCAGTTGTATCGAGCCGATGGGCGTGAGAGAGTGTGGCGTATGCCCCATGAAACTATGGATCCTGCATGTCAACAAGGTTGTGTCCAGGCAGGAGGTGGCTCAGTTCTGGTCTGGGCGGTTTTCTCAAGGTCACAATTAAGCCCCACTGTCTAGCTGCAGGGAGTGCTGACAGGTGCATGTTATGGGGACATTCTTTCAGACCATCTGCATCCCTTTCTGGCCCTAGAGTACCCTGATGGAGATGCCATGTTTCAACAGGACAATGTGTCATGTCACCGATCTTTGGTGGCACTCTAGTGAAGTTACGATCATGGACTGGCCCTCCAGATCCCCCGAATCCAATTGAGCATTTATGGGATGCTGTCAATGCTGGTGTATGCTCCATGAACCCTGCACCAACTACACAAGACCAACTGTGGGTAGCAGTGCGAGATGCGTGGGTCCAGATCCCTCCAGAACGTTTCCAACACCTTGTAGAGTCGATTCCTCACCATATTGCTGCCGTTTTGAGGGCTCACGGAGGAGCAACTCGTTATTAACATCACATTCATTGTCTTCCCATGACCTTTGGCCACTTAGTGTAAGTATTGGAAAGGGACATAAGTGTCAAATATAGAGAAACAGGAACAACAAAAGGCACATACAAACGAAGGAACAAAAAATTATTTATTCGTACCCAGGAAATGAATGCTAATGTTAAGAAATTATAATGAAATTCTCATCATCATGTTAATCAGTGTTTGTCCCACCCAGTGGTACAGTCTGCCATGTAGTCTAGTTCCACGGTCTCCATTTCATTCAGTTGTAAGTCATACTGTCTTCATGTTTCATGTCCTTGTGTAGTGTTATCAGATCATCATTGCTCAAGTCATTCCTTGAGTCTCTTTCCAATAAGAAATACCTGGCATAAGTTTAACCCATGGTACATTGCACAATATACAAGATACTGTAATACATAAGAAATACAAATATATTTTCCGAGTAATTTTTTTTCTATATTCATTGAGGTGCTGACTGTAAAAGCCTAGAATGTTGTGTTAATATACAAGATAGTTTCAAGAATTAATTGCATGGAACTTATTCGTTTTTAGGGACAGAACTTGGAACAAAACTCCAAAATTCCAAGCTTGTTTTACATTTGCTGCTTTGTCCTTGCCTACCAGGAGATGGATTAAACCAATACGTAAATCTAGGGCAGAAACAAAACTATGATGCAGATAAAGAATTAAGTAACTCTGAAATATTATGTCATCAGACAGAGAAAGAACACAGCTAAGTTGGTTAGGGGAAAACTAAGAAAGAAAATTATAACAATAGTTACATACTTACGGGTGCCATATGGTGAATTAAAACATTCAGGAAGAGCGACTATTTGGCAACCATTGTTCTTGGCAACTTTTATCAATTCCAAAGCTCGTTGTACATTTGCTACTTTGTCCTTGCCTACCAGGAGCTGGATTAAACCAATACGGAAATCTAGGGCATAAAAAAATACATTTGACAAATTTAAGAAGTGTGCAATACAAAGTTGATGATATAGAAAAGTCTATACAAAAATTCAGAAGTTTGCCACCAAACTGGTTTATATTTCAGCAAAAAAAAAAAAAAAAAAGGTCAGTCTGCATTTGCAGATTTACATAGATTATGCTAACAAATTACTTTCTATCTTGTGATAAGAACATGAGGATAGTCGGTATTGAGAAAGTTGGCCTCTCTACCAGTGACCCTCCCATGATCAACTCTTGTTCTATTTTCATCCTGACAGTATTCATTTTGCAAGGGTTAGAAGTGGAAATTGTTATCAAAAGACTGGAAGCCTTAGAACTTTGGCTTCATAGAAGAATGCTTAGAGTCTCATGGATTGACCATGCCACCAATGAACAAGTACTACAGAGAGCAAAATGCAAAAAAGAACTGGTAACCACCATCAAATGCAGAAAAATTGCATACCTAGGGCATGTTTTGTGTGGTGAAAAATACGCAATTTTACATATAATTTTGAAAGGCAAAATTGAAGAGTACCGAGCAGTAGGCAGAAGGAGAACAACATGCCTTAAGAATATTAAAGACTGGACAGGCATAAAAAGTACCGAAGAACTGTACCGTGTTGCTCAAGACAGAAAAGCACTCTCCACATTGATCGCCAATGTCCAGGAGACTGGGCAGGGCACATAGAAGAAGAAGAAGGAGGAATATTGTGTAGGAGATATACTGACTGAAAGGTGATCAGGGATTTAAATGAGACTATAGAGTGGGTATGTGGGAAACTGCAAGTGAGATTTCAAGATCCTAACGGGTGAGTAGGAGATAGGGACCTGCACTCAGTTGACCTTCACTTGAATCACAATGGTACGTGTAAATCAGGAAGTTTGTTTAGCAGGATTATAGGGAAGTATATTCAGGAAAAGAGAGTGGACTAAGGAGTGGTGATAAGGGTACAGGGATCTAAAAGTCAAAAAGGAATGCCATAAAAATGTTAGTGTTGAACTGTAGAAGTACTGTAATGAAAGGAAAAGAATTAATTTAATAGATATATACTTACCAGATATTGTAATAGGAGTTGAATCATGGCTGAGAAATGATGTAATGGAAGCAGAAATGTTTTCAAGGTACTGGAGTGTTTATTGTAGAGACACGATAGTTATGTGGGAAACGATATGGAAAGGAATGTGATTGTAGCGAGTGATCTCAATTTACCAAATGTCAATTAGAAAGGTAATGCGAACGACCAACAAATGGCAAATAAGTTAATCAGGTAAGGACAGCTGAATCAAATAATGATGGGATCAACTAGAGGAAAAAATGTTCTGGATGTGGTGCTGGTAAAACCAGATGAACTCTATAGGTTACTGAAGTAACAGATGGTATTAGTGATCACAAAGCTGTTTCTTTTTTTTTGGGTAGTGGCTTTACGTCGCAATGACACAGATAGGTCTTATGGTGACGATGGGATAGGAAAGTCCTAGGAGTTGGAAGGAAGCGGCCATGGCCTTAATTAAGGTACAGCCCCAGCATTTGCCCGAGGTGAAAATGGGAAACCACAAAAAACCATCTTCAGGGCTGCCGACAGTGGGATTCGAGCCTACTATCTCCTGGATGCAAGCTCACAGCTGCGCTCCCCTAACCGCACAGCCAACTCACCCTGTCAAAGCTGTTTTTGTTATAGTTGAAAATAAATGTAAAAGTCGGACTATTAGGCAGTACCATATGGCTGACAAAAATAGCCATGAGGGAGTTTAAAAAAAAGTAATTATGATAGGTGGAAAATAATAAATAGTAAACAGGCTGTGCAGGGTTTAAAGCATTTGTTGAATGTGAAAACAGGTATGTAACTTTAAAGGTGGTAAAAAATGGTAAAGATCCGCTATATTATAACAGAGAAGTAAAGAGACTAAGAAGGAGGTCGAGGCTGGAAAGAAGTAGAGTTAGTTGCGGAAATATGGAGAAATTGAAGGAATTCACTATGAAATTCAATCTATTGAAGAAGTCAGCTAAGGATAACATTATGGCAAGCATAATTGGCAGTCATACAAATTTTAGTGAAAAATGGAAGTGTATATATAGGTACTTTAAGGCAAGAAAGGGTACCAAGAAGGACATTCCAAGAATAATTAATAAACAAAGGGAGTATGGAGGTGAGGATCTACAGAAGGCACAAGTATTCAGTCAGCAGTATGTAAAGATTGTTGGTTACAAGGACAATGTCCAGATAGAGGTGACTAATACTAATGAAGTACTGAAATTTACCTATGATAACAAGCACATTTACTATAAGAAACAAGAGTTGAAAACTAGAAAAGCAGCTGGAATTGATATGATTTCACGGGATATAATAAAGACAATGGGTTGGGATATATATCTGATGTACTTATTTGATTACTGTTTGCATGAAGGAGCTATACCAAATTAATGAAAAGTTGCTAAAGTAGCCACTGTGTAGAAAGGAAAGGGTGATAGACATAAAGCTGAAAATTACAGGCCAGTCAGTTTGACATGTGTTTCATGAAAGCTTTGGGAAAGCATTATTTCTGATTATATTAGATACATTTGTAAATTTATTAGCTGGTCTGTAAGAGGCAATTCAGGTTTAGGAAAGGTTATTCCACTGAAGCTCAACTTGTAGGATTCCAGCAAGATATAGCAGATATCTTAGATTCAGGAGGTCAAGTGGATTGTATCACGATTGATCTATCTAAGGCATTCGACAGGGTAGATCATGGAAGACTACTAGCAAAAATGAGTGCAAATGGACTAGACAAAAGAGTGAATGAATGGGTGGCTATACGAGGACGGTTTGAAAAGTTCTCGGAATCACCGCTAGATGTCAGTGCTAGAGCAACGAGGTTCCTGCGCAATAATCACACATCCTTTGTGAGTGAACACGTGGCGCATCAGTGCTACAGCTGCAGGAGTATGGTAGTGATGACTCTTTGTTGTTGTTCCCGCGTAGTGATTTGTGACAATGGAAAAAACTGAGATTCGAGCAGTGATTAAATACTTTGTAAAGAAAGGTATGAAAGCAAAGGAAATTCATGCTGACTTTCAGAACACACTGGGGGACTTTGCTCCTTCATTTTCAACTGTTGTCAAGTGGACCAGCGAGTTTAAATTTGGTCGGGAGAGCTTGGATGATGATCCGCGTAGTGGACGGCCAAAAGTGTTACGACCCCAGAATTTATTGCAAAAGTGCATAAAATGGTCATGGAGGATCGTCGACTGAAAGTGCGGGAGATTGCTGAAGCTGTAGGGATGTCTTCTGAACGGGTATATTATATTTTAACAACCCTTCAACCTAATGCACTTTTGGTGAGTTTCGATGTGGAGTCATTGTTCACTAAAGTGCCGATTGATTTGGTCATATCTCTCATTGAACACCCGCTCCCTGAGGACATTACTAAGCTATTTTACCACTGCATGACTTCCAGCTATTTTTTGTGGGGTGGGAATTTTTACGAACAAACGGACGGAGTGGCTATGGGAAGTCCACTTTTGCCTGTAGTGGCTAATTTCTTTATGGAGCATTTTGAGGAGGAGGCTATTGCTTCTTCGCCCGTCAAACCTATGATTTGGTGGAGGTAAATTGATGATACATTTGTGGCCTGGACAGAAGGTCCTGAGAAACTTCGTCTATTTCTAAACCACCTAAATCAACAACTCCTTCAATTAAATTCACTATGGAGATGGAATCAGACAGGTGTCTTCCTTTCTTGGATGTTCTAGTAAGAAAGAAATCGGACGGCTCCTTAGGACATACCATCTATCGTAAGCCTACCCACACAAATCGCTATCTTCATGCAGATTCTCAGCACCATCCATCACAAAAACAAGGCATTCTCACTACACTCACCAAGAGGGCGAGATGAATTTGTGAGCCATCAAATATCCAGGTGGAGTTGGACACATTCAAAGTCACGTTCAAGGGTAATGGTTACAGCGATTTGCAGATTCATAGAGTCCTGCATCCCAAAGATACGACTAAGCAAAGCTCACAGAAGGAAGAGGTGAAGGGAACTGCCTACCTGCCTTATATTCATAAGACCACAGATAGAATTGCCAAGGTCCTCCATAAACACAGTATAAAAACCGTGTTTGTCACCATCACTAAAACTGCTCACAATATGGGTAAAACCAAGGACAAATTGTCCCCACTTTTACATCCTGGGGTTTATGAAATTTCATGTCCCCTTGCGTTAAGGTATACATTGGCCAAACATGCCGGCCCATTCGTACTCGTATCAAGGAACATGAACATAATATTCGTCTCAACCAGCCAGACAAATCAGCAATAGCTGAGCACACACTATCGGCAGGTCATGATGTCATGTTCCAAGATGCTCGAGTTCTTACTCACACTAGACACTACAGGTCCAGGATTATACGGGAAGCTGTGGAAATACATAGAAATCCTAGCAATTTTACCAGTGACACTGACTATCAATTAATACCTGGTTGCCAGCCATTAAGGGTTTACATAGGTAGTTCCCTTCCTTGTCCCTTCACTATTGTTATTTTGTTTTGGTTTTTCCAAATCTGTATGTTCCTCATTGCCAGATGTTTCATTCCAGGCTTGTGTCAATGTCACACCTTCATATGTGCATACGCCTGTTATGTTATGTGACCTTCTCAGACCGATTCTGATGGTTCCGTCAGCTTCGCTTCGCACGTTAGCGCTGTACCGCGTCTGGGGAGCCATCTGGTGATGAATGTATGTACCGCTTCCACTTCTATTGGGTAACATAAAAATTAAAACCTCATTGTTTTAGAAGCCTTTCTTGTGGACAGTCGAGATTTTCTTCTGATGACGCAGAGCAAAGTTCTCTGAAAAATGTAAAGAATTTCACCTTATTTTCTTGATACGGCTTAAGCCCAAAAGCCTATATCATGTCTATGGAGAAGGTGAAGAATTATCTGATCATGTAATCAGAATTCCTCAGGGCAATATTATTGGACCTTTATGGTTTCTTAAATATAGGCCTATAACTGATAGGAGTAAAGAACTGAAATCTGAGATACCATAAGGCTTTTTGTGGAAGATGTTCTGTATAGAGAAACAAATAAGGGTACAAGATTGTGAGCAACTGCAAAAAGACTTTGACCATGTAGTCAGATGGACAACAGTCACTAGAGAAAAAGTCCTCTTAGTTTTAATTGCTGCATTGATGGGGTGAAAGTTCCTTATGGGGATCACTGTAAGTACCTAGGTATTAATATAAGAAAAGATCTTCATTGGGGTAATCATATACCGTAAATGGGATTGTAAATAAAGGATACATGGTTATGAGGATATTTAAGGGTTGTAGTAAGGATGTAAAGGAGAGGGCATATAATTTTCTGGTAAGACTCCAAATAGAGTATGTTTCCAGTGTATGGGATCGCGCCATGATTACTTGATTCGAGAACTAGAGAAAATACAAAGAATTTCCGGCAAAAGAGTAATGTTACAAAAATGTTGCAAAGTTTTGGCTGGAAAGATTTGGGAGAAAGGAGCTGAACTGCTCAAATGAGTGGTATGTTCTGAGCTGTCAGTGAAGAGAGAGCGTGGAATGACATTAGAAGATGAATAAGTTTGAGTGGTGTTTTTAAATAGTAAAGATCACAATATGAAAATAAGGTTGAAATTCAAGAGGATAAATTGGGGCAAATATTTGTTTATAGGAAGAGGAGTTAGGGATTGGAATAATTTACTAAGGGAGATGTTCAATAAATTTGAAAGTTCTTTGCAATTATTTAAGAAAAGACCAGGTGAACCACAGACAGGGAATCTGGCACCTGGTCAACTGCCATAAATGCAGAGCAGTGGTGATAAATGTTTCATTTTCACATCCCTCCCTGCTTCGATTCCTACAGTACATTCCTTGCAGGGTTGAATCCCTTCCTTTTACTGTTCTGATCAGAATTAAGAGGAGATGGTTGCTTAGTTGTATACTTACCCTTACAACAATAACAACCACTACCACCAACACCATCTCACAGCTATTAAAATGTGTGTGGAAACAGAGTCCCAGTGAAGTCTGATATCATTTTCCGCATAAGTCAATCCCAGCTGCAGTAGATTTACATGACCTGAAAAGGGTTTTAGTTCTCTATGATTCATCATTTTATTTTGCCGTAACTCATTCTTTAAGGGGTTGGATATCTTTCCTTTTCAGCTGTTATAACAAAGGGCTGACAATTCATTGTTTCACCTTTTTAAAACAATCAACACAATCAAACATCACCCTTAAACTGTCCAAAGAAGCACTTTCCTGATCCCTGCCTCAATATTAAGGGACTGAGTCGGTAACCATAGAGCCCAATACATTTTTTCACTTATCTGCCTGTCATACCTATCCTTTTATTTAATAAAAACTAGTGATTCAAGTGATTGGAACCTCCCGTATGCAATCCATTTGTGTGTGGATTTTCTTGCAAAATTGTACAAGTGTTTTTAATACGGTATCCCGTGTGAAAACCGTTTGGTTAAATGATCGCACCTCTGATTGATGCAGTCACACTAATCACTGATGTGAAAATCAAACCCCCCACTAAAGAACTGCCGCTACAGCGAATAAAGATCGGTAGTACCGGTACCGGACAAGACTCAAGGGTCATAATATTAGAAATTAATTAAAAATGTAAAGTTTTCAGTTCTGCACTTAAGTAACTTAGTAAGGATTTTATTTTCGTGACCATATGTATATTGCAACCATCCCAGAAAATGAAAATCAAATACATGTGCAACTTACTTCTCGTTCCCATTCTCCTTACTTGTACAGGACTGGGCAGAAGAGAAGAGCAGAAACGACAGAGCAGAAGCATGGATTTTATCTCAGTAATTAGGTATTACTTCTCTTATATAACTGAGAAGTTTGATTAACAGTCTCTCCTCTAATCTCAGGATTTATTAGTTTGCGAGTTTTCCTGAATTCGTCCTTGAAAATTTGCACTAAACAGCTGTTTAGAGTGCGCGTCAAGTCGTTCTCAAGATTGGCGATAGATGGGAGCTGTGTCTATATTTACTACTCGGACACCACGTGTATCAGACAGCTGTTGTTGTTGTAAGGCTACCAACCTTCAAGATTCAATTCATAATGACCAATGTATTATTATGATCGTTCATAATAATCTCCTTTGATAAGTAGTAGGCAGTAAAAGCGTTTCATCAGACACTCTACGAGCTGAAAAATATGAGTAAATACACTGACATTCTTTTAAATTATAACTACTGTATAACCAACATCAGCAGGTAGCCAATTGTACTACACCTTGCATGTGCTCCTTACAGGTTGTGCAATTTACCGTGCAGCTGTATTCTCAGTTGACGTTTGACAGCGTTGAGAAGCGCCTGCGCGCAGCAAGTAGTTCCGCGAGTTCAAGTTGCTCGTACCAGTACCGCCGTGTTTTGTGTGGTGATTCAAAAGGATATCGGAGGAAACCGGTGCAGTATAATGCTGTAGTGAAGATATTACTAAACACATTTAGGCGGCAACTTTAATTTAACAACTATACATTCATTCTTTATGTAGCAGTAAGCCAGAACGTCTCTATAATGTAGCAGGTGTAATAATATATTCCTGCAATAAATGAATTAAGTGTTGTGTAAGTGCTGTTGATATTTTTGGACTTCCGTTTGTTCGTATGGTTTTATGAACCTTCTTTTGCTGATCGTCACTGCGATGCAACTCGCTTCTGCATGATCAAGAAAGAAAGGTATCTTTCGAAAATGAGTGATTGTGGTAAGGAAGATAACAGTTTAGATATCCTGTACGAAATGCCTTCTCATTACTTCAAAAGTTCATTTGCAAGATCGATCATCAGTGATTCTCAGAATCAGTGTAGATCTCTAGATTATGTGCATACAGATAATACTGTGATTGGTGAAAAGTGCCGTACGATGCGGAATGATTATCGCAGCTTCAATTCTTTCGGTAATTATGATGGAAAGAATAAGTCCCTGGGATTAAAGCAGTATCAGCCGCATAATTCAGTATTCCAGTCGCCAAATGAGAAGATCACACCACGAGGCAGTCGGTTAAAAAGTCTAACCAATGGTGAACTGAAGTCTTGGAAATCAACCCAGGTAAGTTATAATCTGTACGTCTAGTAGTAGGTAGTTGTTAAATTCTTATTTTTATAAGTAAGCAAGCTTAATGCTACTTATTACTTTTTTTGTCTTGTGATCATTAACCGTGGGACCTACAATTTCGCTTAGGATCCTATCCGCGGAGACATAATATTATGATTCGAAAAGTTTAGCATGTAGGCTACTGGCCGGAGTTTGAACAGTGGCTGCCTTGGTGAGAAGACTGAAACAGTGCCACTAAGCTACCACACAGAGAGGCCAAAAGCATAATTTATTGGCGATGCAAATGTAATTTCTGAACCAGTAAATTTAAGTTCATGGTTATATTGTTTTGGGAGAACTATTGGAAGATGCTGCAAAATCCTTCTCTGTACAGTCTATGAAGGTCCTTATAGGAGTGGAAGGTAAAGACTTCCAGTATTTATAACCCCAGCACTAAGTGGTGATGGTGGTGATTATTTTAAGAGGTAGTACATCTGGGCAACCATCCTCTAGTAATACTAATCAGGGGAAAAACTATGGAAGGGATTTGATACTTCGAAAAATGAAGGTATCGGCAAAATTAAGATAAGGGCCACGAAGTGCGTCAAGATGAAAAACTCCCCAGGCCTCAAGTGCTATTATACCGTACCGTAGGAGTCGGAAAAGAACAAGAGTTAACCAAGGGAAGTCGGATAGGATAGATGAAAGTGAGTAGCCTGGCACAAGTAAGTGGAAGTAATGCCACGATTCAGATAACGGCCCCGTGGTCGCCAATCCACTCTCCCAATTTAAAAACCCCTTGGGCTCCTTTTAGTCGTCTCTTACTGTGGGTGGTATTCTATGCCCTCCACCCACAGTGGGAGGCATTAAGAAGGATAGAATGGTTAGTTATGTGCCTGGCTGCCTTTACCCCCAGAATTAACCTGCTACTCATTTTTGGTATAGGATGATTGAACCTCACGACCATGTATCTTCCCAGAAGTGGAAATCTCGTTTCTAAATTTTTTGACTTCCTGACAGGGAATCGAACCCAATTCCTGACAAGTGAACTGAGCACGCCTTTACCTCCTGGGCTAGGCAGCTCCTATAAACACTTGCCTTTATTTTTAATTCAGTGAATAATTGTGTGGTTTACTCCATGTTGATGCTTTGAACTTCCTGAGCATTAGTGTTCGGTGTATTTACAGTGCGTGAAGTTCTGTCTGGAAATCCATGTCAACATGGAGTATACAGAATGGTTCAAAAGTTTGCGCAGAAAATTAAGTACCTCGTGGAAGGGTCGAAATGCAAAAGTGTTCGAACTGTTGCCCACTCTGATATTCCCAAGTTTGCCCTAACGTAGCAGCCTATTTCGCCCTAGATTTCCTTTCGAAAGTTGTCGTACTTCGACCTCTCTATGGGCTAGTTCAGTTTTCTGGGAAACGTTTTGAATTATCGAGCATGTAATGTAATGTGTAATTGAGAAGGGAACGCTGATGTCAGAGACATAGAATTCGATCCAAATAAATTGTTGGCTTCCGGCACATTAAAGTTGTAGAACCGTAATTACGCCACCCTGGCGTTACTTAAAATATATAGCTATTGATGTAGAACTTTAAATAAATATTTTATGAGAAGGAAACACGTCGTCTCTATATTAGGTACTCGGGTATTTGCCTAGAGCTGAGCGGATATCCATTTCTTGGATGGCCGATGATGAGTTTAAACTCACCTCACTCTTGAATTACGTTACCTCAAAGTGCCCGTCGTACCAGTCCTTAAAACAAATGTTAAATCGATCAACGGATCAACAGGGCAGAAAGCTACTTTGCTGGCATCCAGACGGTGGACATACAAGTCAGTATATTATTTTGAACCTAATAATAATGTCCGTCTCTGTGATGTAGTGGTTAGTGCGATTAGCTGCCATCCCCGGAGGCCCGGTTTCGATTCCCGGCTCTGCCACGAAATTTGAAAAGTGATACGAGGGCTGGAACAGGATCCACTCAGCTCGGGAGATCAACTGAGTAGATGGGGTTCGATTCCCATCTCAGCCATCCTCAAAGTGGTTTTCCATCCCCGGAGGCCCGGTTTCGATTCCCGGCTCTGCCACGAAATTTGAAAAGTGATACGAGGGCTGGAACAGGATCCACTCAGCTCGGGAGATCAACTGAGTAGAGGGGGTTCGATTCCCATCTCAGCCATCCTCAAAGTGGTTTTCCGTGACTTCCCATTTTTCCTCCAGGCAAATGCCGGGATGGTACCTAACATACGGCCACGACCACTTCCTTCCCTCTTCCTTGTCTATCCCTTCCAATCTTCCCATCCCCCACAATGCCCCTGGTCAGCATAGCACGTGAGACAGCCTGGGCGAGGTACTAATCCCCCTTCCCAGTTGTATTACCCCGACCCAAAGGCTCACGCTCCAGAACACTCGCCTTAAGGCGATGGAGGTGGGATCCCTCGCTGAGACCGAAGGAGAAACCAACCTTGGAGGGTAAACGGATTAAGAAAGAAAGTGATAATAATAGTTTTACGTCCTACTATCTACTTTTTTTTACGGTTTTTGGATACGCCAAATTTTGTCCCTCAGGAGTTTTACGAGACACGATCTTCCGACGCGAGTTAGTAGTGCCGATTATTGTTTTAAGAGGAAATACAACTAGGCAACTAATAACACTAGTCAGAGAGAAAAAAAGGATGGGATCCAAAAATTCGAAAAATAAAGGTATCGGCCAAAGAAAGACAAGGGCCACGAAGGGCGTGAACATGAAAGACTTCCTAGCCCTGGGAACGTAATAGCGTAGGAGTCGGAAAAGAACAAGAGTTGGTCAAGGGAGGTTGGATAGGCTAGATGAAAGTGAGGAGCCTGGCACAAGTAAGTGGAAGCAATGCCAGACTCAGCTACGGGCCCGTGGTCGCCAACCCACGCTCCCAAGTTCAGAGCCCCTGGGGCCCCTTTTAGACGCCTCTTACGACAGGCAGGGGCTACCTTAGGTGTTATTCTACTGCCCTCACCCATACTGACACGAGACTGGTGTAGTTTAGCATCTTCAAACACTACCAGACTGGGTCATGATCGAACTCGCGAACTTTGACGCAGAAGGCCTGCCATTCAGCCTGTCTAATTTGAACCTGTCACTCAATCTGTCTACTCCAAAGTGTTTGTAGAGTCTAGGAATTACTTGGCTGATTGCAGCTAGTACAGAGTTTCTATCACAGAACTTGCCAGTATCTGTGATAGTTAAAGCCATTTCTTGGATAGGCCTAGCCCCAGAGGTAGGCTTACTTCAGCTGAAGGGCGCTGGACTGCCCAGAATTGCAGTAGCCTGTTTCAATGGCTGAATTCGAACCGAATCAGGTACGATATAGCATCTTCCATATCAGAGTGCGTGTTGAAACACCAGGTCCCGTGAGATCTCCGAAGTTAAGCAACATTGGGCGTGGTCAAGATTTGGATGGGTTGCCACGCGCTGTTGGTGGGGGTAAGGGAATGGAAGAGCGGAAATGAACTGGCCACCCTACCGTACGTAAACTTCGGCTCAGGCACACCTCTGCGGAGGTTCGGACCTGCCTTCGGGCAGAATACACCCTTACCTTTACCTTATATCAGAGTGCAGTCTGTAAGAAGAATAAACTGATGAACTACAAGCCACAATCCTGTTGTTGGATTTGCAGATAGGGTGCTAAGGTCAGTAAATGTATAGCCATATCGAATATATTTGCCCATAAAGTTCCAAATCCGTATCAAGTGCCGACACCAATAAAGTAGGATTAAGGCCAGGAAGAAGACCAAAGACATTCGCCTATGAAGTACTGTATGTGTAAAATAACTGAGTCGTCTTGTTCTATAGCTGAAATTCTTCTTTGCGCTCTATGCTTCAATCAGTAATAAAAGGTGGTGTGTTTTCCCTCATCCAATGGACCACACGAATAGTGAATGTGGCGTGGTGAGCATGCAAGCTTTTAGTTTTACGTGACCTCCAGCTTTACATGGAATACGAACTACAGAGACATGACTTCATTTCAAAAATGTCCGGCTCCATGGCTGAATGATCAGCGTAGTGCTCTGCGGTTCGATTCTCTACCGGGTCGCAGAATTTAACCTTAAAATGGTTAATTCCCTTGACTCGCAGACTGGGTTTTTGTACTGTGCCCAGCACCCTGCAACTCGCACACCACACACAACATTATCCTCGACTACAGCAACACGCAGTATCCTATACACGGCAGATGCGCCCGCCTTACAAAGGCTGCACCCGTTTAAAAATAGCCACACGAAATTTAAAACATTCAACAATCCCACGTACATTTTTTTAAAAATTGCTTTACGTCGCACCGACACAGGTACCGTAGGTCTTGCTGCGACAATGAGGCAGGAAAGGGCTATGAATGGGAAAGAAGCGGGCGTGGCCTTAATTTAGGAACATCCCCAGCATTTTCCTGGTGTGAAAATGGGAAACCACGGAAAACCATCTTCAGGGCTGCCGACAGTGTGGTTCGAACCCACTATGTCCCACGTATATTGGCCGGGAATCCAACAGTGGCTAGGTTTGTGAGAAGCCAGTCACTATGCCACTTCTTTCACGTACACGTGCCAGGCACATTTGTTTCCTCTCTTCTATATTCTGGAAACTCCGACGGTACTAGAACAGTGTTGTCAACTGATTCTTCACTAGGCCTTTATCCTTACAGACTAATTAGTGTCTTTAGATTCACTAAAAGTCCCTAATGTATGCACCTAATATTTTAATATTTTAAAACGGAAAACATCCTTTGTCCATTGATATATACATAAAGACAGAAAGGAGCCCTCTTAAGAGATATGATATTAAATCATAACTTAATGAAATATAATTTAACATCCTTTAGCGTTTTCTCCTTGTCTGGCTTCACTAATTTTGTTATTGAGGGTTTCTGGTTTGGCTTCTCAGTTTTTCCCAGTTCATTCCGTTATTCCTTTTTTTATTTTTCAGCGTTGAAATTTAAATCAAAAGAAGCGAATTACCACTACCGCACAGGCATTTATTTAAAAGATCTTAATGCAGGATGAAAAGTAAGCTGCTTTGACCTGCGTCTCACACTACGTAATCGCGCAGCTAACTGAATGCTTTGCTTGACTGGTAGGCACAAAATATTTGTCAGGAAAAGTCGAGGGGATTCACCTTGCGAAAATCTCCACACACATTGAGACCATTCCCACCGGCTGACCCATACAAACGCAGAATAGATTTAGACTTGTACAGTAAAGAAAATTTAATTTTTATTTTATTTTACTTTATTTTTGGTTTTGCCAAAAAATCCCTGCGTTTTGAGGTGGGTTCAGAAATCTATCCCTACAATCTTACGTAGCCTACATTACGGAGAAGAAAATCAAAAGTCCCCCCACGTAGGTGCATGACCCTAGAGTTTAAACACTGTACCATACTAGATTTGTGAAACATAAGAAGTCTTTCGTTTTCCCGCCTTCCATGGCTTTCCCCTGCTGAACTACACTTTTTCCTACACACGAGAGACCGGTTCTTTAGAACACCACAACGGTTGAACTTGAGTCCAAATACAAAGCCATCACCTGCTCTCTAAGCTACTCCAGCTGACTTGGTCTTGATGGAGGTTGACAGGAGAGGAGGATCGCTATTCAACTTCACGTGCTCCTTCTCTTTCTCAAAACTTGACGCTTGTAAATCATGTGTACACTCATTCAGCCTGTGGTGTTAGTCCCTTGTATCATAGATAAGATTCACATGTGTGTCCGAAATCTAACAAATTATTAATTAGTCTGAACACAGACGTAATAAGCCAGCACTTGATAACGTCGTTTTGAACTACTGAAAGTACAAGCTACTGTCACTGTCACTTAGGATTCGAATCCTTAGGACCTAAAATTCACCCAAATATTCTCTTGAAAATAGGAAAATATGACCCATCATGTGTGCTTTCAACGAATGATTTTTGCAACTAGTTTCTTTATGTTGAAGATGCAATTCATTATACGATCATACTGCACTACTACAATCCATTTCCTTACTACTTCTTTAAACTCCATTCCACTTCTACAATAGTGACAGAGACCACGTCATTGCTCCTGCGAACCAATGAAAATCATATTAGTTAGCGGCATTAAGAATGCGCCGACAGTCGCCTAGGCACAACATATTTAATTGAAGTAAAATAAATACAAACATATATAAATCTTCATTATAGACCATTATGCCTTTCAGCGTTCTGTCTGCAAGTCTCTGTGAATTTACTAAACGCCGCCACAATCATCTGTTTTTAACTATATCTGTGGCCACGTTGTAGTTCTATACCTCTTATCTTTAAATCGTTAGAAACTGAGTCTAACCATCGTCGTTTTGGTCTACCCCTACGTCTCTTACCCTCCACAACAAAGTCCATTATTCTTGTAGGTAACCTATTCTCCACCATTCGCCTCACATGACCCCACCACCGATATCGGGTTATGCGCATATCTTCATCGAGTTCATTCCTAACTTATCATGTATCTCCTCACTCCGTGTATGCTCCTGCCATTGTTCCCAGCTATTTTTTACCAGCAATCATTCTCGCTACTTTCATGTCTGTTAATTATAACTTATGAATAAAATATCCTGAGTCCTCCCAGCTTTCACTCCCGCAAAGCAAAATTTATCTGAAAAGAGACCGATGGAAAGATTCGAGTAGTTTCGTCCGGAAGCTGACTTTCTTGTTACAAAATACTGTTGATTGCAATTGCGAGCTCACTACATTAGCTTTACTGCACCTTGATTCAATCTCACTTACTATATTACCATCCTGGAAGAACACACATTCTAAATACTTGAAATTAATTACCTACCTATTCCAGCTTTATATCCCCAATTTGAAATTCAGTTCTCTTGGATTTCTTATCTGACATCAATTTATTCTTAGTAAGGCTTATTTTCATACCATACTGATTGCACCTATTTTCAAGTTCCAATAAGTTGGACCAGGGTTTTTTAATTTGTAAGGGGTTGAGGGCCACATTGGCAACCTTAGTCATGATCGCGGGCCGCACTTTAATAAAATAGGCCAATTTTCGTAAATTTTCGCAAATACAACAGAGGTACCATTATGAAATAATATGCGTAGTTCAATTGAAACGAAGGTTTAATAATTTTAATTACTTAAAACTCTATTTTACAAGAGCACAAAAGAGTGAAATTAAAAATAAACACTATCATATTCAGGACAATTAAATTTTGAAGAAGAGCATCCAACAATGTCAGTTCATTTGAATTAATATTTAACAGATGACGAAAAGGAAAAACAATATCTAAAGACAAACAGAAATGAATAATGCAGTCAAAACAAAAATTAAAGAAGGACAATTTAGTGTGAAGGTAACAACGATATACAGTTGTAAGAGCCTAAAAACCCAGCACTGTGCTTCCAGGAGTACTTCCCTGAAAATTTCGTCGAGTGTGCAACACTGTGTACCAGCCAGAATGAAAAATTGAAAATAAAGACACTTCTTACACCAATGGCAATGAAAGTATTTCTTCGTATTCATTGCGTGCTACGTTGCACAAAATATCCACAGTGAAGTTGGCATGGATCCCATAGCCATTTTTATAATGGTTAAGACCTAGCACTGGCATTTGTAAGGGGTCCGACTCGTTGGCTGAATGGTCAGTGAACTGGCCTTCGGTTCAGAGGGTCCCGGTTTCGATTTCTGGTCGGATCGGGGATTTTAATCGCTTCTGATTAATTCTTCTGGCTCGGGGACTGGATGTTTCATATTCAGACAACATACCACACTACCAACCACCAAAACACACAATAGTGATTACATCCCTCCAGACAGGGTTGGCGTCAGAAAGGGCATCCGGGTAAAACAGGGTCAAATCCACATGTGCGACGCAGTTCGCACCCGCGACCTCACAGGTGTGGGAAAAGCGGTAGGAAAAGAAGAAGAAGAGTGACATTTGTGAGGGCTCGTTTTCCACCGAAGTTTGGATTTAAAATGTTAAAATAATCATAAATAATCCATTCAGATCAAGTGAATACTTAAAAACAGGAAATTATATTAAATAATTAATTAGTTCTGACTTGAGTGTATAAAGGGTACAATAATAATTTTTTGAAGGAACTATGAAACATTTTTTTAAAAATTTTCTTCACATTTCTTAAAATATATTTTTAAAGCCCTCGCGGGCCGCCATTTGGAAACTCCTGTATTAGACTGCAGGCTTTCGGCACAATCTGCCATTAAGACCACTTCGTCAGAGTAGGCCAGACTGCTTACTACATGAAAGAAAAGAAAATACATACCTCTTATTCCCCGTTCATCTCAGCATTTTTTTTTTTTTTTTGGCAGTGTCGGTGTGCTGCTGGACATTAAAACGTTTTACAGCACTTACTTTAAACTTCGCACACTTTGCAGAAGAGGATTTTTCCTTCTCTAGAGAAGTATTCCTCCCCGAACTCTTTTTAATGCAACTTTTTAATTTAACACTTTCGCTGCGCTTTCTTTACGTAGGCCTATCCTTATGCCAGCGTTATCACTGTAAATGTAACTAAACCGTGAAAATTGTCTCTGTTGAAATTGTCAAGAAAAGATGAGGTGAAAAAGAAATTTAGGCGATACCTGAAGCGATCACGAGCTACAGGTAGAAGATTAGCCCTTATGGTATTTCCTTATCTCTTAACAAGGGTAATATTCCAGTGGATGTAAATATCCGCACTGCAAGTCTTACTCTAAAGGAAGTTACTAAAGTGATGTAAAATCAGACGAGATACAGTATGTATGTATGTATGTATGTATGTATGTATGTATGTATGTATGTATGTATGTATGTATGTATGTATACTCAGTCCTCAGCCGTAAGGCTGGTTGGATCCTCAACAGCTCCGCCATCAGCTGTCATAGATGGCCTAGGCATCAATGAAGAGGCGTACTAGGGAAATGAGGAGCAAGGTAATTTTTACCGTTGCTTTCCTCACTGGGCCAGAAGTTGCTATTACATATCAGTCTGCTAAGTCCACTGAAATACAAGCACCAACCGACCTTATGAGCAACATTTTCACACCATTCATAGCAGGGACTGGCTGCATGAGAAATGTTATTACTAGCATCACTCATACCGCAGTCACTTTCATATTGTCAAAGCCAAGGATACGACAGAGATATGTCAATGAAAGTAACAAAATTTTCTCTAGTCAATACCAGAAGACATAGTCCACTGTAAACACTAGGTCCCGCCAGCAAAGGGTGACGAGATACAGTAAGCGTCAACTATTCAGCTTTGAGGTCCGAGCTTCATGTTTCGTCATGGAGCCACAAACACATTTACACAAGCAACATCGGGCATCACCTTCAAAGTACAAAAGCATATTTCGTGCAGAATATAACCAAAACGATCAAAAATGGTAATATATGTATCTATAAAATGAGGCTAAATGTGCTCAGAAACGTCCGATTCGTACTTAATTCCAATAGATAGGTAAAATGGAAGGCGGTAAAAAACATGACATTTCCTGATCATCCGAACCCTAATAATCAAGTTACTACTACTACTACTACTACTACTACTACTACTACTACTACTACTACTACTACTACTACTACTACTACTACTACTACTACTACTACCACCACCACTAAATCTGGGTCGGTGGATGCAGAGTGGTCCTTGGCCCTCAAGTGGCCACGGCTGCTCCGTGGTCCAACAGCTCTGCACTCCGACTGGCCAACCGAGCAGAGGAGGGGTGGCCTGGCTCTGCCGTGGTTCTACGCCTCTGAATTCGGGAGTCTGGACAGGGCTGGACCTGACGGCTGGTCAACCGAGCAGAGGCGGGATGGCCTCTGTATTCGGGAGACGGAGAGGGTCTGGTCCCTACCGTCGGCTGTCCTGAGAATCGTTTTCCGCGGTTTTCCATTCTCCTGCACTAAGGCACTTACGCCCCGGAATTCTTTTACGAGCAAGTAAATCTAGGGACATGCGGCTGATATATTTGAGCACCAGACTGAGCCATGATCGAACCTGCTGACTTGAGATCAGAAGGCCAGCGTCTACCAACTGAGCTACTCAGGCCTTCTGCCACTCTGGTATTATAGTTGGTATGCCAGTTCCATTCCTGCGTCATATTTCGGATTTCTTCTTTGCCTGGGATTTCGCTATGTAATTACTTCATCATTGTGATATGAAAAGTTGCTATCCCTGTTCTTATAACCAATACCTCATTGTGGTTGTAACATGAAATTGGTGCTGGTGATTATTGTTTGAAGAAGGCAACTGTGCAACAATCCTCTCTTAACACTAATCAGAAGGGAGGCAGGAAGAGTTCTGACACTCCGAAGAATGAAGGCATCGTCGAAATAAAAGGAAGCCACGAAGAGCATGAAAATGAAAGAATTCCTAGGCCTCGTTGGGGTTCGAAGCGAATGGGAAGGATTGATATGGACATGTGCATTGGTTTTGAAATTACGAGTATAAATTCCTCTTGGGGTTTCTAAAGAGCGCGCAATTACGTCCCTGGGACTCGGAAGTGAATTTGGCTTTGGTTCCTCGCTTCCTTCTTTCTTATCCCACCTTCCTTGATCAACTGTTGTTACTTTTCGCGGGCCACTGATTGATAGTCGAGTATCGCCACAAGGCACTCAACAAAGCAAGCAAGCTGTTAGTTTTACATGGCTATTGATATCGTTATCTTTACCTCGAGTCCGAGCCACACGGACATGACTTATTTGAACATTGTTACGGGTATTGGACCCTGGTGATGGCACTTGGCTATCACAAACCAATTAACTACTTAACTCTTCAAGATGGTCATTGTTCGAACCTCGACCAAGTCATGTAGGATGCTAGGTGGGGGCAGTAGAATAACACCCACAGTATACCCTGCCTGTCGTAAGACACGACTATAATTGGCCCTAAGGGCTCTTAACTTGGGATCGTGGATTAGCGACCACGGGGCCTTTAGTTGAGTCCTGGCATTGCTTCCACTTGTGCCAGCCTCCTCATTTTCATCTATCATATCCGACCTCCCTTGGTCCAGCTTTTGTTCTTTTCCGACCCCGACGGTATTAGAGCTTTCGAAGCCTAGGGAGTCTTTCATTTTCAAGCCCATCGTGGCCCTTCTCTTTCTTTGGCCGAAACCTTCATTTTTCGAAGTGTCGGATCTTCCATTTTCCCCTCTGATTAGTGTTAATAGAGGATGGTTACCCAGTTGCACTTCCTCTTAAAACAATAATAACCACTACCACCATAGGTAAACAACTAATAGGAAATCTGCCACCTGTACAACAGTCCTAAATGCAGAACCTTTGGTGACTGATTCATTGTTACGGAGCTGGACAGCAATGGTTAATTGTTGGAGTGAGTGAGTAGGCTAGTAGTAGTGCTCGTCGTGGTTGTCGTCGCTGAGTGTATTGGACGAGTCCGCCGGAGAGTAATGTTAAATTGTGATCACTGTTGTTTAGTGGTGCTGTGTTATTGTCTTACTGAGTAATTCACTGTGTGGAGTTGCCACGTGTGAGTGACACATTTCTTTGCAGTCGAGCGAAGAAACAGTCGTCGTGATTGTTAACAAAGTGTCCTTTCGAATCTGTATGCGTGAAGCTGCTTGGTGGAGTGAGACTGATTGTGCAAAGATGTGACTGAATGGTTAGCGTGCTGGCCTTTGGTTCAAGAAGCGCCGGGTTCGATTCTCGGCCGGCTAGGGGGTTTTAACCTCAATTGGTTATTTCCGCTGGCTCAGGGGTGAAATGAAAGCAAGGAAAGAATGAGAAAAATAAGAAAATATCGGTAAAAATAAAGAAGTCTAAAAATATATATTTTTTAAAAGTGAAGTGAAAGGTGGACTGTCAAGGTTACGTAAGGAAGGGGATCGTCATTCCAGGTAAATACCAGTGCTGGTGGCCTGCTGCGAAGAGGAAAAGAGGCTTTGTAAATAGCCGCTAATTAGGGAACTGTTGTCATCCATTCTCAATTATAATTTTGTGTCTGTGTGTATACGGATTGGGTATCCTACATTAATTAGATCGATAAAACAGTTTTATTCGTAGCAATACGCACCCACTGTTCACCTTTCAGTGCAGCTAAAGGGGCATTGAGAACTGCATTACTACCTATTTGACAAACATTGAACGTCTAATCTTTCGAAATAATTGAATACCACTAAGTCTTGTGTAATTCGATAGACAAGTGGCATAGTCACTCGCTGCTCACCAAGGCGACTGTGGTTCGAATCTCGACCAAGCCGGGTTGAGTGGCTCAGACGGTTAAAGCGTTGGCCTTCTGACCTCAACTTGGCAGGTTCGATCCTGGCTCAGTCCGGTGGTATTTGAAGGTGCTCAAGTACGTTAGCCTCGTGTCGGTAGATTTACTGGCACGCAAAACCACTCCTGCGGGACAAAATTCCGACACCTCGGCGTCTTCTAAAACCGTCAAAAGTAGTTAGTGAGACGTAAAAGCAATAACATTATTAATCCCGACCAAAGCATTTGGGATTTAAGAAATGAAAAGTTTTGTACCATGAGTTCGTATTCCATGAAAAACTCGTGAGCTGTGATCACGATATTGGTGGTCATGGGGCGGATAGGAAAGATGAAAGTGAGGATCCTGACACAAATGAGTGGAAGCAAGAGTCGTAGAGGTGGCTACTTTCTAGAAACATAGCCACCCATTCAATCACTAGTTTGTCAAGTCCAACTGCACTCATTTTTGCCAGTAGTCTCCCATGATCTACCTCTTTTGTCAAGTCCAATTGCACTCATTTTTGCCACTAGTCTCCCATGTTAGTGTAATCATGGGAGACTGCTGGCAAAAATGAGTGCAATTGGACTTGAAAAAAAGTGGCTGAATGGGTGGCTATGTTTCTAAAAAAGTAGAACTCAAAGAATTAGAGTAGGCGAAGCTTTATCTGTCCCTGTATTAAGAGAGGAATTCCTCAAGGCAGTATTAATGAATTTATGTTTTCTTATATATATCATTGATACTGTATGTGTAAAGAAGTGGAATCAGAGATAAGGCTTTTTTCAGACGATGTTATTCTGTACAGAGTAATAAATAAGTTACAAGACTGTGAGCAACTGCAAAATAACCGCGATAATGTTCTGATATGGACAGTATGTAATGGTACGATGATAAACGGGGTTAAAAGTCAGGATGTGAGTTTCACAAATAGGAAAAATCCTCTCAGTTTGAATTACTACGTTGATGGGATGAAAGTTCCTTTTGGGGATCATTGTAAGTACATAGGTGTTAATATAAGGAAAGATCTACATTGGGGTAATCACATAAATATGATTGTAAATAAAGGGTATAGATCTCTACACATAGTTATGAGGGTATTTAGGGGTTGTAGTAAGGATGTGAAGGAGAGGGCATGTAAGTCTCTGCTAAGACCCCAGCTAGAGTATGGTTCTAGTGTATGGGACCCTCACCAGGATTTCTTGATTCAAGAACGGGAAAAAATCCAAAGAAAAGCAGCTTGATTTGTTTTGGGTGATCTCCGACAAAAGAGCAGCGTTACAAAAATGTTGCAAAATTGGGGCTGGGAAGACTTGGGAGAAAGGAGACGAGCTGCTCGACTAAGCGGTATGTTCCGAGATGTCAGTGGAGATATGGCGTAGAATGACATTAGTAGACGAATACGTTTGAGTGGTGTCTTTAAAAGTAGGAAAGGTCATAATATGAAGATAAAGTTGGAATTCAAGAGGACAAATTGGAGCAAATATTCGTTTATAGGAAGGGGAGTTAGGGACTGGGATAACTTACCAAGAGAAATGTTCAATAAATTTCCAATTTCTTTGCAATAATTTAAGCAAAGGCTAGGAAGACAGCAGATAGGGAATCTGTCACCAGGGCGACAGCTCTAAATACAGATCGGTAGTGACTGACTAAAAGGCGAAACTCCCAGGGGCTCCCAACTTGGAAGTATGGGTTGGCAGCCAAGGATCACCTAGCTAAGTCTGGTATTGGTTCCACTTACTAGTCTCAGAATCTTCACTTTCAGCTTTCCTATGCGACATCCTTTGGTCAAACCTTGTTCTCTTCCGACCCCGATGGTATTAGATCTGTGAGGTTTACGGTGTCTTTTTCATTTTCACGTCTTTCGTGACCCTTCCCTTTTTCTTTTTATCAATACCCTCAGTGTCCATGGGTCGGAAGTATTCTTTCTTCCTACTGATTAGTGATATGAAGGGAAGACAACTACCAACTACCACCAAGGGCTGATAATCTTGTTTCGCCGCTTAAATGAACTATCACCAACTCCTAAAACTTTGACGTTGTATAAAGACAGGGAAGTGTCTGAGCTCCCTGTGTAAAGACCTTTGGTTTACATCCTTGGGATAAAACTACCGTTGTCTCAGTGATGTACTGTATGCTAGAGTACATGTGTGCTTCCCAGTTTGCTTCAGAGGTATCATGACCATCATTAGACGATGGAAACAAGTTGTGTAGTACTGTACTTTGGAAACGAAGTCGTTTTCTTGCAGAATATTTCATTCATATTACTCAAAAAAGAAAGTTGATCACTTTTTATACGTTCATGCCCCCTTGATAAGCATATTGAACTGAAAACAGACACGCAATGAAAACAAACATTCTTTGCAACAATTGAAATTAAAAGCGTTCTTTGGACACAGTTCCCGACGTTATTGCACAATATGTCTTAAACAAATTGGTCTCTGGTCATACACCAAAATGGCTACGTGGTAATCAAGAGTCTCATTAAGGAGTGTGGCCGGCCCTCGCATGGATAACAGCTTCACAACGCCTTCTCATGCTTCTGACAAGGCGCCGCATGTTTAGTTAAGGCAGACTTCCCCACTCTTCCAAAAGAGCGTCTTCAAGGGCTTGTAGTGTTTGGGGTGTTGTATTTGTCGCTCGGATGCGTTGCTCCATTTGGTCCAGATTTGTTAAGTCAGATTCAAGTCAGGACTTCAGGATAGCCATTCCATTCGTTGCACGTGGTGCTCTTGCAGGAACCCCCGAACGATGTTGGTATAATGCGCTCTAAGCATTATCGTTTTGACATGCATGAATACTACGTTTTCTCCAAGTTGCTTCGCTAGAAGGATTACATATGGCACTAAGATCTCGTCAGTTCACCGTCGAGCAATTAAGGACCCATTGTGAACGATCAGGAGATCGATTTTCTTGTCAAGATGTATGCCTGCCCACATCGTACTAGATCCACCTCCATAAGCAACGATATATTGTACAGCTGTCGGATAAAATCGCTCCCCACGTCCTCTCCAGACTCGCAGACGAATCTGAACGATATAACGTGAAACGAGATTCATCCCAGAACAGTACAGGACACAGTATCTTACTTAGCTGCCACTTCCGATGATCTCTAGCAAACTTGTCTCGTGCCACGATATCGTCTGTCCAATGCTGGTATTTAAGCGGTTCGTTGAGATCTTAATTTGGCTTCTCGAAGCCTGTTTCTGACTGTTTGGTCACTAACTCGTAGGCCTACTCCAGAAACCTATTATAGGTCCACTTATAGTGCTCATGCTGTAAATTTGGTGGTTTCGGAGAGCTTGCAAACTCACAAAACTATCCTGCCTTGGTGTTAGTTTCCTTTGGCGCCTCGTGCCAGGTTGCCTGGCAACACTTCCAGTCTCCTGGAAACGTTTCCACAGATACCAAATCGTATTCATTGCAGTTTATAAGTATTCTAGCAACGTACCTATGCGAGTAGCCTTCTCGAAACAGTATAAGTGCACGAGTGGCTTCATTCGACGACAACTGCTTCCCCCGTTGCCCACCTGAGTTCGAACGATCAGTCATGACTTGTAAACACTACACTCATATAGACCAACCTTCGCACACACTTCGGATTGGGGCACTCGAACATTTCAACCGACACTGACACCACCCAAACATCTGGATGATAGTGGAGCCCTCTATTCTGTAAACAGTAAATGTCATTGCTATAATAGAACAATCCCCATCCCACAGTGCGTTCGCGCATTGCAGTTAGAAACATCTAGAGAAGCAACCAAATTTCATTTTTGAGCAGTGTAGTAATACCATGGTAATACTCTATAAGAGTTTTCTCATAATATGTATGTCAATTTTCAGGAGACAAAACGGAAAGTCGACACGTCGCAGCAGAATGGCAAAGGATCACTGGAGAATCAACCCACTTCTGAAGCCGATCTACTGCGTCTTCGTAAGGTAAGAAAGAAATTCGTTCGTTTTCTTTGTCTATTCATGTCGAAGGAATTTTCTAATCGATATTGGATCAACAGTTTCTAACAGCAAAAGGAGCATTGTGCTCTGAGAAAGAAATGTGTCTTGTTTTTGGTCTCGATGGTATTTCTGAAATAGTAATAGCGAGGCCAGGAGTTGAATTTTCTCTTAAAGGGGATGTAGGAAAAATGCCGTCCAATCATTACAGACCGTGACAAAGGGAGCTACAAGTACATTATAATTAAAGTGAGGACCTGAATTCTGAATTCTAACCTGAATTTCCAACCGGAGTCAGCAGAGAAATGGTAACGTAATTAATTTTTTCAACCATAATTCAATCTTTGGATGAATAGTCAGCTTAGTGGTCTTCGGTTCAGAGGGCCCCGGGTTCAATTTTAGGCCGGGTCGGAGACTTTAATCTTAAACGGTTATTTTTCCTGGCTCGGGGACTGGGTTTTTGTACATTTCCACACGAAATCATTTGTATACTGAGACACATGCAAAAGTGCAACGGAAAGTACAATGCAATACATTAAAAATCAGTCAAACTATAAAGGCCTTTGTAATCGTGAAATTACCAGCGTTTCGCCCCAGTGTAGCATTGGGCTCGTCAGTTGGTTTGCTACATCTTTTCAGCATGCTGGCGGCAAGTGCTCCGTTCAGTCACCACTACAAGCCTCCTATGCAGGATAATGCAGTGACGGTGCACTAGGGCAGGGTTTCCCAACCTTTTTGTCTCTGAGACCCCTGAGCATGTTCAAAGACCCCTTAGCCACAGAACATAATACTGCATTCAGTAAACAAAAAGCAAAATTTTGTAATGATACGACGTTTGATTTTATTCGTATAATTTAGGGATAGTAATGTCCGACTCGTTGGCTGAATGGTCAGCGTACTGGCCTTCGGTTCAGAGGGTCCCGGGTTCGATTCCCGACCGGGTCGGGGATTTTAACCTTCATTGGTTAATTCCATTGGCCCGGGGGCTGGGTGTTTGTGCTGTCCCCAACATCCCTGCAACTCACACACCACACATAACACTATCCTCCACCACAATTACACGCAGTTACCTACACATGGCAGATGCCGCCCACCTCATCGGAGGATCTGCCTTACAAGGGCTGCACTCGGCTAGAAATAGCCACACAAAAATAATTATTAATTAAGGACTAATAATTACGCACTTTCTTTGAAAGTTTAATATAACTTCATTTATATAAAGATAAATTTATAAATGCACAGAAATTATAAAACAGTGTGACATTTGGCTAATAATTACAACAGTATGGATCTGGAAACGTACTTGAAAAAAAATCACTTGTTGCCTTTGTTCGATCAACGGGATGGATGGTGGTGTTTTCCAAAGACCAAGCGTTTTACAAGCGTAGTCACTTGAAGGCAAAGATCAGCCCCTACATTAACTCTGTTTCTGTACTTCGTTTACGTTTGTGTGAGAGCAGAAAAGGTATACTCCCACAGGTATGTTGTCATGAACGGCATTAAACGCAGTATTTCCTTTCTGTAAATTGTAGGGGATGTCGTGGACCCAGAAATCAATCAGATACGTGGAGTTGTGATACATTAATGGAACTTCCTGGAACTAAACATGCCCCTCCATCTGATTCTGCACCCATAATTTTGTTCACTTTCTCTCTGCCAAGATACTTCGCCTAGTTGACCTTCCTCAAGGGAGGTCAATTTCAAAGAAGATATTTCTGACCCACGAGATTATCTAACCAGAGGCGGAAAATATGGTCTGAGTGTGGATAGTAGCAATTCCAAGTGTCTCACAATTACATCGCTTACATTGCCTTGTAGTATTTCTTCTTTTTCCGCTGCTAACTTGTAGCTTACCATTCTTCGGCCAAATTAAGAATTACCTGTATGTAAGTTATATAACAGTGAAGACATAGTTCCTAATTTTAGTATAATTTTCTATGCATTGTGTGTGTACAGTAAAATTACACTCTTCAAATACAACTTACATTATTATTACGTCGCGGCCCCCCAGGAGTACGCGGACCACAGTTTAGGAATGTCTGCACTAGGAGAAGTACTGTATGTATCTCCACGATATTTATTACTGCGAAATGGCCTGATAAAGGGACTCTACTATCGGAAATACAGCAATTTTTCATTGTTATTATATAATATGAATGTTATTTGTCATTATTTTGATTTTCACTATTTTTATTTTGTGCCGATCCTTTGGAGTAGCGCTGTCCGTAGAGCTAGTTATTTGCTCTTCAGCAATGAGAGCGATGCAAGTGAATTTCATATGTTTGTCCCGAAATGGTAAGATATTCACTTTGGTTTAAATTATCAGTCATACGCACGTATGCGTTTAGTTTCTGAAATGTGACCACCTATCTCGATGGGAACGGATGGCATTGTGTTAAAACATACTCCGGATCTTCGCGTCATCGTGCTGCATAATGGCAGGGCGTATTGCCGGAAATGCCGTTCTGACCAGTTTCTCTTTTGTCAGTCAAAGTGTACTGTAGTTCATGAGTGCGCCAATAGATCAGCGTCCGAATCTTTTGTTCTTTGATTGAGTATTTTGTGTGTTACGTTCTCTATTGTGGTGGTAGTAGGTTAGCCTGACAATCCGTTACGCCGTCAGTTTAACTCTCCCAATGTTATATAATACTAACCTGTGTTGTTTATGTCCCTTTGTGGGTCTTTCGGAAATAGTGCAACCTGTAACGTTATTCCGCTGTGAGAGAGTATAATAGTAACTGTATTGGTGGCAATGATTGTTGTTTAATCGAACAAAGCAAAAGGTTATTTTTTTAGCGAATGACTTTTAGTGCCGGCAGTGTCCGATCACACGTTCGGCTTGCCAGTTCTGTAGCTCCTTTTACCGATACACCCCATGGGGGATGAGCTACAACTGTGTGAAGGTGTCTGTGCTCCCCCATGTGGGTGGGGGCGGTACAATAACACTCAGGGTATCCACTGCCTGCCGTAAGAGGTGATTAAAAGGCTCCCCAGGGGCTCTTAACTTGGCAGCGTGGTTTGGTGAACACGGTGTGATTAGCTGAGTCCTGGCATTGTACCAGGCTCCTCACTGTCATATATCCTATCCGATCTCTATTGGTCAATTCTTATTCTTTTCTGACCCAAATGGTATTTGGTGTCGAGGCCTAGGGAGTCCTTAATTTTCACGGCCTTCGTGGCCCTTGTCTTTTTTTGGTCGATACCTTCATTTTTCGAAGTGTCGGACCCCTTCCATTTTTTCCCTCTGATTAGTGCTAATAGGCCAACGGCCGTAGCCGTATTGAAACACCGGATCCCGTGAGATCTCCGAAGTTAAGCAACATTGGGCGTGGTCAGGAGTTGGATGGGTTGCCACGCGCTGTTGGTGGGGCGTTCGGACCCGCCTTCGGGCAGAATAACCCTTACCTTACCTTACCATTAGTGCTAATAGAGGATAGTTGTCCAGTTGTGCTTCCTGTTAAAACACTAATCACCACCAGCACCACCTGTTGTCTGTGGGTCTAGCTAAAATTGTAGAGATTAAGAATGGGAAGGAAGTGGTCGTGGCCTTGAGAAGGATAATACCCCGGATTTGCCTGGATTGAAATGGAAACCACGGAAAAACATATCGAGGATGGCCGACGGGGTATTCGAACCCACCTGTCTCCCGAATGCATAGCTTGCAACCTTAACTGGTCGTGCCGCAACGCACTGAGCTAACCTTTTCGGTATTGCAGGAGTAAAACATCGAATATAAAGTTCAGAAAAACGTATTTTGTTCAGTAGGGTTTTTTTTTTTTTTTTTTTTTTTTTTTACAATCTGCTTTACGTTGCACCGAAACAGATAGGTCGTATGTCGGCGATGGGATAGGAGTGGGAAGGAAATGACCGTGGCTTTAATTAAGGTAGAGCCCGGTATGGAAATGAGAAAACCATATTCAGGGCTACTGCCAGTGGGGTTCGAACGCACTGTCTCCTGAATACAAGCTGACAGCTACGTAACTCGAATTGCGTAGCCACTTGCTCGGTAAAAACATTTATATTATTATTGTTCTACTCTGTAGCTAAATGGTCAGCATACAGCCTTCGGTGCAGAGGATCTTGGGTTCGATTTTCGGCCGGGTAGGAGATTTTAGGCGCATCTGGTTAATTCCTCTCGTTCGGGGACTGGGTGTTCGTGTTCGTCTTAATACAAGCTTCTGCATTCACACACACTACACTTTCGTACTACCACAGAAACACGGCATAAGTGTTGGTGTCAGGAAGAGCACCCAGCCGTAAAGTTGGGCCAAATACATATATGTGGCACAGGGTGTGGGAAAACCAGCAGAAGGAAGATTTTGAATAATAATAATAATAATAATAATAATAATAATAATAATAATAATAATAATAATAATAATAATAATAATAATAATAATAAATTTTATTTAATTAATATCATTAATATTATAATTAATACAATAATTAATTTAATTAATATATTATTAAAAATTTAACGGGGTTACTCGTTTTGTATCGGCTATATAGCCTCTCCCCCCCCTTTTCCGATTTACTTTGAGTAGAAATTAATGTTACTAACAGCTCATCGCGATAACATTCTGCAGCATAATCTGTGAATTGTATCTGCCATGTATCCTTAATCTTGCCCATTGTGTTTGATCCCGCTGGTATTCTAAATTCCCTTTTTTCCTCTTCTAAGACACTTACACTACTTTCTCTTGGCTCGGGAATTGTGTACGTTATCTTTTTTGGCTTGCTTTATTCATTTCTTATCTACAGTTTATGTTCTATGGTTCTTTTGCTTGCTTTAGGTATTTCTTACAGTGCCTTCAAGTTGCACACAGTTTCATACGGTACCACGATAGAGAAAGATAAATAATTATCTCTGTATTTTGTGTGAACATTGGCTTGCGTATATTAACGTTGTTACTTGTATACGCAACATATGCGTGTTGTAGAATCTCAGAAAATTATACTTTGATTAGCAGAGGGCAGTGACTCATTGCGGGAGTTGCCGTTACTTACTGTGAAGCAATGAATGTGGTTCCCATGGATATTAACGTACAATTTAGCATGCGAATGACGTAAGATCGTGCGGTGAAAGACATTATTTCGTTAAAGAATGAAGAAATGTTGAACCCCCTAAGGGATACTTAGCTTATTTGTAAATGCATGATTTATTTCACGGATAAACATAGCGATTAGTTTCTGTTGAGATTTACTTTTGCTTTTGTTGTACAAACCAGTTTTAATTAATATTGTGAAACCAGTGATGGATAACATTTTATACAACTTCTCCACCAAGCGAGTTGGCCGTGCGGTTAGAATCGCGCAGCTGTGAGCTTGCAATCGGGAGATAGTGAGTTCGAACCCTCACTGTCGGCAGCCCTGAAGATGGCTTTCAGTGGTTTCCCATTTTCACACCAGGCATATGCTGGGTCTGTACCTTAAATAACGCCGCGTTCACTTCCTTCCAATTCCTAGCCCTTTCCTATCCCATCGTCGCCATAAGACGTATCTCTGTCGGTGTGATGTAAAGCAAAAATTATATATATTTTTAAAACCTACTACACCAAACTTTTATCTCTGCGTAGATGTAGAGTTTAAGTAAGATCTTACTCTCTTTTTGTCCTAGAAGTATACCGTCGCACGTTAGAAACATTCAGGATTTTGGCGTCGGTGGTATGAGTTGACAAGGAGGCATCTCTAAATTAAAGATATGCGACGTAATATATCTGTTGCGCATCCACGGAAGACCGTTTCAGAGATGGTGAGTTCGAACGCCTTCTTTGGTAGCCTATAGTTCCATTGGTTCCCATTTTTTCGCCTGAAAAAAAATGCCGGGGTTTACTTTCATTAAATCAAAAGGCACAGTTATTCCTAGTCTCAGCCATTTCCTACTTCGGGTACCCCTGTGAGTGGTGATGGTAGAATACATCCCCTATAATATTCTTTACCTGCCGTAAGAAGCGACTGTCCCTGCAAGGAGCTTTGAATTATCGAGCGTGGGCTAGTGACCGCGGTTCCCCTAGTGGGTATAGCATTGTTTCCACTTGTGCCAGTTCTTCACTTTCACATTTGCAATCTCATCTGCCTTGGTAAACTATAGTAATCTATTAGGTTTCCGAGGCCAAGGGAGTCTTTCATTTTCGCCCTTCTTTAGACGATCTCCTCGTTCTTCGAAGGGCCTGATCTGTTTTTTGACATAAATTTGTCTTATGGCTGGGGGGTCATCCGAAAGTTTATATAACGGGACAAAATGTGTGACGGTAGTGTAACATTAGCAACCGTGCAGACTGTGATATAAGGTATGGATGGATGGTTAGGCAATGTTAGCAAGCAACCGTGCAGACTGTGATATAAGGTATGGATGGATGGTTAGGCAATGTTAGCAAGCAACCGTGCAGACTGTGATATAAGGTATGGATGGATGGTTAGGCAATGTTAGCAAGCAACCGTGCAGACTGTGATATAAGGTATGGACGGATGGTTAGGCAATGTTACCAAGCAACCGTGCAGACTGTGATATAAGGTATGGATGGATGGTTAGGCAATGTTACCAAGCAACCGTGCAGACTGTGACATAAGGTATGGATGGATGGTTAGGCAATGTTACCAAGCAACCGTGCAGACTGTGATATAAGATATGGATGGATGGTTAGGCAATGTTACCAAGCAATCGTGCAGACTGTGATATAAGGTATGGATGGATGGTTAGGCAATGTTACCAAGCAACCGTGCAGACTGTGATATAAGGTATGGATGGCTGGTTAGGCAATGTTACCAAGCAACCGTGCAGACTGTGATATAAGGTATGGATGGATGGTTAGGCAATGTTACCAAGCAACCGTGCAGACTGTGACATAAGGTATGGATGGATGGTTAGGCAATGTTACCAAGCAACCGTGCAGACTGTGATATAAGGTATGGATGGATGGTTAGGCAATGTTACCAAGCAACCGTGCAGACTGTGATATAAGGTATGGATGGATGGTTAGGCAATGTTACCAAGCAACCGTGCAGACTGTGACATAAGGTATGGATGGATGGTTAGGCAATGTTACCAAGCAACCGTGCAGACTGTGATATAAGGTATGGATGGATGGTTAGGCAATGTTACCAAGCAACCGTGCAGACTGTGATATAAGGTATGGATGGATGGTTAGGCAATATTATCTAGCAACCGTGCAGACGGTGATATATTGTATGGATGGATGGTTAGGCAATGTTACCAAGCAACCGTGCAGACTGTGACATAAGGTATGGATGGATGGTTCGGCAATGTTACCAAGCAATCTTGCGGGCTGTGTTCAATCAATCAATCAATCAATACTGATCTGCATTTAGGGCAGTCGCCCAGGTGGCAGATTCCCTATCTGTTGCTTTCCTAGCCTTTTCCGAAATGATTTCAAAGAAATTGGAAATTTATTGAACATCTCCCTTGGTAAGTTATTCCAATCCCTAACTCCCCTTCCTATAAATGAATATTTGCCCCAGTTTGTCCTCTTGAATTCCAACTTTATCTTCATATCGTGATCTTTCCTACTTTTATAAACGCCATTCAAACCTATTCGTCTACTAATGTCATTCCACGCCATCTGTCCGCTGACAGCTCGGAACATACCACTTAGTCGAGCAGCTCTTCTTCTTTCTCTCAATTCTTCCCAACCCAAACATTGCAACATTTTTGTGACGCTACTCTTTTGTCGGAAATCACCCAGAACAAATCGAGCTGCTTTTCTTTGGATTTTTTCCAGTTCTTGAATCAGGTAATCCTGGTGAGGGTCCCATACACTCGAACCATACTCTAGTTGGGGTCTTACCAGAGACTTATATGCACTCTCCTTTACATCCTTACTACAACCCCTAAACACCCTCATAACCATGTGTAGAGATCGGTACCCTTTATTTACAATCCCATTTATGTGATTACCCCAGTGAAGATCCTTCCTTATATTAACACCTAGATACTTACAATGATCCCCAAAAGGAACTTTCACCCCATCAACGCAGTAATTAAAACTGAGAGGACTTTTCCTATTTGTGAAACTCACAACCTGACTTTTAGCCCCGTTTATCAACATACCATTGCCTGCTGTCCATCTCACAACATTTTCGAGGTCACGTTGCAGTTGCTCACAATCTTGTAACTTATTTATCACTCTATAGAGAATAACATCATCCGCAAAAAGCCTTACCTCCGATTCCACTCCTTTACTCATATCATTTATATATATAAGAAAACATAAAGGTCCGATAACACCGCCCTGAGGAACTCCCCTCTCAACTATTACAGGGTCAGACAAAGCTTCACCTACTCTAACTCTCTGAGATCTATTTTCTAGAAATATAGCAACCCATTCAGTCACTCTTTTGTCTAGTCCAATTGCACTCATTTTTGCCAGTAGTCTCCCATGATCCACCCTATCAAATGCTTTAGACATGTCAATCGCGATACAGTCCAGTTGACCTCCAGAATCCAAGATATCTGCTATATCTTGCTGGAATCCTACAAGTTGAGCTTCAGTGGAATAACCTTTTCTAAAACCGAATTGCCTTCTATCGAACCAGTTATTAATTTCACAAACATGTCTAATATAATCAGAAAGAATGCCTTCCCAAAGCTTACATACAATGCATGTCAAACTTACTGGCCTGTAATTTTCAGCTTTATGTCTATCACCCTTTCCTTTATACACAGGGGCTACTATAGCAACTCTCCATTCATCTGGTATAGCTCCTTCGACCAAACAATAATCAAATAAGTACTTCAGATATGGTACTACATTCCAACCCATTGTCTTTAGTATATCCCCAGAAATCTGATCAATTCCAGCCGCTTTTCTAGTTTTCAACTTTTGTATCTTATTGTAAATGTCATTGTTATCATATGTAAATTGTATTACTTCTTTGGCCTTAGTCTCTTCCTCTATCTCGACATTATCCTTGTAACCAACAATCTTTACATACTGCTGACTGAATACTTCTGCCTTTTGAAGATCCTCACATACACACTCCCCTTTTTCATTAATTATTCCTGGAATGTCCTTCTTGGAACCTGTTTCTGCCTTAAAATACCTATACATAACCTTCCATTTTTCACTAAAATTTGTATGACTGCCAATTATGCTTGCCATCATGTTATCCTTAGCTGCCTTCTTTGCTAGATTCAATTTTCTAGTAAGTTCCTTCAATTTCTCCTTACTTCCACAGCCATTTCTAACTCTATTTCTATCCAGTCTGCACCTCCTTCTTAGTCTCTTTATTTCTCTATTATAATAAGGTGGGTCTTTACCATTCCTTACCACCCTTAAAGGTACAAACCTGTTTTCGCATTCCTCAACAATTGTGGCTGACGGTCATCTGAAATTAGCAACCGTTGATGGATGGCCGTAACAGGGAGATATATTTATGACAATTTGATTTTCGCAAAGGGAAAAGTGATTTCTTTTAACGCGGACTGACGTTCTTCGACAACGGGTACATGGAATGAAAATTTTTAAGACGCTTGTAGTGTTTGGGTAGAACGCGTATATCGCCGAGAATATTTAACTTACTATTATATTTAATGTCTCAATTGATAGATAAAAGAAGAGGATACCTGTTGCTAAGAACGATTGAAAATATAAAACGTAGTTTTCTTGAAAAAGTGCTTCAAAGTAAGGCAAAATTTGTGATAAATGTGTGACGTCACACGCATATTCTGTTATAAGATGGCGCTGTGTTGACTCGCGCGCTCAGTTGGAGGTTAGCTGTCGTTGTGAATACTGTATATTGTGGTCAGTTGTATAGAATAACAAATTGAATAATGGAAAAGAAATATTTTATTTGGATTCGGCAAAAAACGTGCAAAAGAAAGAGTTGCAACGAGAAAAGTGTATGATGAAGGAATAAAAGAAATGAAATGAAAAGAGCGTAATAGGCGTTACTATGAGAAATTGAAACAGCGAAAACAATTTACAGTAAGTAACTATTGTACTTTGAAGTAAATTAGAGGTGTGACAAACTGTTATTTTTGTGTAACTGCTACATCTGTCACTGTTACAATAAAGTAACTGTGAAAAGTAACAGTCAAAAATAACGTCCAACGTTACTCACCTTTTATTGGTCACAGCCTGGTCACGGCTTCAAGCATGTCTCCTTACAGCTGTATTGCGAAGTCCCATTCATTCACTCGCACATGCGCGCACGCATCACTACACTATCGAAAGTCAGTGCAGCAAAACACGCATTCCTATTTGCTATAAAGTTAACAAGAGGCAGACAACGGATGACATGAGAAGACAATATATCTTCTTTTCTGAAATCTAGAGGAGTGAGTTTGACAAAACATGATCTGTCTGCCAAACCTCGACACAAACCGGTACAAGAGGATCGATTAAGTTAAATGAAGTAATGTTATGTTATCTATAATATCAATATGGAAAGTTAGCATACTAATTTATTTATGGTACAAGAAAAATTATACGGGTGAAACTTATAATAATATTGTAATGTAGGTAGCCCTGCACGATGTCCGAGTCAACGATTACCCCTGAGCAGTTGAATATGCTATATGACCAGATGACAGCAGCAGCTTAAACAAATACACTATATAGTAGTGTATTTGACTTAAAGCAATCTCCTACGGAAACGCTCTCACTTGGAAGACATAGTACTATCTGAACTTTGAAGGTAACGTTCTGTCTCTGTAAGCTGCTGCTGGTGACAGTTACCACTTTCCAGTTACTGTTTTCACTAGTATTTTAAAATGGAATGGCGTATGGCTTTTAGTGCCGGGAGTGTCCGAGGACAAGTTCGGCTCGCCCGATGCAGGTCTTTTTATTTCACTCCCGTAGGCGACCTGCGCGTCGTGATGAGGATGAAATGATGATGAAGAGGACACATACACCCAGCCCCCGTGCCAGCGAAATTAACTAATTAAGGTTAAAATTCCCGACCCTGCCGGGAATCGAACCTGGGACCCCTGTGGCCAAAGGCCAGCACGCTAACCATTTAGCCATGGAGCCGGACAGTACTTTATTCGTTTGTCGTTACTCGGTAACCTGTTATGTTTTGTCCTCATTACATTTGTAACAGTGATAGGCATGTAACTGTGACAAAGTAACTGCTACGTTATTTTTCAGCCATCTCTAAAGTAAATGAAGATACATCAAGTACGACTTTGTTAGATTATTTCTAATAAGTAGGCCTAAGTCTATAAAACCCTCAGAACCCTGCGACCGTTACAATAGTGACAGCCGACCGCCGCCCCCCCCCCCCCTCCACCTTCTGATTAGCACGGCTATCCAGTTGTAGTTCCTCATATACTGCATAGTAATCACCACCACCTTCCAACTTCAGCGACGACAAAAACTCATATGAATGAGTGCGACATAAACACGTGGCGTAAAACGTACCAGGCTGTTGAGATTGTGGTGATTATTGTCTTAAAGGGGAAGTAGAAATAGATGTCTGCATAGAGGACAGTCATTAGTTATCAGGACTGGACAAATACCAACGAGGAGTTGGTAACAGTAGCGTTCTGGTATTGCTGCTAATCTGCAATTCACATTTAACTGTGCAACCACGAAAGTTTGTTACAAGCGAACAATGGGTAACGGACCGCGACAGTTGGAGATGACAATGACTAGAACTGCCGAGGCAAGTTTTTTGAAATGGCTGCTGTATTAGGCTTTCACTCTCCTGTGCAGAACCGGTACCGCAGCTAAATCCAGTTTTCTTAAGATCTGTCTGCGATCTTTACTGTAGATCCAGGAAATTCTTCTTCAAGTTTGATATCTGACAGTGCAGATCTGTGGGACGTAGTCTATGTCCCACCCATACAAATTATATTGGTGTACCTTTCTTAAGATTTCGGTTTTGAGGCTGGAAATCTCGTTAAGTATTTTGATCATTATAATTTTAAGTGACGAATGGCCCGTAGCCTACAAGGCGACCGTTGCTTAGTCCGAGGGCCTACGAGGTGACGTGTGGTCAGCGCTACGAATGCTCTCGGCCGTTATTCTTGCCATTTTAGAGCCGGGCTGCTATCTCACCGTCAGATAGCTCCTTATCTTTCCTCACGCAGGCTGAGTGGACCTCGAACTATCCCTCAGAACGACGTAAAATTCCATGACCTGGCCGAGAATCGAACCCGAGACACGTGGGTGAGAGGCAGACTCGCTACCTCTAGAAGGCAGGGCCCGCGATGAATAATAATAATAATACCGAGCGAGTTGGTTGTGCGGTTAGGGTCGCACAGCTGTAAGCTTGCATTCGAGAGATAGTGGGCTCGAACCCCCCACTGTCGGCAGCCATAAATATGTTATTCCGTGGTTACCCATTTTCATACCAGGCAAATTTTGGGTCTGTACTTTAATGAAAGTCACGGCTGTAAGACCTATCTGTGTCAGTGCAACGTAAAGCAGTTGTAAATAATAATAATAATAATAATAATAATAATAATAATAATAATAATAATAATAATAATAATAATAATAATAATATCTTGTTTTCAGTTTGTTTTACGTCGCACCGACACACACAGGTTTTATATGGCGACGATGAGGTAGGAGTGGAAAGAAAGCGACCGTGGTCTTAATTAAGGTACAGCCCCAGCATCTGCCTGGTGTGAAAGTGGAAAAACAAGGAAAAACCGTCTTCAGGACTGCCGACAGTGGGGTTCGAGCCCACTATATCCTGAGTGCAAGCTGTTGCGTGCGTGACCCAAACCACGCAGCCTCTTTCTCAGTAATAATATCCTAAAGTTTTTCTAGATCCACGAATACAATCAAGACCCTCCTAGCAATATTTCAACGACTAAGCGAACAGCTATTAAAATCACTTACAATACAATGCTAATAGGGCTAATGCAATGAGTTAAAATGAGCATATAACCAGATATCTTAAAGCTTCCATCTGTGTGCCAGGAGATTAAAGAACACCTTCTTCCCTGGGGCTAAGTGATACTAGTTTGACCGCTTGAGTACAACACGTTAAGTATCAGTGATTTGCTGGGCGGATGGAACCCCATTATCAGAGCTGATCTTCGCCAATGATTCCTGAGTTTTCCGTTAGCCGGCCAGGTAAGTGAACTCATTATATCTCTACATTCTACGGAATGGCTTCTGGCAGGCTTTCCATTTCCAAACCATTGCGTTTAGCATAGAAATGTTGAAACGAGCTTTACCCCAGCAGCAAAGCGTTATATGTCATCATTTGCCTGCACATAGTAGCCGCGGCCATAAAAGCATAGAAATGTTGAAATGAACTTTTCCCCAGCGGCCAAGTGTTATATGTCATTACTTGTCTATACATGGTAGCTATGGTAGTGGTAGTGGTTTTTACTGTTTTGAGGGGGAGTGTTATTGTGGTGGAGGATATGTGTGGTGTGTGAGTTGCAGGGATGTTGTGGACAACTCAAACACCCAGCCCCCGGGCCACTGGAATTAACCAATGAAAGTTAAAATCCCCGACCCGGCCGGGAATCGAGCCCGGAACCCTCTGAACCGAAGGCCAGTACACTGACCATTCAGCCAACGAGTCGGACATCCGCCATAAAATACAGAAAAAATGAGCTTGGGTGGCTTCAGTGACTTCACAATGAGGTGAAGAAGTTTAACTTCGTCTCCTTGGCTGAATGGTCAGCGTAGCGGGTTTAGGTTCAGTAGGTCCTTGTTTTGATTCCCGCTTGGGCTGGGAATTTTAGCCGTAAAATAAATCCTGCGAGACAAAATTTGGACATTTCGGCGTCTCCAAAACCCGTAAAAGAAATTAGTGGTACGTAAAAGCAATAACGATATTATTAGGAGAGACATAAATGGTTAATGGGAGTCCAATATAAGGCAAATGTTTATCCTAGAATGTTACGTTGTAAACATTGAGATGGAGGCGTACATTAAAGATACTTTACTGCTCATAGCCAGTCGCATGTGGAAGACACGCACACAGGAGACAGCAGGTTATATTGTAATTCCAGGCAGAATGTTTCCTGTTCTCATTACCTGCGGTTGCTTTTTCTAAGTCCAGTCGTGAGTTCTTTCTTTCGCGGATCCTTGACCCTGCCTCGCATTACAGTCGCTCCATCGCGCTTTCAATCCATTGTGAATGCTTTTGTTACACTTGGTCGATTTGGTGTGAGATGAACTTTTCAACGGCTTTGAATTAAAAGAAGCGCTAATTGATGCCTTGGGAATGGAACCGCGCTATTAATTGCAATCCATCTTGTCATTCTAGTTTCTCCTTTCTCTCTTTTCTGTTCTACTCAGACTGTCTTATCTGATATTTCTTGGAACTTCGAAGTGAATTTAAGGTATGATTGCCATCCAGCCAGTATTTTACCAATCGGCCAGGTAAATTTAAATTCAGTCCCTGGTTTTAAAGCTCTCTCGTTTAATCTCTGTATTTCTGGACCTTACGGGCTCCCATTTGGGGAGTGTGGAGTGGCGGCCGTGGAATCCTTAGGGTTGCCTCCACCACCGTTGCACCGGCGCGTTAGAGACTGTTACAAATGCACCGATGGTCAGTTTCAGGGTTTTAAGGATTACACCGCTGGCTATATCCTGAATAGCCCAATGTTCTATCCTCAGTGACAATAAAGTACCAGTAGTTATTTCAATCAGTGTGTCACTCATTTTTACTAAATTTATTTTTATTAATGCATTAGGATAATTTTATTTATTTCAGGATTATTTTATATACGTTTCTTTTTCCTTTCATTTAATGTGTTTTCTAACTATGTGTACAGTTTAGTATTAGGCTATAGTGTATGTGTGTGTAATATGTGTAATATATTGTTAAAATGTATGTACATTATAATACATTGTCTGGCAGAATAGCAGGCTTATAAATAAATAAATAAATAAATAAAATAAATAAATAAAAATAAATAAATAAATAAATAATCATAATACTCAAAGAAGCACTCAGACAGTTTTTAGAGGGTGGGGAGAAGGGAGTAGGGGGTATGGTTGCCATGAAAACGTGGGCGTGCCCACTGCGGTTGCCATGGAGATAAGCCTCCTGACCAACTTGTGTTGCTTAGAGTTGCCAAACCTCTCCCTTCTGAGTTCTGTCTGAATGAACGAACAAGTGAGCTGAAAGCGAGGGGAAGGAGAAAAGAATGCAGGAACGTGGCAACACCGTGCAATGGCACGTGTAATGCCTCCAGCCCTATTTCTCAGAATGCTTCTTTTAATATTACGGGTATAACTGAATACGGTAACTAACTAACTAACTAACTAACTAACTAACTAACTAACTAACTAACTAACTAACTAACTAACTAACTAACTAACTAACTAACTAACTAAATAACTAACTAACTAAGTAAATAAATAAATAAATAAATAAATAAATAAATAAATAAATAAATCACTCTATTCACCACTGAGAGTAAGAAACCGTCTTCTAAAAACTTATATAAATTGCTAGTGGATTGACGTCGCATTAACTCATCGAATGTTTTCGACGACACAAGGATGGAAAAGGTCTACTATTGGGAAGGTAGCAGCTGTGGCCTTAATTAAAGTACAGCCCCAACATTTGCCTGGTGTGAAAATAGAATCCACGGAAAGCCGTCTTCAGGGCTGCCGATGGTGGGATTCGAGCCCACCATTTCCCGAATGCAACACGAATGATAAGTCGATGCTTGCGGGATTGATTTTCATTTTTTGCAATGTAATCTTGAGATAGATAGTTGATTAAATAGTTACTGTATTCGAATTTCGTTTGAAGAAGCCTATTTGTTCATAAATATAGAGTGAAGAAAGGTGGAAGAATTTCGAATTTGTAAAATTTTTTTAACAAGTTGCCTTACGTCGCACCGACACAGATAGGTCTTATGGTGACGATGGGATAGGAAAGGGCAAGGAGTGGGAAGAAAGTGGCCGTTGCCTTAATTAACTGTCTGATGTGAAAATGGGAAAACCATCTTCAGGGCTGCCGACAGTAGGGTTCGAACCTATTATCTCCCGAATGCGATATCACAGCTGTTTCGAATTATGCAGAATGTGAGATTGTGAAATTGAAGACCTCTGCCAAGTGTATTGCTGTTTTCCAGTCTCGTGTGAGGTAGGCCTATAAGGGAAATTCCACATTTTACCACGACAGTGAGAGACTATGCAAAAAGAGCTTCTTATCATTATAAAATGTAAGGTTTGGCTGTAAGTAAATACAAACTAAAGGAAAGTCGTTTCCGTACAGGTCTTGAAGGTCCTTGAGGGAGGGAAGGGAAAGGCTTCCATTAAGCCTATCCTTAACCTTGGCACTCGGTGGGGTAGAGTGGAACCTCGTTTCTTAATTTTTTCGACATCCTGAAGGGGACTCGAACCCCGTCCTTCCGGATGAACCGAGCACGTCTTTACCGCCTCGACTAGGCAGCCCTTTCGAGTAAGTCACTGCTGTAAATTTATGTTGAATAAAATCTGCTGTCCGAATATCTTAGACGTCTTCATATTATTACCGCAAAGCTGATCATCGGCGCAGTTCAATAACTTTCGGGTCGACGGATGGTGGATCCTTTGAAATTCCTCCGACCATCGGCGCAACTCAGTAACAGCTGCCTCCTCTTATTTGTACCAGAATCCTCATCTCTCTTATCCAACCTCTGTTACGTTAACTCTACATATTAATCGACACCACAGATCTCAAGATTAGAATGCGTCGTGGATGAAATGTGGCTCTCGGCCCACAAGTGGTCACTCCGACCGGCCAACCGAGTAGAGGAGGGATGGCCACGACTCTTCCGTGGCTCTACGCCTCTGTATTCGGGAGAATGAGAGGGGATGGTCCCCACCGTTGGCTGTCCTGAGAATGGTTTTCCGTGATTTTATAGTCTCCTAAACTAAGGCGAATGCCGGGACAGTTCCTAGTATAGGCCACGGCCGCTAACCTTCTCACCTTCTCCGCACATATCCTTCTCCGATATACGATAGACGGTGTCACCGTCTAGGCCTGGCTCTCCCTTCAGGGGAGGAATGAAAACATTTAGTAGTAGTAGATTAGGATATGTGAAAAGAGCTTCTTTTCACAGTTAAAATTGAGTTTGCGATGCCTAGGGCGTCTTTCATTTTCACGCCCTTCGTAATTCTTCCTGTTCTTTTGCAGATTCCTTCAGTCGTTGAAGGGCAATTTACCTTTAAAAACAATAATTGTCACGCCTACCCTTTCTTCCCTCACCCCTGCGAGTAGACCACAGAATACATTCCCGGTATTCCCTCCTGTCGTAAGAGCGTAAGAGACGATCTAACGGGACATTGTTTCCACCCAAATAATTCTCCTGTAAGTAAAAACAGAATAAACGTCAGATGCAAGAAGTCCCTTCGGTTGTCAAGTTGTGCTCAAATCCCAAGACACATGAATTCTAATAATAAGAAGTTTGAATGGAAATATTTAAAATATATATATGAGAAAGTGAGAAAGCTTGCTTTAGTTTCTCTCTAGTAACGGTTCGTAATTACTGTGGAGATTACTATCAGCCGTGTCGTTATCATTCGGCGTTGTACAAACCTTTCAGTCTAAGATACTGGCAAATAAGAATAAGAGAATAAGAAAAAACAAATTTTTGAACTATCCAGCATCCAGACATTCAGCCAATATTATTATCATTCTGTCTATTTTACATGTGTCTACATCATTATCTTAGCGTGTAAAATGGTTGTAGATGCTCGATAAGTGACTTTACAAGTTCTCTCTCTCTCTCTCTCTCTCTCTCTCTCTCTGCATAATCCCAATTTTCCCAGGCCCAGTGCAGATATCCTATCACTTCCCTTTAGGTCAGTGGGTCTCACTCAGCCTTTTGAGGAGAGACCGCAGCCCGATAAATTATTTTTCTATGTTTCTTGAGGAAGAGGCCCAGTCCCAGGAGATTTACTCCTAAACGTACAGCTTCATGGCTAAATAATTAGCGTGCTGGCCTTTGGTCACAGTAGCCCCGGGTTCGATTTCCGGTAGGGTCGGGAATTTTAACCATAATTGGTTAATTTTTCTGACACGGGGGCTGGGTGTATGTGTCGTCTTCATCATAATTTCATCCTCATCACGATGCGCAGGTCGCCTATGGGAGTTAAATCAAAAGACCTGCATCTGGCGATCCGCATTTGTCCTCGTACACTCCCGGCAATAAAAGTCATACGCCATTTCATTTTTTACTCCTAAATACGTTTCAAGTTTTTTTAAGTGCGTACAGTTAATTAAAGTATTAAAAATTAAGTATGATATTGCCTTCTCTTGTCATGAAGATTGCTGAGGTGGATGCATCACTAATTTTTGCGTTACAAACACCTTCAGTATGACGTTTCTTAATTTCAGAATTAAGCAAATTTCCTTGTTTTCTATTTATTTCAACCAGCGGCGGCCAGTCCATAAGGTCACAGGGTCACGTGCCCTCCCAGTAAACATTTAACATCTTAATTTGTTACTTCTCAGTACGTCATAGACGGTGGTGGAAGAAAACGTGAACCCGATATATAAGTGTTAGAGGGTTGGTCATGCTGATAAATAATTTGAAAAAATAATTATATATCTCGTGCCGTTGGCTTTTTATCAGCTGCTAAATTAGCCAAGCAGATCGCTTCGCGGGCGAATTCAAATGGCTTATGCGCGGCGGTGTCGCTGAGGTGGATGATCACTACTTGTTGTGTTTGGCAGAAATGTACTGGAGTTAAAGATCGGTGTCATAGTTTTCCATTTTCACGCCAGGAAAAAGCTGGGGGTGTACATTAATGAAGCCACGATAGCTTCCTTCCCACACCTACGTCTTTGCTGTCCCGATCAACGCCATAAGAACTATCTGTGTCATTGCGACGTAAATAAACAGATTCGAATAAATTTAGGATTTAGTAGTTACGTATAAACAAAACGTTTAGTGCATGTCAGGGCGATATGGAAAGCTGCTTCAAGCCAGTCTACGGACTGATGTGTGATGACTGAAACTACTATATGTCAACCTTTCATGAACGCTAAACGTTGCTTTAATGATAATTAATTAAACACCTAGATAACGTTGCAGCTTTATAAGCTGTTGACTGAAATTCTTGTAAAGAAATTCGATGTTAAAGCCCACTGGGCACACCGTTCCTTGAGTCCTTTGGGGAGCATCAGCTTCTCAACACTCCCCTACGTTCTTTCCATGATGGAGAATAAATTGCTCCTCTTTGTATTCGTTCCCTCCCTTCCACCAAGAAACTCTCTTTCTTTTATACCTTCTCTTCACTCTGTTGCATTATCATAGTTCCCCTTCCACGCAATGTTTCATTCGGTGAATAAGCTTTGACACAAGCACTCGGTCTAACTCTACGAAAGAGGGTTCACTAAAGAAGTGCAAGACATATTTTTTCTTGGCGAATTTCCCCCATGAAGACGACGAAATTCAGAACATTATCATTCCCTTCCCACTCTGTGTGTGTCGCCACACTTACCACGTGTTTTATTCTTCAGTGTCATTCTATTGATCTGTACAGTGAGCACAGATTCATAGTCTAAAACAGATTAAACTCAGAAAATGAACAAAACAGATATCACAAACATACGAGAGCCAGAGGTGCCAACTACTACGGATTGTCCGTAATTACAGTATTACGGATTTCGCCTCACGATTACGATCAAAGAGGACATTATTACAGAAAAGCGACTTTATCACGAAAACAAACTTTCTGCGACAAAAAAGAAGGAAGAAAGTAGAAACACGTTTAGTTTTTTCGAGCATTACTGCTGAACCTTACTCGTTTGTTTCAATGCTTGTGAGTTGTCAACTAAACTTCTTCGATCGTCAGTTCCTTTTGATAGCCGTGAGCGTTGTGAAATTCATTGTGAATGAAGGAACTCTACTCCGCTCTTCTCTGCTATAGAACCTTAGTTAATGTTGTACAGTTGGACCTCGATATCTCGAACCTCCAATACTCGAATTTTCATTTTCTCGAAGTAACTTAAATTTCCCGGCCGTTTGTCCTATACTTCACGTGTATTTATTTCTCTATTACTCGAAATTCGGTTTCACGAATTTCTCGATTTCTAGAAGCAAATATTTCCTCTCTTGAAGCAAACTCGAATTTTGTGCAACCTTAACTGTGCAATGCGGCATTTGTGATTTGTGAGGAACAGTTAACAAGTAAAGAAAGGTTTACAGTGATGCTGGGAGATAACATGACGGGAACCAAAAAACTAAAAGTTCTATTGATCGGAAAGTCGGCGAAGTCTCGCTGATTCTCGGGTGTGAATTAATTACCGGTCACGTACGAAAGAAGTCGCGGATGACAAGCTCCATTTTCGAACCTCGGCTGTGTGGTATTGACGAAAAGTTTCAACGTGAACCGTTAACGGTAAGAAATAGAAGAGACTAACGGATTTTTTCTAAAGGTATTAACCGTGGTATGTTTCTTGTTTCAGTACTACTGTATGTGTACTGTATCCTGTCTTTTTTAAAAATCCTTATCCAGAGCCAAAATCTGCTAAAACGTCAATTTAGAAGTAGAGCCGTACGGAGTATAGGTTTCATGTTCGTCACAGCTCCCTCTGTGGATCAGTGGTAGAGTGTTGGCCTCTAGAACCCAGCACAGGTAGTCGGATTTTTGAAGGGTGCAAAAAACTGCGTTCGGCACTTAAAAGATCTCTGGTGACACATTTGCCTTTTACCCGACAAAATGAATTAGGCGTGTAAGGCATGGTGAGAAGTAGTGAAGAAGTTTGCCGTTGCTTTCTTCACGGACACTATGAGTACCGGTAGCACTTTTCTTAACATCCAGGCACATTAGTCGTTCTCCACAACGCATACTTCAGCAGCTTCCATATTGCCATAGCCATTGATGAGACTGAGTCCGGTTCTTTGGCTGAATGATTAGCGTGCTGGCTTTTGGCCCATGGGGTCCCGGGTTCGATTCCCGGGCGGGTTGGAGTGGGGGAGTTTTAAACTTCAATAGTTAATCCTGATGGCTCTGAGGCCGCGCTTGTGCGCATTACAACATTACCTAGAATTCATCATCGGTAGGGGCCAATTCTCGCAGATGCGCAGGTCGCCTATGCGGCATTAACTCGAAAGGGTTGCACCAGGCTTCTTCGGAGGCCACACGTCATTACATGAGACTGAGACTTTGGTGGAAGCTACATTTTGTTCTGGCATCAATCTAGAAATAAGCAACAGACCTTTTTGACAAATAAGAGATTTAATAGGCTGCATGTGTTACCGGTTTGTTTAGCCTCTAGGTCCATTCTTTGAATTTTAGGACGAGTGGTGGTGATTATTGTTTTAAGAGATAGGACAAAAAGTCAAGTATTCTCTATATAACACTAAACCGAGAGAAAAATGGAAGGAGCTCGACACTTCGAAATATGAAGGTATCGGCCAAAGAAAGACAAGGGCCACGAAGGGCGTGAACATAAATGACTCAGTTAGGCCTCGCGAGCCTAATACTGTCGGGGTCGGGAAAGAACAAGAGGTGACCAAGGGAGGTCGGATAGGAAAGATGAAAGTGAGGAGCCTGGCACAAGTAAGTGGAAGCAATGCCGCGACTTAGCTAAGGGCCCCGTGGTCACCAACCCACGCTCCCAAATTAAGAGCCCCTGGGGCCTCTTTTAGTCGCCTAAAAGGTGATACCATGGGTGTTATTCTATCGCCCCCACTCACAAGGGGAAATTATAGGACGATTTTCTTCCATGGTTATGGTTAATTTTTGCTGTCAGCTTTACGTCACGCCGACTCAGACAGCGGCGATCTTACAGGTCTGGGAAGAAAGCTAATGTGGTCTTAATTGAGGGATACGGAGCGAGTTGACCATGTGGTTAGTGTCGCGTAGGTGTGAGCTTGCATTCGGGAGATGAGATGGTGGTGGGTTTGAATTCCACCTTCGGCAGCCCTGGAGATGTTTTTCCATGGTTTCCCATTTTCAAACCTGGTAAATGCTGGGACTATACCTTAATTAAGGCCACGGCCGTTCCTTCCTAGCCCTTACCCATCCTTGCGTCGCCAAAATCCTTCGATGTGTTAGTGCGACGTTAAACCACTAGCAGAAAAAAATAAGGTGCAGCCTGGTGTGAAAATGGGTAACTAAGGGAAAGCATATTCTGGGCTGCCGACATTGGGGTTCGAAACAGTTCTCCTGAATGCAAGCTTATAGAGCTTCCATGCAGTCGAATGAATACGACAGTTGCTTATCCAATGAACTGTATGTATGTCCACATGCAAAGACAAGATGCTCCGCCTATTTATTTGCATCAGTGGCGTTACGTTAGGGCCTGAAAGGTCTGCAATGCAGGCGGGCCCGACGGTTAAGGGTGCGCAGTTTCCCAAGAAAATTAAATAAACGAATAAATAACTTGACACGAATGCTATACTGTGCGAAAAAGGTGACTTCGTGATGCGTTTGTAGAATGGAGCAAAAGGTTTGTTATTACAGTGCGTTGTAGAGTAATTGCCTGAAAATTATTATTATTATTATTATTATTATTATTATTATTATTATTATTATTGTGTTGAGTCTACCTCTCGTAACACGAGCGCCACGCTCTCTCACAATTATCTGCGCCAATTTATTATTAAAGAAACAATAAAAATTGGTGTCGGCCTCTTTTAGTGTAGTGGTTAGTGTGATTAACTGTCACTTGTGGAGGTCCCAGTTCAATTCCCAGCTCTGCCACGAAATTCAAAATGGTACGAGGGCTAGAACGGGGTCCACTCAGTCTCGGAAGGTCAACTGAGTAGAGGGGTGGGGGATCGATTCCCACGTCAGCCATGCTCGAATTGGTTTTCCGTGATTTCCCACTTCTCCTCTAGGCAAATGCCGGGATGGTACCTAACTTAAGGTCATGGCTGCTTCCTTCTTTCTTCCTCGCCTGTCCTTTCCAGACTTCCCATCCCCTCCACACAAGGGTCCTGAACAGCATAGCAGGTGACTCTGCCTGGGCGAGGTATTGGTCCTCCTTCCAAGTTGTATCCCCCGACCCAAAGTCTCACACTCCGGGACACTGCCCTTGAGGCGGTAGAGTCCCTCGCTGAGTCCAAGGGAATAACCAACCCTGGAGGGTAAACGGATTAAGAAAGAAAGAAAAATTGGTACCAAAATATCAAATTTTACACCTAATTATTCCTGTTGCTGTTTCTTCCGTAAAACGATCGTTATCGAAACTGAAACATAAAGATTTAGCTCCGAAATGGTAGACCGAAAACAGACTCTGTGAACTCAACATCGAATGTGTCATCCATGCATATCATTGAAATCGTCAATGTCTTTGCTTCTCAGAAAGTTCGCTGCACCGTCTAGTTTTTTTTTAAATAATAAATTGTGAGTGCAGTAAATTTAAAATATATAAAGACAAAATATGAGAACATGTATTTATTTACGTTGTATTTCAATCCCTACAAGGTATTTAACATTCAAAATAAAATCTGTTAATAAATTAAATAGTTTTGTAATCTTATTGTAAGGCCTTTGCTAGCGGCTTTACGTCTTACCGACACAGACAGGTCTTTTTTTTTTTTTTGCGTCGCACCGACACAGATAGGTCTTATGGCGACGATGATATAGGAAAGGCCTGGAAAGTGGAAGGAATTGGCCGTAGCCTTAATTAAGGTACAGCCCCGGCATTTGCCTGGTGTGAAAATGGGAAACCACGGAAAACCATTTTCAGGGCTTCCGACAGTGGGACTCGAACCCACTATCTCCCGATTACTGGATACTGGTCGCCCTTAAGCTACTGCAGCTATCGAGTTCGGTACAGACAGGTCTTATGGCGACGATGGGATAGGAAAGATCTAGGAGTTGAAAGGAAGCGGTTGTGGCCTTAATTAAGGTACAGCCACAGCATTTGCCTGGTGTGAAAATGGGAAACTACAGAAAACCATCTTCAGGGCTGCCGACAGTGGGATTCGAACCCACTATCTCCCGGATGCAAGCTCACAGCTGCGCGCCCCTAACCGCACGGCCAACTCGCCCGGTGTAGGCCTTTGTATGCTGTAGTTAAATGTATATGTGTTAATGTCAGGATGTATACAGCTTCTTGGAGGGGGCCTCATTTTCTTTCGTGGAGGCGGGCGGGTATCATATTCCCAACGCTTTGGTTAACATCAGGATTAAACGCTCGTGAAAAATAGCTACACGGTCCGAACTTTGCTGCCAGTTCGCTCGGTAGGTTTAGAGGGATGGTTCAATATTTTAATTCGCCTTATCATCACGACCAGGTTCTCTACCTCCAGTTTTATCTCAGCCTCAATCGTCTAGTAGGATTTAGATCCCTGACAGAGTTAGATATTGAGCTCCAGATTGACACGCTTTGACACGTGCTCTGACCAATCTTTAATACAGTGTTGCCACAGAACACGAATGAAATTATCCTAACATTACCAAAATTTTACCCTAAATTACCCTAGGTATAAAAAAGAATAACTTCAAATCATTTACAATTTATAAATTTCATTGTGGGGTTCCGTATTGGCGTTAACTCAACTTTGGTTTTAAGAGAGTATTTCCAGCTTCCAATACTTTTAGTGTCTAATTTACGATTACATAAACTTAGCTTCTCGTCTAATTTTGGACTTAACTTATCATCTAATTTGTACCGGTACAGGTTTCGTCCCTATTTGTGGGACATCTTCAGCTATAAAGCGTGCAATATAAAAACTGGCACAGGCAATAAAACAATAGGTGATTTAAAAATTGTTTAAAATGTGTTCAGCACTGGTAAAATGTTTGGTTGAGGCCACCTAGGCGAGGTATAGGTCCTCCTGCACTATTGTATCTCCCCGACCCAAAGTCAGTAGAGGTAGGGTCCCTCACTGAGTACGAGGGGAAAATCAACCCTGGAGGGTAATGGATTAAGAAAGAAAGAAAGAAAGAAAGAAAGATTAGAAATATTTGATCTCTTTGTGAGTGTTAACGAACCTTAATCTCACGGTATGCAATAATTACACTTTCGTCTCTCCTTATCAAATCACCAGACACGATAAATGCAGTTATTCATACGAAACATGGTGTTGAGGACTGTGTACAATTTGATCGCTAAATAAAAAACAAAAAAAAACCTTTTGAAGCAGAACTGGAAATATAACTAGAATATTTATTATTATTATTATTATTATTATTATTATTATTATTATTATTATTATTATTATTGCTGCTTGTTTACCGTCGCACTAACAAATCGAAGATTTTCGGTGACGGACGAAGAGGAAAGGGCTAGGAGTGGGAAGGAAGCGGCCGTGGCCTTAATTAAGGTACTGCCTCAGTATTTGCCTGGTGTGAAAATAGGAAGCCACAAAAAATCATCTTGAGGGTTGTTGAGGGTGGGATTCGAACCCACTATCTGCCGAATGCAAGTTGGCAGCTGCGTGACCCTAACCGCCCAGCCAAATCGCTCCGTTTTAATTTTGTATTTGTAGTAAAATAATAATTTCGTAAGCAATTTCCTTTTTTCGTTTTCAGAGCTTCTAATTTGTACATTGTTTGAGCCCCACTGTTGTCATCCCTGAAGATGGTTTTCCGTGGTTTCCCATGTTCAAACCAGGCAAATGCTGGGGCTGTATCTTAATTAAGGCCACAGCCGCTTCCTTTCCATTCCTAGGCCCTTCCTATCCCATCTGTGTCGGTGAAAGCCATTCTAAAAAAGCAATACATTATAACCCTAAAATTACCCTAAAAAGAACCTTACCGTAAGGAGTACAAAATTACCCACGTTTAGTGTAATTACCCTGAAAGTGGCAACACTGCTGTAATGCATGGTGGCTGCTTCCTCACATGACAACGTTCGGTTGAATAATCCCTCATGGATAGCTGTTTACTTCCTCACTAAAGCAGGCTCGCCGGAGAGGGGGTTTAGATCAAGCGGCCACTTCTCACGTTTTCAACGGATAAAGCCAGCACGCTTCTATCATTGTTTAGAAAATACAGCGTGCATTGTCCGGCGCTGCGGGCACGTTCTATGTTACTTAGCAATCAATGTCGTTACTCGAGCCACCTTTGCATACAAATAAGGTTACTTGTGTGGTATTATGTTCTCTGCTGAGAACAAACAACAAGGCTTCGCTCACTGAAGGTGTTGCGTGGAGGACCACGGAGAACTCTTGCAAGAGAGGATTCTGTCAGCAGCCCTGAAGATGGTTTTCCGTGGTTTCCCATTTTCACACCAGGCAAACGCTTGGGTTGTTCTTTGAATTAACGCCTCGTTCGCTTCCTTCCTAATCTTATCCTTTGGTCACGATAGGATCTATCTGAGTCGTTGCGACGTAAAATCAGTAATAATAATAATAATAATAATAATAATAATAATAATAATAATAAACCACGAACGTACCACGCTGGCGTAGCAGGCGGGAGAGGTGATACACGTGGCGCGTCCCAGGTGGCGGATAGGGGGGTCCTAACCGGCTTGCCGGCGGACTTGAGGGAAATAAAAAAAACCTCTCGCGGACCAAACACACAACCCCCTGTGGGTGGGGGTCGCAGACGAAGAATACACCTACGGTATCCCCTGCCTGTCGAAAGAGGCGGCTAAAAGGGGCGACCAAGGGATGATTGTCTTGGAACCATGAAACTACTTGTGATTAGTACCACCATGCGGAGAACACCATGGATCGCTTTTACTTGCGCCTAGTACCACTATGTTAGGTACCAAATAGGTTTTTGATTAGTAGCAATCTGGAGCACCGTGCGGTCAGGCTTTTACGGTACCGTGATTAGTAACACTATACGAGCGACACCAGGGTTCTGGCTTGCCTATGATTAGTAAGCACTATATAAGGAACACCACGGCATAGTACGAGTCCCTGTGGTTATTACACTTATGTGGTGAAAACCATAGGTTTGCGTTGCCTGTAAATGGCGCCGCTATGTGTGAAACACCATAGGTCTGTATTACATGTGCGAATTTCATTACCTGTGAGTAGTACCATAATGTGTGGAATACCGCGAGTCTACGATACTTTTGATTAGTACCGCACCATGTCAAATACCATGGTTCTACTTCCCAAGCGATAAGTACCATTATGAGAGGCCGATGACCTATATTTTGGACCCCTTTAGCTTGCAAGCATCATCGATTCATTATTGAGCTATAGAAGCAGTCCCTTGGTCAGTATTACTATTGTTTTCCGTCAGTTTCTGAGACTGAGGCATTGCGGGTCGGGTCCACTGATTGTTTTAACTTTATATCCATCCGTTCATTTTTCGTCCTCACGCTTTGAATTCTGGTCAGTGGAGGATTTTGGATTTTTATTTTGTCATTGTATTTCGTTTCATTTCGTGCCATCAGGGGCCGATGACCTAGATGTTAGGCCCCTTAAAACAACAAGCATCATCATTATCATCATCATCAATAATAATAATAATAATAATAATAATAATAATAATAATAATAATAATAATAATGTCGGGCTCATTGGCTCAGACGGTTGAGGCTCTGGCCCCAACTTGACAGGTTCGATCCTGGCTCAGTCCGGTTGTATTTGAAAATGCTCAAATACATCAGCCTCTTGTCGGTAGATTTACTGACACGTAAAAGAACTCCTACGGGACTAAATTCCGGCACCTCGGCGTCTCCGATAACCGTAAAAGTAGTTAGTGGGACGTAAAGCAAATAATAATAATAATAATAATAATAATAATAATAATAATAATAATAATAATAATAATAATAATAATAATAATAATAATAATAATAATAATAATAATAATAATAATAATAATTGTACCGGGCGGTACACCTCTATACCGTTTATTTAAAAGTTGCGCCAGTTGAAACTCCTCTTCTGGAGGAAGGTTGAACTTTATCTACTCTATTAATTCTCTACTTTCTCAGAAGATGTCACCACGTGGAAAATTTTGAGTTTTTGAACTGTGTCACTTTTGATGTGTTTTTGTTTCGCTTGAAGTAAGAAGTGTGAACTTTCTCTTCTAGAGGACACTACTGAAGATCAACAATAGTGCACCCTAGTGCGGAGTCAAAGAACTATTTTGTTGGAGAAATTTTTATTTCAAAAGTTTGTGTTTTGTTAAATTTCTTTCTGTTATTGTTTAAGTTGGCTGTATACCCCTCTTTTTCCCCTTGGTTTAGATTTATCCAATCCTGAATTTCTTTTAGTAATTTCTGACCAATCTGGTGTATCTTCCCCCAACTTGTATCTGTTGCGGGGTCCTATCCAATAAAAACATTGTGGGCGGGTGTTTTCATTCCCCTAACGCCTAGAAACTTCCGCGAGAGTATATAAACTGCTGATTTTAGGGTCTCCGGGCCACTTCTGTTCCATCTTTCAGTGTATTAAGTACATAGCAGGAGGCGGGAAGCGCCTCTTTCTTCGGCAGCGGTCAACAATAAGGTAATGGCCGATTAATAAAGTCTTTCTTTTCTTGCTCAGCAGTTTAACTTTCGGGGCGGGTTCTAAGCGTTCAACCATGTAACCTTTTCCTAAAATGTAAAAACAACTGGTATCTATTCTATTTTAAAACGACATATCGGGATAGAGAGTGCTTAACCCTCTCGAACTCCCACTCACATCGTCTTGAGGTGAACTTATTCTCTCAACCAATTCTTCTGTAATGTAATGTAAATTGCTATTAAGTCACCTCTGTAGTATGGGATTAGCCCTTGTAATAACGGCCTAGTGCCAAAGTAGGTTTTAAAATCAAAGTGTATTAGGAGTGCAAGTTCGCCTCCTCTCAAATTGTGATTTTAGAGGTCATGTATTAACCTTCTTTTCATTTAATAGACCTCAGTAGATTGGGTATTTTACCCCTGTGTTTATGTCCGTTGAGGACAACTTGAAGGTTGAGTTTGGTGTGGCCTGAGAGAGGCTTAAATTAAAGAGCGTGTGGCTCTTTTGGAAACGGAGTGTTGTGTGCCTCGAGGAGGCTTAACTGTGTAATTTGGAGCAAGTGCTCCAGGGTTTGATTGGGGTCTTCTGCCCCTTTGTTAAAATTGGTATATCGGAAAGTTGGGCTAGTTGCTCAAAAATTGTGAACTCAGGGCTCGAAGCCCAAACTCTGTAACCCCTGTAATTGTACATTTCAAATTGTGTTTCGGCTACTAAGTACCTGTTCTTTGTTATTACTTAATATTGAAAAGAAAATATAACCTTGTTAGATTTTAACATTAACTTTGATTCCGTAGTTTGAAACCCATTCACGCCCGCACCTTCTTACACCTCTACCTACCGCTAAAACACGGTAACAAGTGGTAGGTAGAGGTGTAAGAAGGTGCGGGCGTGAATGGGTTTCAAACTACGGAATCAAAGTTAATGTTAAAATCTAACAAGGTTATATTTTCTTTTCAATATTAAGTAATAACAAAGAACAGGTACTTAGTAGCCGAAACACAATTTGAAATGTACAATTACAGGGGTTACAGAGTTTGGGCTTCGAGCCCTGAGTTCACAATTTTTGAGCAACTAGCCCAACTTTCCGATATACCAATTTTAACAAAGGGGCAGAAGACCCCAATCAAACCCTGGAGCACTTGCTCCAAATTACACAGTTAAGCCTCCTCGAGGCACACAACACTCCGTTTCCAAAAGAGCCACACGCTCTTTAATTTAAGCCTCTCTCAGGCCACACCAAACTCAACCTTCAAGTTGTCCTCAACGGACATAAACACAGGGGTAAAATACCCAATCTACTGAGGTCTATTAAATGAAAAGAAGGTTAATACATGACCTCTAAAATCACAATTTGAGAGGAGGCGAACTTGCACTCCTAATACACTTTGATTTTAAAACCTACTTTGGCACTAGGCCGTTATTACAAGGGCTAATCCCATACTACAGAGGTGACTTAATAGCAATTTACATTACATTACAGAAGAATTGGTTGAGAGAATAAGTTCACCTCAAGACGATGTGAGTGGGAGTTCGAGAGGGTTAAGCACTCTCTATCCCGATATGTCGTTTTAAAATAGAATAGATACCAGTTGTTTTTACATTTTAGGAAAAGGTTACATGGTTGAACGCTTAGAACCCGCCCCGAAAGTTAAACTGCTGAGCAAGAAAAGAAAGACTTTATTAATCGGCCATTACCTTATTGTTGACCGCTGCCGAAGAAAGAGGCGCTTCCCGCCTCCTGCTATGTACTTAATACACTGAAAGATGGAACAGAAGTGGCCCGGAGACCCTAAAATCAGCAGTTTATATACTCTCGCGGAAGTTTCTAGGCGTTAGGGGAATGAAAACACCCGCCCACAATGTTTTTATTGGATAGGACCCCGCAACAGATACAAGTTGGGGGAAGATACACCAGATTGGTCAGAAATTACTAAAAGAAATTCAGGATTGGATAAATCTAAACCAAGGGGAAAAAGAGGGGTATACAGCCAACTTAAACAATAACAGAAAGAAATTTAACAAAACACAAACTTTTGAAATAAAAATTTCTCCAACAAAATAGTTCTTTGACTCCGCACTAGGGTGCACTATTGTTGATCTTCAGTAGTGTCCTCTAGAAGAGAAAGTTCACACTTCTTACTTCAAGCGAAACAAAAACACATCAAAAGTGACACAGTTCAAAAACTCAAAATTTTCCACGTGGTGACATCTTCTGAGAAAGTAGAGAATTAATAGAGTAGATAAAGTTCAACCTTCCTCCAGAAGAGGAGTTTCAACTGGCGCAACTTTTAAATAAACGGTATAGAGGTGTACCGCCCGGTACAATAATAATAATAATAATAATAATACGGTAATAGCAATAATGAACATAGCAATGATATAAGTTTATTGGCATGAAGTCGGTACCCATTTTTTTCAATTTGCTTTACGTCACACCGCCACAGACAGTTCTTATGGCGATTATGAGATAGGAAAGGACTAGGAGTGGAAATGAAGCGGCCGTGGCCTTAATTAAGGTACAGCCCCAACATTTACCGGGTGTGGAATTGGGAAACTACGGAAGACCATCTTCAGGGCTGTCGATAGTCGGGTTCGAACCCACTATCTCCGGAATACAAGCTCTCAGCTGCGCGCCTCTAACCACACGGCCATCTAACTCGGTTCTTCAATTCTTCGGCGGTGGATGATAATCATACCTTTTCTGACATGTGTTACGAGAATGCTGGTGTATTTAGATTCAATAGAAAATGCACATTACGTAATAAAGATGATAATTTTTTCTTCTTCTTTTCTTCTGTTTGTTGTCGGCGGCAACGTACAGTATATGTCACGCCGTTGCTGAACACCAACGTATGCGAAGGTTGCTGCTTAAAGAGAAATGTCAACGAAGGATGCGAACAGAAGTCAGTGCTATCGGCTCGTCAACGCCGGATACGATCTGCTAGTTTTTATGTAGAGAGATTGTCCCCCAGTTACAATCCATCGCGACGTACCTACCTAGGCAATCTGCTCGACTTGAACATACTTGTTAGACGAAGCGCGTCTTATTGAACTGGCAGCTGCAAATCCTGAAACAAGACTAAGACCATGTATCAGTTTATGAGATCATAAAAGATGGATGTCTAGTATATGGGCCTGAGAGGCGGACCCGACGTTTGCTGTACCATTGAAGGTTAATTACACATTTGATTTGTGTGTTGACCTTGAAAAAGCTTTAGTAGCTATTACTCTTTCCGTTCTGTTCCGTGGAACAGGTGGTCAGGTGCAAACGTACGGTACTTGCTGGACCCCGTGGTGCACAAAGTGGCTTCTATTGTATTCCAGTCAGGGCGGGCAAGTGAAGCGATCCGCCTCGCGAGAAATTTGTTACGCAGAAAGAAGGGAGGAAGGAATATAGACTAGGCTTGATGAATACTGTATGGAGTTCAAAGGTAGATTATTATTATTATTATTATTATTATTATTATTATTATTATTATTATTATTATTATTATTATTATTATTATTATTATTATTATTATTACCGGGCGAGTTGGCCGTGCGTTAAGGGCGCGCAGCTGTGAGCTTGCATCCGGGAGATAGTGGGTTCGAGCCCCACTGCCGGCAGCCCCGAAGATGGTTTTCCGTGGTTTCTCATGTTCACACTAGGAAAATGCTGGGGCTGTACCTTAATTGAGGCCACGGCTGCTTCCTTCCCAGTCCTAGCTCTTTCCTATTCCATCGTCGTCATAAGACCTATCTGTGTCGGTGCGACGTAAAACAACTTGTAAAAAATAAAAAATATTATTATTTTATGTCCCACTAACTACTTTTTACGGTTTTCGAAGACGCCGAGGTGCCGGAATCTAGTCCCGCAGGAGTTCATTTACGTGTCAGTAAATCTACTGACACGAGGCTGACGTTTTTGAGCACCTTCAAATACCACCGGACTGAGCCAGCATCAAACCTGCCAAGTTGGGGTCAGAAAGCCAGCACCTCAACCGTCTGAGCCACTCAGTCTGGCAGATTATTATTATTATTATTATTATTATTATTATTATTATTATTATTATTATTATTATTATTATTATTATTATTATTATTATTATTATTATTTACATCGAGCCAGCCAACTGTGGACTGCGGTTACACACACTACATGCCTCTCTTTCTTAGGTTTACCGCCTTTTAGTTTACACTGTAACCAAAGGTTTCTCAACCTAACGCTCGTTTTCAGCCGTTGTTTCACCGAGATGTTCCGCACTTTAGCAGGTTCTTTCTGTGGATCATCTCACAACCCCGCAACTTTCTTCTTAAATATGGTTCTCTCCATTATATCCTCTGGTCTTATATCATTTACCCACATGTCTTAGTGCACCTCCTTCAGTCAGCGTGGATGCCATTTCCATTTTTCCTTCAAAGTGAGCAGTTTGTGCGCCAGTTTCGTCGGGTTCATTGTCTTCAGGTGACCATAAAAGGTTAACCTTCGTTTTTTCATAACAGTGGTGATCTTTTTGACTCGCGCATACAGTTCCTTGTTTGATCTCAGCTGAAAGACAAAACCCTCGGACTCTTTCTTAGGACTCAAAATTCTTCTGAGGAACTTCTTTTCCTTTTTCTCAATCAAAATATCATCCATTTTCGCGAATGTTTTTCTCAGTCAAAATATCATCCATTTTCGCTAGTGTTTCTGCAGTGTAAAGACATGCCGGTCTGACTACTACGCAGTAGTGTCTCAGTTTTGCCTGGTAGGAGATGAATTTGGATCTGTAAGTATCAGAGCTTTTTTAAATGCCAATTCCATCTTCCGTGTTCTCTCCCCCAGTGCTTCCTTTTCCTTGTCATTTGGGGTAATGATCTCGCCAAGGTATTATTATTATTATTATTATTATTATTATTATTATTATTATTATTATTATTTTGTTGTCTTTTCTTCCCTTGACAGCCTGCTAGGAACCACGTGCCAGTTTCAGTTCCTCAGATTTTAATGTTTCCTCTTCCTTTCTTCCAGCACTCCTCCTTCATCCTTTCGGCGTGTTTCTTCTTTTTCTCCACAGACCACATACTGCCAGTTTTCTTTTCCCTTTCACCTTGGGATCCTTCCATATTTAACACTTTATTTCTAAAAATTCTTCTCATATTATTTCGTGCCAAATATTTTTTGATCCATTGAATCCAGGTTGCTGTTGACTTGGAAATACGTTACTGAGGATAGCAGCTGCCAGTGCTGGAATTCAAACCACGGATGTTTTTATTTTTATTAACACGGTTAACTACTAAGTTACTGGAATGTAACTTAAGCTCAGACGTTTGTTTCCTTTGCCATTACTTTTGCTTCTTAAGGAAATGTTCATAAAAAAGACGTGTTGAACTTTTGTGTGCGTGCTTCTTGAGATTAATTTTCTTGTGTTACGAGGAAGTAGTGTTTTTTTACTTGACTTCTGTAGAAACATTCTACAATTATACCAGAAGCATTTAGAAGCAAATTATGTTAATATCTCCGTAACATATTCGTTATTTAAGTTAAACCACTATGCAATATTACCGTAATAAATGTAATTATTCACGTTACTTTCTAAGAAGTTGTACTGTAATATCATTTTCACGAGCACTCTAGAAACGGAAGAAGTCTGATAACGGAAACTATTACTACTACTACTACTACTGGAATGTGTTTATTCCTCCCCTGAAGGGGGAGGCGGGCCTCATAGACGGTGACGCCGTCTCTCAGGCCGGGAGATTTGTTACGGTGAAGGAGATGCTCGGAGAAGGTGAGGGGGTTGGTGGCCGTGGCCTACACTAAGAACTGTCCCGGCATTCGCCTTAGTGCAGAGAATGGAAAACTACGGAAAACCATCCTCAGGACAGCCGACGGTTGGGGCCAGCCGTGAGGTCCAGCCCTGTCCCGTCTCCCGAATGCAGAGGCGTAGAGCCACGGTAGAGCCAGGCCACCCCTCCTCTGCTCGGTTGGCCGGTCAGAGTGCAGAACTCTTGGACCACGGACCAGCCGTGGCCACTTATGCGCCGAGACCCACTCTGCATCTACCGACCTAACGGAAAGGAATCTTCAGGATGTAGGTTCCGCGGTTTCAAAGATGTTTAAAGTATCTCTGACTTACTGAGTTACTGACTTATGAATTCCTGTGTTGGGTATTGATAAAATTTTCTTCATGCTGTATGTTTCAAGTTCCCTGTTTTATTTACGCCAGTGGAGTTCGGGTTTATCTGTAACAGTCAACACTCCACAAAAGACTGACATTGTCACAGCTGAATAGGCAGAGAACGGCATATTCTGCGCTGTTTGTTATTAGCGATAAACGCAAAATGCGACTTCAAGAATCACCGAGAAGTACGTGCACATTTTATCCATATAAGACTGATTTATGAAGATTACGAAATTTGTGAAAAACAAATTATTATTCTACTTTTTCCTGATAATGTTTTTTCTGTTCAACAAGTTTCTGAAGTGCACGTGAAGTGATATTACAGTACAATTTCGTCTTAGAAAGTGACGCAATTAATGATGTGCCTTGCATAGTGGTTTAACTTAAATAAGAAATATGTAAGGGAGATATTAAAATAACAAACCAAACCAAACCCCGTGGCGCAACAGCCCTGAAGGGCCTACCAAGCGACCGCTGTTCAGCCCGAAAGCCTGCAGATTACGAGGTGTCGTGTGGTCAGCACGACGAATCCTCTCGGCCGTTATTCATGGCTTTCTAGACCAGACCCGAACTCATACCGTCAGGTAGCTCCTCAATTGTAATCACGTAGGGTGAGAAGACCTCGAACCAGTTCTCAGATCCAGGTAAAATCCCTGACCTGGCCGAGAATCAAACCCAGGGCCACCGGGTAAGAGGCAGGCACGCTACCCCTACACCACGGGGCCGGCGTATTAAAATAATGTGTGTATGCATGAATGAATGAATGAATTGATTGATTGATTGATTGATTGATTGATTGATTGATTGATTGATTGATTGATTGATTGATTGATTGATCGATCGATCCTGGTTTTACGGCCAGATGCCGTTCCTGATTGCAACCCTACGTGGATTGAAGTTTGTACTATTCCGTGTTTCTGTGATAGTTTGTAGTGTGATTTGTTGCTTGTGGATGGAAGTATACATTGAGGCAAATACAAACACCCACTCCCTGGACCAAAGGAACTAACTACTGTATACGCAGTTAAACTCTCGACTCAGCTGGGAATTGAACTCTGTGAACCGAAGGCCAGTACATTGACCATTCATCGAAGGATGACGTGAAAATAAATACATTATATTGGCGGTATTAATCGTGAAGTCCGACTCATTGGTCAGCATTGAGGCATTTGGTTCAAAGGGTGCCGGATTCGATTCTCGGTCAGGTCGGGGATTTTCATCGCCTCTGATTAATTCTTCTGGCCCGGGGACTAGGTGTTTGTGTTCGTCCCAACACTTTCCTCTTCATGTTCAGACAACATACTACCAACCACCACAGAAACATGCAATAGTGATTACATCTCTCCATGGAGGGTTGGCGTCAGGAAGGGCATCCGGCCGTAAAACAGGGCAAAATCTACATGTGCTACACAGTTCGCACCCGCGACCCCACAGGTGTGGGAAACGCGGTTGAAAAAGAAAAAAAGAAGTAGAATAGTGAAGAAGAGTACTTTTTCAACAAAATGTGTAAATAGAAAGAGACAATGTTCTGTGGAGTTCTTTAGTTGGAAAAATAAATACACTGGGGGAGCTCATCTTAATTTGAAAAAGTGCTCATATCGGTTGATATCTGGCTTGCTGGCTCGTTTGCTGATCGCCTTCCTGCCCTCAACTATCAATATGCATTTGGAACTGGGTTGAATTTCTTAAAGATGTTTATAAAACAATTTTAAACGAAACGTTCACGTGGCAATATTTTCCGTAGCGCAGCACTGACTAAAGCATATCTACAGCTTATGAGGTGGTCAACTTGTTGGCTTGTTTGAAGTCAAAGTTCTGGAAATTTTAATGTGGATTAAGCTGTTCTTCTCGCAAGTCCTGTCAACTGTTCTTCATGGTCAGGTAAAGGTATACAGAGACCTTTGTTGTCAAATTTGTCACGGTCCAGGTAGTTATTGTTAAGAAAGGAACGTGATGGACACCTGTCCAAAGACATGTAACTTCTTCTTAGCCTGAGTGGCCGGTCATTTAACAAATGCAGTAGGTTGAACAAAAATCCTTCACAGCAAAGAGGATCTTTTTCGAAGAAAATTACCCATTGCATTGTGCTTATGATTATTGTCGTAAATCATTCGATAACTTTCACTGTACGCAGACGGCCTTGACCGCCAGTGGGAGATATCTTCTATCACTAGTGACGTCCTGTGCTATCCATAGTTTCCTTACGAACTGTGTATTGAGCCCTCAGCTCGAAGGCTGGTTGGATCTTTAACTACTCGAACACTTGTCATAAGTGGCCTAGGCGTCCCTGGAGGTACGTGCCAGGGAAATAACGAGTGATGTAGTTTCCCGTTGCATTCTTCATCGAGTCATAAGGTGCTATTACAGTACATGTCAGTCTGCCAACCCTACTGATTGTGAGAGGCATACAATAACCGACCCAATCAGTGGCTCTGTAGTGGCTGCCTGGCCGAGGCGTTAAAGGCGTGCTTGATTCACCTTGACCACGTGAAGTAACTTCACGATTTTATTCCCTTCCTTCTTTCCCGCGTCAAGAGTTTCTCATTGAAATGGTCAGCCTCTCAGTATACATCGGGACCAAATGGCCATAAAAGGAAATCCTCCTTTTTTTTTGATTGTCTGATAGCTTTTCATTTTTCAAATAAAGTTCTTTTCCTTTCATTCATTTTTCTTTTTCTTTGGACCAAGAATTTTTCCGAGTACTTTCATTTCCTTATGTTCTAATTCGTCAATTATCCCTTTTTTTCTTTAAGACGAAATATTCAGTTGCATACATGCACTCCGCTTTTATGACGGTGTTGTAATGATCAAGCTGTTTTTTTGTTTTCTTGCGATTGGCCTTACGTCGCACCGACACAGATAGGTCTTATGGCGACGAAGGATAGGAAAGGTCTAGGAATGGGAAGGAAGCGGCCGTGGCCTTAATGAAGGTATAGCCCCAGCATTTGCCTGGTGTGAAAATGGAAAACTACGGAAACAAATCTTCAGGGCTTCCGACAGTGGGGTTTGAACCCACTATCTCCCGGATGCAAGCTCACGGCCGCACGACCAACTCGCTTTTGTTAGGCCGCCTGGTGGCTATGGTCGTCAAGGTGCCAAGTCTATATAGTCTAACACCGTAGTTAGCGGGTTCGAGACCCATTGGTCGAAAAGAATTTCACCATCAGAATGTTGGCTGGCAGGATACGAGAGGTGGTGGTATACAATCTCTGATCACTAGGTTGCGTACCAAAAGCCTGGGTTAAATTCTAGAACTCTCCGCAGTGCTCCTATGAAGATTCGTTTGCACCCATTGAAGGTGGGGGGGGGGTAGAATAACATCCTCGGTATCCCCTGCCTATCCCTAGCTTGGGAGCGTAGGGTGTTGATCACGGGGCACTTGGCTGAGTCCTGTCATTGCTTTCACTTACTTGCGGCCAGGCTCCTTACTTTCATGTATACTATCCGACCTTCCTTGGCCACCTCTTGTTCTTTTCCGACCGCTACGGTATTAGATTTACGAGGCCTAGAGAGTCTTTCATTTCACGCTCATCTTGGCCCTTGTCTTCCTTTGGCCGATACCTTCATATTACGAAGTGTCTGACCCGTCCCATCTTCTCCCTCTGATTGGTGTTAATGGAGTATGGTTGCACATAACAATAATCTTAAAACAATAATCACCAACTCCACCCACACATAATTCGTCCGTCGGATGGAGACTTTAAGCCTTGAGCAGACTTCGTGGTGCTATTCGGCAGGAATAGGCTATATGCTGGCACCAGGCTTCGTCCTCTCTCTCTCCCTACTATCATTAATCACGTCATCCATTTCATCTCATTAACTCTTCTGATGATATTCACGTCGGAAGGTTATCCGGTGGTAAAATCTCGCTACGATGATTCATCTCACTTCATACCCCATTCCGTAGATATATATCTCTCTCTCACTCACTCTCTCTCTCTCTCTCTCACACACACACACACACACACATTGATTTATTGTTGAAAATCAACCAAAGATAAGCTAGTTCCATTTTGTGATCTTGCTTTGTTTGCTGTCTCAAAACCATTAGACTGAATTATTTCTCCGAGGTTCGTAAATAATAATAATAATAATAATAATAATAATAATAATAATAATAATAATAATAATAATAATAATAACATTGTTTTTACGCCCCACTAACTACTTTTACGGTTTTCGGAGACGCCGATATGCCTGAATTTTGTCCAGAGGGAGTTCTTTTACTTGCCGGTAAATCTACCGACACGGGGCTGATGTATTTGAGCACTTTCAAATAACCACAGGACTGAGCCAGGATTGAAGCTGCCGCCTTGGGCCCAGAAAACCAGCGCCTTAATATCTGAGCCACTCGGCCCAGCTAAATTATTATTATTATTATTATTATTATTATTATTATTATTATTATTATTGTTGTTGTTGTTGTTGTTGTTGTTAAGTATCCATAAACTCGATAACACTTTTTTTAAATGGTGGTAGTGATGGTACTGCTGCTAGTGCCGGATAGCATACACAAGTACATGGACCACATGGCTGAATATATTTCTAGTCCTGAGGATTTTTCTTTCAATCGTATATCCATATTCCACTGTTACACTACAGCAGACAGCTCAGTAACACTAATATGATTGATATGAAGTTCTAAGAGAAGGAAATATTATTTCATTTTTGGCAGAAAATATAACTATAGAGAATAAGAAAACAAATTATAGCCTACACATTGTATATTTTACTCAAACAAAATAAGGTAATATTTCTTAGTTCTTCATTAATAAATCATACCCGATCGTGCACCAAACAAGGTGTAATGGAGGATTCATCTTAGGCCTACCTATGTGTTGGGAATTCCAAGTTATGTTCGATCATGGATAAGACTGACAGTGTCAAAGCCTAGATAACCGAAAATGTGTTTCGAAAAAAGTGCATCGAAGTCCTCAAATATTCCAGTCGTCTACGAGCTGCCGCCTTAGATTTCCTTTTTTTTTTTTTTTTTTTGCTAGGGGCTTTACTTCGCACCGACACAGATAGGTCTTATGGCGACGATGGGATAGGAAAGGCCTAGGAGTTGGAAGGAAGCGGCCGTGGCCTTAATTAAGGTACAGCCCCAGCATTTTCCTGGTGTGAAAATGGGAAACCACGGAAAACCATCTTCAGGGCTGCCGATAGTGGGATTCGAACCTACTATCTCCCGGATGCAAGCTCACAGCCGCGCGCCTCTACGCGCACGGCCAACTCGCCCGGGATTTCCTATTTTATCAGCCAACCTTTCTCCGGTAAAATTTTAAACCGAGAGAGGCAAAGCTGTTGGTTAATACAAATGTAACTGTTATCTCAGTTTTCCTAGCTTTAAGCCGAGATAAAAGCTTTTAGTTCCTTTGGTGAATACGTGCTTAGGTGATTTACTGCACCCAAATGAAGGAACAACGAAGAACCGTGACGCGTCCTTCCTTCTTTAAATGTTCTTTTTTAAAATAGAAGAAACACGATGTCGAACGATCGGAACAGTTAGGTAAAATGAAAGGGTGGTAAATTGAATTACAGTATAATGAGCGGTTCCTTATTGTGTTCCCCTAATGGCACGAACTTCACACAACGGTAAGTGGTTTAGAAGCGGGATCGTGTAGTGCACGCGTGAACACTATTACAGATATAATTAGCATACAGGGGCTTATCTGGTGATGTGAATGACCTCTAGCTTGCTTCCGGGACTGACCAGCATTTACTCTTCTAGAAACAAGTACCTTGGAGAATATGGTTCCTTCTTTCTTGACTACTCCATTATGTTTTCCACGCGCATTCTACTAGAAGAACCTCTCCCGTCCCTCTTGGATGGGTACGGTAGAATACGTCCACAGTATCCCATGTCTGTCCTACAAGATACTAGAAGAGGACCTAAGGGATCACACCTTAGGAACTTCGAAATAGCGACAACAGGTCCCGTAACTGAGCCTACCATTATTTCCACTTCCTTGTAGCAGCTCCTCAGCTTCATCTTTGCTGCCCGACCTTCCTTGGTCAACACTTGTTCTCTTCCTACCCCGATAGTATTAGGTTTGCGAGGCCTAGGGCGTATCTTTCATTTTTACGTCCTTTGAGATTCTTCCCTTTCTTTTAGCGATGCTTCAGTCTTTGAAGTGGCGGGTCTCTTCGATTTTTCCTTCTAATTAATGTTGATAGAGGATGGTTACCCAGTTCTACTTCCTCTTAAAACAGTAACCCTTGCATTCGGGAGATAGTGGGTTCGAACCCTACTGGCGGCAGCCCTGAAAGTTTTCCGTGATTTTCCATTTTCACACCAGGCAAATGTTCGATTTGTACCTTAATTGAGACCACGGCAGCTACTTTTCCACGTCTAGCCCTCTCCTATCCCATCGTCACCATAAGACCTATCGGTGTTGGTGCGACGTAAAGCCAATTGAAAATTTAAAAAAGTAACCCCCTCTAACATTTCTACGAGAATCGGTCCGCAAGCTGTAGGGTTGAGGAGGGAAAGGTGAGGGGAAAGGGGGGGGGGGGGCGTGATGTTGGGAGTGATTAACGTCGTAAGGGGAAATGCAACGACGATAAAAAACGAAGAAGTTTGATCCTTTGAACAGTGTCACTTAGTATCAGCAAAAAAAAAGGGGCAAAATGAAGACTTCCACCGACCAACTGACTGCGTAGTTTGGGTCACGTAGCTGTCAGCTTGCATTCGGGAGATAGTGGGTTCGAACCCCTGAGGATGGTTTTCCATAGTTTTCCATTTCTCACACTAGGCTAATGCTGGGCCACGGTATATTTCTTCCCACCCCTAGCCCTTTCCTGTCCCATCGTCGCCATAAGACCTACCGGTGTCGGTGCGACGTAAAGCAAATTGTAAGACGACTTCCGAAGCTTCGCAAACTTAATTTCAGAAGAGAACAAGAGTTGACCAAGGGAGGCCGGATAGGAAAGACGAATGTGAGGAGGTTGGTACCAGTAAGTAGGGCAGCAATTAGCTAGTTCGTATCATGTAGCATGTCATTTCTCTTGTGATCTGTTAGTCTCCTAAAATAACTATATAAATACTCAGGAAATAGTCTCAGATTTATGACCATCGTTACACAGAGGAGATATCATTACTGGATTATTCATTAAAATTTTAAATCCTAATTATGTTAACTAGAAAAGACACTGATAATCTCGAGAGATTTTTTTATTGCGTTTACAATTAGTTTACGTAGCACTGACGCAGATAGATCTTATGGGAACGGTGGGATAGGAAAGGGCTATGACCAGGAAGGAAGCGACCGTGGCCTTTATTAAAGTACAGCTCCAGCATTTGCCTGTTATGAATCTCGAGATATATTCAGGTCAATTTTGCCCTATTTGGATTTCTTCTTCTTTTCCATGTGTTAGGTCAAGGGTCCCTTTATGGTTGTGCATTTTATCTCCATACCTTCATTGGACGTCCTATAGATGTGTTTTCGTTTGGTAGTCTTCCAGATTCCATCCCTTGAACGTGGCGTTTCCAGTGTTCTTGGTAATTATAGATATAATTAATTGTTGGTTTCACATGAAATTTCTTAACCAAATCTTCATGTCTTTCATGATCCAATTTTATATAGACTGCTGTTCGGAGCATGAATGCCATTTCACGTGCTGTAATTCTGGAAATGTGTTGAGTTCTTTTCGTCCATGCCTCGCGCTGCCGTAGCAAAGGCTTGGTCTGGCTAAAGTGTTTTAGAGATGTTAGCGAGTGTGCTTTTGGACAAGAGAAGGCTGGGCAATGTGACTTATAATTCATGTTTTTCTGATATATTTGAAATGAAATGGCCAATTTAAGTACATAAAAAATATAAAATTCTACATTTCTTTTCTTGCATCATTGTATGTGATATATTTCACATCTTTCGCCGCATAGGGTACACACGCAGTCGTTTTTTTACTGTATGATATCGTAAGATCGCACGTAATTTATGTTGAAACACGTGTATAGTTTCTCTTGTTTGCACGTGTCTGAGCTCTTGGTTTGCACCCTTCCATTTCCTCTCCATCATGGCGTCAGTTGAATAAAATAAGAGCCAGATTTCTTCAAGAATCTGTTTGCTTTGCCTTATATTTTGGAGATAAAACTTAAACGTCAAATCTTCAATGAAGAAACTCTTTAGCCTGTACATACACTCATCTGAACTGTGTATTGCTCTATTCAAATATCTTGCTTTGATTTTCTCAATAGTCCTTATAGGTCTATCAGCTAGAGATAATTTTTTCCATATTAAATGAATCCCATAATAAACATCCTGATTGCTGTTCATGTGAAAGTTTATGCAGGTCCTAAATTTTGAAAATTTGATGGCAGCAACCGCCTTTAAAAAAAATATCTAATCTGAAAGAGCTGGCTGGTATATTTGGAATACGTATAATTAAGAATTATAACTATTTATATTAATATTAAGATTATATTCTTTTGCGTTTGTGCCATGTGAAGCGATACAAATTGCCGTTGAACCTTAATATTTTACGAAGTCTTTTACTTCGCTTCCGCTGAAGAGAACACGTCTCTTCAAACGAATACCGTGTCTTGTATTTCGGTCCATGGGTGGGTAAATCGAAACATGAATGGAAGGTAGAATAATTTATTTTTAGTGTACAGACAATGACCTGCGATTGAAAATTACATGTTTGAATGTGCTGATGCCAACGCTGGTGATCAGAGAGCATCACGTACGGAAGTAATTACGTCATGTGCGGAAGATGGAGACCGATGCTGCACGTTTCCTGCATTGTTGTGACAGGAAGCTGACTGCATTATTGCACCACTTTCATAACTTCCTTTCATTACAACAAAATACTAGGAAAATGCTATTTCCATCACTGTTGTTTTTCACGTAGAATAGTTTGTAGTTTTGAAGCCGTACTCGGGCCTGTGACATACAAAAACGTAAATGTTTTATAATCGAAATAATTTCTAGCGAGCACGTTAGATGACCGTGTTCAATATATCACTGTCAAGAGGAAGGACCGGTGTATCCAGCAATACGTGTCTGATCTTCGCATGGCGTCATCGGGTAATTCAGTAGCACCGCCATTTTAAGGTACTAACATGATAGTGCCATGCGGTCAACATTTATTGTAGCTCTGGACTCCGGTGTGGTAGCATGTCGTATAAGCTGCTGACTGATTCATTTCAAGAATTTCTTTAAGTACACAGTGAAAAGAAATCAAATAATGAGCTAATTGTGGTGCGAAGGAGTACGAGAAGGTTCTTTCGCAATATTTCCTAATATATGGAAAATAAATGGCTTTGAACTTAACGAAAACTCATTCGAGAGGTTAATGAGGCTTGCCAGAATTCCAAAATGACCAAAATAAACAATCCTAACCTTCAAAAGGTTTATCAGGAGCGCCTCAAAGCTAATAATAATAATAATAATAATAATAATAATAATAATAATAATAATAATAATAATAATAATAATAATAATAATAATAATAATAATTACATCGCACCGACACAGATAGGTCTTATGGCGACGATGAAATGGGAGAGGGCTAGGAGTGGGAAGGAAGCTACCGTGACGTTAATTAAGGTACAGCCCCAGCATTTACCTGGTGTGAAAATGGGAAACCATCTTCAGGGCTGCTGAAAGTAAAGCAAATTGTTATATATATATATATATATATATATATATATGTCTCTACAACAGAAAATGTGTCTACAAGCACAGAAAACTAAGACATTACAATACAGTCATTAAACCAGAGTGTCTTTATGGATCAGAAACGCTAATTTTGAACAGGAAAGCAGACATTGGAAACATTGAGATAAAGGAACGCAAAGTCATAAGAAAAATTCTAGGCCCAAAACTCACCGACGGACAGTACCGACTCAGAGGCAGACAGGAAATCAAACAATACACAAATATTCACAGTTATATTATAAAATGCCGATTACAATTCTATTGACATAATAAAAGAATGCACTCAGACAGACTTAAAGAACAAATAGCCGAATTCTATGGAAACTGGATTGGTAAAATCAAAACCTATAAAGGCACAGAAAGGAAGCCCGCAGTAAAATAATGAAAGAAATATGCGCACAAAGGAAGGCAAATTGACCTCTATAAGTACTTTGCCTGGTCGTATTGGGATTATTCTAATATAATAATAATAATAATAATAATAATAATAATAATAATAATAATAATAATAATAATAATAATAATAATAATAATAATAATAATAATAATAATAATCTGTTTTAAACTGTTTTAATTCGTAGACAGAAATTACCGACAATAGTAATAGTGCTAAACCAATAATAAAATTAATCGTTGATTAATCAAGCCCCACTATTGGCAGGCTAGAAGATGGTTTTATGGTGGTTGCCTATAACTTAATTAAGACCACGGTCGCTTCCTTCCCAGTCCTAGCCTTACCTAAATACTTAACTTTCGTGCGCATATTAACTCTAACTTAATAAATTCATATTTTATTATGCGCATAGAAATCGATTATTTTACCGTATGCATACATACTGTGTAATACTGTCATGTATAAAGAGGAATTGAATACAGAATAGAGCAAATAGCGAATGCTACATCAGAAACCGTAGCGATGAGGCGCGAACGTACTGTGAATTCTGAATACAATGCAGCGCCCTGTCTCACCGCTTCCTGGGCCATCAGGTGTGATGTGTTGGTAACATAAGTGTCAGGCGCACTGCTAGCATCCTGCTCCTTGATCAGTTCGGACTCGCCTGCCTAACGACTTAACTTTCGAAGAAATAGATCCAATAAAAAGGCATAAATGTAATTTTTCTTGTTGAGATCCATTTTCATGAAATTTTTCACGATGAGAGAGACATCGAGCAAAATATTTCAGGTACTTCCGGATCCATTGTACAATTTGTGATATGTTTTAATTGAATCGTATTGCAAGCAACGCATATGTCATCGTTTAATACATCGAATATTATTTTCTTCCGGTTCAGTAGTGTTAGGGCGTTCGAGGCCTGTGCTTCCCTCCCATTCCACTCTCATAAATCTTTCTTTCCCCTGATTCTTCCAGTGATTGATCACTCACGTTTTTCAGGACTAAACGGGTGCCATATACACTGACTGACAGAGCAAATGCAACACCAAGGAGGAGTGGTTCGAAAGGGATGAAAGTTGGGGAAAAAACAGAGTCGGCACGGAAGAATAATTGATGTTTATTTCAAACCGATATGCAGGTTACACAATGCGCACGGCATCGACTCAGTAGGATGTAGGACCACCGCGAGCGGCGATGCACGCAGAAACACGTCGAGGTACAGAGTCAATAAGAGTGCGGATGGTGTCCTGAGGGATGGTTCTCCATTCTCTGTCAACCATTTGCCACAGTTGGTCGTCCGTACGAGACTGGGGCAGAGTTTGCAAACGGCGTCCAATGAGATCCCACACGTGTTCGATTGGTGAGAGATACGGAGAGTACGCTGGCCACGGAAGCATCTGTACACCTCGTAGAGCCTGTTGGGAGATGCGAGCAGTGTGTGGGCGGGCATTATCCTGCTGAAACAGAGCATTGGGCAGCCCCTGAAGGTACGGGAGTGCCACCGGCCGCAGCACATGCTGCACGTAGCGGTGGGCATTTAACGTGCCTTGAATACGCACTAGAGGTGACGTGGAATCATACGCAATAGCGCCCCAAACCATGATGCCGCGTTGTCTAGCGGTAGGGCGCTCCACAGTTACTGCCGGATTTGACCTTTCTCCACGCCGACGCCACACTCGTCTGCGCTGACTATCACTGACAGAACAGAAGCGTGACTCATCGGAGAACACGACGTTCCGCCATTCCCTCATCCAAGTCACTCTAGCCCGGCACCATGCCAGGCGTGCACGTCTATGTTGTGGAGTCAATGGTAGCCTTCTGAGCGGACGCCGGGAGTGCAGGCCTCCTTCAACCAATCGACGGGAAATTGTTCTGGTCAATATTGGAACAGCCAGGGTGTCTTGCACATGCTGAAGAATGGCGGTTGACGTGGCGTGCGGGGCTGCCACCGCTTGGCGGCGGATGCGCCGATCCTCGCGTGCTGACGTCACTCGGGCTGCGCCTGGACCCCTCGCACGTGCCACATGTCCCTGCGCTAACCATCTTCGCCACAGGCGCTGCACCGTGGACACATCCCTATGGGTACCGGCTGCGATTTGACGAAGCGACCAACCTGCCCTTCTCAGCCCGATCACCATACCCCTCGTAAAGTCGTCTGTCTGCTGGAAATGCCTCCGTTGACGGCGGCCTGGCATTCTTAGCTATACACGTGTCCTGTGGCACACGACAACACGTTCTACAATGACTGTCGGCTGAGAAATCACGGTACGAAGTGGGCCATTCGCCAACGCCGTGTCCCATTTATCGTTCGCTACGTGCGCAGCACAGCGGCGCATTTCACATCATGAGCATACCTCAGTGACGTCAGTCTACCCTGCAATTGGCATAAAGTTCTGACCACTCCTTCTTGGTGTTGCATTTGCTCTGTCAGTCAGTGTATTTACTTCCCATTAATCCATTGTTTAGCCACTTGTCATTCAAATTATTATATGATGCAATGTATTTAATGTAAGTAATGTCTACAAGCCCACGCACAAGCATGCTTACATGGGATTCACTAAAATGTAGATTGAACTATTGTAATTGTGAATAATGTGAATTGAAATAAAATTAATAAATATTTTTTTGCTAGTGGCTTTACGTCGCACCGACACAGACAGGTCTCATGGCGACGATGGAATAGGAAAGGGCTAGGAGTTGGAGGGAAGCTGCAGTGGCCTTAATTAAGGTACAGCCCCAGCATTTACCTTGTATGGAAATGGGAAACCACGGAAAACCATCTTCAGTGGGATTCGAACCCACTACCTCCCGGATGCAAGCTCACAGCAGCGCGCTTCTAACCGCGCGGCCAACTCGCTCTGTAATAAATAAATAAATAAATAAATAAATAAATAAATAAATAAATAAATAAATAAGACATTCCTTTTCATTTCAATAGTCTTCGTCATTATATTCCTGATAAGTGAAGGATAATGAACACGCGATTTCATAGCGTTTATAAACAAAATCACCACAACAACAATAAAAACAACAGCCGCCACTATCGCCAGTTCGTAATCATGACGATTGAACAGTACTCCCTCCTTAACGATGCTCTAAAATCTAAATTCGTGAATTACTCCATTATTATGAATCGCGCGGTAAAAATGGATCATATATAAATGATTGTAAACTAGATTATTTGTAATTATTATTTTATATTTCATTGTTCTGTCTCAGCTTTATCCTTGGCTTTGACAAAATGAAAGTGACTGAGGTATGAGTGATGCTAGTAATGCCATTCCTTCTGCAGCCAGTCCCTGCTATGAATGGTGTGAAAATATTGCTCATAGGGTCGGTTGGTGCATGCATTTCAGTGGGTTTGGCAGACTGATATGTAATAGCAACTTCTGGCTCGGTGAGGAAAGCAATGGGAAACTACCTCACTCCTCATTTCCCTAGTACGCCTCTTCAGTGATGCCTAGGCCATCTATGACAGCTGATGGCGGAGCTGTTGAGGATCCAACCAGCTTTCGGGCTGAGGACTAAACATACAAACATACAAACACACATTTTACATTGAACTGATATTTCCGGAGATAATTGGAAACTAATGAACATAAAATCATACAGCTTCATTTTAGACTGTTATGCCTTTCAGCATTGAGTCTGCAAGACTCTGTAAATTTACTAAACACCACCGTAATCCTCTATTTGACACTAGTTTTGTGGCCTCTGTTAGTCTATACTTCTTATATTTAAATCATTAAAACCGCGTCTAGCCATCGTCGTCTTGGTCTCCCTCTACTTCTCTTACCGTCCACGACCGAATCCAATATTCTCCTGAAAAATACAATTATTTCGAATATCTTCGTTATTATTTCTTGCACAGTAAATTGCGTGAAACATAAAAGATACGACATTATACTTTACGCAACTTCTATTTTGTACATTTTTTCGATACATCTAATCCTAACAGTGTAATTTGGCCTTTCTTGCTTTCCCTCTTAGAATTGCTGCGCCACTGTGTACTAATCAGTAGGGTTCGGAAGTTTATGACCTAAAGAAGTAGGAACATATTCAAGCAAATATGCCCTGAAAACTAGCTAAATATGACGTAAAAAGCATTTTAGGGATATCATCATCATCCAGGTATTCTGCCTTATGACAGGTTTTCCACTTTTGCCTGTCCTGCGCCAAGTTTTTTATGTCCGAATATTTCTTTCCTTTGATATTGTTCAGCATTTGCTATTTTTTCCTTCCTCTTCCTCGTTTGCCTTTCACCATTCCTTCTATTCCTTCTTTGAGTGAACAGTCCCACCTCAAACAATGCCCGATCCAGATAATTTTTCTCCATCTAATGATTTGTATTATACTTCGTTCTACTCCAACTCTTCCTAATACCTCATCATTCCTTACCCGGTTTTCCCATTTCATTTGTTCTATTCTCCTTCATACCCACATCTCTAGTGCCTCCAATCTTCTCTCATCTTCCTTTCGCAATGTCTAAGTCTCTGCGCCATACAGCGCTATGCTTCAAATATAACACTTAGCAAGTCTTTTCCTCAAATCATTGTTTAGTGACCCACAGAGTAATTTTGATTTTCCCTTAAAGCCTTCTGTTGCCATGGCACTTCTTTTCTTTATTTCTGTCGTGCAATACATATCATCTCTGATCATACTTCCCAAATACTTAAAGTTACTGACTTGCTCTATTTCTTCTTCCCCTATACTGATATGACAACTTCTACCTCTTCCTCCAATTAGCACACGTTTGGTCTTCTTCTTCATAATTCCCATTCCATAGTCTTCTAGTTGCATGTTGAGTTTATCTAACATTTGTATCATATCACGTTCGATTTCTTCCATCACAACCATATCATCTGCAAATCTTATATATTCTACTCACCTATCTCCAACACAAAATCCACTTTTTCCATTAAAACTTACATTGATTATTTATTCGAGATAGAAGTTGAACAGTGTCGGTGATAAAGAGCAGCCCTGTCTTGCACCTCTTCCTAATTCAGTTTCTTCACTCATCTCATCTCCTATTTTCATTCTTGCTGTATGGATGAAATACAAATTCTTTGTTAGCCTTCTATCCCTCCAATCAACTCCATGTTTCTTCAGGATTGTCATCAATTTGTCCTATCTGACACAGTCAAAAGCCTTCTCAAGATCAATAAATAGAGCATAAACCTTTCTGTTTTTCTGTATGTACCTCTCTCCTATCACCGTCAGTAGCCCAATGGCATACCTTGTTCCAACTCCTCGCCTGAAACCAAACTGTAGCCAGTATTAGACTATTACTAACACTAAACGTGTCAAAAGTGATTAGCGATAATACAGCAGACATGTTTAATGAAGCAAACTGACAGAGCTACAGCAGGTAAATTAAAACTGTATTGAACATTTATTGAATACATAGGCCTACCTCTGAGGCGCATTTCACATTATTTTTCGTAAAAAGTAACCAAAAAATGAATTAATAGCATGCTTTTTGGTATCTGTCACGTATGTTCGTACATCATCTCTTTCTCAGAATCATGTCTTCTAAACCTTCTACCTTATCTCTTTCGGGAAAAGAAAGAAAAATACATCTACTACAGTATTGTGAGATCCTGTGTTTGAAAATCGACGCAGATGACATGTACCTTGTTAAAACGACGCCTCAATTTAAACATAAATGCTCAAAATATAACCAAATGTGACCTTATATCACTAAAATAAGAAAAAGATGTCCGAACCAATAAAGAGGACACAAATATGCATTATGTAACATAAAATGGTTTTAAGTGCGATCGGGAACGCATAAATCACAGTTATTTCGTTAGATTTCGGGAATGAAATATGACTTTCCCTTAACATTCGAACCTTCTTTTTTCACAAGTGGCTTTACGTCGCACCGACACAGACCTGTCTTATGGCGACGATGGGAGAGAAAAGGCTTAGGAGTGGGAAGGAGGTGGCCGTGGCCTTAATTAAGGTACAGCCTCAGAATTTGCCTGGTGTGAAAATGGGAAACCACGGAAAAACATCTTCAGTGCTGCCGACAGTGGGGTTCGAACCCTCTATCTTCCGGATGCAAGCTCACAGCTGCGCGACCCTAACCGCACGGCCAACTCGCACGGTCATTCGAACCTTACTAATCAAATAATGCATACCCTAAAGCACTCTCCGGCTATACCTGAAGATAAATTTTGTTTAATCATTTTCCCGTGATGTCGCGATTAACAAACAGACCGACAGATATACAGACAGACAGAAAAAAATGGGCCTAAAGGAAATTTCAGATTTTGTATACCTAATTCGATGCAAATACAAAGTATGGAGGAAAAATTTGAACTGTACAGACAAAATTGTAATTTTATTACTGCGTATAGATTTTACTGGAAGTAGCACTTCGTTTCTTCCGAACAATGAGCACACAGGTTTTACAGTAAGCAACATCACGCCATTTTACAGCACATATGTTTTTTGTGTATATGTAGTAGTTTTCACTCCTCGAATAAGTGCTCCTGCTGAAGCAACCGGAAGTCAATATTTATCTCGTCATGTAAGCAAGGAAATGCTGTTCCAGTGTCTAGAACAAAGCAGTGCAAGTGGAAGATGTTCCTGGGAATAAAGTCTTTTGTAGAGGCAGCGTTCTCCGTGGGTACGCCGGAAGAGCTATCGTGCTTGTCTTCAAGGCTGACAAAGGTGAACAGTTACCACCAGCCATTGTGCATTGTCCGGGACACGACCCCTTCAGTGTTCCGCTCGCTTGATACCAGTCGTGATATCATGAAAACTTCACCTCACTATTGTCTAAATACTGTTCTCGGTAAATAACATTGGCCACGCTTCTTTGAAGCTTGCAAATAGCTGGTACCTCCCAGTGCTGCGCTGCAGGAGCAGAAGTAAAACTGCTATAGATAAAAGACCTCCAGAAGCGGTGAGCTATTGATCCATGTAAGGGATCTGGGGCATAGTGGTCAGTGGCTCCGAATTATTTAGAGAGAGAGAATTTAATTACAGTGTGTGGTTTATCTGGTTAAGCAGGTTATTCATGTAAACTTAATCAAAAGATGCTGTGATGCATATTATATTTTCCTTGTTTTGATTTGGGTATTTCTTTTTAAGTTTAGTTGTTTTAGTCCGCCTTTGTTGTAGTGGTTAGTGTGATTAGCTAGTATCCCCGGAGGCCCGCGTTCGATTCCAGGCTCTGCTACGAAATTTGAAGAAAAAACGGTACAAAGACTGGAACTGGATCCATTCAGGCTCGGGAGGTCAGCTGGGTAGAGGGCGTTCGATTCCCACCTCAGCCATCCTCGAAGTGATTTTCCGTGGTTTCCCTAATTCTTATTCAGGCAAATACTGGGATGGTACATAATTTCCCTGTGGGTGGGGGCGGTAGAACGGTATCTACTGCCTGTCGTAAGAGGCGACTAAAAGGGGCCCCAGGGCCTCTGAACTTGGGAGCGTGGGTTGGCGACCACGGGGCCTTAGCTGAGCCGTCATATTGCTTCCACTTATTTGTGTCAGGCTCCTCACCTTCATCTATCCTCTCAGGCCTCCATTGGTCAACTCTTATTCTTTTCCAATCCCGAAGGTTTTAGAGCACTCGAGGCCGAGGGAGTCTTTCATTTTCACTTCCTTCGTAGCCCTTGTCTTCTAAGTGTCGGATCCCTTCCATTTTTTCTCTATGATTAATGTTATATAGAGGAATGTTACCTAGTTGTCCTTCTTAAAACAAAAATGACCGAGCTCGATAGCTGCAGTCGCTTAAGTGCGGCCAGTATCCAGTATTCGGGAGATAGTAGGTTCGAACTCCACTGCCGGCAGCCCCGAAAATGGTTTCCCGTGGTTTCCCATTTTCACACCAGGCAAATGCTGGGGCTGTACCTTAATTAAGGCCACGGCAGCTTCCTTCCCACTCCTAGCCCTTTCCTGTCCCATCGTCGCCGTAAGACCTAACAACTAGTAAAAAAAATGACCACCACCACCAGTGGTACCTAACTCAAGGCCACGGCCGCTTCCTTCCCTCTTCCTTGCCTGTCCTTTCCAGTCTGTCCATCCCCTACAAGGGGATTATTATTATTATTATTATTATTATTATTATTATTATTATTATTATTATTATTATTATTATTATTAATTACACAGTTCAAAAAATTAGGGGAACGTGTTTTTGAACATATGCCATGCTCCACAAAACAATACTTCACACCCAGGTATATTAACAACTAAGCCTTTATTCTTTACCGTTGAAGTGTACAAAAGAACATCGATGGATTCGCGTTCATTTTCAGAACACAAACAGAAATGTCCAAATAGGGGCGAAAAGAAAGTGATAACAGTCCTCCGGGGTGGATTTTTATCAGAGTTGGAGAGCTTCAGTATGGTGTATGTCCTTCACGAGCATTTATCTCAGCTTGGCACCTACGTGGCATGTTCCGTACAAATCGACGGAGGTCACGTTGCGGTATCAGGCCCCATTCTTTAATGAGAACCTGTTTGAGGTCTTGGAGGTTCTGTGGTGGAACAGGACGCCCACGAACACTTCTGTTAAGCCTCTGGTGACGCGCGCTACATGAGCCCTGGCATTGTCGTGCATGAGTACGAATTCAGGGCCAACACCGTATGCAGCAACCAACACATGCTGTAGCAGTATCTGCTCGATGTACCCCTCAGCGGTAGGCTTACCACGGACGACGACAAGATCCGTACGGCCATCAATACTGATGCCACCCTACACTATCACAGAACCTTGTCCGAATCGGTCGCCTTCCTGGACATCATTTGGCATGTACTGCTCACCACGGCGTCTCCATACACGTTCACGTCCATCACGCTGTGTCGGGGGAAATCTGGACTCGTCTGTGAACAACACAGGTCTCCATTGGCGAAGTTGCCAGTTGACGTGTGTATGACAAAACAGAAGGCGAGCTGCGCGATGTTGCTGCGTTAAACGGGGCACTCGAACAGGACGTCTGGGTTGTAAGGACACTTCTCTTAACCTGTTCCTTACTGTTTGGTCAGACACTGTGACTCCAGTGACGCTCCTGAGGTCTTGTTGCAGTTCTCTGGCAGTTGCTGAACGACGCCGCAACGCACAGATGGTCAGATATCGGTCATTCTGTGGGGTTGTCGTGCGTCCGCGACCTTGTCCAACCCTCCTTGTGAACTGGCCTGTCTCACTGTAGCGATTCGACAAGCGTTGAATAACTGACGGAGAGACGTTGAGATCCACAGCAACACGACGAAAAGTCCATCCTTCGTGGATCAAAGTGATGGCTCTTGCGACTTGAACCTCATTAAGATGTCTCATGGGATGTTCTGGTTGACATACAACGTGCTCAAATGACCGCAGTAGTCTGTGTACCTCACAATGACACACGGACGCACCGCTATTCACTTTGTTTTGAGGGGTCACCTGAGAGTTTAATGCATGGCTAAGCCTACAGATGGAGTATAACCTCGATTTGACATACCCTGAGTAGCTAAGGTCTCAAGGTATGCTGTACGACCATTGGAACCCCATCTACCAAATTAACCTTCACATACCAGGCGTTACAAAATATGTTCCCCTAATGTTTTTGAACTGTGTACTTTCCGGATCCCAAGACCACAGGTTAAGATTTAGTGTTGAAGGTCGGAACAAGTAAATTCGACATTTCATGTCGTATGATGTCAGCATAGCAGGTGAGGCCGCCTGGGCGAGGTACTGGTCCTTCTCCCCACTTATATCCCTCGACCCAAAGTCTCACACTCCAGGACACTACCCCTGAGGCGGTAGAGGTGGGATCCCTCGCTGAGTCCAGGGAAGAAACCATGCCTGGAGGGTAAACGTATTAAATAAATAAATCATCGTCATTATTATTATTATTATTATTATTATTATTATTATTATTATTATTATTATTATTATTATTATTATTATTATTCGTTAAAGTAGTTCGTCAAATTAGGATTTAATTTCCTGCTTGGCAACGCTGAAAGCTAAAGCTTCATTAAGATTGCCATGGATGTACGATGTAGGTTATTGAATGATCAAATTACAGTGCTTTCTTCTTGCCCTGTAAACACATTCTGATGTAAGAATTCTTTAGATGCTCCTCCTGATGCTGTTACCATGTATGACCTAAAGTGAAAGTGAGAGGTCTTGAAACCGGCTTTACATAGACCACTGGTTCGAAACCAACCTGAGGCATGGGCGTGTGTTATTTATGTAAGTGGGTGTTTAATTGAGCACATTGTAGATCGCACAAAGGGAACCTGACTGACTGAAAATAATCATGCGAAGTTTGCAGGTTGGTTTTCAGCAGAAGTAAGTCAGAACCACACTGGAAATTGAGAAAGCTGACGGTGTGACTGACTGTATGAAAGGATTCAACTTTCGAAAGTGGTCATGTTGTGGATGAGAGGGTGAGATGCTTTGATCGGGCGGTTAGTCGTTGTCCTTCTATTCCGAAGATTGTGAAACAATTCTGGTTCAGGTCAGAGGTGTTTGGGCCGGGCTGAGTGGCTCAGACGGTTAAGGCGCTGGTTTTCTGAGCCTAAGTTTGCAGGTTCTATCCTTGCTCAGTCCAGTGGCATTTGAAGGTGCTCAAATACGTCAAGCCCGTGTCATTATATTTACTGGCACGTAAAAGTACTCTCACGGGACAAAATCCCGGCACCTCGGCTCCTCCGAAAATCATAAAAGTAGTTAGCAGGACGTTAAAACTATTATTATTATTATTATTATTATTATTATTATTATTATTATTATTATTATTATTATTAAAGCTCCGTCTATGGATTAGTGGTAGAGTATTAGTTTCCGGATCCCAAGGCCAAAGGTTAAGATTTAGTCGTAGCTTTGAAGGACGAGACAAGTAAATTCGACACTTCATGTCGTACGTATGATGAAAAAAAAAAAAATGAAATAGCGTATGGCTTTTAGTGCCGGGAGTATCCGAGGACATGTTCGGCCCACCAGGTGCAGGTCTCTTGATTTGACACCCGTAGGCGACCTGCGCGTCGTGATGAGGATGAAATTATCGTGAAGACTATGATGTCGGTATGAAAAATGTATATCTAATGATATATTTTGTCTTTACCCGACAAAAATAGAGTTTCGGTTTCTCTGCCATATGGTAGATTAAGAAGTAACGCCCAACTGACACGCAGGAATTATCAATAGCATCCAATCAAATAGTCTGCACACGATAGCTGAGTTCGTATTATTATTATTATTATCCAGACACTCTCTCCGATTTCCCCAGAGTTCAGTTATATTGTCGTATTAACCGGAATTACCATCTAAGCTTAGTGGAAACATTGCTTGATATTGTTCATTTGTGGATCCTCCAAATCCCTATTTCGGACTTTCCTCATAATGCCGTAGGTTTCTTAACCACAATATTCAACAGTTCAATGTAGATATTAGCTGGTGAAGTGCATCATACACCCGGTGGGGAATTTGTCCTACTGCTCCCATCACTATTGGAATAAAGGCAATTCTATACTGATGTCAGATCTCCTTTATTTCATTTGACAAATATGTTCTCCGGCTGGGGGATGTGGGGTCATCGCGAAATTAGCGGTACAGAATGTGTCACGCGACGTTACCTAGCAACCGTGAAGTACTGATGGATGACCATGACTGAGAGACATATAGAAGGCTCTTGTCTCATCATAATCTAGAGAACTAATTATTTCATAGGGCGTGAGTCAGTTTCTCCATTTCGAAGCACTGGCCGTGGGGTTAGGGTCCTGCAGCTGTGAATTTGCATCCAGGAGATAGTGGGTTCGAACCCCACTGTCGGCAGCCCTGTAGATGGTTTTCCATGGTTTCCCATTTTACACCAGGCAAATGCTGGGGCTGTACCTTATGTAAGGCCACGGCCTCTTCCTTTCCACTCCTAGGCCTTTCCTTTTCCATCGTCGCCATAAGACCTACATGTGTCGGTGCGACGTAAAGCAAAAAGAAGGAAAAAAAGTAGCACTGAATCCTACACTTTTGGACTCCAAATTCCATACACATGTCTCAAAAACTATTCGTTAGATGCAAATCAATGAATCGTTATCAATGTGAGTTTCATCTAATGTTAGAGAAATTTATGATCGTTTTGATCTTCTGGAAGGGAAATTTGACAGCATTCTTTTTCTTGTTTCAAAGGAAGTTGCTTGTGGATTTTTTCCCTGATCTTCTTTTTGGGAACTGAGATTGCAATTTCGATCAGATGTATGACCGTTGAGGCCTCATCTATAAGTTATTATTATTATTATTATTATTATTATTATTATTATTATTATTATTATTATTATTATTATTATTATTATTATTATTATTATTATTTCACTGCTTCTTTTTCCTCCTGCCTCTTGGCGTTGAGTTTTGCCAGTTTTCCTTCTCGCCATCTCTTAACTCCTAACTCCCCTGCCGGTTATGGTAGCAATGCGCGAACTTCAGTACGTAGTTATCTATTTTTTTAAGGTTATCTTTGTTTCGTGGGCGTAGCCTCATTGTGGAAGTTAATGAACTTTAACTCCACCCATCATGCTGGCAGTTTCACCTAACGGTGATCGGCATACATAAACGATGACCATGCTGGTATTTCTTTCTTTTGTATATTTGCATAGCCTGGTATTATTTTGAAGAAGTTCTCATTATGGCATTGCCAACTTCTGCGTGAATACCTGGGAGCAATAATTGAAAAGAAGGTCTTAGCATACAGTTATGCTAAAAATCACTCCACTATTCGGTATAGAATTATCTTGGAGTAAGGATTTTCTACTCGGTCCTCTGATTCGGGGAATGGGTATTTGTATTTGTTTTAGTACTCACAATACAGTCCAATACTAACATCTACAAAAACACCCAGTAGTACATACATCGCCCCACGAATAGCTGACGTCAGGAAGGGCATCCTACTGTAAAACAGGACTAAGTCCACATTAATTGATATAGCCCGCACCCGCTTCCCTACCAGAGTGTGGGAAAAGCGACGGAAGAAGAACCACCTCGTACAGATGAGTAAGGCCTATGTTTCACTGACATGATGCACCGCGCGACTGGCTACGTGGTTTGGCTCACGTAGCTAGCAACTTGCATTCGGGAGATAGTGGGTTCGAGTCCCATTGTCAGCTTTTCCATTTTCACACCAGGCAAATGCTGGTGTACCTTAATGAAGGCCATGGTTGCTTCCTTTCCACTCCTAGCACTTTCCTATCCCATCGTCGCGATAAGACCCATCTCTGTCGTTGCGACGTAAAACAAAACAAAACAAAACAAAACAAAACAAAACAAAACAAAACAAAACAAAACAAAACAAAACAAAACAAAACATGTGATAGAGCTTAGACCAGGCACTTCATTACACTTCACAATATTTTTCTTTTTCTCTCTAGCGCATTAAGCATTAGTCATCTCAATAACTGGACAGCTATAGCTTGCTGTGTGGCTACATCCCTAAACCGGAATAACTCTAAAAGTTATCATGGTTATTATCTGCTAGAGCGATGACGTTTTAAAAACTTCCTGGTTCAAAAAGTACACCCGTTGTTCCTCCTATCAGTCACTAACTGTTCTTTTATATGATAATATTGCCTTTTTAATTATCTTATCTGCTGACTAACTAGTTGTATGATCTGTTTATCACGAAAGCAACTGATTTACCAATAATGTCGAGGAAGTAATTGAAGTCAGAAGAGGACAGTGTTCACATGCACGAAGGTGTTGTGGATTCTAGGGGGTTGACGCTCCAGTACCTGTACACCGTAAGAAACAATCATTCTAGTAAAGTGTAATCATTAACAAGGTTCACCTTAATTCATTCATTACCGGGCGAGTTGGCCGTGCAGTTAGGGGCGCGGAGCTGGGAGATAGTGGATTCGAACCCCACTGTCGGCAGCCCTGAAGATGGTTTTCTGTGGTTTCAAATTTTCACACCACAGCATATGCTGGGGCTGTACCTTAATTAAGGTCATGACCGCTTCCTTCTCATTCCTAAGCCTTTGCTATCCCATTGTCGCCAAAAGGCCTGCCTGTGTCGGTGCGACGTAAAACATATCTGGAAAAAAGCCTTCTTCGACAAGGTTCGTTCCGTGAGAATATTTTGTGGTACGTGCCGAACTGTATTATCAGTGGATGTGCGAATATAGTAGGAGTCACGTTTCTGGGATTTTTTCTATCTTCGAAAACATCTGGCCGCTCGTGCTCATGACGGTACATCACTTTGGAGGCGTAACCTTCCGTCTCTGTATATGAGGAGCGTTTTTTTCTACCTTGGTATGTTCGTGGATACAGAATATATCGTCGTTTCGCCTAGAAAAACCACTATGTGATAATATTTCAACTAAGAACTCTGACCAGAAGGGTTCAGCATTGCATGAACTGTAACAACGAATCTTCGTCATGTGCTGCGGGTCGGTATTTCTCCTGTCAAAATTGCCACATAGCGGTATTTCGAAACGCAACGGCGATATGTATGTCGAACCCTTGTACCATTTCTCTACGGGGTATGAAGTGAGATTAACCTTCGTAGCGAGTTTTTACGACGAGATGCCCTTCCTGGCATCAACCTCATCAAAGGATTTATTGAGATGAAACGAATGACTTGATATGCAGTATGACAGGAGGAAGGAAGAGGGTAAATCCCGGTGCCAACATGTAGCTTACTCCCGTCGAATAGCACCAAGGGGTCCCCATCCGACGGACGAATCACCATTAACAGCGTCATATAACCTTACTCCTTATGAGCACCGCGGAGAGGTTTGGATTGAATCCAGGCTTTTGGCACGCAAAATTGTATGCTACCATCTCTCCTACCCTGTCGGCCAATAGTCTGATGATTTTTTCTATCAACGGGGCTCGAACCGGCTAACCACGGTGTCGGACCGTATAGACTTCACGCCTTAACGATCATTGCCACCAGGCGGGCTTTCGTATAGACAGAGTAAGGTTATCCTAAATGTCTCCAGCTCCCCAAAAATGTGAAAATTGCCTGGGGAGAAATCTGGGCTGGAGTAAGGTTATTGGAGAAGAGTTCCCTATCCAAATATCTGAAGCAGAGTTGCTAGTGTGGGGGCGGGCGTTGTCGTAATAGGAAAATGCCTTTCGATTACATACCTGGGCGTATTGACTTCATGACGCACCTCAGTATCTACAACGTGTCTTCATAACGCTGTATGTTAATTGTGGTCCCATGCTCGAGCGGAAGAAAGGTATTCGTGAACATAGGTTTGTATCGGACGAGGACGTGTGTGATTGCGTACAGATGTGGTTCCGTCGACTGCCCGCCAGCGTTTTCAAGAATGGGATTGGTCGTCTCGTCATCCAGTGGGATAAAAGTCTTAGAAGTTCTGATGATTACTTTTGAGATACGGAATGTTCAGTTATACTTTTGGGCAGGTAACACGTTTTCAGTTGACCGCTCATCATATTTATTTATTTATTTATTTATTTATTTATTTATTTATTTATTTATTTATTTATTTATTTTATTTATTTATTTATTTATTTATTTATTTAATCCGTTTACCCTCCAAGGTTGTTTTCCCCCGGACTCAGCGAGAGATCCGACCAGTACGGTTTCAAGGGCAGAATCCTGGAGTGTAAGACATTTGGTCGGGGGTACAACTGGGCAGGAGGATCAGTACCTCGCCCAGGTGGTCTCATCTGTTATACTGAACCGGGTCCTTGTGGGGGATGGGAAGATTGGAAGGGATAGGCAAGGAAGCGGAAAGGAAGCGGCCGTAGCCTTAATTTAAGTACTATCCGAGGAAAAGTGGGAAACCACGGAAAATCACTTCGAGGATGGTTCAGGTGGTAATCGAATTCTCTCTACTCAGTTAACCTCCTGAGGCTGAGTGGACCCTCACTCCAGTCCTCGTACCACTTTTTCAAATTTTCGTGTCAGAGCCGGGAATCGAACCTGGGCCTCCAGGGGTGGCAGCTAATCACACTAACCACTACACCGTAGAGGCGGACTATTTATTTATGTATTTAGTTACCTTTTTTTCGTGGACAGTGTTAATGCAGGGAGTCATGGGCTGCCCGTTTCTCCGGATGTGCCAGATTAACCTGGGATGTAAAATAAATTACTCAATAAAAAGGAAAGTACAATAAAGTTCACTCGTCCACTCTGACAAGTCACGCGAAAGTGTATCCTTACATAACTTACATGTCCGCCCTTGATTGTTCAGGAGCTTTACTCTCTTACCAGGTCTCTTGTATAGACAGTTTGTACACATCTGCCAGTACTTCGCGACAATGCAATGATAAGACCAGCCAGTGATTGGAAAAGTAACAAGGAAATAGTAACTGGACTGTATGACAGTTATCTCAAAAAATATTTTACTCAGTTATTGTTAAAAATTACTATTTCAACATGTAATCAGTAAAACGACCATTACAATTACTTCACAGAACGCTAGTCTTAAGGATATCATTGACTTCTTTACTTCACATGGGGCTGGAATGATACCACAGTTTGTAAAAAAATATATTCCTTCATTTGTGTTTGTTGATATGAATACAGTCGAAACCGTTTATTGCGACATCACTTTTAATGACGTATTGGATATGACGGCGAAATCTAATCGTCTTGTCTAAATCCTATATAAACAGTGTATTTAGGAAATCGCTTAGTACGACATCGCTTATTACGGCATATCGTATAAAATGACGTATTTTTTATCACATTTTTGGAGAAATGCGTCGGCTATAATGTTCAATGTTGATTTTTGTTTGTTACATACTTGGGAGTCCGCCTCTGTGGTGTAGTGGTTAGCGTGATTAGCTGCCACCCCCGGAGGTCCGGGTTCGATTCCCGGCTCTGCCACGAACATTTGAAAAGTGGTACGAGGGCTGGAACGGGGTCCACTCAGCCTCGCGAGGTCAACTGAGTAGAGGTGGGTTCGATTCCCACCTCAGCCATCCTGGAAGTGGTTTTCCGTGGTTTCCCACTTCTCCTCCAGGCGAATGCCGGGATGGTACCTAACTTAAGGCCACAGCCGCTTCCTTCCCTCTTCCTTGTCTATCCCTTCCAATCTTCCCATCCCTCCACCAGGTCCCTGTTCAGCATAGCAGGTGAGGCCCGTTGGGCGAGGTACTGGTCATTCTCCCCAGTTGTATCCCCCGACCAAGAGTATGAAGCTCCAGGACACTGCCCTTGAGGCGGTATAGGTGGGATCCCTCGCTGAGTCCGAGGGAAAAAGCCGAACCTGAAGGGTAAACAGATGATGATGATGATGATGATGATGACATACTTGGGATTTGTTGCAAAGCTTATTTTCAGTCTATTAAATAGACTTCCTCTAAACCCTCAAACTCTTAATGTTATTAAACCTCCTAGGACAATCCCTATATGAGAAACCGAAGAATAAGCAATTAAAGCCTTTAGATCCGTCTGATATAAACATACTAAACTAACTAATACGCCCCCTACTAAAAGACTAATGATTATGCTACCTTTGCACGGTCAAAATACCGCGGCCCTTTAATTCTACTATCAGGGGGCAGGCCCAACCTTAAATTCATCCCAAAAGGACACGTTTTTGATAAACAGGCGAACATTAAATTTGCCTAGTTCCTTCATGTAAACCCTCAAACTTACCTTTACCTTTATCACTTAATTTTTTATTATTTTTTCTGGGGTTGAGGGTTTTTATACATTCTTTACTTATTTAATGGATTTAATTTAGTAAAGTTAATAGAAGAATTAAACTTCTGTCTTATGTTTTGTTAATATTATAATAAAAGAATCCTTACCAAAATCCAAGTAATACACATAATTTCAACTCCCATATGCCATTATTCACGCAATAGCTATGAGTAATGCTACATCCCCAATCCGATTAGATAAAGCTGTCAATAAACCCGCATTATAAGATTTAACATTTTGGTAATAAATAACTAAGCAATCGAATAAGAAAGGGTGTCCTGAGCCAGAGTTTACGTGCGGTAGGGTGGCCAGTTCCTTTCCGTTCCGCCATTCCCTTGACGATCAATGGAGAGACAGCGCAGCAAGTGACAAAGTACAAGTATTTAGGAACAAATGTGAACTACAACGTTGAGGCCCGGTTTCATCAACGTGGGTTAAAATGTACTCTAACCCGGGGTTTTTAAACTTATGGTTAATGTTTTAACGCATTCTTACGATTCACGCGTTTCACCAAGCTATTTCAGCAGAGGGTTAATTAACACGGTAGTAACTATCGCCGGAAACAACTGCCTTATCAATCAAGGAGGCAGTGACTAAAATATCTGAGATTATGCACACACTTTTTGCGTCGTTCTTTTGTTTATTTTTTGCGTGATATTTCGTTTTCTTCCTCATTTCTATGGTAGATATTATTCTTCCGTAATCGTGATAGAACTGATTGCAGTGATCGAAAAAAGGAAGAAATTCGGGAGAGAAATAGGGGCATGAATCTTTCTGCTTTAGAAACAACATTACTAAGCCACCAAGTATCAAAGCATCATAGAATGCAAGAAGACTGACGGTGTAAAATTAAAAGAAAAGGAGGACACATGGGAAAACATAACGGTGGAATTTAACTGCATTGCCCAGGCTGCAGGCCATCTTGCAACTGTATCACGAATTTGAAGGTTACAATCACTGATTATAATGTCTTTACGTACCGCATTTGACGTCCCTCCTGTTGATATAGATTTTAAGTGGCCGGAATATCGAAGTTTTTCACAAAGTAGGGATTCATTATCGGGCTTGTAAATTAGTACCCCCAGACAGCAATTTCCGTGGCTATGAGCGAATCCAAGGAGGTAGTTATTACGGAAATTGCTGTAAAAGCATCAGGATCTGAATACTGTAGGTACAGCTTCTCAAGATAGGCTGGTTAAGAAAGTCGTTCTAAGATAACGTACGAATTCCATACAAGACTTATTCCCCCGCGTTTGTCGCAACCACTCAACATCGTGCTAGGGGAAGAGCTATGAAGTTTAAAAAGGTGATTAAAATACTGCTTGTGTAAACAGAAGAAAAAGAGAATAGAAAAGGAGAGAAAACAATAGGGGTAACCATTAGCTACTTCCTACCCTACTTGTTACTGTAAGTGCTGGGGAGATGGATTTGTGTAGGGGAGTTACAGACCCTTTAATGAGGCCCTGGTGAATAATGTAGACCTTGTCTGGGAGAGTTTATATCCCCGGGGTAAAGAAAAGCAAGCTTGAAATTTGACGCGACTTTTGATATCGTGAACGTGATCCTCTAGCATTTGGTGGGAGCTGAACCATAGAAATATTACTTCACATTTCAAAAATCTCACGTGAATTAGCTGAATTCAAACCTTGACGAGAAGCCATGGACGGTATTAATACTATCAACCATCCTCTTGCTCCCCTCTTCGGAGTAGGGACGTTCCGATATACCAAAATATCGACATTTCATTCGATATCTACACAAAGTGAAACTGTCGGTATGCCGGCATTATCAAAACGATACCGGTATCAAATCATATTTTTTTCCAAAATTCAGGGATTGGAAATTATATTGAATTACGTTAAATTTGGAATCACGGCAGTTTCAAGAAGAAGCATATAATTATTAGAATCAAATATAAGCATCAAAATACTGTGTGTAAAATTATGATCAGAAGTTTGTTTTGTTTCCACTGTACTTGATATGTTTAGAATATTATTTACACACTGTGACACTTCCTATTTTTGTCAAGTACGTCCACACTGTAGTCTACAATTCGGAGGAGCCATTTTCACAACTGAAAATACCCGCAGAGCAAAAATGTCTACAACATGCAACAGGCCAATCAGAGGCATCTTTAAGTCAAAATGATGGGATATGATATTTTGGGACAGATATGGGGCTGGTTCCAGAGCCATCTTTCAGAACGCTCGCTTGCGGTAAGATATTCTGATTTGTTGCCCAAGACATTTACAACTGTATCTGGAGTTACACAGGGATCTTATTTGGGACCTTTTTTGTTCAAACTGTGTGTCAATACTATTGCTTACTTTTTTTCTTTTTGCTCATGATTTAAAATTATTTAATGCCGTGTATATGTTGATGACATCTGCAACCTTCAAATTGCACTTGATCGACTTGGGCAGTGATGTCGGCAAAATGATAGGAAAGTCAGCACAGCCAAAAGTAAAATGGTTACTTGTCATAGGAAGACTGGACCGGGCGAGTTGGCCGTGCGGTTAGGGGCGCGCGGCTGTGAGCTTGCATCCGGGAGATAGTGGGTTCGAATCCCACTGTCGGCAGCCCTGAAGATGGTTTTCCGTGGTTTCCCATTTTCACACCAGGCAAATTCTGGGGCTGTACCTTAATTAAGGCCACGGCCGCTTTCTTCCAACTCCTAGGCCTTTCCCATCCCATCGTCGCCATAAGACCTATCTGTGTCGGTGCGACGTAAAACCACTAGCAAAAAAAAAAAAAAAAAATAGGAAGACTGGTCCTATTCTTTCCGCTTACACTCTTGATGGAGTATATATTGAAAGATGAAACTGTATTAAAGCTCTTGGGATCATTTATGAATTTTCGCTGGATCCTGGTAGACATACTGCATCATTATATAATAAAGCCTCTCAAATGATTGATTTTATACTCCGCTCTGGAAATATGACCTGAGCAAGAGTGATTTATTTAAAAAAAATAAGTTTCTCGTTCGCCAAACTCTAGAATGTGGTTTCTATGCAACCGGGAGATAGTGGGTTCGAAGCCCACTCTCGACAGCCCTGAAGATGGTTTTCCGTGGTTTCCCATTTTCACACCAGCCAAATGCTGGGGCTGTGCCTTAATTAACGCCACGGCCGCTTCCTTCCCAGTCCTAGACTTTTCCTGTCCCATCGTCGCCATAAGACCTGTGTCATTGTGACGTAAAGCAAGTAGCAAAAAAAAAAAAAGAATTTGACTCAGTTGTTTGGTGCCTTTACCAGAGTCATGTTGATCAGATTCAGTCCATTCGGCGACGGTTCATCAGAATTCTTGGATTAAGGGCTGGCTGGCTTCAGGTTGAAGCAAATTTTGGCCTTCTAACAGTTGTCTGAGAGGATAATGCTGATATCTCATTTTTAAAATTTAAACTCCTTCATGGCAAAAAGACTGTCCTAATCTCTTGCAACAGATACATATTCATGGCCCTGCAGCCACTCACTCTCAGCACATCTTAGAGAAAAAATCATCATGGCCGTGATTAACTATTTTATATTTCTCTATCAAGATTTCTGCGTGAGGGGAATATGTCCCAATGTGACATCTTCCACGACTCCTACAGGGTATTTCCAAACTAAACCCCATGGCACTATAGCCCTTGAAGGGCCTTGGCCTACCAAGCGACCGCTGCTCAGCCCGAAGGCCTGCAGATTACGAGGGATCGTGTGGTCAGCACGACAGTTATTATCGGCTTTCTAGACCGGGACTGCTATCTCACCGTCAGATAGCTCCTCAATTCTCGAACCATCCCTCAGGTCCAGATAAAAATCCCTGGCCTGGCCGAGAATCGAACCCGGGGCCTCCGGGTAAGAGGCAGGCACGCTACCCCTACACCACGGGGCCGGTACAGGGTATTAATATGTGCTGTATTGGCTGTAACCGCAGAAAAAAACTGTAACTTGCGTCACCATTTTCATTAAATATTTATCTGTCCAATAAATACCGGTATCTAAAATACATTGCTTGTATGTTACCTGTACTTTTATATATATTTTTATTCTATTTTTGATTCTATATTGACCATAATATCATTTTCTTCATTGTTCGTACTTTGTATAACAATAATGAAAATGTATAAATTGTTGTGCCGTAGAAATAAGTAAATAAATAAATAAATAAATAAAACAGCAACTGAACTTATTTTACGATAGGGCCTATATTTGAAGTGGGGTAATGCTTTTTTTTTTCCTAAATGTCAACATTGTTCCGGTTGCACTGATTATTGTACTACCCTGTTTGGAATTAACAACAGTACCTGTTTTGGGCTAGAGCTTCACATGTGCAGATTATGTGATGGGTCACTTGTATCTCCTTCCTGCATAATCAACACTCTAGGTTGCTCTTTAGAATTCTCATGTTATTTAAGTGATTCTTCACAAGTGCGCGTCCTGTGTGGAATATGACTATGAAAACTAATTTCTACAGTATTTTAATCAGCATTACAATTGTTTTCTTTCATGGTTCTTTAATAAATAGTTTTCATATTTAAAAAGAACTGTTTACTGAGTCTAGTATTGATTCTTTTTATTTCTACTAGTCTCCCTTCTTTCATTTTTTCTATCTGACCCTCATTGCTTAACTATTGTTATCACCTTTTGAGGTGTTCGTCCCTGGACCAGTTCCTGATATCTTCCCTAATAGAATATTGAGATATTCCAAAAGCTGGTTCTGGTCCTAGTTGGTGTGATACTGATCCATGTCGGGCAAGTTCGTCAGCCTTTTCATTTTCCCTCAGTGCTTCTGTGGCCCAGGTTCCATAAAATATTTATATCATTATGTTCTCCAAGATTCCACAGTGCACTGGGATATTCTTCTGCCAGTTTAGGAATTACTTTGGGAGTGAATAAAGCCTTAAGCGTTGATTGACTGTCTGAAAACGTAAGAATCTGTTTGCTTACAAAAGGTCTTCTTACATTTTTGTATACGCCCTGCAAGGTAGCATATATTTCAGTCTGAGAAACTACAGCTTATTTTCCCAAGGAAACTCTTAACTCCATATGCCCCCGAATGTGCGTCTACTCTTGATCCGTCTGTGAACTAGTTTAACGAATCTTCAGGATAAACAGAAACGTGGGCAGTGTCATATATTTCCCAGTTCTTTAGATATATGGATAAACACCACCTGGTATATCCTCATCTTATTGGTAAATCTCCCAGAGCTAGACTTGCTCTATTTAATATCCTAGCAAGCAGGTCAAACCCTTCCTGAAGCATGGTGGGGATTTGTAAGATTTAAATGAGAATACTGCCCATTTCACTTTTCCATGGTTTATAATCCTCCTGTCAGTTGACCAGTTATTCTCCGGTTGGTCTCCGGTTAAGAAACTCCACTTCAAGTCTCTCCCAACCCCCTGGTGGTTCTTCTTTGATTTCTGTTGATCGTGTGAACGTTGTGGTCATCAGACTCCCTAGAAGGAGTAGTTTCGTTTCTAAATTTCTCGACTTTCTGACGTGGAATCAAACCATATCCTTTTGCGTGTACCACGCACACCCGTGTGTCCGCGGCTAGGCAGTCTCTAGAACGTTTAAGAACTCGCTGGAGATACTGGGAAATTTACTGCCTCGCGACTTTCAACTCTTCTACAAGTGGTTCTGCAGTCTACCATCGTAATCTGATCCCACCCACCATGCAAGCTACTTCACCCTACCGCACTTCTCATGTGCCTTGTATTGCTAGATCGGCTTTCATGTTGTAGGATTGTGCGTAACAAGAACAGCTTGTCAATGTCAGTGTTCTTGACCTCGGCCCGTATACCCGTAATGCGATAAGCAAAATGCGGGTTCCGGGGATGAACCTACATTGCCGAGAAAGCCAATTCACAATTATGATTTCTTCTCTTATAAACAGTTATGTAGAAGTTCTGCCGATAGTAAATACACTACGGTGAAAATAAATTGGTGGTGGGCTGTTACTATTGTATCTACCGCAGGCTTTTGAGGGTTTCGCAGAGACTTACTTATTATAAATAATTTCTTCATCATTCAATTTTCTCGTTTCAACTCTTTCTGTTGCACGTTTTTGCCGAATCCTAATCGAATCTTTCTTTTCCATTATTAAATTTGTTATTCTATACAACTGACCACGATGTATTCACAAGGGCAGCTAACCTCCAACTGAGCGCGCTAGTCAACACTGCGCCATCTTATAACAGAGTGTGTGTGTGACGTCACATATTTAGCATAAATTTTTATTTTGAAGCGCTATTTCATGAAAAGTACATTTTAGATTTTCAATTTCCTTTTTGCAACAGGAAGCCTCCCTTTTTATCCGTCAATGAAAATGGCGTATGGCTTTTAGTGCCGGGAGTGTCCGAGGACAAGTTCGGCTCGCCAGATGCAGATCTTTTGATTTGACTCCCGAAGGTGACTTGCGCGTCGTGATGAAGATGAAATGATGATAAAGACGACACACACACTCTGCCCCCGTGCCAGCGAAATTAACCAATTAAGGTTAAAATTCCCGACCCTGCCGGGAATCGAACCCGGGACCCCTGTGACCAAAGGCCAGCATGCTAACCATTTAGCCATGGAGCCGGACTATCCGCCAATTGAGACATTAAACATAATTATAATTTAAATACTCTCGGCGATATTGTACACGTTCTACCCAAACACTAAAAGCGTTTAAAAATTTGTCTTTCCATGAACCCGTTGTTGAGAAACGTAATACTACGTTAAAACTTGCCCACTTGGGGATTTATGAACAAATCATTGTATGAAAAGCAGTGCCACTGGTATTTAACACAGAAACCTAACTCTTTGTAGTTCCTCGTCACTGTTTATATAGGTTTTTTTTTTTTTTTTGCTTTACGTCGCACCGACACAGATAGGTCTTATGGCTAGTTGCTTTACGTCGCACCGACATAGATACGTCTTATGGCGACGATTGGACAGGAAAGGGCTAGGAGTGGGGAGGAAGCGGCCGTGGCCTTAATTAGGGTGTGGTGTGAAAACGGGAAACCACGGAAATCCATTTTCAGGGCTGCCGACTGTGGGGTTTGAACCTACTATATCCCGAATACTGGATACTGGCCGCACTTAAGCGATTGCAGCTATCGAGCTCGGTATATCGTAATCATAGCCAAGGGATCGCTAGTTTCCTTGTCATGGTCTTACCACTGAAGCCGGTTGCATGCCGCTTTATCTATCGAGTTTAATCCTAGCTTGGCATTTATTTCGTCATTCCGAATACTCTTCTACCATTGTTCCCATCTGCTTGTACCAGCGATCACTCTTGCTACTTTCATCTCTCTTATTTCCAACATACCCCGAGATCATCCTCCTTTCACTCCCGTAAAGTGAAGTCATTCTCACCGAGCTCGATAGCTGCAAAGGGTTCAGTATCCAGTATTCGGGAGATAGTGGGTTCGAACCCCACCGTCGGCAGTCATGAAGATGGTTTTCCATCGTTTCCCATTTTCACACCAGGCAAGTGCTAGAGCTGTACCTTAAGACCACGGCTGCTTCCTTCCTACTCCTATCCCTTTCCTGTTCCATCGTTGCCATAACACCTATCTGTGACGGTGCAACGTAAAGCAACTTGTAAAAAAAAGAGAAAAAACGGATGAAATTAGTCTGAAAATTAACCAATATAACGGTAGTTTCGCCCGATAAGCCGACTTCTTTCTCACAAAATACCATTGATCAGAACTGCGATCTCACTGCATTAGCTTTACTACACCTTGATTAAGTTCAACTTAGTATACTTATATCCTGAGAGAATATGCATCCTAAATGAAATATTTCAACTGTTCCAGTTTTGTATTCTCGTCCTGACAATCAGTCGTAGCTTTCTTCCTACTGAAATCTCTTTAGTCGTGGAAATGCCGAGCGTATTGGCCGTGCAGTTAAGGTTGCGGAGTTGTGAGCTTGCATTTAAGAAATAGTGGGTTCGAACTAGAGCTAGGAATTTTAGGTGCTGCACCTTATTTTTCACTAATAAATTACCCAAATTAGCTTGTCTTACAAAGAAAGCATAATATTAACACCGCTAACTATGTTTTAGTTGCACCTTTTTTTTGCACCTTTTCTTAATGTCAGCACCTTTTTCCATTTGTTGAATACTTTTTTTGGCTCCTTTGTCGCATTTTATTCCTAAAGAAATTAAACAACAAAAGACGAACACTTCGTCTGTAAAGCTTGGTTCTGTGTAGTTCCTCAGCTCGTCGCTAGAAACGCAGACTCCCTATACTGCGCTAATCAGGAGCTTAAGTATGAACCTGGTAATATTAATTTCGTGTGGCTATTTCTAGCCGAGTGCAGCCCTTGTTAGTCAGACCCTCCGATGAGGGTGGGTGGCATCTGCCATGTGTAGGTAACTGTGTGTTATTGTGGTAGATGATAGTGTTATGTGTGGTGTGTGTGAGTTGCAGAGATGTTGGGGCCAGCACAAATACCCAGCCCCCGAGCCAAGGTTAAAATCGCAGACCCGGCCGGAAATCGAACCAGGGACCCTCTGAACCGAAGGCCAACGAGTCGGACTATGAACCTGGTGACTGTTGAACTAGCTTGCTGCTTTTCGTCAGCTGCTTATCTACCGGCCTCGCTAGCATTGCGTAGGTAACGGTTCAGAATACGCTTTGACTGTGTGTGGTGTCTGCCACTGTCCTGTTAGCAAATAGCTTAAAATTTTGCTGTTTGCTATTACTGTAGTATCAGTATCGAGTATGCGGAAACAGAAATTGAACGCTGAGAAAATACATTATAGTGGTAAACAGTTTAGTGCCGATGGTATTCAAAACGCCGGATCAGTTCTGCGGTGCAATGTTTGTGACATATTAATAACAAAACAAAAACACAAACGTAATCATGTTATGCAGGGCAAAACATGTGAAGCATAAGGAGGCTGTATGGAATTTCTTAAATGGGCTGTTGTGATGGATGTGAGGAAGCACCGGATGGTATTACAAACCAGATAATAGAACAGAGCTTAGCCAAAAACCCTGATGTTAAGGATGTTGCAGCAAACAGGCATTTAACACCGACTGCAAACAATATATGCACCACTTTTGTCTGTTAACGTTGAACATTACCTACTGACCGGAGATGAAACCTCAATGACAATGACATTGACATGTTAAGTGTTATCTGTATTGACAGTTTTCTGGACATGTCATTTTAATAATGTTGTGTTCTGGGATTTGTTTTAGGCAGATTTTTAATAATGATAACATGAGTGAATTTTGTGTCCTTTTATATAATGTGAGTTAAAATTGGTTTTGGTTTCCCATTTTCTAACCAGGCAAACGCTGGGACTGCACCTTAATTAAGGCCACGGCCGCTACCTTCCCAATCCTAGCCCTTTCCCATTCCGTCGCCAAAAACCTTTGACGTGTTAATGTGACGTTAAACAAGTAGGAAAAAAAAAACAGACGTGTAAGATTATAACCTTGCCGTACCTTAACCAAGAACTCAGTCTTCTATCAATTCTTCTGTTCTGTATTTCCATAGCAACGACTCCTTCGCGGCTGGATGACATTCCGTTGCTTTTCCGAGGTGCTAGCCCCACGCCCCATCGATCGGAAATAGCACTACAGAAGTTGTAGCAAGCCGAGTGGTATGTGAGAGGAAAGGAAATATGAGTTATACCCGGACAAGGAGGAGACAGGAGTGGCTTAAGACCTTCTACAGTACATGGCAATATCAATAAAACATGTAGTCGAATTTGGAGTCAGTAATAGGGCGTGGAACCTTTCTTAATTTCAGTTAACAATGACAGAACAGACTTAAAAGTAATTAACAGACTTCGTTTATTTCTTATTTGAGAATGCCTACTTGACGATGGATGATAATTACGTATTCTCTCGTACATCTTCAGTTTAGCAGGCTGTCTCGTTCTGTTTCCTCTCGCAGTAGCTGCGTAACTTCAGACAGTCTGCCTGTTATACCGTGCCTTTTTCTTTCTCATGTTCTGTGGATCACTTCAGGGAGAAAAGGGCTGATTATGATACGTTAGCAAACCGATGATAATGATATTATTATTATCATTTAATAATAATAATAATAATAATAATAATAATAATAATAATAATAATAATAATAATAATAATAATAGTGGTTTGATTCCCGGCTCTGCCACGAAATTTGAAAAGTGGTACGCGGGCAGTGGATTTGGGAACCCTCGCTGAGTCTGATAGAAAAAGCAACCCTGCAGAGTAAACGGATTACATAAATAAATAAATAAATAAATAAATAAATAAATAAATAAATAAATAAATAAATAAATAAATAAATAATAATAATAATAATAATAATAATAATAATAATAATAATAATAATAATAATAATAATAATATGACAAATGGTTTGTTAACACCAAGGAGGATCTGCAAGATATGAACATCATAATTCACGACATCCACAACAGAACAACTTTCAGGAACTAGATACACACCTTCAAGGGGTTCATAGAGCCAGAAACTGCGACTAAGAAGAAACAGCATTGGACGGCTGAAAAGAAAGAAGCACCGGGCGAGTTGGCCGTGCGGTTAGGGGCGCGCAGCTGTGAGCTCGCATCCGGGAGATAGTGGGTTCGAATCCCACTGTCGGCAGCCCTGAAGATGGTTTTCCGTAGTTTCCCATTCGGGGCGCGCAGCTGTGAGCTTGCATCCGGGAGATAGTGGGTTCGAACCTCACTGACGGCAGCCCTGAAGATAGTTTTCTGTGGTTTCCCATTTTCACACCGGGCAAATGCTGGGGCTGTACTTTAATTAAGGCCATGGCCGCTTCCTTCCCATTCCTAGGCCTTTCCTGTTTCATTGTCGCCATAAGACCTATCTGTGTCGGTGCGACGTGGAGCAAATCGTGGGAAAAAAAAAAAGAATGAAGGAATATGGCGCCAACGAAACTTAAGTCACGAGGAGTTATTTACGTGGTCCATAGTTGGCCAAAATCGATTAATAATAATAATAATAATAATAATAATAATAATAATAATAATCTTCATGCAATTGCATCTAAAACCGGTCTCTAAATGCCATATGAGAAAACCAGATACATAGAAGGATCGTTTCGATACTTAGGCAAAGAACCTCTGGTAACTCTGTTTGGCAAAATCCTCCAATAAGTAATTTCAAACACTTAGGAGAAATCATCCAACCATCCGGATTAAATCGTGAAGCGAACAGAGAGAGGATTTCTAAATTACAGAAGGTCTGTAGAATCACATGGAACAGGTAAACAACAAATGTCAGTATCTCTGAACGCTAAATTAAAATACCATAAAACGGCAAATGAGCCTAAAGCATTGTACGCATCAGAAACCCTGATCATTGGAGGCAGATCACAAACTAAATGTCTAGAAAAACAAGAAAGGAAAATCCTTAAGAAAATCTTTGGTCCACTATGCACAGAGGGAATGTAGATGAAAATTAGTTCTGCTGAGCTACACCAGCATTCTGAGAAAATATCAAAGTATATTAGAAAAAAGCGATTTAAATTTTATTGGCGTATTCAAAGAATGGACAGTAAAAGACTTATTAAAATGATACTTAATCATGCCTTCTCGCTAAAAGTCGAGAATAATTGGATAATCGAAATTGGAAAATACCTGCAAGAAACCAACATAATGCCGAGCTGAGTGGCTCCGACGGGAGAGGTGCTAGCCTTCTGACCCCAACTTGGGAGGTTCGATCCTGGCTCAGTCCGGTGGTATTTGCAAGTGCTCAAATACGTGAGCCTCGTGTCGGTAGATTTACTGGCACCTAAATGAACTCCTGTGGGACTGAATTCTGAGACCTCGGGATCTCCGAAAACCGTCAAAATAGTTATCGAGACGTAAAAGCAATAACATTATAAATACAACATAACAGACGAAATTATATGGGACAGGCATAGCTTTAGAATGCTGGGGAAAAAACATTATTTTACTGAAAAACCCAAGATAAGAACCACCACTGCATGGATGGAAGAATAAACAGAGATTCTGCCAAGAGAAGACAGCAAATTCATCTGCTACGGAAGTTCAGTCGCGTTCCTTAGTTGGACACAACGTTGTGGGAAAACTTTCAGAAAGCCATACAGATGCAGCAATGCAGGTCAATCTCTTTGAAAAGACAGTCAATATGACAATCTTGAGAATCTCTGCCGAAAGAACAAAGTTTTTGACGAATATAAAAAGTGCCCCGAAGTTTTTAGTAACAGATGTCAAATAGAAAAGGTAAATTGAAATATTTGGCTGAGACAATTCAAGAAAATGGTTTAGAAAAATCTGCTATAGAGGAGAGGATACAAAAGATGGAAAGAGCTTACGATATAACTAAGAATACTTACAACAAAAAGTGCTTATCAACAAAACTTGAAATAAAGCACTACAACACAGTAGTGAAACCAGAATGCCTGTATGGCAGGGAATGTCTAGCACTGAACTACAAGCTTGAAAAAAATAGAAATATTAGAAAGAAGAATTATAAGGAAAGTTTTAGGTCCTCTAAGAATTGCAGAGTTGTGGAAATTAAGAAGTAACAATGAAATTTATCAGAACATAGAAAACATATCAGAAAAAAAAAAAAAAAAGGAGATTGCTATTTCTTGGACACATGTACAGAATGGATGACAATATACTAACTAAACGAATCTTCGAGTACCTTTGGGAAAAGAAATCAACTACCACCTGGATTCAAGAAGTCAAGAAAGACCTGGAGAGGAACAACGTACGAAAAGAAGAATTATTTTTTGCAAGTTGCTTTACGTCGCACCGACACAGATGGGTTTTATGGCGACGATGGGACAGAGGAAAGGGTTAGTTTTATAAAATCACAATCACCTCAATACCAAGTTAAATGGGAATTGAAAAGAGGATGAACACTCTTTATTCCTTAAGTTAGAATAAAGTCCTTAGACTTGCTGGAGAGTTTACATTTCAAAGATGATATTGAACTTTAGAAATTTACATTAAGAATGAATTTTTAAACCTTCCCCTTAAGTCAGCTTTCTGAAACTATCACATAATTAAACGACGTATGTCATTACCTTGAACTGGTGGGCCTTCCGACGGCTAGCAAGGTTTTCCCCTGCCTCCACTACATATGCACTCCAAATCTCTTGATTTGAGCGATGAATAAGACAACATGGCCCAAAAGCTCCCCAGCTTTTATAGCAGAGGGGAAGGTTCCAGAATTATCTAGGCCGAAGACCTGTACACACCCTCAATTTTGATTGGCGAATTAAATAAATATCCAAAATTTCTGATTGGCTAATGATTTCATGAAGAAGGAAGAAAGAGCAGTGCTAGCAACCTTAGAACAAAAATCCACAAACATTTCAGTTTAGAAAACCTCGAAATACAAAAAATCCTTTTAAAAATTAAATCTACATTCTCCCACCACAGGGGGTACATAAGTCGACAGAAGAGACATCTGAAGATTAAAGTTCGAACTTCTTTCAGTACTTAGTTCAAGGTTCACATTACAGATGGCCTTCTAAGTGGCGCTCAGTTTAAATATACGGTGCAGGTGTACCTCCGGTACAATAATAAACCTTCAGCTCATCCCAATTATTTCTAGGGCCACTGGAGCTACCCAGGCTCAGTTTTGTTTTTGGCCGCGGTTTTAAGGCCGGATGCCCTTCTTGACGGCACATGATTCTTGAGATTGAAATATCAACCCAGGATCAACCGGGATTCGAACCTGAGTCTTCCGGTTGAGAAGTTAGCTGTTAGGCTAAGCCACTGAGCTAATGACGCCTCCGATGATAATAATAATAAAAAGAAGAGGGGAAGATCATTAGGAAAATCTTAAGAGGGAGATTCACCCAAGACGGTTACAGGTTACAGTCAATCAAAACAACAGAAAAGTTCTCAAACATCGAAACTGACGTTAGGAAAAGACGAATGAAATCTTTCGGTACCGGTATCTCACTAGATTACCAGAAAATCGATCGACAAAAAGGATAATAGATTATGTAACCTCAATACCTTGGCTTAACGAACTTCGAAAGGACCTCAAAAACACAAACATAAATTCATCAGACTTTCTAGGAAGAGACATCTTTAGACACAAGGTAAACAGTTGGGAAGCTACATTAGAGCAACCACAACAAGAACAATACAGACCAAAGTCGTCGAAACAACGTAAACAAGCCTTCTCGGAAAGAATGAAACAACAAGAACCCACAGAAGAATTGATTGCGTTTTTTTTTTTTTTGCTAGTGGCTTTACGTCGCACCGACACAGATAGGTCTTATGGCGATGATGGGAGAGGAAAGGCCTAGGTGTTGGAAGGAAGCGGCCATGGCTTTAATCAAGGTACAGCCCCAGCATTTGCCTGGTGTGAAAATGGGAAACTACGGAAAACCATCTTCAGGGCTGCCGACAGTGGGATTCAAATCCACTATCTCCCGGATGCAAGCTCACAGCCGCGCGCCTCTAACCGCACGGCCAACTCGCTCGGTGATTGATTTATTTGCTTATAGTGTTCCAGTATTGGGAGAATTCGCTACTACTACTACTACTACTACTACTACTACTACTACTACTACTACTACCTGTCTAAATCTATTGACACAAGTCTTTAGAATGTAAACTTTCTTAAAATGATAATCTACTGCATAGGAATTCAAACCCGCAACCTTGAACATAGAAGGTGGATATCTAAACAACACTACGAAGCAAACTAAAGGGAAAGAGGAGAAATGAAAGATGTAATAATACGAATCAAGCGTACCAGGAAGCAGATTTGTAGTTTTACATGATATCGTGGTCATAGCCATGGAACCTTCAACTTTTCATTTCAGCCTACGTGCTGAATAAGTACATTTTGATGTCGGAAGCTAATGATTGACCAAGATAAGTCGGACAGGAAGGATGACGCTTGACACAAGTATAGAACCCTGTTGGTTCCGTTGTCACTACATGCGTCTCTCAAAAAGTTTACAATTGGTTAGATAATAAGTATTGGCTGAATGTAAGCTGCAATAATATCCTCCTGGTATCAACCGACTGCACTTGCATCTCGTGTGCCTAGCCTGGAGAGCAGAGAGGAACAAGAATGTTTGGTATGACAATAATTCGAATTGGCCTCTTGCCGTGAAGACATTCTCCTCTTTCCTGAAATAAATCTGGAGAGGACTCTCTTTGGGGAGCGCGTAGTTTGGAAGTTTGAAATGGACCACTGCGCTGCTGCGATGCGAGTTGTGAAGTTCTGCACGCTCTGTGATAACAAGGACAATTTTCCGGTGTCACTTTATTTGTGTCACTTTGTTCAAGCCAGGTTCTTCCCTATCTGTAGTCACCTCTATGGATTACAGCCCTTAAGATATGTGGGGTGCCCCTGTGGGTTGGGGCGCTAGGTTAACACCCTGCATGTCTTAAGAGGCGACTAAAAGGGTCCCCAGAGATTCTGAACTTCGGAGCGTGGGTTGGCGACCAGGTGACCCTTAGCTGATCATGGCATTGCTTCCACTTACTTGTGCCAGACTCCTCACTTTCATAGATCCTATCCAACTGCCTGGTCAACTCTTGTTCGTTTTAGACCCCGACTGTATTAGAGCATTCGAGGCCTAGGGAGTCATTTTCACGTGATCTGATTGGCTAACTTCAGCAGCTGATAGAACGACAACGGCGCGAGCTATCAAGTTATTGTTTTCAAATTACGAGTATTTATCACTCGAACGCTTTTATACCCAGTTCACGTTGTTTGCGACCACTCTGAATACATAAACTGGAAAATCTAGTCGAGAGTCCAGTTCTTCCAGTGATGAAGAAAACTAAAAAACACTGAAATAAGGGAAGACACCACCCGTTTGGGTTCTGAAAGGGGGAAAAAAATGCTTCTGCACACAAGATATTCTTGTATAGGCCTACAACTTTTTTTTTTACGATTCTTGATTCATCAAAGTTTCTGTTTGGACTAAAAGCTGTCGATAAAGCACTTCTCATTCATAAAGGCTCGATTTACGTTTAATTTTGATTTTTGTATCAAAACGTCACTAACGCACAGCGTCGGCGGATGCACAGTGGGTCTCGGCCCACAAGTGGCCACGGCTGATCCGTGGTCCGACAGCTCTGCATTCCGAGCGGCCAATCGAACAGAGGAGGAGTTGCCACGGCTCTACCGTGGCTCTGTCCCTCTGTATTCGGAAGATGGAGAGGGGCTGGTCCCCACCATCAGCTGTCCTGAGAATGGTTTTCCTTGGTTTTCCGTTTTCCTGAACAAAGGCGAATGCCGGGACAGTTCCTAGTATAGGCCACGGCCGCCAAACCTCTCACCCTCTCCACCCATCTCCTTATCCGGTACAAATTTCCTGGCCTGAGAAATGGCGTCACCGTCTAGGAGGCCCCCTTCCCTTTCAGGGGAGGATGGAGAACATTTAGTAGTAGAAGTAACACACAGCACTGTATGGACACTCGAAGTGATACGTCACTAAAATAGAGGTCACACGCCGACATGTGTGGTGATAGAATAAGGTACTTCGAATGACTGTATTCCACGTAGCGAGTAGAAGGCAAGAATGTACGAAATACAACCACTATTGTTAGCAAGAAACTAACGGTGGATGTGGGAATGGTACAGTATCTGTGGCCCGCAAGGGAAGTCGCTGATTCATTGTTACTTTTCTTCTGAGTTATTTCTCAGCTTCGACTTAACAGATTGAGATGAGATAAATCCAAAAGTAGGAATATTCTTGATGTTTCTACTTTAGAAATGGCAAGTGTCATGAAAAATAGGTTAACAAATTTTCCGCTTATTCATTCTCCGCATCGTGTGTACTATCAATCCTTTCGAAATTGCGACGAAAAAATATTATTTTTTGCTATTTGTGTAACGTCGCACTAAAACATTGAAGGTTATCGGCAACGGAGGAATGGGAAAGGGAAAGGATTGAGAAGGTAGTGAACGTGGCCTTAATTTAAGGTACAGTCCCAGCATTTGCTTAGTGTGAAAATGGGAAACTACGGAAAACAATCTTCAGGGCTGCTGACGGTGGGATTCGAATCCACTGCCTCCCGAATGCAAGCACACAGCTGCGCGACCCTAACCGCACTGCCAACTCGCTCGGTGGCGAAAGAACAAATAATGAATGCACAGATAATACACTATTCAGAAGAAAAAAAAAAAGAAGTGAGGCAGTGATGCCTTATGATGAGCATTTCATTGATCGGACAGAAAATTGAATGGGGTGAAGTACTGGTGGGATTGGGGGCAAGGTAAACGGTACGTACGTTAAATGAGGGGACTGACCCTGGTAGATATATTAACGTGGGAAGTAAGGAGGGTTCTATAACGTGAGAGAATGTGTTTCATAGCACACACGTTTAGGGGTAGGGGGAGAAGATGAGGTATAAATATAGGGCTGAAAGAGGAAGTCGGTAGATGATGAGAACAGGGGGAAATAAGGAACAATTTATGATGATGATGATGATGATGACGATTATTATTATTATTATTATTATTATTATTATTATTATTATTATTATTATTATTATTATTATTATTATTATTACAGGGAGGAATTCACTAAGGTGGAAATGTAGTAAGCAGTCTGGCCTATGCTGACGACTTGGTGTTAATGGTAGTTTGTGTCGAAAGCCTGCAGTCTAATATCTTGGAACTAGAAAATAGGTGCCATGAGTATGGTATGAAAATTAGCCTTTAGAAGACTAAATTGTTGTCATTAGGTAAGAAATCCAAGAGAACTGAATGTCAGATTGGTGATACAAATCTGGAACAGGTAGATAATTTCAAGTATTTAGGATGTGTGTTCTCCCAGGTTGGTAATATAGTAAGTGAGATTGAATCAAGGTGTCGTAAAGCTAATGCAGTGAGCTCGCAGATGCGATCAGCAGTATTCTGTAAGAAGGAAGTCAGCTCCCTGACGAAACTATCTTTACATCGGTCTGTTTTCAGACCAACTTTGTTTTACGGGAGCGAAAGCTGGGTGGACTCAGGATATCTTATAAGTTAGAAGTAGCGAGGATGATTGCAGCTATAAACAGCTGGTATTAATGTCAGGAGGGTACTCGGAATGAGGAGATAAAGGGTAAGTTAGGAATGAAGTCGATGGATGAAGCTGTACGCATAGACCAGCTTCGGTGGTGGGGTCATGTGAGGCGAATGGAGGAGGATAGGTTACCTAAGAGAATAATGAACTCTGTTATGGAGGGTAAGAGAAGTAGAGGGAGACCAAGACGACGATGGTTAGACCCAGTTTCTAACGATTTAAAGATAAGAGATATAGAACTAAATGACGCCACTGCACTAGTTCAAGTAGAGGATTGTGGCGACGTTTAGTAAATTGACAGAGGCTTGCAGACTGAACGCTGAAAAGCATAACGGTCTATAATGGTGACGTATGTATGTTATTAGCCAGCCCCGTAGTTTAGGGGTTGCGAGCTTGCCTCGTACCCGGAAGTCTTGGGTTCGATTCCCGGCCTAGTCGTGAACTTTACCTCGACCTGAGGGCTGATTCGAGATCCACTCAGTATGCATGATTATTGATTACAGTTGAAGAACTATCTGATGGAGAGATAGCGACCCCGGTCTAGAAAGGAGATGATTTGTCGCACTGACCACGCCGCACCTCATAATTTGCAGGCATTTGGACTGATTGGTAGTGCCAGGGGACTTATTATTATATTATTATTGTCCGACTTCTTGGCTGAATGGTCAGCATTGAGGCCTTCGGTTCAGAGGCTGCCGGGTTCGATTCGCGGCCAGGTTGAGGATTTTAATCGCGTCTGATTAATTCTTCTGGCTCGAGGACTGGGTGCTTGTCCCAACACTTTCCTCTTCATATTCAGACAACACGCCACACTACCAACCACCACAGAAACACGCAATGGTGATTACATTCCTCCATATAGGGTTGGCGTCAGAAAGGGTATCCAACTATAAAACAGGGCCAAATCCCCATTTGCGACCACTCGCGACCCCTACAGGATGTGGGAAAAGCGGTATTATTATTATTATTATTATTATTATTATTATTATTATTATTATTATTATTATTATTATTATTATTATTATTATTATTATTATAGCACAAGCAAGGAAGGCCTTTGTTAAGAAAAGAAATTTGCTCGCTTAGAATATTGATATAGGAATTAGAAAAATGTTTTTGAGGACTTTCGTTTGGACGATAACTCGCTCAGAAAGAAAGAGAAACTTTTGAAATGTGGTATTGCAGAAGAATGCTGAAGGTGAGATGGATAGATTGAATAACGAATGAAGAGATACTGAAACGAATTGTTGAAAGAAGATCGTTGTGGCTACCTAAATTTGCCGAGAGGAAGGGATAGAATGATAGGACAGGTCTTAAGATACCTAGGACTTGTGCAGTTGGTTTTTGAGGGAAGTGTAGGCGATAAGAACGGTAGGGGTAGACCAAGATATGAATATGACACGCAGATTAGAGCAGATGTAGGATGCAGCAGTTATGTAGAAATGAAAAGGTTATCACAGGATAAGGTGGCATGGAGGACTGCATCAAACCAGTCTATGGACTGATGACTCAAACAGCAACATTATTATTATTATTATTATTATTATTATTATTATTATTATTATTATTATTATTATTATTATTATTATTGATTGTCCCCTTCTGTCAAGCAGTGGTTGGGTGTCAGTTTTCGGATACAGCATCACCGTTCAAATCCAGCTGAGATAGCCTTATTTTTGAAGAAAAGCGTATTTATTCAACAGAATGAATTCAAACTGAACATTAAGTCTTACTATGCAATTCGGATTTCCCTGCCATTTGTTAGAATGCTGTAAAACTGGACGTCACACATGGGACCTTTTTTTAAAAAAAATGTAGTGTTTTAAGGTCGCACTAACTCATAGAAGGTTTTCGGCGATCAAGGAAGGGAAAGGACTACGTTTGTTGGGAAAGCAGCGTCTGTGGTCTTAATTAACGTACAGCCCCAGCATTTGCCTTGTGTGAAAATGGGAAACCACGGAGAACAATCTTCAGGTTTGTCGATGGTGGGATTCGAACTCACCATTTTCCGAATGCAGGCTCCCACAACTGGGCTCAATCAAAATGCCATATCATCCATCATCACCATCATCGACTTGACCAATTATGTTCCATGTCATTTGAACTATTTCTTCCATAACCTTTCCTGGCATTCGTCTTCCGCGACCTTTCTTTCTCTCTTTAGTCCACTTCTTCTTACCTGCTCTCAGTTCGGGCTCTTGGCTAAAAGATAAGCGTAGACGCCTTTGGTTCAGAGGGCCCAGGGTTCGATTCCCGGTGCGATATAAATAGTATTTCCCCTGGCTCGGGAACTGGGTATTTGTAGTGTTTCCAACATCACTGCAATTCACATACCAGATACAACACTATGCCAATGTAACTTTCACACGTACACACCATCTGCGGGTATGTGATTAGAGTTGCAATTCTCTACGACATTTAGAACGGCCACCAGAGTGCATTAGTGTTGTTCGTCTGTAGTGTTGTTAACAGGCCTTGCAGGATATATAAGGGGCGTGAACATCGTCAGATGTTGAGTGATCACTGAAGTACACGGAGATGCCATGTACTCACGTGAGAAAGCGTTATCATCACGTGACAGTTTGAAAGTTGCCTTATTGTGGGTTTCCATTTGGCCTGCTGGTAGAATCGTACAATATCCAGATTTGTCGGGCATTCGGATGTGACAGTGGCGTTATGTTGGACTGCATGGGAACGTGAAGGCCATATTGTGCACCAAGCACATCGTGACCCCTTCACATCTACGCCTGCCATCCGAGAACAAGTAATGGACTCCTTGCAACATTCTGTGTCATCCCGTTCCATTGGTTGGAGCCTGACTAGGGAATTGCCGTCCGATATGTAGGATGCCGTTAACACCACAATACAAACGGCTGCGTTTGGAGTGGTGCCGTGACCGGGAAGCGTGGACTACTGATGAATGGTGTCGCATTTTGTTCAGCGCTGAATCGCGGTTCTACACCACCCCGGATGATCATCATGTGCGAGTATGGTGGCGAGCTGGGGAGAGGTCCCATTCTTCCAATGTTTCGGAGAGCCACAGCAGTGTTACTCTTGGTGTCATGGTGTGGGTCACGGCCGGTAGTGATTGAGGGAAGCCTGATGGCACAACAGTACGTCACAGACATTCTGCTTCCTCATGTGTTACCTCTTACGCGACAGTTTCATGGTGCCATTTCTCAACAGGACGTGTCTCTATGAACTGTCTGCGTTATGTTGAGGTACTCCCTTGGCCAGCAAGATCCCCAGATCAGTCCTTGATGGAACATGTGTGGAACCAGCTCGGACATCAACTCCGTCCCTTTTCCAGTATCCAGGATATCAAGGACCAGTTACAACACTTGTGGGACAGCTTGCTTCAGGAGAGGTTACAAATGCTTTATGACACCCTTTCCAATCGAATCAGTGCATGCATCTAAGTGCACTCGTACTGACAAGTTCTTTGAAATTTGACTCGATTTTGTAATCACTGAAATAGCATCACATACCTTCTCGACATGTAAAGTTTCATTTCGTTCCCTCCTCCCCTTCCGGGTGCTTCACTTTAGATCAGGATTGTGCCTTTTACTGTACTCACCATTTTCTTTGACTGGACTCAAGACTTTCCTCGGAATCTTCCTTTGCTTGGCTTCTAGTTTCTCTATCAAGACTTTCTTATTCATCGCAAGGCACTCTGCTCTGTGTAGGGCCTCTGGTCAACTTACCGTACAGTAGCGTCTGAGCTTGGCGTTGAAGGGCACTGATCGTTCATTGTAGATGTCTTCGGTTAGCTGATATGCCATTTTCATCTTGTTGATACTGGATAAGAAGGCAGAAGAAAGCCTTTCCACTGACACACTGTCTTATCTAGCTATCATATTCGCACTTTCGTACACATCCTCATCATCCCCGCTTTCGTTATTATTACTGTCAATAAAGCGCAAAAGCGACCCTTTCACAGCCTGGGATTTTTCCTCTTTACAGTTTGCTTTACATCACGCCGACACATACTGGTTTTATGGCGACGATGGGATAAGAAAGGGCTAGGATTGGGAAGGAAACTACTGTGGCTTCAATTAAGGTAAACCGCGGCCGCTCGCTCGGTACAATTATTTTCCCATGGACAGCTACTGTATACAGAGTGGTCGGTAACAGCGTGAATCGGGTACACGAGCGTTAGAGGGTTGGTCATGCTGATAAATAATTTTTTTAAAAATAATTCGATATCTCGCGCCATTGTCCTTTTCTTCAGCTGCTGAATTTAGCCAATCAGATCGCTTCGCGGCCAAATTCAAATGGGCTTTGCAACGCGGTGTTGGTAAATCTGCACGTGCCTTAAGACTACCAATCACAGGAAAAATCTTTGCCATGGAAGGGATTTGAAGACGAACTTCAGAAGTGACAGGATCGCGCCATACCAAGTACGCTACCATGACACCGTCTAAAACCGACGGTGTGTTTGTGTTTGATGTTGATTTCTGCTGGGTGATTGGTCATTTGCGGAAAGCACATGCTCCAGTATGCGTTGTGGCCATCTTCCTGCACTGAAGAAGAACTCTTTCAAGGCACACAAAATGGACTTGATGTAACAAAGTTTTGGTGTAACGTTAGTCAATGCAATTCTATGTTTCTGACACGAGAATAATAATTATTATTGTTAATGCCGAATGGGTTGTTCCTGGGTCGAGAGTGAATCACCAGACTGCGCACATTAAGTCAGAGAAGTCTGATGAGGTCTTGTCTGTCTCATGGACTAGCAACTTCCTTCTTGTCGCGGAAGAAGCACTTAGGCAGCTCGGTTAATTTGTTCCGCTGGCTGATCTTCTGCAGCAGGTTTCTTTACTAGCCTTTGTTGGCGTCTCCACTCGCAATAGGTATGAACATAAACTTCTTCATCTCATCCGTAATAAAGCACACCTGTAACAAGAGAATTTTACGCAATTCTTGGGCGTTAGTGTTCAAGTATAACAAGCTATTACGGACTTTACAATATCCCCGGGAGTTCATTCTAAGGCTCTGGCCATGGACTAATCGTTCACAATGTTCCAGCAAATTACAAGAGGATATATCTATTACAGTTAATGTGATGGTAGTCCTCGGCCATGATTTATCTCCGTAACAAAACATCTCCATATGACTACTTTGTATTTTATCTCTCTCTACTTCCGCCGCGGGGCTTTGTAGAAGCCGAGCGTGTATTTCAAACACTGGCGTTTATAGTGGGCGGAGGACGTTTCAGCTCACTGGTAGAAATCAAACGATAGTATTATTATTATTATTATTATTATTATTATTATTATACCGAGCGAGTTGGCCGTCCGGCGTGCAGTATGAGCTTGCATTCGGGAGATAGTGGGTTCGAATCCCACTGTCGGCACCTCTGAAGTTGGTTTTCCGTGGTTTCCCATTTTCACACCAGGCAAATGCTGGGACTGTACCTTAATTGAGGCCACGACCAATTCCTTCCCACTCTTAGCCCTTTCCTATCCTATCCTATTAGTGCGACGTAAAACAAATTCTAAAAAATATTATTATTATTATTATTATTATTATTATTATTATTATTATTATTATTATTATTATATGTGCGAATAAGACCATTAGGACTACGTAAAGTACTTAGAGGCGTGCATCATTTTCCTTTCTTTGTGCCCATATTTCTTTCTTTCATTCTTTTACTGTGGGCTTCCTTCCTGTATTCAGACTAGGTTGTTCCAGTAATCCGTTTCATTGTGCCTGTTTTGGCTTTGCTCCTATTTTCGTAGAATTCCACTCTTTGTTCTGTAAGTATGCCTGGGTCCATTCTTTTAATACGTCCTTAGAATCTTAACCCGCATTTTCTAATGTCACTGTGAATACTTGTGTATTGTTTGATTTCCTGTCTGCCTCTCAGTTGGTATTGTCCGTTGGCGAGTCTCGGGCCTAGAATATTTCTTATGATTTTGTGTTCCTTTTTCTCAGTGTTTTCAGTGTCTGCTTTCCTGTTCAAAATTAGCGTTTCTGATCCATAAATACATTCTGGTTTAATGACCGTATTGTAATGTCTTAGTTTTGTGTGCTTGGAGATTTGTTGTTGTTGACATTTTGGGTTAGTCGGTATGAAGTTACCATCTCTTGGCATCTAATTTCATTGGCTTTTGTTTCGAGTCCATTCTCCTGAATTGTTTCACCAAGATACTTAAATTGTGGTACTCCTTTAATTTTGCCGTATTTTATCTCCATGAATGATGGTGCTTGTTTATTGCAGGTCATGTATTCTGTCTTCTCGAAAGACATCTTAAGGCCGACATTTTCCGCAATTTCTTTCAAGAGTTCAATCTTATTTTGGACTGTTGAAATGTCTCGGATTAAGATTGCTAGGTGATCTTTAAATGCTAGACAATCTATCGCTAATTTTTCTCTCCCTAAAGTGATTGGTTGGTGAATTTTGAGGATCTGTTATTATTATTATTATTATTATTATTATTATTATTATTATTATTATTATTATTATTATTATTATTGTTAAACTTTCGCCAACCACCCTGGTTTTGGCTGAGGGTAGCCTATAAGGTCCGATGGCCTTCGTGATGTCACGCGACTTTGGAGATGAAAATCTCAACTCAGGTTCGGCCGGAATTCGAACCTCAGCCTTCAGGGTGGGGAGCCAAAAGCTACGCCAGTGAGCTAATCACGTCCCCCATTATTTAACAATTTCATAATAATAATAATAATAATAATAATAATAATAATAATAATAATAATAATAATAATAATAATAGCCTAATAATAATAATGTAACGTTCCACTAACTATTTTTGCTATTTTCAAAAACGTAGACACGAGACTGGATTATTAGTGCACCTTGGACTGAGCCGGGATCGAACCCAACAACATGAGCCAGAAGGCCAGCTCTACCGTCTGAGCTACTCCATCCCGTCGATAAAAGTTGAGAGAGAATAGACATCTGCTTGTATTTTCCCTTGACCAAGTGGGTTGATCATGCGGTTAGGGTGGCTCAGCTGTAAACTCGCATTCGGAAGATAGTGGGTTCGAACCCCACTGTCGGCAGTCCTAAACATGGTTTTCCGTGGTTTCCCATTTTTACACCAAGCAAATGCTGGGGATGTACCTTATTAAGGCCACGATCGCTCTCTTCCCATTTCCCATCCCATCATCGCTATAATACCTATCTGTGTCGGTGCGACGTAAAGCGAATTGTAAAAAAAAAAAAAAAAAAAAAAAAAAAAAAAAAAAAAAAAGTTTTCCCTTGAAACAAAAATCACCATCATCACCACCACCGCCATTTTTACGCCGTATTGCTGGTTTCTGGCACGCAAAGAAATCCTGATGTCTCTTAAAATGTATAATAAATGAAGGCACTCGAAACATTTCAAACAGATTTAATCATTACGACCACATTAATCGGAGGTACAAGAAAAAGTACTACTACTACTACTACTACTACTACTACTACTATTACTACGTCTGCTGCTGCTGCTACCCCATATGGGTGGGGGTGGTGGAATAACACCCACGGAATCCCCCTGACTGTCGTACGAGGTGACTAACAGTGGCCCCAGGGCTTTCAACTTGGGAGCGTGGGTTGGCCACTATGGGGCCCCTAGCTGAGAAGCTGAGTCCTGGCATTATTTCCAGTTACTTGTGCCAGGCTCCTCACTTTGATCTTTTCTATCCGACCTCCCTTGGTCAACTCTTGTTCTTTTCCGACCCCGACGGTATTTGGTTTACGAGGCCTAGGAATTCTTTCATTTTCTCGGTCTTCGTGGCCCTTGTCTTTTTCTGTCGAAATCTTCATTTTTCGAAGTGTCGGACTCTTTCCATTTTTCCTCTGATTAGTGTTAATAGAGGATGGTTGCCCAGTTGTACTTTCTCTTAAAACAATAACCACCACCACCACCACCACTACTACTAAATATACTCACTGAGTGGAGTAGGCTTCGTCTCAACAGCGGCTACTTTTGGCTAGGCTTGCTTCTCTACCTTCGGGGGGCGAAGAGACTGGTCCCCACTGTCGGCTGTCCTCAGAATGTTTTCCCGTGGTTTTCCATTCTCCTGCACTAAGGCAAATGTAGGACAGATCCTTTTATAGACAACAGCCGCTTTCCCTGTCACCTTTCTCCGCATCACATTCACTGTCACGAATATCCTAATCTTCTGACCTGAGAGAGATTACCTTCTGAGTAAGGAATGAAAAAATAAACGTTCGTTTGTTGTAAATCAATTTTATGTGGATAACAATAATTGATCCGTATTTCTTTCTTTGCAGGTATGTGTCCTGCTATCTCGTTGTGCATGAAGTATTACATTGCTTCAACTTCAGTGTTGCATCCCCCCATATGTAAGTAATTCTGAGTGTAAATTATGTTGATTTGAGCGGTTTATTTATACAATGGCTGAAGTTTTACGTACATGTTGAGGTGTTTACGGTGTAGCCATCTGACGAGGCCCGAATTTCGAAAACGAATGCGTGAAACACTTCGTATGACTTACGACAGGGCCCATATTAGGTTAAAAACAACCAAGCTAGCGTACGATATTTTACTTCATGCTATGTCGAATGTGTTTATTTTTATTTAAGTAAGAACAGATGGTAAAGGAAATCGTAGAGGAATCACAATCCAAGAAGACATCACAACTCTGAGATTTGCCGACGATATTGTTATTTTATCTGAATCGGCAAAAAATCTGGAGAACTTGCTTTACGTCGCACCGACACAGAGAGGTCTTTTGGCGACGATGGGATAGAAAAGGCTGAGGAATGGGAAGGAAGCGGCCGTGGCCTTAATTAAGGTACAGCCCCAGCATTTGCCTGGTGTGAAAATGGGAAATCACAGAAAATCATCTTGAATGTTGCCGACAATGGGGTTCGAACCCACTATCTCCCGGATGCAAGCTCACAGCTGCGCGACCCTAACCGCACGGCCAACTCACCCGGTGCGTTATGGTATGAACACAAGATGAAAATAAATAAATCCAAAAAAAAAAAAAATGCATTCGAATGAAATTGATAATGGAGGAAATATTAGATTATGAAATTAAGCCTGAAAGGAAATTAATGAACATTGTTGTTTGAGTAGTAGAATGACTGACAGTGGTAGAAGTAAGTGGGAAGAAAATGCAGACTAGCACAAGCAAGGAACTTATTTTTAAAAAGAAAAAAGGTAAAAAAGAAAACCAATCGACCGCTGCTCAGCCCGAAGGGGTGGCATAGCATGGATGTGAAAGATGCGCGATATATATATTTACAAGTTGCTTAATGTCACACCGTCACAGATACAGTAGGTCTTATGACGACGATGGTTCAGGAAAGGCGTAGCAGTGGGCGACAGTGGGGTTCGAACCCACTATCTCCCGAATACTGGATACTGACCGCACTTAAGTAATTGCAGCTATCGAGCTCTGTAAGATGGGCAATAACTGGCTGAGTAAGGAAGATAATAGAAGCGTTTGAAATGCGGTGTTACAGAAGAATGTTGAAGGTGAGATGGGTAGATGTAATCACGAGTGAAGAAATACTTAATCGAATTGGTGTGAGGAGAACGATTTTCCGAAATTTTACTAGAAGAAGAGATAGTATGATAGGACACATGTAAAGAGTCACCTAGGACTTGTTCAGATGGTTTTTTTTTTAGGGAAGTGGAGGCAGTAGGGGTTGATCAAGGTATGAATAAGACAAGCAGATTAGAGTAGATATAGGGTGTAGTAGTTACGTAAAAATGAAAAGGTTAGCACATGATAGGGTGGCATGGAGTGCTGCATAAAAGCAGTCAATAGACCGACTACCCAAACAACAATATCAAGATAAACACATTATGCTCAGTTCGGAGCTCACCATTCAAACAGTCGATGTGATCTATGAAAGAATCGATATCATTCACTAATCAGTCTATAGATGTATCGACTCACCCAAATGACGCCGTGTAGCCATATGACGTTTACAGTTTAGCGAGAAAGTTTAGGACACACTACCATTTTAACACAGGTGACCCTGTCGCTATATTATTAAGTTTTAAACTATTAACAATGGAAACGCATATTTCTTTCGCCCAAACTAGGCGTTTCTACGACATGGTTTACCCCTTCTCAAAAATGTATGTTTAAGCAAACAAAAAATATTCACTTTTATGACAATAAACCTCAAAATTACTGAGTAACTGTGATGCAATTTTGATTTATTACTGGATTGTTTCTAACGTATTATATTTTAAATTAGCAAGGAATGAAAATGAAATGTCGTACGGCTTTTAGTGCCGGGATATCCCAGGATGGGTTCGGCTCGCCAGGTGCAGGTCTTTCTATTTGACTCCCGTAGGCGACCTGCGCGTCGTGATGAGGATGAAATGATTATGAAAACAACACATACACCCAGGCCCCGTGCCATTAGAATTAACCAATTAAGGTTAAAATCCCCCATCCGGCCCGGAATCGAACCCGGGACCCTCTGAACCGAAGGCCAGGACGCTGACCGTTCAGCCAACGAGTCGGACATTAGCAGGGATGAAATGTGCCTTGAAAAATTATTTCACAAACGGCCAAGCATTTTCTGAGTTTTGTTTTTCCTAGGCATGAGTTGGGGGAATCATGGTATCGGTAAAACGTAATTTGATATAGCTTTTGAATGGAAGCATCTAACGCACCGTGGTTTGCACAACAGCGTTCCTCGGGACCCGTTCGGTAAGTGAGGCATGTTCCACGTGTACTAGGTGCTTCTGTTCAAAACTTATTTCAGGAAACTTATAGGTCTACCATGATTTCTCCAACCCTTGTCTAGAAAAAACAAAACTCAGAAAATGCTTCGCCGTTTGCGAAATAATTGTTCAAGACACATTTAGTCCTTGCTCTTTTAAAAATATAATACCTTACAAACAATCCAGGGAAAAAATCAAATTGCATTACAATTAGTTATTAAGTTATTTTGCACTTCATTGTAAAAATAGTTAAAGTTCTCGTTTGCTTAAAAATCTATACCCGCCCCGTGGTGTCGGGGTAGCATGTCTGCCACTTACCCGGAGCCCCCGGGTTCGATTTCCGGCCAGGTCAGGGATGTTTACCTGGATCTGAGGGCTGGTTCGAGGTCCACTCAGCCTACGTGATTACAATTGAGGAGCTATCTGACGGTGAGGTAAGCGGCCCCGGTCTAGAAAGCCAAGAATAACGGCCGAGAGGAATCGTCTTGCTGACCACACGACACCTCGTAATCTGCAGGCCTTCGGGCTAGAGAGCGGTCGCTTTGTAGGCCTTGGCCCTTCAGGGCTGTTGCGCCATGTGGTTTTGTTAAACATCTCTAACATTTTCTAGAAGGAATAACCATCGTCGTTGAAATGCCCAGTTTGGGCCAAATAAGTACTCGTTTCCCGCTGTTAATTAACCGTTAAAGACATTGTTATTTAACCTAATAATATAGCGACAGGTTTAACTGAAATCCAGTTAAGAAGTGTACAGCAAGATGGAACCGATAACAACAATTAGAAAGAGAAGATTGTTGTTTTATGGGCACACCTTCCGTATGAATAATGACCGGCTCACAAAGAAAATCTGAAATTTTCTAAAAACGTTTCTAGAGTGTGAGAAAGATCTGAAAGAGGTGGGTCATTATGGAGGATAAAATCAAGGACAGGGTTGGTTTCAGAAGGATGGTGAAAAGCTATCAGAGTTTTATGGTTGAAACAGTACCCTAAAAACGGAGAGGTCCTTTACCAGAGGAGCGGAAGACAGCGTTGACTGATGGGCTCAAGAGATTCGGAATTGCTAGGCGGGCATTAATAATTCCATTGTGGAGTTTTATCTCCCGTATGCAGTTATCAGACTGTGTCTCTTAAATAGGCTTCTGATAAGTTCACCTGCATACACCCCAGCGTCAGTGGGCAGGGTCTGACACATCCCACTCTGAGGAGTCTAGTGTCAGACCTAAGACGAAACGCTGGTTAATAGAGCAAACGCCTGAAAAGCCATACATCTAATTTTTGATATTCTCTATTGGTGGAAAAATATCTACTTCCCTCCATGGGAATTTAGAATTTCCATGCTGGAAGGTAGTCAAAGCCGGCAGACGAACAAGACACCGACACTGAAAATGAGATTGGTTGTTAACACGCAGAGGCTCCGTTCGAAAATAAAATAAAAATATAGCGACATGGTCGCCTATGTTAAAATTATAGTGTGCCGCTAAACTTCCTGGCAAAAGTGTATGTAGCGGTTTTATGTACGTTGGAAAAGGTTTTTGATGGTATGTTTTTATGTTGATATAAGGTGAGTGCGATAAATAGCTATTAATTATGTCGTAAAGCTGTGCGTTACCTTATTTTGAAGTACGCAAACATATGAGGTTCGACATAGTGTGAAATCAAAATGCTTTCTCGCGATAGTTTCACAGCAGCAGAGGTGTTGCTAATAAAGCTGACCATGAACTGGAAGTACGGCAGGTGGCAGGAGTTCCGCTTGGTGGAGCAAGGGCGGCTGTGGGACCCTACCTGGGAACGGCTCTTTGTTTACTTACAAGTCGCCGTAAAGAGAGTGGAACGCTGATTAACAGGCCTGCATTCGTTAAACTACGCACTTCTTTCACTGCTATAGTTATATCCTGATTATTGTAAAGAAACACAGTGCTGGTTTCATAACTGGAGCTTGAGAATTAGTATTATTTACTTATTCGGTAGGGCATCGAGGACCACGTTCACGTTGGCAGTGAACTTAGCTTTCTTTTGAGCCCAGAATTTCCTCGTTCTTTGTGAGTGGCCCTGCTTGCGTTCCTTTTTCCAAGGGACACCGTGTCTTCTTTTCGGTTGTGTTCGCGGTCGCTTGGCAGGCCATGGCCCTTCGGGGCTATTGCGCCATGGGGTTTGGTTTGGTTTGGTTTGTTCGTCTCGATTTAGCCAGTTCATCATACCTTTTTTTTTGAAGAAATCGCTGTCAAAGGCGTCTTCCAGTTTAATTTGTAGCATTTGGAGGTCTTCTTTGGTGTGCCTAAACCAAGGCATCGTGGTTTTAAGTTCTGAATAAAAATGTGAAAGGTATTTTTGGTTAACCGGTTTTCGTTCATTCGTTTGAGGTGACCGTAAAATCGTGCCCATTTTTTTCGGATCGTGTCTGTAATTTTCTCTATTTAGTTATAGACTTCATTGTTGGATCCTTTTTGGTGGATGCCATTCTTGTAATTGGTTCACATGATTCTTATATTCTAGTGGAATTCCTTTTGAAGACAGACTGTTGAACCACTAATTGGCTTGGTTCTCCTTTTACAAAGGATTCACGAGCTGTTAGCGTCTCAGTTATTTATCGTTAAGCTCTAAGGGTATTCTAAAAAAGTTACTCTTGATCTTAATAACCTAATTAGAACTAAGCTAGTTCTTCTACAGGATGCTCCGTCAAGAAATACATCCACAGTCAAAGCACTGTGCGGTAACTCACGTTTCACTGTCTGGTTGGGAAGCAGTACAGTACTGTTAAGAGATTGGTGGTTCGAAATACGAATATGGAAGTATCTAACTTGGGAGTGATTTTATAAGATCATTTCGCTACTTGTAATAATAATAATAATAATAATAATAATAATAATAATAATAATAATAATAATAATAATAATAATAATAATAATAATAATTCTATCAGGGGTACACCTTCCCTGCCAGTTACACTGCACGCCTTCTCTAAGGCCATCAATGTAAACAAACTTGAACTTGAGAACTACAAGAAACTTTGGTCTTCAACTGTTAGATGTCTCTACCATCGGTTTATTTGCTCCCTCCAGGGGGCTAAACTCTAATTATTTCATAAAGAAATGTTTATTTTTGATGTTTATAAACCTGGTTCTAAGGATAATTTTTTTTATTGTTCCGAAGTTGTCAACACTTCAGCTGGTTCCTCCTCGATTGAAATCAACCTATCAAAAACTGTAATATTTTCTCTAGCCAATTAAAACCGGGGGTATGTATAGGAATCCAGCCTGTCAGTAAAGATTTCTGGAATCTTCCGGCGTGAAGCAGATCCAGCGGCACAAGGTAATAGGTAAGGTAAGGGTTATTCTGCCCGAAGGCAGGTCCGAACCTCCGCAGAAGTGTTCCTGAGCCGTAGTTTACGTGCGGTAGGGTGGCCAGTTCCTTTCCGCTCCTCCATTCCCTTACCCCCCACCAACAGCGCGTGGCAACCCATCCAACTCCTGACCACGCCCAATGTTGCTTAACTGCGGAGATCTCACGGGATCCGGTGTTTCAACACGGCTACGGCCGTTGGCGCACAAGGTAATGGCAGAATTTAATTAGATATGTGATAGACTCTGCGGACAGTTTGAGGGGAAGTTTTCAGTCTCTTTCTTTTAATGTAATTTCGTAAAAACTGATAGTTTACATGTAAAGGAACGAAGAGTGTTGACCCTCTACCGAATCCCATTGAACCTTGCATGGAGTGACTGAAGTTTTCAAAACCTCCAAATTTTGTAAATCTTTTTGGCATTAATGTTTTTCATTTAGTCACCCCGGTGTAGTATAGGCTTAGCCTCTGTATCATTGGGCATTAAGCCCACTTAGGATTTTAACTATTTCTTGAAGGAGTGCATGAGTTTCGCCTCCTTGCCTTTTGTTTATGGCCGGTCATGTGCAACAGTTTTTTCTTTTCCATTAAGGCCACGAAGTATGGGTTATTATATCTCTGTACAATCTTTTCAGGGTATAAAATTTTCCTCGTGTTAGTTCCAGTTGGGAACAGTAACTATTGTGAAATGAATAAGCCCGCATTGGGGCAACTGTGCATGAACACTTTAATGTGAGGTGGAATTTTAATGCGCCCGTAAGAGAATGATGCCTCCGCGAGGCTAGACTATGGTATTGTGGGCTCAGACTCCTTTTTGCACCTGTCAAGAGCAGTAAGGCTCTTTTCTATGTGAAGTAACTGCCTGCTAATTATTACAAGTTTTTGTACCTGATGATCGGACTTCTAATTCACTTATATTGTTAGAGCTGACGAGATTATTAATAATATGTTCTCTTGTCTTGTTGTTCCTTCAGATTCTCTATCTATCCATTTTTATGAAAAAAGAGGAAAGAAATAAAATTTTGAAATTTGTTATCTTAAAAGTTGCTCTAACTCTAAGTAATCCCTTGTCCAGCCATTCAACCCACACGCTTCTTATTCCTTTGTGAACCACGGAAAACCGAGCTCGATCGCTGCAGTCGCTTAAGTGCGGCCAGTATCCAGTAATCGGGAGATAGTGGGTTCGAGCCCCACTGTCGGCAGCCCTGAAAATGGTTTTCCGTGGTTTCCCATTTTCACACCAGGCAAATGCCTGGGCTGTACCTTAATTAAGGCTACGGCCGCTTCCTTCCACTTCCTGGGCATTTCCTATCCCATCGTCGCCATAAGACATATCTGTGTCGGTGCGACGTAAAGGAAATAGCAAATAGCAAAGAAAAAAAAGCCACGGAAATCCCGTATCAATATTATTATTATTATTATTATTATTATTATTATTATTATTATTATTATTATTATTATTATAAGAAGAAGAATACAATGGATTACTTTTAATTCGAACTCCAAGGGGAATCAAGAAAAATCGAATTATCCAAAATTCGAATTAACCAAGAACGACTATTTTGACGAAAATATGGGCCTAGTACAGTATAAATACACACAAATTAATTATGCATTTTACCGTCTTGCCATGTTGTCGTGTACTCAAGATGAAAGTTTTCACATGAAGATATACTGTATAAACACTAGTAAAATAACAGAATTTGCAATACTTACATGCAATTCTGCACATGTAACAATATTTATTGACAGTTACAAAGATAAAGGTTAAGTCCGTTAACAGTAGCGACTACTTGACGGAAAGTAGGAAGCTACAATAAAAATAGAGTATTCTTGGGAATTATTTGAAGGCTTCTATTGGAGGAGCCGTTATGATATTAAGTTGCGATAAAATCCTGACTTCGAGCTATTCAAATTTGAGCTTCGAACATTCGAATTAAATACGATTTTTTTTTGTGTTGATTAGAACAGGAGTTTCGAGGGGAATAAACTTTGATTCGAGTTATCCAATGTCGAATTAATCAAACTTCACTGTAATAATAATATCAAGCACATATTCTGTTTGGATTCCTCTGGTTATCCTTGAGGCAGCCGTTTGTTTGAAATGTCCGTACCATCTTAGATAATATTTCTCTATCCTCTCTTGGTTTTTTGTTGTTTTTCTGAAGCGTAAGGCTTTTAGTATTAATTTGAATCTTGTCATGGATAGTACATATTGTGTGTCAAGTTCGGCACAGTTATTGTTTAACTTGGTGCAATGCTCTCTTTTAGATAAAGTAGAAAAAATTGTCGTGTAGTGTATTTCTTGGAATTTCAGGTGGTTGAGCACAGGGTTCTGGCCGAGAGCATCAGCCCAATCAGAGTCGTTCTCATTGCGCGGTCATCATGTCGACAGTCTGACCGTGGAGAGGAATAGGGGTCGATCTGAGTCTTACTCACTTCTTAAATTACAACAGTCCTCCGGACAAATTCTTTAGGCTGCCAGACATGATACAGCAGTGTAATTCTTACATGAAGTGCTGTTTTTGCTACTGTCTCAACGTCGCACCTCAGCGACGATGACGTGGAAGAGGTCTAGGACTGGGAGGGAAACCGCTCTCATGGCCTTAATTATGGCACAATTCCAAAGGAAAACCACGGAAATCCATCCTGGGGACTGCTGATGGTGGGGCTCGATTCGACCCGGTTTCAAGGTTACATCCACGTAGCTCGTATCACGCTGCCAACTCACCTGGTATATGATATTGATACGAGGGTTGTGCATAAGTCAAGACAACTTTTTCTGTCACGAATATGGGATCTACCAGACAAATGGAAATATACAGATTGGAATGGGGAGCGTAAGTAGCTGTGGAATGTATGAAAAATGCCGAGCAGGTTTACCAGATGTAGGCCTACGATATATAGCGAGGAAACTGTCAACCACGAAATTTTTGTGGTACATAATGTTTATTCTCAGTAATACTAATAATAGTAATGTTAAACAACGCAGGGCGATGTTCAAAAGGTTGAAGCTTTTAATATTTAGGAGAGTGCCTAGATATGAAAAACAATGAAAAACAGGGTGTGGAAGCAAAATTACTGAAAAGGAATGCAGTGTACATGAAGACTCTTGAGATATAAGCGAAGATCCAACACTACCAGACAGTTGTAAGGCCAGAAGTTTTATTATTATTATTATTATTATTATTATTATTATTATTATTATTATTATTATTATTATTATTATTATTATTATTATTATTATTACTTTCTTAATCCGTTTACCGTACAGGGTTGGTTTTTCCCATCGGACTCAGCTAGGGATCCCACCTCTACCGCCTCAAGGGCAGTGTCCTGGAGCGTGAGATATTGGGTCGGAGATACAACTGGAAAGGTTGGCCAGTACCTCGCCCAGGCGGCCTTACCTGCTGTGCTGAACAGGTACCTTGTAGGGGGTGATGGGATGATTGGAAGGGATAGAGAAGGAATGGGGAAGGAAGCGGCAGTGGTCTTAAGTTAGATAACATCGCGGCATTTGACTGGAGGAGAAGTGGGAAACCATGGAAAACCACTTCAAGGATGGCTGAGGTGGGAATCGAACCCCCCTCTAGTCATTTGAGCTCCCGAGGCTCAGTGAACACCATTCTAGTCCTCAAACCACTTTTGAAATTTCGTGGCAGAGCCAGGAATCGAACCCGGCCCTCCGGAGATGGCATCTAATCACACAGAGGCGGATTATTATTATTATTATTATTATTATTATTATTATTATTATTATTATTATTATTATTATTATCATCAACATCAATTGTTTTGTTACATGATACATCACTGGATGTCAGAAATGAAGATCGTGACCATAACTTAAATCCATTTAAACCGTGAATGAAGCTACCTGGACACCACACGTGTGTAGGGGGGAATACGTAATTACTGTGATAGGGACAGGCCGTTGGCCCCCACGTAACACGATAGTGCACGACGGAGCGTGGTAACAACAAACTTTTTACATTAATCCCACCCTACCTCCTTAGACCGTTATGTTAAATGCATGAATCATCATGCCATTTTAAAAGTCCCTCCTTCCGATTCCCACACTAAGCCACAATACAGCTCCCAGCAGGTTTAATTCACTTACAGGGAATCTAATCCAGTTCGAGGTCGGGAAGTTGCGGCATTGTTGATAGCCTTGTAAGTGAGACAGAGTATTATCTGCTAATACAAAAATTAATCCGCAAAAGCAGTGGTGTGCACAAGAGGGGAGAGGGACAGCCAGGGGATGTGAACTATTTTAAAAAATATGCATAGAACAATAAACATACATATATCATCATTATATATTTATTACATAGTGCCACTTCTTCAATTTAGAGTTTGCAGTTGAAATTTTAAAAAAATCACCGAAGATTCTTCTACCGCTTTTTCCACACCTGTGAGGTCGCGGCTGCTTTGTCGCACATGTGGATTTGGCCGTGTTTACGTATGGAGGGAAGTAATCAGTATTGTGTGTTTCTGTGGTGGTTGGTAGTGTGGTGTGTTGTGTGAATATGAAGTCCCCGAGCCAGAATAATTAATCAGACGCGATTAAAATCTCCGTCCGGGTCGGGAATTGAACCCAGGACCCTCTGAACCGAAGGCCTCACTGCCGACTATTCACCCAAAGGATCGGACAGAAAGTGCAACATTACTAATAAAATATTTACGAGTATAGCCCACCTAGTGATCATGATCGTTAAGGCGTTGAAGTCTATAGGTCTGACACCCTGGTTAACCGGTTCGAGTCCCGTTGGTCGAAAACATTTTCACAATCAGAATGTTGGCTGCCGCCTCTGTGGTATAGTGGTTAGTGTGATAAGCTGCCACCCCGGAGATCCGGGTTCGATTCCCGGCTTTGGCACGAAATTTGAAAAGTGGTACGAGGGCTGGAACGGGGTCCACTCAGCCTCGGGAGGTCAACTGAGTAGAGGTGGGTTTGATTCCCACCTCAGCAATCCTGGAAGTGGTTTTCCGTGGTTTCCCACTTCCCTTCCAGACAAATGCCGGGATGGTACCTAATTTAAGGCCACGGCCACTTCCTTCTCTCTTCCTTGTCCATCCCTTCCAATCTTCCCATCCCCCTCCCCGCAAGGCCCCTGTTCAGCTTAGCAGGTGAGGCCGCCTGGGCGAAGTACTGGTCATCCTCCCCAGTTGTATTCCCGACGGAGAGTCTGAAGCTCCAGGACACTGCCTTGAGGCGGTAGAGGTGGGATCCCTCGCTGATCCGAGAGAAAAACCTACCCTGGAAGATAAACCGATGAAGAAGAACGAGTGCTCATTCTCCCGATTATCAAGCCTGTGACTTCGATCCTTTTTAGATTATTTATGCTTCCTCGTAGAATGGAATTGTGGACTCGTATATTCCCATCTTTTCCCGATCTAACAACGTAAGGTTGACTCTCGGAGGATTGGAAGCGGATGGTTGGATCGATTTTATATCCTACATTGTTATCTTTGTAGGCAATTATGTCGATCCTTCGAGTGCTTCCATTCTCTGCCAAATCATGGTTCTTTTCATGGACGACTGAACGAGTTGGCCGTGCGGTTAGCGTCGAGTAGCTTTGAGCTTACATTCGGAATATAGTGAGTTCGAACCCCACTGTCGACGGCCTTGAAGATGGTTTTCCGTGGTTTTCCATTTTCACACAAGACAAATGCTTATTAAGGCCACGGTCGCTTCCTTCCCACCCCCAGCCATTTCCTATCCCATTTTCATTCCCATATATAGGGTGACTCATCATTTTGATAGAGTCTAATAAGGTGGTTTCACAGATGCCAATCAATTACTATTCGTTAAGTTTACAGCTTATAAAGAAATTGAGAACAGCATCTGAGACTGCTCTTCTTGCTCCAAAAAGAAGACCATAAACTTCAAATATCCGAGTTTCATACAAGTGAGACTAATTTTGGCGTAGTAGGGACCAAGGTGTAGATCAGGCATGGTGAACCTATGACACGCATGCCACTAGGTAACAAGCGAACACGATTCTGTGGCACACCGCAAAGTCATATCCGCCATGAAGGCCCTTGGAGGGATGGAAGGTAAAGGCTTCCACTATCCGTAACCTCGGCACTTGGAAGGGTAGAGTGGTTAGCTCTAAAACCAGCTTCCTTTGCCCTCTGAAATTAACCTGGTACTCATTTTTTTGGCGTAGGCTCGATGTACCTCGACTTCCTGACGGGGAATCGAACCCACGTTCCTCCGGGTGAACCGAACCAGGCAGCTCCTACACACAACATACGAACATATATGTTTTTCTTCTTCTTCCTTAACTGTTTACCCTCCAGGGTCGGTTTTTCCCTCGGACTCAGCGAGGGATCCCACCCCTACCGCCTCAAGACAGTGTCCTGGAGCTTCAGACTCTGCGTCGGAGATACAACTGGGGAGGATGACCAGTACTTCGCCCAGGCGGCCTCGTCTGCTATGCTGAACAGGGACATTGTGGGGGGATGGGAAAATTGGATGGTGGTGGTGGTGATTATTGTTTTAAGAGGAAGTACAACTAGGCAACCATCCTCTATATAACACTAATCAGATGGAAAAATAGAAGGGGTCCGACACTTCGAAAAATGAAGATATCGGCCAATGGAAGGCAAGGGCCACGAAGGGCGTGAAAATAAAAGACTCCCTAGCCCTCGCAAACCTAATAGCGTCGGGGTCGGAAAAGAACAAGAGTTGACCAAGAGAGGTCGGATAGGATAGATGAAAGTGAGGAGCCTGGCACAAGTAAGTGGAAGAAATGCCAGGACTCAGCTGAGGGCCTCGTGGTCGCCAACACACGCTCCAAAGTTCAGAGCCCCTGAGGTGGGAAGATTGGAAGGGATAGACAAGGAAGAGTGAAGGAAGCGGCCGTGGCCTTAAGTTAGGTACCATCCCGTCATTTGTCTGGAGCAGAAATGGGAAACCACGGAAGACCACTTCTAGGATGGCTGAGGTGGGAATAGAGCACACCTCTACTCAGTCGATCTCCCGAGGCTGAGTGGACCCCGTTCCAGCCCTCTTACCACTTTTCAAATGTCGTAGAGCTGGGAATCGAACTCGGGCCTCCGGGGGTGGCAGCTAATCACACTAACCACTACACCAAACAGGTGGACATTTTAATGTTTTTAACATACAATAAATAGGTCGGAATTATACCATCCTAGCATATTTTAACATATCGCTTTAATAAATACGTAGGTCACAATTCTATGTCCTTATTTTTAAAAAGTTATTAGGTTAAAGCAAAAATATATCTTATTTACCTGTTTTTTGAAGTGTAATGTTTAGAAATGTTTGCAAAATATAATGAAACATTCAGTCGAATAGATTTATAGGTAATGCAATATTATTATTATTATTATTATTATTATTATTATTATTATTATTATTATTATTATTATTATTATTATTATTATTATTATTATTATTATTATTATTATTATTATTATTACTATTATTTATCAGTTTATCCTCCACGGTCGGTTTTTCCTTGGACTCAACGAGGGATCCCACCTCTTCCACCTCAAGGGCAGTGTCCTGGAGCGTGAGACATTGGTTCGGGTGATGAAACTGGGGAGAATATCCAGTACCTCGCCCAGGCGCCCTCACCTGCTATGCTGAACAGGGGCTTTGGTGGGGGATGCGAAGATTGGAAAAGGTAGATAAAGAAGAGAGAAGGAAGCGGCCGTGGCCATAAGTTAGGTACCATCCCGGCATTTGCTGGAGGAGAATGGGTAAAGCACGATAAAAACACTTCTAGGATGGCTGAGGTGGGAATCGAACCTACCTCTATCTACTCTATTGACCTGCCGAGGCTGAGTGGAGCCCGTTCCAGCCCTCGTACCATTTTTCAAATTGCATGGCAGAGACGGGAATTCGAACCCGGATCTCCGGGGGTGGCAGCTAATCAGACTAACCACTACACCATAGAGGCGGACGGTAATGCAATCTAATACCTAAATGAAGTCAGACTAGGGGTTTTCATTGTCATTTTAAAGGAAAATAACAGGTGGCACACTAGACAGTAAAAAGTAATAAACCAAACCTTAATTGGCAAGCTAGTCGGTGAAGGTTTGCCATCCCGGTGTAGACAATACATCCCATTAGTCTCGAGAACGACTTATGCCTATTGCTCACGGTAAAATGTTTCGTAAAATTTTTTGTACAATTAATTTTATAAAAATTTGGTGAAAACAAGTTGTGTTGCTCACGGTAAAATTATTTTATAAAATCAGTGGAAACATCAGGATGGCCATCTATGAACTTACTTCTGAACTAAGATGTGTATTTGCTGCCATCTATTGATAAACTTTTAAACCAAGAATCAGCTGTTCAACTTATAATGTGTTTGAGAGTATGGCTCCAACAAACAAAGCAAAACTTTCTGCTTTAGCTGCAATTATATGTTGTACAGTGGTAAAAAGGAAGAAAAGTAATGCCAGGAAACGCTGGACTCGCGATTGGATCAAGAGAAGAGAAGAAGGTAGAGGATTACTGTCCTTGGTCGAAAATTAGTTGAGGTTAGAAGACCAGCATTCATATAGGAATTCGGCGATTGTGTTTTTTGCCTCTCTTCTTGCATTTCTGCTGTGGTAAAGTGGCGTTTTAACTTCGTACAAACAAGGATATTTCTGGTATTCGTCCAGTAAAACACTAACAGCTTCCTTAGGCCACCCGAATCCTGCTATTTTAGAAAGAAGTGTTTGTTTACAATCGAGCTTCGTAATCTTCTCACAACGTAGCGCCAGCATCATCGTGATGTCAGCTTCGCTGATTGGTTCGTTTCGTAAAATTCATTTTACGGAATAGAACATGTCCTATTTTATGAAAAGTTTTATCACATGTTTTATAAAACTTGAATTTGACCGTGAGCAACATAAATTTTATAAAATTAAATTATTGAAAAATAAATTTGACAGAAACTTTTACCGTGAGCAACAGGCATTAGAGTGGAATTCCTACCTACTCGGCTCGAAACCTGTGAATGTTAATTAGTCATTGTGGCTAATACTTAAAGTACACTTAGTCCTCGACTGGGCCACCAATTATCTGGTTGTATGATCTATGTCAGCGCATATTAACTATTTGAAGGTGAACAAGGGTAGAAAATGTATTTCTAGTCAATAGTTAGGAGATGATCGACTGAATTTCGCTTCTCTTTCCTAAGACGATATTGATGGGGCGGAAACATCCTTGGCAGTATATCATAGTAATTGAACTAATAAGGGTTGGGTGGAGGTTTCGAACCGGCGGCCTTGCAGATACTGCACGAACCTAACATGACGTGCGACAAGCCAGAAGGAACGAAGCATGACCCGATCCTCCTACCTTTCCGGAGTTGTTTGTCAGTAACACGTGGACAAACGACTTGAACGGTTTGAAAGAAATCCCCGGTATTTCTTTCACTACTGTACTAGAATATATTTTCGCTGGATGACGCCTTTCTAGATAAAAAAGAAACATGATGAAACTTTCTTTTGCCCATCAGAGTGTCGTTCCATAATTTCTCAAGAGTTCACAGTGATACATCAGAAGAGACAACCTATGAAGAGTGAGATAAAATGACTTTGTAATATGGACAGAAATGATCTCTTCCACATCTTAATACGTTTCGATAAATAAGGGTACCTGATGCTAAGTTTTAGCTTAGTGCATTTTATGACGTAATATATATCGGATAACATTTCCGATAGCTACCATGAAATGAAATGTCGTATGGCTTTTAGTGCCGGGATATCCCAGGACGGGTTCGGCTCGCCAGGTGCAGGTCTTTCTATTTGACTCCCGTAGGCGACCTGCGCGTCGTGATGAGGATGAAATGATGATGAAGACAACACATACACCCAGCCCCCGTGCCATTGGAATTAACCAATTAAGGTTAAAATCCCCGACCCGGCCGGGAATCGAACCATTAACTTGCCGAACTGTATTAGCCACTTGCTCCACAACGCTGCCGCTCTTCTCCCGCCGTATATTAGTGGTAGAGTATGGGCCTCTGGATCCCTAGACTGTAGGTTCAAATCTGGCAGAGGTTGTAGGACTTATAAAGGGCAGAAAACAGTCTGTTTGACACACCATGCCCTAAGCTCTGCATTCGGGAAATGAGAGGGTTCGAACACCATCATCGGCTGTCTTGAGAATGGTTTCCAGTGGTTTCCCATTTTCACGTCCAGGCAAATACCGGAACAGTTCCTATTCACAGCCACAACCGATTCCTTCCACTTCCTTACTCAGTGTCATTCGTCATCATTCATTTAATCTTTATTCGCTCCTTAATTGAGAATGGCGTCAAGATTTGTAATGATTTAATTATATAAGAGGTATAGAACTAAACGAGGCCACAGAGATAGTGACAAACAGAGGATTGTGTTTAGTACATTAACAGAGACTTTCGGACTGAATGCTCAAGTACTTGGGGGCGCCAGTTGTCCAGTTCTGTAAGCGTATTTTCTTTAATTTTCATCCCGTTTTATCCAAATATTTGGGGATAATAAAGCATGGAATCTATAGTATTTGCAACAGATGTCACCACAAGTTATTCCATAATTCTATAGAGTTTAAATCGTTGATTAAAAGTTTTCATAATTCAACAGCCATGTCGCATTCATCTAAGAGATGGGTGAATTCAATTTGTTCTGATGAGAAGAATCAACTTTCAGCTTAAACCGTAAAGGCCATGGTAATTATAAAATTTAATCTCAAAAATGTCTCTTGCATGGACTTCTACAACAGTTTCCTGTCAAAGCAATTTGGTGCACATTGTAGGCTACAGTTGATCTTCCAGGAGAACGCTGAAAGGTAATATGTGGCTAAGAATGTTGAGTTATTATGGAACAAGTTTTTAATACAGTGACATGGGTATGATGTAAGGTCTATCTAAGCCACTTTAAACAGCTGTTTATTTACAAAAACTTCCCTCAGTTGAAGGTTGCCATATGGACGAAGCATAACGAGCCCATGATAGTTCTTCGGGGACCCTGGAACTTTTCTTTCTGAGGGCAGTTGCTATCAAGGACCGAATCTTGTTATGCCTGGCGTTCCTCAGGATCTCTCCAGGAAGACAAGATCCCAGAACATGAGGAAGAGTTTCTGTCTCTCTTCGGCAATGCCAACACAGGTTTCTGTTCTGAGACCTGCCAGGAATAGATCGAACAGCCATTCATGCTTCTGTATTATTTACTCCCATATTGTAAACAGTAAATAAATCTCTCTGCGATATCTGCTCCGAAGGACCTTTGGCCTCTCAAGCAACCGCTGCTCAGCCTGAAGGCCTGAAGATTATGAGGTGGTGGCACGTGGTCAGCACGAAGCCTCCCGGCCGTTATTCTTGGTTTTCTTGACCGGGGCCGCTATCTCACCGTCAGATAGCTCCTCAATTGTAATTACGTACTCGGAGTAGACTTCGAACCAGCCCTCAGATCCAGATAAAAATCCCTAGTCTGGTCGAGAATCGAAATGTTATTGGCTTTACGTCCTACTAACTACTTTTTCGGTTTTCGGAGACGCCGAGGTGCTGAAATTTTGTCCCTCAGGAGTTCTTTTACGTGCCAGTGAATCTACCGACACAAGGCTGAGGTATTTGAACACCTTCAAATAACACCGGACTGAGGCAGGATCGAACCTGCCAAGTTGGGGTGAGAAGGCCAGCTCCTCAACCGTGTGAGCCACTCAGCCCAGCGGTCGAGAATCTAACCCGGGTCCTAACGTTTGCTACCCTTAGACCGTGGGACTAACCTTTATAAACAGTATAGTATTATTTTATTGAACTGGGCACTTGTTGCTCGCCGGCATTATGTAAACCGACTGTAATAATAACGAATGTCTAGGGCTCTAGGTAAAACGTCAATTCATATCAGCTTTAATTAGTGTTCTGATTTTTTTTATTAATTTCGAAATATGGTCACCCTGATTTACATGAACAGCAACACTCACGTCAAAAGAATAGTTTAGCCCTTCTCTGCAGTACGTTCTACTCCTGACCCCTACTTAGCCCACCTTCAAGTTAGAATAGTTCGGTCCTTCTCAGCAGCACATTAAACATCCGATTCTGTATTCATTGCTGCCTTACGATAGCATACTTGATGTCAAGTCCGGCTCCATGGCTAAATGATTAGCGTGCTGAACTTTGGTCCAAGAGGCTGCGGGTTATATGTCTTATGCCTTCTTCAACGTGCTTTCTGAAAGATGTCGATAAGCTGTTAAAAGTCGCAGTCAAAGAAATTACTGTATTGGTCTTCCTTATGACTGTCCAGATGGTATGATCTATGCTCCAAAGCGTTTCCAAGGCTTGGGTCTTACGTGAGCCAAGTGGGAAGGTCCTATACAAAACTTCCATATCTGCAGCCGACTTCTTCGTGTTAGAGATGATCACCTTCACGCAATCAGAGATTTACGGACAGAAAAGAAGTCAGTATTGGAGACATTAGATATTGATGACACTAATCTATTGACTGGTCTGCGATTTCGTAAACTACTAAGAGAACAAAGCACTTGGACACTACACTCTTTAAGATGGAAAGGCGTTGAAGTTTATGCCGATCATCCTAAAGCAAACTTCAGAATAAATAACCGGAAAGGACTGCCCAACTCGGAATGAGCAAACGCGCTTAAAATATCGTGCAACATCTCGGCGGTTCGAGAAGTTCCTGGTAGATGTCCTGGTACGATCCGCTGTCATCCTCCAGACTGTGGCGGGAATGAAATTCTTGGTCATGTGCGAGGATACTGCCGCAAAGGAGAATTGCTAAGGAACATCCGTCCTCACAGAGTGAGAGCAACCTTAGCCTCTTCACTGAGAGATTTGAAGTGGAAAGTTTTTGAAGACGTACACTGTATCTCTTTCACGAGATCCAGTAGAAGACCAGATATTGTTGCTATCCACCTTCAGACTCGAACAGCTGTTATTCTTGATCCAACCATCCGGTTCGAAAGAGATTTATCCCAGGCCAAGGACCAGGAAAAGAAAAGAATGCATCCCACATCTGAGTGAGAAACAACATTTGCCCAGATATCTGGTCAGTGGTGGGTCTGCTATTTGGAAGCAGAGGCAGTGTACCTAAACATACTTGGGAAATCTTGAAAAATCTTGGATCCAGCACATGACGTTAGAAAAATTATAGTGGACATTTTAAAAGATACGGTGACAATTTATATCATCACTTACACTACTCTTAAATGATAAATCGTTTAGTGTTTTCTTTCTGCACAATAACCTTAATATTTTCGGTTACCATCGTCTAAATTATAAAAGTTTAGGATCCTTGTGGTCATTCACGGTTTGTGAACTGATGTCCTTTGAAAATATATGTATATAGGTAGGGCCCCATCTTCACCGACATGCAGGTCAATGGAGGTCTACTAGGAATGAGTCTACTAGGAAAATACCTGCACCAGGCCTATCCGGAGGCCATACGCCATTATTATTATTATTATTATTATTATTATTATTATTATTATTATTATTATTATTATTATTATTATTATTAATAGCAACCTCCGAAGCTCAGGCGGCAACGCGCCGGTCTCTCACCGCTGGGTTCCGTGGTTCAAATCCCAGTCACTCCATGTGAGATTTGTGCTGGATAAAGCGGAGGTGGGACAGGTTTTCCTCTGTCATATTTCATTCCAGCAACACTCTCCAGTACCATTACATTTCATCAGTCATTCATTAATCATTGCCCCACAGGAGTGTGTCAGGCTTCGGCACCCGGCACAATTCCTATCCTCGCCGCTTGATGGGAGCTTCATTCATTCCATTCCTGACCCGGTCGAATGACTGGAAACAGGCTGTGGATTTTTTAATAATGATAATAATACTAATCGTATGGCGCTTTCTAGCTCGTTGGTAAGGCCTCAGCTACAGTGTACAGACATTTCAATTTGACGCTGTCTGGTTGTCTGCCTGTCAATTTCGACGTTCCGTTTTACTCTAGGCCTACTAGATGGCGGACCGAGTAAACCGAAACTCTCTTGCGCGTCTGTGGCTGAGATTTAATTAATTTTGTCGGGTAAACACCAAATGTGCCACCAGAGATCTTTTACATGCCGACATCGTAAGACATGGAGTGTCGAAGACATTTTTCCGCCCTTCAAAAATCCGACTACTTCTGCCGGGTTTGAACCCACTATCTTGTGATGCTGTGGCCGACACTCTACCACTGATCCACAGAGGCAGCTTATTTATTATTATTATTATTATTATTATTATTATTATTATTATTGTTATTATTATTATTATTTCTTTATGTCAAAACACAGCTCCTGCTCCTAGTTCCTAAATCGCTGGGAGTCACACTTGTTATCAGGGCGTGAATGTCCCCAATAATAGAGTCGATAACGACTTCACATTCGCTGTGATACTATCGCTAGTATAACGTAATCATGTTATTGCAGTGCAATTTATGGTAAGCAAATGTATGATCATTTGATCACCACATTATGACTACCAAGTACTGAAATATTTTATTTATGTTCAACGATATCCAATTATCCCTCCATGTTCACGTGAACACTTATGACCTTCCAGTAGGTTGAGGTATTGTATTAGTAGCCATTTACATACGATAAGCTGCATAGTGTAGATGGGTGGACACTCGCCTTCTATGTTGAAAGTTACGGGATCGCATACGAACACATTCGATAGGCATGTAAGGGTGCTTAAATGCGAGAGAACCGTAACAGTGGATTGAATGATATCTTAAAGAACTCTCTTTTAGGATAAAATTCCGAAGATCCGGCGTCTCGTAAATAGATAACTGCAGTGCTGAAAGGATGTTAAGTACATAGTAACCATGTTGATATTATTATTATTATTATTATTATTATTATTATTATTATTATTATTATTATTATTATTATTATTATTATTATTTTCTACCGCTTTTTCCCACACACATGGGGTCGAGGGTACGAACTGCGTCGCACATATGGATTTGGCCCTGTTTTACGACCGGATGCCCTAACTGGCGCCAATCAGAGGAATGTAATCACTATTGCGTGTTTCTGTGATGGTTGGTAGTGTGGTGTGTTGTCTGAATATGAAGAGGAGAGTGTTGGGACACACAAACACCCAGTCGCCGAGCCAGAGGAATTAATCAGTAGCGATTAAAATCCCCGACCCGGCCGGTAATCGAACGCGGGACCCTCTGAATCGAAGGGCAGTACGCTGACTATTCAGCCAACGAGTCGGGCGTTATTATTATTATTATTATTATTATTATTATTATTATTATTATTATTATTAGCGTCATCATCATCATCATCCGACGCGAAATAGGAAGGTTTTGGGTTCAATTTCCTCTGGTGTCTGGTTGGCCTTTTTTCTGCTGTGTACATCTCGTAATTCCTTTCAGTCACGAATTAATTTTACCACATTTTTTCATATCCCTTACAGCATTTTTTAATTAAACTAATGAGGAAATAATTTTTCGCTGGTGTAATACTTCATGGAATTTATATTCTCTTCATAATTATCCTTTTTAAGAGTAGTTTCCTGTTGTAAACTGTATGATTACCAAACTGATAACCCGGGTGTGATGTATAATTGAATTTCTACTCACATCATAATTATCTTTTTTAGTGGTTTCTACGTTTTACATGCTGTAAATTTCATTACTACTAAGCTGGCAACAACGTTGTGAAGGTCCATTACAGATCTACCATTTCCTTTATTATGTACAGGCCATACTGTAGAAAGCGCGCGAAGCCCACCAGCTGATCGACTGAGGCGGTCTAAACGAATGTTATAAGTTGTGCTGTAAATGTAATATGAGTACATAGCGATTGAGAGAATTCCTTGGATAATTGTGGCTGTTGAATTAAATCTTTATTTTTAAGTATATTGTATGCCTGTTCTCTAAATTTATCACATCGGGATTTAAGAAAACGGCTGTTATTGAGATAGTGAGACCTCTTAGTTTAGGTTAGGTATGCTGTTTTCGCGTGTTGAAGAATGTAAATTCAATGGACGTAATGTTTCTCGTGTGGAATTTATTCATTGAATTACTGTCGTATAGCACGTTTGTGTGGGGGATTTTTTAAAAACAAATTTAAACAAATTGCCACATTGCCAAAAAGTTGTCTGCACCACGAAGATAATCCAACTATACAAGTGAATATACACCAATATTCCCACTTGCCTCGAATAAGGACAGGAGACTTTTGTGGAAGACGAAATTCCTAACATAATTATTATGAAAAATACAGGAGTATGTTTCCTTCATTTTCTCGAGCTGATGGTGAGGTCTGCTTTTGACTTTCTTCTTCTTATATTGATTTATAGCAGTGCGTTTTATTGTTAAAACAGTAATGCAGATGATCAAGTGAACCTACATTTGTGTTATTCCTTGGATAAGGTAATATTAAGAACGTGCGAAGTAAAATCAAAACCCGGTCTGAAATGTGGAATTAAATACAGTTCATAAAACCCAACCTTCTATTAAATGATTTTGGTATTATTATACATACTTTTTAAACAATTTCAATTAAACTATTGCTAGCAGGCAATATTTAGGTGTATCAAGCAATGCAGATTGATTTCTTGAAGGATAGTGCCAAAGTTCCAACAAAAGAAACGTATGAAAAGTTCACTGTATTTGTGATCATCTGGAGGTATGGTGGCAGAGCATTATTAATTTTATTTTGTATTTTTGTACGTTCGTTTTCTCCATACTTTTCTTCTTCTTCTCCAGGGTAGGTTTTTCCCTCGGACTCAGCAAGGGATCCCACCTCTACCGCCTCAAGGACAGTGTCCTGGAGCTTCAGACTTTGGGTCGGGGGATACAATTGGGGAGGATGACCAGTACCTCGCCCAGGCGGCCTCACCTGCTATGATGAACAGGGGCCTTGCGGGGGATGGGAAGATTGGAAGGGATAGACAAGGAAGAGGGAAGGAAGCGGTCGTGGCCTTAAGTTAGGTACCATCCCGGCATTTGCCTGGAGGAGAAGTGGGAAACCACGGAAAACCACTTCCATGATGGCTGAGGTGGCAATCGAACCCACCTCTACTCAGTTGACCTCCCGAGGCTGAGTGGACCCCGTTCCAGCCCTCGTACCACTTTTCAAATTTCGTGGCAGAGCCGGGAATCGAACCCGGGCCTTCGGGGGGTGGCAGCCAATCACACTAACCACTACACCACAGAGGCAGACACTTCGTTTATCAATGCACAATAATTACGATTTGTTGGGTACATGGACGAGTAAATCAATCGTTATGCATTGACCGCTTTGATCACATTTTAAGCCTACTTCTCCTAAAATTACATAGACCTAGCTTACGAGATATCAAACGATAACAAGTCTTAATAATCTCACCTGTTATATTAGTACAACATTTAGGAATATTTCTTAACTACAATACAAAGAGCCTCTGTTGCTTAGGTGGCAGCACGCCGGCTTATCACCATTGGATTCCGTGGTTTGAAATCCCGGTCACTCCATGTGAGATTTGTGCTGGACAAAGCGGAGGCTGGACAGGTTTTTCTCCGGCTACTCCGGTTTTCCCTGTCATCTTTCATTCCAGCAACACTCTCCAATATCACTTCATTTCATCTACCATTCATTAACCATTGACCCAGAGGAGTGCGACTGGGTTCGGCAGCCGGCATAATTCCTGTTCTCACCGCTAGATGGGACCTCATTCATTATATTCCTGAGCCGGTCGAATGGCTGGAAACAGGCTGTGTATTTTCAAGACACATACGTATCATGTGCTTGTATTGCGCTAGTCGAACGGAGGTATAACTGTTCGCATCTTTGCGTGACGTCAACGGAGCTGCAGTACGGCCTGTACATCATGAAGGCGGCGGTTGTACTTTAATCATGATTAACATTGTATTGAAGAAGTGCAACATTTTGAATCTTCATGATTACCAAGACCTACAATATTCTGCTTTAGTAGCCATCTCAAGGAGTTTCAGCGTTTCGTGTAATGTAACTTACAGATTATAATTATCGCTGCATGGATGTTTTGTACAGCCTGCTGTAATCTCCATGACTGCTTCGATCATCCAAGTTCTTCACTCTTTACAGCATTGCTCTCAGACAGCAACTTCACGTCTACTTTTGCTCCTTTTCCTGTTTATTATTCTCCCTCGCCATCACAGCACTACATTTCACGAACTTCAGTGTCGTGAAGGAGCACTTCCGTGCGGACTATAGAAGCAAATCCACACCCACTCTGACTTCACGCATGTTGGTCACAATGAAACAGTGAGTCATGGCAACACTATGAGTCATCAGATTCATCAGACTGTGTTACTGTACTATACTGTACAGTATTAGGTGTACCTGCAGGTTCCCAGGCTGGATGTTGATCTGCCGGCCACGGGCGAATTGTTTCACAGCCTCTTCAGAAAACTTTCGCAACGAAATGGTAGAAAATTATGTTATGTTGGCACTACATCATGGTGAACAGGGGGCGAGAAATGACGGAATATGTTCCCTATACAGTAAAAATCGCAAGGGACCAAAATCAGTTTCCGAATTAGACAAGTTTCCGCTTTGCACAAAACATCGTGCTTTTTTGGTCTTAAAACAGTAATTGTAAATATTATTTAGAGCTTACGGTCCGCCCCTGCGGTGTAGTGGTTAGTGTGATTAGCTGCCACCCCCAGAGGCCCGGGTTCGATTCCCGGCTCTGCCATGAAATTTGAAAAGTGGTATGAGAGCTGGAACGGGGTCCACTCAACCTCGGGAGGTCAACCGAGTATAGGGGGTTCGATTCCCACCTCAGCCAACCTCAAAGTGGTTTTCCGTGGTTTCCCACTTCTCCTCCACTTAAGGTCACGGCCGCTTTCTTCCCTCTTCCTTGCCTATCCCTCCCAGTCTTCCCATCCACCTACAAGGCCCCTGTTCAGCACAGCAGGTGAGGCAGCCTGGGCGAGGTACTGGTCCTCCTTCCCAGTTGTATTCTCCGACCTAAATTCTCACGCTCCAGGACACTGCCCTTGAGGCGGTAGAAGTGGGGTCCGTCGCTGAGTCTGAGGGGAAAACCAACTCTGGAGGGTAAATGGAATGAGAAATAAAGACATTCAGAGCTTACCTGTATCTGCCTACGCATGACGCTCGACTATCCCGATTAATGTACGTAGTATTGTGGAACACACGGTTCGTCCCACGCGGTGTAGTGGGCAACGCGTCCGCCTGTCACCCGGCGGCCCCGGGTTCGATTCCAGGCCGGGTCACGGGTTTTTCATTGTAATGATTAATATCCCTGACCTGGGGACTGGGCGTGTTTGTTACGTCCTTAATCTTCTTTTCCTCACACACAACAGTGCACTCTACCGCCATTCCAATTACACGTAGGTTCATACAATATGGTGCAGTAGGGGCAAAAGATCCACATGGGTCGACGCCCCGAACAAATAGCATTTTAAAAAATGTGGTACACTGATTTGTTCATTATTACTGCGCTTTATTATTACCTACGGAATGATACACAGTAAATCATTTTGGCAGTATAACAACACTATTGTTGTTGTTGTTGTTGTTGTTTGAGTCATCAGTTCATAGACTGGTTTGATGCAGCTCTCCATGCCACCCTATCCTGTGCTAACCTTTTCATTTCTACGTAACTATTGCTTCCTACATCTGCTCTAATCTGCTTGTCATATACATATCTTGGTCTACCCCTACCGTTCTTACCACCTACACTTCCTTCAAAAACCAACTGAACAAGTCCTGGGTGTCTTAAGATGTGTCCTATCATTCTATCTCTTCTTCTCGTCAAATTTAGCCAAATCGATCTCCTCTCACCAATTCGATTCAGCACTATAGTATAACTATAGTATAACAACACTATGTTATACTATTTCAAAAGACTAGCTTATATGCTTCTTAAACTAATTTTCTATCATTAAACTCTATACAGTACTTCACAACATCAAGCTTTCTTCCACAGATCAAACAAAGAAACTTGCTTCCTGTTCTTTCTTATCGTGTCTTTCTGAATGCATTTTTTTTTGCTAGTTGTTTTACGTCGCACTGACACAGATAGGTCTTACGGCGACGATGGGATGGGATAGGAAAGGGCTAGGAGTGGGAAGGAAGCGGCCGTGGCCTTAACTAAGGTACAGCCCCAGCATTTGCCTGATGTGAAAATGGGGAAACCACGGAAAACCATCTTCAGGGCTGCCGACAGTGGGGTTCGAACCTACTATCTCCTGAATACTGGATACTGGCCGCACTTAAGCGACTGCAGCTATCGAGCTCGGTCTGAATGCAGTTCTGAGCTGAGTACATTAGTGGAAGAGTTAGATGTAATGGGCAAATTGCTTTAAGTCGCAAAAGCGCTCTGGGCCTGTTCGTGGGCTCGAAACTTTTGATCTTCATCTTCGTTCTCGTCTCCTACTTCCCCCGTCTCCTCCTCTTTCTCGGCCTTTGTTCTAGAAGCGCTGTAGCCGATTCGAAAATGTGGTGTGTCGTAAGTTGTTCATCACATCGAATGAAGTTCTCTGTCTCGTAGGGAACGTTCCTTGCTTGGCAGAAGTTGGATATTACCGATGCGTTTTATAGCACTTCATTCGTTCTACTATCTGTATTGTCATTCTCTCCATACACGTGCATCAGTTTGTCCAAAACAATGACCAGAAATGCACAAAATTGTGTGTAGGACTACACCGGTTCCATATTTTTCTCATTGTACGAGTAGAGTGTAAAGAATTCTTTATTTGTCGTTTCCATTTCCGCCTTGAGGAGATTTCGCATTTTAAAAAAGGATTATAATGCCATAAGCTTCGCCGGGACCAAATAAATATTCCGTAGTGGACAAGTTTCCGCTTTATTCAAGTTCCGCTTTGAGCACGTTTTACTGCAGTAGTCTTGTGAAGCAGTCACTCACAGTCTCCTACTGTATGTATTTTCAGTCCGTCAGCGCTAACGCTGGTGGGATCCTCAACAGCTCTGCCATCAGCTGTCATAGATGGCCTAAGCATCACTGAAGAGGCGTACTAGGGAAATGATGAGTGAGGTAGTTTCCTGTTGCTTTCCTCACCGAGCCAGAGTTGCTATTACATATCAGTCTGCCAAGCCCACTGAAATGCATGCACCAACCGACCCTATGAGCAACATTTTCACACCATTCATAGCAGGGACTGGCTGCATAAGGATTGGCATTACTAGCATCGCTCATACCTCGGTCACTTTCATATTGTCAAAGCCAAGGATAAGACAGAGACAGATCAATGAAGGTAACAAAATTACTACAATGCAGTTTTTTACAAGTTGTTTTACGTCGCACCGATACAGATAGGTCTCACTGCGACGATTGGAATAGGAAAGGCTTAGGAGTGAAAAGGAAACGGCCGTGACCTGAATTAAGGTACATTCCCAGCATTTGCCTGGTTTGAAAATGCGGAAACCTAGAAAACACATCTTCAGGCCTGCGGACAGTGAGGTTTGAACTCACTTTCTCGCGGATGCAAACTAACAGCTGAGCGTCCCTAATCGCAAGGCCAGCTCGTCCGGTACAATGCAGTTAAAGAACTTCCTGACCTCCCCGTGATTTCTGGTCGTTTATTTCCATCCCACCCCTCTACGGTGACCAAATGTTGAAGGAAGGAATGAGGAACAGCTAAATTTTTCGCAGTAATTTTACAACGGAAAAAAAAAAGATATTTTCAAAAGCATTGTGCTGCCACATTTCCTCTTTTTTTCTTAACCTAGAGTACTCTTACTGAAGTAGTAACATAGAAAAATGTATTTCATTCATTTTTATTGTACAATTTCTTTTCCGTTCTGTGAGTTTAAGAATCTTTATTCATGATATACACTGAACGTATTCTTACAGTCCGCCTCTGTGGTGTAGTGGTTAGTGTGATTAGCTGCCGCCCCCAGAGGCCCGTGTTCGATTCCCGGCTCTGCCACGAAATTTGAAAAGTGGTACGAGGGCTGGAACGGGGTCCACTCAGCCTCGGGAGGTCAACCGAGTAGAGGGGGTTCGGTTCCCTCCTCAGCCATCCTGGAAGTCGTTTTCTGTGGTTTCCCACTTCTCCAGGCAAATGCCGGATGGTACCTAACTGAAGGCCACGGCCGCTTCCTTCCCTCTTCCTTGTCTATCCCTTCCAAAATTCCCATCCCTCAATAAGGCCCCTGTTCAGTATAGCAGGTGAGGCCGCCTGGGCGAGGTACTGGTCATCCTCCCTAGTTGTATCCCCAGACCCAGAGTATGAAGCTCCAGGACACTGCCCTTGAGGCGGTCGAGGTGGGATCCCTCGCTGAGTCCGAGGGAAAAACCGACCCTGGAGGGTAAACAGATTACGAACGAACGTATTCTTACAAAGTTGGGCCGATGACCTCGATGTTAGGCCCATTTAAACAACAAGCATCATCATCTTACAAAGTTTACAAAATGTCTGGTGGACATTACCTCGATCAGGAGATAAGTACGGCGTGTTCGTTTCCATTATGTAAATTCGTGTCCTCATCCCAGCTCTTTTCATCCACACCCCCATTGGAGGTGAGCCGTTCTTAAACTTCTGGCAATACCGGGAATCGAACCCGAAGCGGACAAGTTTGCTGATCTAAGAAGTAAAACAGCATGTTTAACATCACCAGTATGAATACTGACCGTAGTTACGCAATTATACTGTATTCTGAGCAAAGACTGTCGTCATTCGAAGAAGAATAACATGAGGCATACTTCTTCAAGGTGAACTGAAAATTTAGTTGATAAGTCGTTCCCTTGAACGTTATCACCTAATCGGCCTGGTTTTCTGTGTGCCTAGACTAACGGTCGTCGGCTTTCCTCATTCCATAAAATATACGGTCTGTTAGCTGTGGAGATTGTATGCACAGCTCTTCAGACCGCAATGCCACGTTCCTTGTCATGAATTTTTTTTTTTTTTTTTTTTTTTTTTGCTAGGGGCTTTACGTCGCACCGACACAGATAGGTCTTATGGCGACGATGGGATAGGAAAGGCTTAGGAGTTGGAAGGAAGCGGCCGTGGCCTTAATTAAGGTACAGCCCCAGCATTTGCCTGGTGTGAAAATGGGAAACCACGGAAAACCATTTTCAGGGCTGCCGATAGTGGGACTCGAACCTACTATCTCCCGGATGCAAGCTCACAGCCGCGCGCCTCTACGCGCACGGCCAACTCGCCCGGTCCTTGTCATGAATTCTTACACGTGCTGTACGTATACGGAATTGTATTTTAGAGCTCGGTAGGTTCGGTATTAGAGTTGAATGTCGAAGTAAGGTCTTACATTTATAATATTTGATGTTCTGGGTCGAAGAAATCAATTCAGAAGCAGTGTATGTTATTTATACATGCCCTATCACGCAACAACGTATCTCAGGTTCTACTTAAAGAAGGGAATCCTTGTCCCAGAACTGTTTCTTCCTCTATGTGCCGTGCCCAGTCTCCTGGAGGCTGGCGATCACCACGGCGCCGTCCCCTACAGCAGTGATATTCAAATTTTTGGTTGGCATACCCCCAAAAATCCAACTGTTTTACCTTCGTACATCCGAAGTATGATTGTATTGCGATTATACCAGAAATGTCCGGTTCAATGGTTAGCGTTATGGCCTTTGATCCAGAGGGTCCCGGGTTCGATTTCCAGCCGGGTTGGAGATTTTAACCTTAAATTGTTAATTCCCACATAATAACACGTAATTACCTACACATGGCTGATGCCGTTAAAAGGCTGTCCTCTCAAATGGTACGACCTTGTCGGTCTCGTGTCACTAGTGACAATAATTGATGTGTATTTATTCTTCCCTTTATTGACGGTCTCGCTACGCTGCGCAACGCAGTGTTCCACTTTTAAAAAAAAAGGATTAGCAAGTTTTATGTTAAACCAAACGAGTTTTTAGACGAGAGGATTTTTCTACCTCAACGTGTTTTTAATATGTCAATCATGATCATAGTATTTTAATTCCACACCTTTCATCAGTGTTTTTATTTGCATAAATGTATTATTTGAGCTTCTACTGAGGATGGCCTCTAGATAGGCTGAAACATGTGTGGTCCTCCTCTGTGGTGTAGTGGTTAGTGTGATTAGCTGCCAGCCCCGGATGCCTTTGTTCGATTCCCGACTCTGCCACAAATTTGAAAATTTGTACGAAGGCTGGAACGGGGTCCACTCAGCCTCGGGAGGTCAACTGAGTAGAGGTGCGTTCGATTCCCCCCTCAGCCATCCTGGAAGTGGGTTTCTGTGGTTTCCGATTTCTCCTCCAGGCAAATGCCGGGATGGTACCTAACTTAAGGCCACGGCCGCTTCCTTCGCTCTTCCTTGTCTATCCCTTCCAAACTATCCATCCCCCCGCAAGGACCCTGTTCAGCGCAGCAGGTGAGCCCACATGGGCGAGGTACTGGTCATCCTCCTCAGTTGTATTCCCCGATCCATAGTCTGAAACTCCAGGACACTGCCCTTGAGGCGGAAGAGGTGGGATACCTCGTTGCGTCCGAGGGAAAAACCGAACCTGGAGGGTAAACAGATGACGAAGAAGAAGAAGAAGAAGAAGAAGAAGAAAACATGTGTAGATATCGGCCAATATAATATAGATGGTTGTTTTGTATTGAAAAGAAGGTTTGTATAAGACTTTTTATTTGTAAAGTGAAAATAAAAGTCCTGTACTTGTTGAAAACTGAAACCAATTAAAGTTAAGCTCGAACAGTGCTGCATGGTTGGCAGTTCAAAACTTAGCCGTTGAACTACGGAGGCAGTCAAATAAAACTGATTAAACATTATTTAATAACTAGTGGACCAGTGCATTTCCGCAGCATTATTTATAAATAGCTCAGATAATTCTATCGTAGTCATAATGTTTTGCCTGTCCTTTTAAATGTTTATGAAAATTTAATACCGGTACATATGAAAACATACAACCTGTTTTCCAGTCATATTGACTGGGTCAGGGATGGAATGAATGAAGCTCCCATCTTGCAGTGAGGATAGGAATTGTGCTGGCTGCCGAAGCCTGTCGCACTCCTCTGGGGCAATGATTAATGACTGACAGATGAAATGAAATGATAATGGAGAGTGTTGCTGGAATGAAAGATGACAGGGGAAAACCGGAGTACCCGGAGAAAAACCTGTCCCGCCTTCGGCTTTGTCCAGCACAAATCTCACATGGAGTAACCGGGAGTTGAACCACGTAATCCAGGGGTGAGAGGCCAACGTGCTGCCGCCTGAGCCACGGAGGCTTTAATACCGGTACATAACAATTTATTAATTCGTAATGTAGTTTATAATACTTCTTTCCATACATTATTCAATGTGCTTCGACCATTCGGGCGAATCTGGATCTTGACATTTTCAAACGCCTCTAGCAAAGAATAGTATTCTTCCACGATCAGAGAAAGTGTATATTCTCTGGCTTGAAAGGCAGTAATCAAACATGGCTTCATGCAATCACATTAATAAGGATAAAAAACCCATAGATCAGAATTAATGAATGTGTTAATCTCTTAGCAACCAGCTAAATAGCTAGGGTAAACCTTCGCCTGCGATTATTGAAATGGTCATTTAGTTATTTCATCTTGAAAATATATATATTTCTATATTTTTCCTGTGCTATTGAGACGATTTGGAAGATTTTTGGTACATCCCGCACTTTTTAACTCCCTCTGGTTTAAGAGCTTGAGTTTTGTGAAACATACACTTCTTCTTCTTCTTCTTTATTAACTATTTTCCCTCCAGGGTCGGTTTTTCCCTCGGACTCAGCGAGGGATCCCACCTCTACCGCCTCAAGAGCAGTGTCCTGGAGCTTCAGACTCTGGGTCGGGGGATTCAACTGGGGAGGATGAGCAGTACCTCGTCCAGGCTCTGCTATGCTGAACAGGGGCCTTGCGGGGAGATGGGAAGATTGGAAGGGATAGACAAGGAAGAGGGAAGGAAGCGGCCGTGGCCTTAAGTTAGATACCATCCCGGCATTTGCCTGTAGGAGAAATGGTAAACCACGGAAAACCACTTCCAGGATGGCTGAGGTGGGAATCGAACCCACCTCTACTCAGTTGACCTCCCGAGGCTGAGTGGACCCCGTTCCAGCCCTCGTACCACTTTTCAAATTTCCTGACAGAGCCGCGAATCGAACATGGGCCTCCGGGTGTGGCAGCTAATCATACTAACCACTACACCACAGAGGCGTGTTGTGAAACGTACACATTAGTGTTTATATACAGCGTGATTCAGCCGCCCCTTCCAATGTAGTTTTATGCAACCCACAATATTCATTGTCCTGAAAACATCTGCCCTGCCGGTATGCTCAGACAACACAACCACATATCTGGGTATTCACAGCCTCACCATGATAGGACGCCGTAATGTTATACTCGTATCAAACACTGTAAGATATACGTGTGCCTTCTATATCATATGCACCTGACACGCCGGCAAATCATTAAATTGATATTGTGACCATAGTAAACCTAATACTTGCTATAAGCTGCCCATTGTGCCGTACGGAACCGTAGTGTAGTTGGTAAAGGCGTGGCGGAGCGGGCTTGCATATCAAGTGGGATGTTCGAGTCCGGGGTGAAGATTACTAGCTTTTGAAATATTTGTTTAATACCTACAGCACGCAATTTAAGTTCAATACCCGCTTTCATGCAAACCGGGCGTGTTGGCCGTACGGTTAGGAGCGCGTAGCTGTGAGCTCGCATCCGGAAGATAGTGGGTTCGAGCCCCACTATCGGCAGCCCTGAAGATGGTTTTCCGTGGTTTCTCATTTTCACACCAGGCTGTACGTTAATTAAGGCAACGACCGCTTCCTTCCCATACCTAGTCCTTTCCTGTCCCATCGTCGCCATGAGACCTATCTGTGTCGGTGCGACGTAAAGTAAATAGCAATATAGCAAAAATAGCTTTCATGCAAATTATGTGTGATTGAATGTGTTTGTGACCCTTAGAAGGGCCGATTGGCTAGCAGGCCTGAACTGCCCTGACAATGTTTTATCGCAGCAAATGCTCGATGTGATGACCGTTTTGGTTTATGCACATTTGGGCCCGGTGTTCAATAGATCGTCTTGCGCGCCCAAGCATTCCAGATGTAATTGCTCGGCAGGCGTCCGTGATGAGTTGCCGGGGCTGGTCGAGGTTTTCCGGCACCTGAGTGTAAAGGACGATCTTCAAATGTCCCCGCAAAAAGACGTCTAACGGCGTTAAATCCGGTAATCTGGCGGGCCAAGAAACAGGGCCTTTTTGCCTGGCAGTTCCTCGTTCAGATAGTTACGAACGGGCAAAGTCGAATGTGGTGGAGCTCCATCCTGTTGCAACCGCATCGTCTAACGATCGTACAAGGGCATATCTTCCAGCAGCAGTAGGAGTTCGTGACGCAGAAAGCTATTGGCTTTACGTCGCACCGACACAGATAGGTTTTATGGCGACGATGGGACAGGGAAGGGCTAGGAGTGGGAAGGAAGCGATCGTGGCCTTAATTAAGGTACAGCCCCAGCATTTACCCGGTGTGAAAATGAGAAACCACGGAAAACCATCTTCAGGACTGCTGACAGTGGGGTTCGAACCCACTATCTCCCGATTACTGGATACTGGCCGCACTTAAGCGACTGCACCTATCGAGCTCGGTGACGCAGAAAATGCAGGTAGCATGGGTCCGTCCAATGGCCCTCAAAGAAGTAAGGTCCAATCAGGCGATCCCACAAGATTCCCCATCGTATTTGATGGGCCGCCTATCGCACCCAGTCAGGATTGCCTGGACTCCAATAGTGCATGTTGTAGCGATTGACGTTCCCATTATTGTGGAAGCGACCGAGCTCGATAGCTGCAGTCGCTTAAGTGCGGCCAGTATCCAGTATTCGGGAGATAGTAGGTTCGAACCCCACTGTCGGCAGCCCTGAAAATGGTTTTCCGTGGTTTCCCATTTTCACACCAGGCAAATGCTGGGGCTGCACCTTAATTAAGACCACGGCCGCTTCTTTCCCACTCCGAGCCCTTTCCTGTCCCATCGTCGCCGTAAGACCTATCTGTGTCGGTGCGACGTAAAAACACTAGAAAAAAAAATTGTGGAAGCGTGATTCATCCGAGAACAACATATGCGATATGAATGATGTATCATTATCCAGCCTGCCTAATAGCCACCGACAGAACTCCATTCGAGCCTCGAAATCCCGCCCATGGAGCTCTTGGTGTAGTTCAAGATGTTACGGGTGAAATTTATGTTCATGCAGTATTCGCCTGCCGGACGGCTGGCTGGTGTTCACCTGTCGTGCACTCGCCATGTACTAATGTGTGGATGTCCGACTCGTTGGCTGAATGGTCAGCGTTCTGGCCTTCGGTTCAGAGGGTCCCGGGTTCGATTCCCGGCCGGGTCGGGGATTTTAACCTTCATTGGTTAATTCCAATGGCCCGGGGGCTGGGTGTTTGTGCTGTCCCCAACACCCCTGCAACGCACACACCACACATAACACTATCCTCCACCACAATAACACGCAGTTACCTACACATGGCAGATGCCGCCCACCCTCACCGGAGGGTCTGCCTTACAAGGGCTGCACTCGGCTAGAAATAGCCACACGAAATTATTATAATGTGTGGATTATTACGAGCTGCCTCCAGAATGGGTTCTTCTGTTTCACTCGATGTAATGAGCCTATCGCGGACTGATGGCTGGTTGGAAATCACGCCTGTTGTCCTTAGGCGTCTTTCAACACGGCGGAATGTCGTAGCAGCCGGGTGTCCCCTGTCAGGATATCGTTCCTGGTACCGACGTAGTGTCTTGCACGCGTCTTGTCTCGTCTCTCCATAAATGAGGAGCATATCAACGTATTCCTCTGTGGAAAACCTGCCGAATGACAGCAGAGATTACAGTACATTCAGGCCCTAACCAGCGGAGTATGCGCAGGGCACAAGATGAATGACAGCGTCATTCTACTGTTTGTATGCGGCAAACGTGGGCCTGTGTTTACGTATTCAAACATCATACCGGTGCAAAAATATTTGAATGATGTAGGATTCGAACCGCTACTGGCACATTCCGTCGATTGCTAGGCGAACGCCTAACCACATCCGCTACGCTACACTGCAGGAAACATGCTGGTAGTACGACGAGAGCCGAGTACATACGCCATCAGGTTCGGTTTCAAAACATTAATTACTGCACTGTTACCTTGTTGTGTGCATTGATTCCCCTTTTCGTTACACCAGGTCGCGAGGCACGACACATTAACATAATTACATAGTAAAAGGACGTTGCTACATGATTTCAAGGCGTCATGTTTTGCGAAAGGATGGTATAACACTTCGCTAGGGTTCAGAATCGTGTGCAAAATGTGCTCGCTGAACATTAGTACCATACAGTACGCCTGCAGGGGAATGGCACCCCTATAACAATGTGCACGTTAGTTGGGCTGCAGCAAACGATATTGGAAGGGGCTGCTGAATCACACTGTATATAGATACTCTTACAATAATGATAAATCCATTTGTTCATATAGCTTGACAATATATTTCATTAATTCCACCTGCTGTGATTACATTTATGTTAAATTATTCATATGTTTTTATTTTATTTTAGGGAGTTTCTTTTTTTTAAATTTTGGCAGGCGGGTTCGTGTTACATTCGTTACGCTCCTGGATGGGAGGGTCCCTAGAATTCAACCGAGGCGGTTGTAAGTTTTCTGAAACAGGCGGTACTGAACTTCACTGCATGTCCGATGATGCTACAGGCAAGTGTGTAATGTCATCATTGCCTCCCACGGGCTTCGCTCCTGCAAGCGTCAGCCTCTCTTGGCCAGGTAGCAACACTCCCCGCCTGTCTCTGAGCTACTGGAATGTTACAGCACATGCAATAAATCTGTAGATTTCACGGGTAATTTGTTTCCATGTCATAAATAACCCATTATGTCTAGCCAGTACATTTATTTACTTTAATTTATTACGCAACGCTCGTTTAAAACGATTAGATTGAAAGTTTCTGATATAATCAGAAGAACCCGTGGGGTTCTGAACATCGGTTTGGTTTGGAGTCTGCACAGTCCAGTCTGACATTCCAGGCTATGTGAAAGGAGCCCTATTTGTACACCATTCGACATTTAAAATGGCCCGTGGAATAATCAATTTAAAAAAATTAAAATTAAAGCAGCTACTTCGAAATTCCGTCTATTGCTATTTGTTCAATCAATCAATCAATCAATCAATCAATCAATCAATCAATCAATCAATCAATCAATCAATCAATCAATCAATCAATCAATCAATCAATCAATCATTCAATCAATCAATCACCACTGATCTGTATTTAGGGCAGCCGCCCAGGTGGCAGATTCCCTGTCTATTTCCCCTCTGGGTGGGGGCGGTAGAATAACTCCCACGATATTCCCTGTCTGTCGTAAGAGGTGACTAAGAGGGGCCCCAGGGGTTCATAACTTGGGAGCGTAGGTTGGCGAACACTGGACTCTTAGCTGAGTCCTGGCATTGCTTCCACTTACTAGTGCCAGACTCTCTTTCATCTATCCTATCCGACCTCCCTTGGTCAACTCTTGCTATTAGATAATTTTTACGCCGTTGTCTTTTCACCATCATCTATCTGTTGTTAACCTAGACTTTTCTCAAATAATCCCCCTGTGGGTGGGGGCGGTATAATAACACCCACGGTACCACCTGCCTGTCGTAATTGGCGACTAAAAGGGACTCCAGGAGTTCTTAACTTGGAAGTGTAGGTCGGCGATCACTGGACCCTTAGGTGAGTCCTGGCATTGCCTCCAATTACTTGTACCAGGCTCCTCACGTTCATCTATCCTATCCAACCTGCCTTGGTCAACACTTGTTCTTTTCCGACCCCAACACTACTATGTTCTGAGGCCTAGAGAATCTTTCATGTTCACGCCCTTCGTGGCCCTTGACTTTTTAGCCGATACGTTCGTTTTTCGTAGTGTCGGATCCCTTCCATTTTCCCCTCTGATTAGTGTAATAAAGAGTATAGTTCCCTAGTTGTACTTGCTCTTAACATAATAATCACCACCGCCACCACCTTTCTCAAATAATTGCAAATAATTTGTAAATGTATTAAACATCTCCCTAGGTAAAATATTCTTATCCCTAACTCCTCTCCGTATAAACGAATATTTGACCTAATTCGTCCTCTTGAATTTCAACTTATGTTCATACTGTGATCTTTCCTTCTTTTCATCACTCAAACTTATTCATCTACTAATGTCATTCCAAGCCATCTCTCCACTGACAGTTAGGAACGCACGACTTAAGGGCCGTCCACACGGCAGCGACTTACTTGTGCGGTATAGTTTGCGCAAAATAGACTGAACTCTGTGCAGCGTCCACACAACACGAGTAAATTTGCGCAAATATCAGTTCGACAAAGTTCGCCTTCACAGTAGGTGCTATCACAGCAATGTGGCCAAGTAAGGATTTACTTTTACTACAGTTATTTTTTTACTGTTTGCTGCTGAATAAGAAGAGAAGAAAGCGTTGTAGATCGAAATGGAGCCAAAAATAGCTATTAAAATGGCTTGCGCGAGCTACCGTCTTCCCGTCCATACTTACAAGCTTTCCGCTGCAAATCGCTTTGCGCAAGTAAGCGCGAAGTAAAACCTGCGCGTGTGGACGGCCCATTAGTCGAGCAGCTCGTCCAGGGGGTTAGACACAATATAATGAAAACTGTGCAAATCTCTTCCACACTAACATAAATCAGATCAAATCCCATGGCACTACAACCCTGAATGACCTTGGCCTACCAAGTAACCGTTGCTTATCTCGAAGCCCTGCAGGTTACGAGTTGACGCGTGGTTAGCACGACGATCCTCTTGCCTGTTATATTTGGTTTTATATATCGGGACCGCTATCTCACCGTCAGTAGTTCCTTAATAGTTGTTCTCACACAGCTTTAGTGGAGTTCGAACCAGCCCTCAATTCCAGGTGAAAATCTGTGCTTGACCTGACCGGGAAGAGAAACAGCGTTTAGGTACGAGGCAGGCTCACTACGCCTACACTGTGAAGCCGGCATTGATTATAGGCTGTTACGTGTATTTAAAACAGTTTTTACCGGGCGAGTAGAGGCGCGCGGCTGTGAGCTTGCACCCGGGAGATAGTAGGTTCGAATCCCACTATCGGCAGCCCTGAAAATGGTTTTCCGTGGTTTCCCATTTTCATACCAGGCAAATGCTGGGGCTGTACCTTAGTTAAGGCCACGGCCGCTTCCTTCCAACTCCTAGCCCTTTCCTATCCCATCGTCGCCATAAGACCTATCTGTGTCGGAGCGACGTAAAGCAAATAACAAAAAAAAACAGTTTTTTTATTATACCAATCTCATATTTCAGGGGAATTTTGTTTGTCAATTTACTTTCGCGGGAGTTTGAATTCATTTCAATATTGTATCACAATACATATTTTAGGTAGGAACTTAATGAGGAAATGTAAAAATCCAGGGCATATCGGTTTTACATGGATTCCGAATCAGAGGAATGTGCCTTTTCGTTTAAAATCACTCATACTGTACATTGGTGGAAATTCGAACCGCGACCGCGCTGCGGATAAGTCAGTTACTTAGCCACTTTTCTAGCTCGCCTCCATCAATTCCTTCTCAATTTGAAACGCTGCAGTGGTAACCATGGGGTTTCTAGCTGAGTCTGACATTGATTTCACTTGTGGCTGCTCCTCACGTTTATCTTTTCTACCCAATGTCCTTTGATCAACTCTTGTTGCCTTCACACTCCGACGGTGTGAGTTTTGCGACGTCTTAGGAGTCTCTCTCTGACCGAGCAAGTTGGCCACACGGTTTGGATCACGTAGGTATAAAATGGTGGGTTCAAAGCCCACTGTTGGCAGCCCTGAAGATGGTATTCCATAGTTTCCCATTTTCACACCAGGCATATGCTGAGGCTGTACCTTAATTTAAGGCTACGGCCGCTACCTTTCTATTCATAGCCTTTTCCTAATCCGTCGTCGCCATGAGACCTATCTGACCGAGCTCGATAGCTGCAGTCGCTTAAGTGCGGCCAGTATCCAGTATTCGGGGGATAGTAGGTTCGAATCCCACTGTCGGCAGTCCTGAAGATGGTTTTCCGTGGTTTCCCATTTTCACACCAGGAAAATGCTGGGGCTGTACCTTAATTAAGGCCACAGCCGCTTCCTTCCCACTGCTAGGCCTTCCCTGTCCCACCGTCGCCTTAAGACCTATCTGTGTCGGTGCGACGTTAAGCAACTGGGTGAAAAATAGACCTATCTGTGTCAGTGCGACGTAAAGCAGGCAGCGAACGAGTCTCATTTACGTTCCTTACATAGCATTTCCTTTCAGTTTTCCCATATCTTCATTCCTCATCGTGTCACATCTCTTCCTTCTCTCCTATCATCATAGACAGCATTTACAAAAGCGCCGAGCTAATCACGGCCCCTTGTAAGTTGCGCACCCTACAGTAATGAAGGACTTCACAGTCAATAATCAGATGTTGTTGTTCCCCTGTCCCCTCTACGTAGATCCTATCCTTTAGAAGCTTTTGTGATCTATCCGGCTCCATGGCTAAATGGTTCGCGTGCTGGCCTCTGGTCATAGGGTTCCCGGGTTCGATTCCCGGCAGGGCAGGGCATTTTAACCATCATTGGTTAATTTCGCTGGCACAGGGGCTGGGTGTATGTGTTGTCTTCATCATCATTTCATCCTCATCACGACGCGCAGGTCGTCTACGGGATTCAAATTAAAAGACCTGCACCTGGCGAGCCGAACATGTCCTCGGGCACTCCCGGCACTAAGAGCCATACGCCATTTCGTTTTTTGATATATTGAATTGGTATGTATGAGGTGTTTTATCCAGTCCATTAGTAAGCTACGGAGATTCACGAACAAAGCGTTTGTATGTCCATTCATTTCCATATGCATTCAAGAAAGACAATGACACACAAGCCTAAGTCTGCAAAGTCGTGAGAAGGCAAAGTTAGGTTAATAAAGAAATTTCCTTCCATTTCAACTGAACTGATCTTTATAGAAGAGGTTTCGTTGGTTTCCTTTTCGGAGGAGTTCTAGTAGAATTCTATACATACGACATGGACGAAATAAGACTGTATTGGTATTAATACTATGCCTTTTAACTATACTTTATTTAAAAAGCATATTCTGAAAGACAATAGAAATATTTAGGGGAGAAGTTGGACGTGGCATGAAGAGACCGAGGATGGCTGCTGTGGAGACCCTCACTTTGGGGGTCACGTTTCCGGAGTATCCGACGGACTTCATGGCATGTCCAAGAAGTATTTGTCCGATTGCCTTTTATTCTATTTTAGTCTCATTTTATTTCATTTTGCTGGTTTCTTATTTTATGTCGTTTACTAGATTCTAATGTACTGTCCTTTTGCATCCTGTAACTGGCTTAGGCTATTCCAAATTTGAACCATGTATTGGGTGGAAACCTGTGAGGTTCAATAAACTACAACTACTGGTATTAATACAATGCTGCGTTCGTCATTTTACACCAACTACGGTATTAAATGTACAATCCTACTTACCTAGTATTACCCGAACACATTTTCTTTCGTACAGAAAAAGAAAATATGCTTTACTTACTCCCCCAAATGTAACACTAAGTCATTTTTACAATACGGTAGTTGAAATACGTATCGGTCGGCAAGCAGGGTCCCTAAACTCTATGGTTAGCGACACTGTATTGAACCTAACAGTTAGAAGATAACTATAAATCACTACCTTCAGTATTAATAGGGGAGAAAGAATAAGGTTGTACCCTTAGTGTATAAGATTACATGACAGGAACTATAGACTGAGAATTCGGACGCCAGTGCCAAGACACAGATGCAAAAATACTGCGCCCATAAAAAAATACCAACATGCGGGTCGCTGATATTAACTCATGTAAAATCAAATTTAAAATCAAATTTATTTATTTATTTATTTATTTATTTATTTATTTATTTATTTATTTATTTATTTATTTATTTATTTATTTATTTATTTATTTATTTTCCTCTTTGTTTTACATCCTACCGACTAACACCAATATTATGGAGCTGATGGAATAGGACAAGCTGGGAAGAAAGCACCATAGCCTTAATTAAGGAACAACCCCAGCTTTTGCCTGGTGTGAAAGTAGAAAACCACGGAAAATATTTAGGGCTGCCGACAGTTGGGTTCGAATCCACTATCTCCCGAATGGAAGCTTACGGATACGTAACCCAAAACGCGAAGCCAATTCCCTCGGTAAATCAAGATTACATAAAAGAAATATTTTTATTACGAGAGTGGGAAAAATGTTAAAAGCAATGAGTTAGATGGAGTTTAGTCTCCTAGTCATTTCTCGCTAATCGCTTGAGTGCAATGCCCTTTTAGCTCCCTTAGAGCATGAGATTATTTGTACAGCATCTGTTTCCCCTAGGCACTAGCAGATACAGGTGTAAAGCTTTAGGCTAATTAAGCAGTGAAGTTTAAAAGTGTTCATTGACCTTGTAAAGTGTACGCCCACTGGGTGACGATGAACACGATAGTAAATGTAACAGTGAAGTTCAAATGAGAGGAATAGCAAAGCTTGTGGACCTGGATTACTTCTACTACTGCAGTGTTTTCATTCTTCCCCTGAAGTGGGTGGGGAGGTAGGCCTCTTAGATGATGACGTCCTATCGGGCCAGGAGATTGTACCCGTAATATTAAAAGAAGCGTTTTGACAGATAGGGCTGGAGGGAGGAGCATTGCATTGTGTTGCCACATTCCTGCATTCCTTTCTCCTTCCCTCCGGTTCTGGCTCACTTGTTCTTTCGCTCAGACCGCTGTATTCTGTGTGAAATGAGAGGTTTGGCAACTCCAAGCAACACGAGCCAGCAGGCTTATCTCCACAGCAACCGCAGTGGGTCTGTCCACGTTTCCATGGCAGCCATACCTCCTACTCCTTTCTCCCCACCCAGGCAGGCAGTAATAATGGACCTCCCTCTAAGAACTGTCAAAATCTATCTTCCAATGTTATGACTATACGTAGTAGTGGAGAAGGAGATTTGTGGTGAAGGTGAGAGAGTTGGCGGCCGTGGCCTATTCTAGGAACTGTCGTGGCATTCACCTTAGTAGAGGAGAATGGAAAACCACGGAAAATAATTATCAGGGCAGCCGACGGTGGGGACCAGCCTCTCTCCGTCTCCCGAATGCAGAGGTGTAGGGGCATGGTAGAGCCGCGGCACCCCGTCTCTGCATCCACCGACCACGACTTAGATTAGTGATATGCAGTTAGATGTACAAGTTTTGTTTGTACTGTACCAGAATATACTGTGTTCTCCCCTAAACTTGTGACGTCACAGAGGCTTTCGGGTCTTACACGATAGATGTATGCCATGTATAAGGCTCGAATCTTTAAGACCTAAAATCGTTAAATTATGACTTAAAATTAACTAAATATGATGCAAAAATTTACTATATATGGCCCTTTAAGTAAAAGTAACAAGCTCAGTATTTATTGTGATGAATTATTTACTATTAATGTCATTAGGTTTCTGAATATACACATTTAAATACAGTCCATTTTCATTGGCTCGGCTATCAAACAGATTATATTAGCTAAGACTAAGTATGGTGGGCCTAACTTTAAAGTACTCTTGAGATGTTACATCCAAACACAGTTTCTGGGAATACGTAGGTTCTGGTGGGCTGTTGAAACTGTTTTCTCCCAACTGTTAGACACGGGTGTTACTCACTACGCTACGAATTCCAGTTTCTCTGTAGATATCCAATCGATCTAACCGATGACTGAGTATATCAGTCGGGCTGAGTGGCTCAGACGGTTGAGGCGCTGGCCTTCTGACCCCAACTTGCCAGGTTCGATCCTGGCGGGGTCCGGTAGTATTTGAAGGTGCTCAAATGCGTCAGCATCATGTCGGTAGATTTACACTGCACGTAAAAGAACTCCTGCGGGACTAAATTCCGGCACCTCGGCGTCTCTGAAAACTGTAAAAGTAGTTAGTGGGACGTAAAGAAAAAAGTATTATTAGACGTATATCACGTAGATTATCGCTTTGTGAATGAAGGAATTACTTTTTTTTCGGCCCGGTACCTATAAATAATGTTAAATGGCGCCTGTTTATGCGAAAGTAAACAACTCAGCGACAGGGGTTTCCTTTATTACTTCCCATTACTGTAAATACACAGCTGGAGCTGCCGCCAAACCGCAAAAATATCATTATATGATGCTTTTACAAAAATGCTCAGAATATTACCTAATATTGGCAAATAAGGGCCTCTTACTTGTGCCGAGAATCACCGGATTTGCATTAAAAACATTTTAGATACGCAAAATCGAGGCAGCGAATAAAATATGACTTTTCATCAACATCAGAGCCCTAGCGTATGTTATATTATAACATGTTCTTTTTCTTCTTGCAGGTAAGTGAGCATCTTCCTCAGTGACTTGTCCATATAAACCGTAAGTACGCTAGAATAATGCTTTACTAGCCACCCACGCCAGCTTTATTATTTTTTGTTTTTCATTTTATTGTTTTTGTTTGTTTTTGCTTTGCGCGGGAGAAATTTTGAATTTATGCTGATAGGCGTTATAAAATATCCTTGTATACGACATTATATTACTCACGATACTGTATAGGCTTTTGGGCTTACCGTGTCAAGAAAATATGGTGAAACATGTTTGAGAAGCCTTTCTCGTGGACAGTCGAGATTTTCTTCTGATGACGCACAGCACAGTTCTCTGCGAAACGTAAAGAATTTTACCTTATTTTCTTCACACGGCACATGTCCAAAAGCCTATACAATATCATGTCTATAAGTACGGGCCGTGAAAGCATCAATGGCAACATTATAATAGTCGTTTTTCCTCCTAATGTATTTCACTGCGTGTAGCTCATTGCGACGTTTTTCCACGGCCCCCGTTTAAAACACCTCGTCTTTCGTACCTACTGCATATAGAAGGCAGTGTTCTGGCACATGCTAATAATGCGAGGAAGATGATGACGAAGACCTAGTATAGATAGATGAAGAACAGTGGTTACCATGGATACCACGGTGTCGGTTTTCTGTCCACGCTAATTCAACCCAAAAACATGTTATGCCTCCGGGAGATAGTGGGTTCGAATCCCACTGCCGGCAGCCCTGAACATAGTTTTCCGTGGTTTCTCTCTTTTTACAAGTTGTTTTGCGTCGTACTCATACAGATAGGTTCTACGGCGACGATGGGATAGGAAAGGGCTAGGAGTGAGAAGGAAGCGGACGTGGCCTCAATTAGGGCACAGCCCCAGCATTTTCCTGGTGTGAAAATGGGAAACCAGGAAAAACCATTTTCAGATCTACCGACAGTGGGGTTCGTATCCACTATCTCCCGAATGCAAGCTGATAGCTACGTGACCAAACCGCGAAGCCAACTCGCTCAGTGTTTCCCATTTTTACACCAGGGAAATGTTGGAGCTGCTTCCTTCCCATTCCTAGCCCTATCCTCCTGTCCCATCATCGCTATAAGACCTATCTTTGTCGGTGCGACGTAAAGCTAATAGCTTCCTTCCACACCTAGACCTTTCTTATCCTATCGTCGCCATAAGACCTATCTGTGTCGGTGCGATGTAAAGCTAATAGCTTCCTTCCACTCCTAGATCTTTCTTATCCTATCGTCGCCATAAGACCTATCTGTGTCGGTGCCACGTAAAGCTAATAGTTTCCTTCCACTCCTAGACTTTTCTTATCCTATCGTCACCACAAGACCTATCTGTGTCGGTGCGACGTAAAGCTAATAGCTTCCTTGCACTCCTAGACCTTTCTTATCCCATCGTCGCCATAAGACCTATCTATGTCAGTGCGACGTAAAGCTAATAATAACTTCCTTTCACTCCTAGACCTTTCTTATCCTATCGTCGCCATAAGACCTATCGGTGTCGGTGCGACGTAAAGCTAATAATAGCTTCCTTCCACTCCTAGACCTTTCTTATCCTATCGTCGCCATGAGACCTATCTGTGTCGGTGCGACGTAAAGCTAATAACAGCTTCCTTGCACTCCTAGACCTTTCTTAACCTATCGTCGCCATAAGACCTATCTGTGTCGGTGCGACATACAAAAGAAAACACAGAAACAGGCAATAGTGAATAGGCTACATCCCTCCACATACGGTCAGCACTAGGAAAGGGAAAGGCATCCGGCCGTAAAACATGGCTAAATCCATATATCAACCCCAGGTAATTGAAAAAAAGTCAGAAAGATGAAAACGAATTGAATGGTACGAGAATCTGATATTTCTTGGTCTCTAGTTTGAATAGGAGTTAGACAGAATTGAGAAACTATAACAAAGATGCCTCAAGTTTCTTATTCTATTCTGAAGGGTACCACGAAAGTAAAAAGTTTGGAAATCTGTGCCCTAGACCCTAAACATCTACTGTCACCGAGGTCATAAAAGAACAAGTATTGATGAACTGAGATAAGATATGAAGGGTGCAAGATATGAGAGAAGTATAAGCAACGCCAGTCTCGGCAGGGCCGGTATGATTGACACACTGGACTCAGAATGTATGATCCCCTGACGGAAGGGAGATAGGTCATTATATTGAAGATACCGATCTTTCTTCACCCATTCTTCGTTGCACCGTTGTTGATAGAAAAGAAGTTAAGAGAGAGAGAGAAGCCGTACATGCTGTTAGTAGATATAATCCTCTTTACACTTCAGGTGACAAAGCATTACGTCAATGGGATACCTCAACAATAACAAAGGTGTTCGATATTCTTAGAATATTGCAAGTAACAGGGGTCATGAACTGCCATGTTTCACTTGGGACAACACTTGTGTGACTTCATGAACATCACCGTGCATCAGTCATACACGTCCAGTTCTTCTAATTATCGCCATGGTTGAAGTGAGATATCCTTCCCTAGTTAAGTATCTCAGACAGAGCAAGCGGCTGTGCGGTTTGAGACGTGTAGCTATCAGCTTCATTCGGGAGATAGTGGGTTCGAACCCCGCCCTGAAGATCATTTTCCCTGGTATCCCATTATCACACCAAGAAAATGCTTGGGCTGTACCTTATTTAAGGCCACGGCCGCTTCCTTCCCACTCCTACCTCTTTCTTGTCTTATCGTCGCTATAAGACCTATCTGTGTCGTTGCGACGAACAGCAGATAGATAAAAAGGCTCAGACGGTGGTAAACTGGCTTTCTGATGTCAAGTTGGCGGGTTTGATCCCTGCTTTGGTATGCGAAGGTGCTCAAGTAAGCTAGCCTTGTGTCGGTATATATCTGAGAAAAAAATAGGGCAACTCGGTGTCTCTGAAAATCGCAAAACCATTTAGTGGGGGCGTAAAACCAGTGAGATAAAAATAATAGAGCCCAGAAGTTCAGACATTTATTTTGGCTAAAATAGGCACGCAAATAACTACTTAACGCTTGGGAATTAGGCAGTAAAATAATGAACATAGGCATTTAAATTGATGAAGATGGGCATTAAAATAATAGAAATGTTTTAACATGAGCTACTTAATACAAATGATGTACATAAAAATAATATTATTGTTTGTTTGTTTGTTGTTGTAACTACTTTTGACGGTTTTCTACTGATTAATTTTAATATGTAAATACTAGCAGAAGTCCGCCTCTGTGGTGTAGTGGTTAGTGTGATTAGCATCCACCGCGGAGACCCGGGTTCGATTCCCGGCTCTGCCACGAAATTTGAAAAGTAGTACGAGGACTGGGACGAGGTCCACTCACTCGGGAGGTCAGCTGAGTAGAGGCGGGGTCGATTCCCACTTCAGCCATTGTTGAAGTGGTTTTCCGTGGTTTTCCACTTGTCCTCCAGGCAAATGCCGGGATGCTACATAACTTAAGGCCACGGCCGCTTCATTCCCTCTTCCTTGTCCATTCCTTCCTATTTCCCAATCATCCAAGGCCCCTGTTCAGCATAGCAGGTGAGGCAGTCGGGCGAGGTACTGGCCCTCCTCCACAGTTGTATCTCCAACCCAAAGTCTCATACTTCCCTTGAGGCGGTAGAGGTGGGATCCCTCGCTAAGTCCGAGGGAAAAAACCGACCCTGGATAGTAAACGGATTAAGAAAGGAATAATAGCACAAACTATCCGTAACACCTAAATAAAAGAAGGCAAGAAAGGGATGAAATTTTCAAATTGGCAAGAGAAGACAAACTAGGCACAAAAATAGTAAAACAATAATTCTTCTTAACGTTCCCAACATACGGAAACATGTTTATCTCTATTTGACACTTCGATATATTTTTTTATTATTACAGTACTTTTGCATCCATCTCTTGGCACAGGCCAGAGTAAAGTGTAGCTTCCACTGAAGTCCCAGTCAACAACCATGGCTGTGACAATATGGAAGTTGCTGGGGTAGGGGCAGTGCTGAGTAATGACATTCGAAGCATGACTAGTGCATCTGAGTGTTATGAAAGGTGCTGCTCATAGGGTCAGTTGTGCTGCAATAGTACTTTCTGACCCAGTGAGGAAAGCAATGGCAAACTACCTCACTCCTCATCTTGCCTAGTACGCCTCATTTTGGTGCTGCCATTGGTTTTAGGGGTTTCTCATAACCGCATAACCTTTGGTGGTGCTATTTGAGGATCCAACCAGCCTCTGGGCTGATGACCAAACAGACACAGACAGATTATTATTATTATTATTATTATTATTATTATTATTATTATTATTATTATTATTATTATTATCAATGAGAATACCTCCATTTGCCCTAGAAGAGCAAGCTGTTGGAAAAATTCCTTCATTTGTATATCCAGTATTTCAGTTTACTGACTTTACGTTGTAATAAACTAACGACTTTTTTTTTTACAAGTTGCTTTACGTCGCACCGACACAGAAAGGTCTCATGGCGATGATGGGATAGGAAAGGGCTAGGGGTGGGAAGGAGGCAGCTGTGGTCTTAACCATCTTCAGGGCTGCCGACGGTGAGGTTCGAACCCACTATCTCCCGAATGCAAGCTCACAGCTGCGCGCCTCTAAGCGCACGACCAACTCTCTCGTTTAACAACATTTTTACAGTCACAGTGAAGTTGTTCTGTAAGGGGTTGTAAGTTTTGTTCAGACACAATAGATGGTAGAATTTGCCGAGTTCAGGCGATAACTTTCTGTTCTGGCAATGAATACCTTGGTTAGCAACAATTCCTAATTTAATGGCTGATAATTGTGTTCTGTTTTGATGACGTCGCGTATTAAGTCATCACTTCGATTGAGAGAGTAACAGTCCGTTATTGGGGCCGCCAATATTCTTGTGTTAAGGTTGCAAAACGGTCAAATAGATTTGTTATTTTGGGACTTCATTTTAGAGAGTTGACTCTCTGACAGTGAAGGAATGAAGAAAGAAAGTATTGCAAGGTGCAAACTAATATACACGTAGATATTATATCTTGAGGAAGTCCGACTCCTTGGCTGAATGGCCAACGTTGAGGCCTTCGTTTCAGAGGGTCCCAGGTTCGATTACCGGCCGGATGGGCGATTTAAATTGCGTTTGATGAAATCTTCTGGCTCGGGATGTGGGTGTTTGTGTTTGTTCCAAAACTCCCTTCTTCGTATTCAGACAACACACTCCACCCCACAGAAACACGCAATAGTGATTATATAGGGTTGTCGTCAGGAGGGGCATCCGGTCGTAAATCAGGGCCGAATCCACATTTGCTACACAGTTCGCATCCACGACCCCACAGATGTGGAAAAAGTGGTAGAAGAAGAACAAGATTTTATTTTGAGGAATAATGGTCAACATATCGTGTATGCTGGAACATCAAAAGACCTGTCCTAAGTAGCCTAGGTGCAGTATTATTGAAGAGGCGACGAGGGATATGGAGAGTGAGGTAGTTTCCCGTTGCTTTTCTCACAGAACCAGAATGTGCTGTACCATATCACTTACTGTCCGTGAAACTTTTAGTGGTATTTCGGCTCCATAGTGCCGAATCGGTAGACCTCGGTATCTTCGAGATTCGTATTGTAACCTCTGACACAAAAAATATGAATCGATTATGCATCGCCGTGAGACATCTGGCGGTATAATTGCAACACTTTAAATACTGTTGTTAGAGTATTTACACAGCAAAGTCAAAATATAGGGTAAGCTTGAACATGAGTGAGGAAAATCAAAGTAGGCCTACATCACAGGAACAACTTACAACTCCCACACGGAAAGGAAGGTTTAGAAAATTCATATCGATCAATCATACTATCGATTCAATTCACATTTCATTTCCATTCAGTTGGCAGTATTACCGGAACCGTTGTAGGTCCCTACTTTCGCGGATAGTACTTGTGCTAGTCTCCTCACGCTTATTTTTACTGTCTGACCTTCGTTGGTCAACTCTTGCCGTCTTGCGAGAAGTCGTTTGTCCCAAATTTGTAACCACGTAATTGTATTTCATTTAAGACATAAAATATTGCCACGCTAAATCGGGAGTAGTTTAATGATTCAGCACACAGGGGTACCATTGCGTATTTCAACTCCTCGGCGAAAATTGTAACGGCGCATAAAGTGCAAAGTCGCCGAGGATCGTCTGAGTCATGGCCATCTGTATCTCAGAGGAATTACCGCTGGTCCATTAGCTCTGGGTCACTGGTCAACATGCTACAGAACGGAGACTCATCGTGATTCAATTACCTGTTCATCTGGCTCTTGGTTTAAATGAAGATGTCTCAGATGGTAGAATTCTGGTCTTCTGGGTTCGATCTCGACTCATTTCGATGGTATTTAAAAGTGTTTAATATGCCAGACTCGTGACGGTAGATTTACGTTCCGATGGATCGTCTGACACGAGGCTGTTAAACTAGCAAAACGAGATGGAGCCGGGCATGTTTCATGAGAAGCAACGAATTTGGTAAACTAATACGGCGTCCACATTAAGACATGTTTTGTAACTTGAAAAAAGAGTTTTGTAACAATTTTTGACGATTATAATATAAAGTTACATTAATTTACGCATCATAATCCCTTATTTATGATATTATGCGTGTGTCGTTTTTAAAAGACAACTAGTTTATGTTTAATTCGCTGCCACCGTGCGAGTTGGCCGTGCGGTTAGGGGTGCGTAGCAGTGAGCTTGCATTCGGGAAATAGTGGGTTCGAACTCCACTGTCGGTAGCCCTGAAGATGGTTTTCCGTGGTTTCACTTTTCACACCATTCAAATGCTGTACCTTAATTAAGGCCACGGAGGCTTCCTTTCCACTCCTAGCACTTTCCTACCCCATCGTCATAAAACCTAGCCGTGTCGGTGTAACGTAAAGTCAGTACTAATAATAATAATAATAATAATAATAATAATAATAATAATAATAATAATAATAATAATAATAATAATAATAATAATAACATGACTTCAGTACCTGAGTTGCAGGCTTTCTGAAGTTGCATTATTTAGACGACCTACACACCAATTTCGACGTTCCGATTATGCCGTCTTCTAGCGGCAAAGCAGAACCCTGCTGGGCTGTTCGCAAGGCTGAGTTAATTCTGTCGTTTGGATGCAGAGTGTGCTACCAGAAGGCTTTAATATGCCCGCATTTATTATAAGATGAACTGCCATGACTTTTAGCAGACCTTAAAAAACTGCTACCTTTTGCCAGGGGATAGAATCCACGAACCAGGGATCGTGAGTCGGGCATTCTGACTCTGATCAATTGATACAGTTTCAGATAAAGTACACAGGACTCTTGACCACGACGTAATGAGCCTGGTCCTTTACCCGAAAATATTTTCTTGATTTGAATGACGTTTGGGAGGATTAAATCATCGTCGATGGAACTTCTGCAAGCTGAAAGACAAGTATACCCAGTGTGACGTTTAGGGGGAGCGAGAGGGTGGGGGGGTGGGGGTGGGTGGGGGGGGGCTGTCACCCCTCCACTTTGTGGAGAAAATATTACATTTTAATCGCTTGAAACTAGGAATTATAGGAATTATTGAAAAGAATGTATACAAGCCTTGTTGTCTTATCAACTAATTATTTCCTTTAACTGCTTTAATTATCAACAACATTCTTAGCGGAAGTACGCACAAAATGTCGTTCTTCGCGACTAACCGATTCGTACAGCGCCACAACAAGCAGTGGAGACTCGCGCAGCAGCGTGTAGTACGTGTTGTGAGGAAGGGTCTGTCTGTTAGGTCATCAGCCCGGCGGCTGGTTGGATCCTCAAATAGCACCATCAAATGCTATGTAGTTACAGGTAAACCACAAAAGCCAATGGCAGTACCAAAATGAGGCGTAGCAGGCAAGACGAGGAGTGAGGTAGTTTGCCATTGCTTTCCTCACTGGGCCAGACAGTGCTATTGCAGCACGACTGATCCTATAAACAACACCTTTCATGACACTCAGACGCACTGGTTGTGCTCTGAATGTCATTACTCAGCACAGCGCATATCCCAGCAGCTTCCATATTGTCGCAGCCATGGATGAGACTGGGACTTCAGTGGAAGCAACACTTTGCTCTGGCCTGTGCTAAGAGTGAGGAAGGGTAGCAGGAGTATATTGTTGCCAAGATCATGGACACTGAGGTACGATTTACCCACTTGCCGCGCGCATTCGTCAGTCTGGCAGTCTCTGTAGTGTCCGTTAGTTTGTTAGTACGTACTCAAATACTAAACGAGTTTTAATTGTCTAATCACACCGTACTTCTATTTCATTTCAGTGGATGAGTAATTATTGTCCCTTTGGTGAAAGTTTTATTTATAACATTCAAAAAATTATTACCGTTAAGTTGGTAGACTGTGGAGCTTTACCTTTCTGTCGAATTTCATTCAGAGAGTATCAAAAATCTCATCATTTTGTAGCTATTTTTACCTGGCGAGTTGGCCGTGCGGTTAGGGGCGCGCAGCTGTGAGCTCGCATCCGGGAGATAGTAGGTTCGAATCCTACTGTCGGCAGCCCTGAAGATGGTCTTCCGTGGTTTCTCGTTTTCATACCAGGCTGTGCCTTAATTGAGCCCACGGCCGATTACTTCTCACTCCTATCCTATCGCCGCCGTTAACATCTATCTGTGTTGGTGCGACGTAAAAACAAGTTCTTCTGTGCCTTTTTTTTTTTGTTAGTTTTGATGTATACTCCCCCTCCTCCCCCCTGCCGCTATATCCCTCAATCCTGGGTACGTTATGTTGTCTATACATTTTTGTGCCCCCCTCTCCCGCTTCTTATTCCCAATCGCCGCTACTGAGTGTACCTTCCGGTCAAGACTGCTTCTCCTCCTTTAGCCTGTGAGGGTCTCGTCTTATCCGTGACATCTTTAATTATAGAGCTCTTTGAAATGGAGAAGACGACGTTATAAATAGTCTTGATTGGTTTGTCATTCTTCTGAAAAGAAGGAAGTTTGAAGTGTTTAGACGCCTACCGAGATCGCCTTGCAGAACGATCAAGTTTCTTGTGTAAGTTCGTTTCGTCCTGGTTTCTCCGCTTGGTCGGTCCGCACGACATGGCGGTCAAGCCCCTGCATGTTACGCACCACTCGCTATTGCCTCCTGTATCAGGATTAGTAAACCTGCAGATTGTCTTCAATAGGACAGACCAACTCTGCATTCATTTTTGAGTCCATATTATAACTAGCTTAGGCAGTACCGTAGCCAGGATCGACCGATAGGGGATTATAGTTACAGAGTGATCATAGAACATAATGCAGGTGCTTCTGCGTGAGTTGTGCGCGTTTGCATGGGTGTCACTCTAACGGGCACTGATACAAGTGAATTATGTTTATGTTGATATTCAGATTGAAGTACTGGTACATTACTAAATCTTCCATTACAATACAAAACAAAAAAAAAATATGATCAAGATCAACAGTTTTAAAGCGAATGGTATGTCCAGATTACAATCTAAAATACAACTATCGAGGCTTCTTAGAAACTAGATTCAATAGATCTGTTGGTTTTACAACTTTGTCTCTGTGAATGTTCAAAAGAGCCAACATACTGAGTCGCCTTTCACTTGTATATTGTTATTTTCTGTTTAAAACTTTCTCGTGAGGGGAGGGGGGAGGGGCTATAATCCGCAGTAGCCCCCTTGGCTATGCCTCTGAGCTTAGGATTCCCATTCTTCTCGTTTTTCCTGAGACAGCCGTGTTTATTGATAAAATGTCTCGGTGTCCCGACTTTTCACCAAATGTTCCACTTTTGGAGTGGCTTCCCTAAAATAAACTGTGGATTACGGAAAATTACTTCGTATTAGATATGTAGTTGCAATTGCCGGTCTCAGTGGCTCAGACGGTTGAGGCTCTGGCCGGCCTTTTGACCTCAGCGTGGTAGGTTCGATCCTGACTCAGCCTGGTGGCATTTGAAGGTGCTCAAGTACGTCATCCTCGTGTCGATACATTTACTGGCAAGGAAAAGAAGTCATGTGGGACAAAATTCTGGCAGCTCGGTGGCTTCGAAAACCGTAAGAGTAGTTATTTGGACGTAAAAATTAAATATTGTAGTTGCAAGTACTAGGAAATGGCTGTATGACTTGAGCCCGTATTTTTATGCAGTGATACGTTAGAATGCAAACTAATTTGGTTAGTAGGGAATGTAGTCTACCCGCTTTTCCATAATGCATCGAAAGTTACATAAATTGTAGGGTTTTTTTCTGATAGGCCGTACCCCTAATATGTATGCAAATCTCATAGCGTAACCGTTGTACAGACAAGAGTATACTTGTTATTCGCATCAGTAAATTTGCACTCTTAAATTCTTACTCCCTTAAATGCGGGTTTTACATAATTTGACATTTGAAAAACTTCAAGACTATGCAGTAGGTTTCTACTTCATCTGCATTTAATATACAGTATTTCCCCCAAGCCTCTCCAGACTGCAGGCCGGGCCACTTTGAAGAGAAAGAAGCCTGTGACGTGGTGGAATGTACAAGAAAAATTCTTATTCATGAAGACAGGGTCACCAAATTTTACTGTGAATGAAGTAGACTAGTTAGACGAGTATTCGTATAAAAATCATTATTATGGAAACAAAGTTGAAGTGTGAAGTGAACTAAAGATCAGAGTGTAAGTAAAAAAAAAAAATGTGTGAAATATTTGCTTATTTTAAAATTAAATATACGAATATTCAAAACCTGAAATGTCTGGTAAGTTTCTCTTTGGCTCAGGCAGGCTACAATGAAGCTCTGGAAAGATGTTTTTCATGTATAAATGCGCTTGGGTGAAATAAGGAAAACATTATTTAAGACAGTGACAGTTTTAACGGTTGTAATTATGTTGAGTTCCATGCCCAATCGCTGAGAGCTGGCGAGTTGACCGTGCAATTAGGGGCGCGCGGCTGTGGGTTTGCATCCGGGAAATAGTGGGCTCGAATTCCACTGTCGGCAGCCCCGAAGATGGTTTTCCGTGGTTTCCCATTTTCAAACCAGGCAGATGCTGGAGCTGTACCTTAATTGAGGCCACGGACACTTCCTTCCAACTCCTAGGCCTTTCCTATCCTACCGTCGCCATAAGACCTATCTGTGTCGGTGCGACGTAAAACCATTAGTAAAACAAATTACTGAGAGAAAAAGTCGTGTATCAGCTTCCCAAGTCTAGAAAGCTAAGAATAACGGCCAAGAAGATCCGTCGTGCTGACCACGCGTCAGCTCCGTATCTGCAGCTCTTCGGGCTTAGGAGCAGCCGCTTGGTTGGCAACGGCCCATCGTGGGTTTTGGTTTGGTTTTGTAGGACTTTTATTACTCACCAATATGTGACTAATAATGGTCTCTGTCATTAATAAATAAGGGGAGTGGTTAAAACAGTGGCTTAGACACTTGGTTTTCCATCTGAACGTAATGTCATGAAGGGCATCTGGTCTTAAAAGCCCGACCAGAGCAGAAAAGTGAATGTGGTAGGTGTATGGTATTGCTACTGGCTTTTCACCAAGGCAGCCACGATTCGAATCCTTGCCAGTGCATGCGGGACGTTTGAAACGAAAATTATCTTACCTGTGGTTTCGGATTCTATGTAAAACTGGGTGTCCCCCTGTGGCTATCACAGTATTAACATTCACATTAAAGTGGAAGTTTGCTTGCTTCTAGAAAACCCAATATACTTCTCGGGTAAGCTCAAAAAGTATTTTTGTTTGTTTGTGCATGACCAATTCAGTGGTTTATCACGTAAGGAGCGGATATGTAAGCAGTATGTTTCAATGATTAAAAAGCCACTTCAAGTTCACGCAGTGCTCCTGTTTAAAGAGTTGTATAAACATTAGGGGCGCAGCCCTTTAAAACCCCTACTATGTATGCAACCCTTCCTACTGAACTTACGTGCGTGCTAGATAAAGTCTTCTGCTCGTTGAAATGTAACCTACAATAGTACTGTATGGAAATCCGCTCCCTAAATTCAGTGTGGGTGGTCTTATATTTTAATGATATCCTCGACATTTCAAAAAATCGTATGAAACATCCGAACAGTATCTCGGTGGTGGTGGTGGTGGTGATGATTGTTTTTATAAAGTACAACCATCCTTCTCTATCCCTAATCAGCAGGGAATAATAATAATAATAATTATTATTATTAATAATAATAATAATAATAATAATAATAATAATAATAATAATAATAATAATATAACAGGAACCATAAGATAAAGGAGATTGCAATTTTTTGGACATACTTATAGAATGGATGATTCAGATTAACAAAAAGGATTTTCAAAATACCTTTGGGACAAAAACGGCAACAAATAGCTAGAATCAAGTAGTAAAGAAAGATTTAGAAGGAAATAATATAAGAGAAGGAGAAATTGTGGACAGAGAGACTTTTATAAATAGGATAGTAAGTATGGAAGGATTTCAAGGAAGATTGAACAAGAAATCTGGTGCGAAGTGGTCCGAGGACAGACAGAAGCAGCATAATGAAAGGATGAAAGAATATTGGAAGGAACGGAAGAGAAAGAACAAAGTATGAATAATTGAATTGAAATTGGCACGTGGTTCTTAGTAGGCCTCATGGAAAAGAAGAAAATAATAATAATAATAATAATAATAATAATAATAATAATAATAATGGCGTATGGCCTCCCCAGAGGCCTGGTACAGGACTTTTTCGAGTTGACGGTCTGTAGGAAGCCTGCGTGTCAGTGAGAATGGAGCCCTACCTAAAATTAATTCTAACGAATGAAGATAACACAATCAGCCAGCCCCTGAGCCAGAAGAATGAACGAATTAAGGTTCAAATCCCCGACCCGACTGGGAATCGGCCCCAGAGACCCTTGGACCAAAGGCCAGCGTGCTATGCATTTAGCCGTGGAGCAAGGAGAAAATTATAATGCCAGACACATCGAACAATAAAGGTATCGACCAAAGAATGTGGAGAATCACGAAGGGCGTGAAAATAAAAGATCCTCCACGCCCCGCAAATCTAATAACAGGGGGGTTGAAAGGGAACAAGGGTTGGCCAAGGGAGGTCAGGTATGAGTAAGTGAAAGCAATGTAGGGCTCAACTAGGAGTTTATGGTCGCTAATCTTCGCTTCCTAGATGAGAGCCCCTGAAGGTTCCCTTTTAATCACTTCTGATTACAGGCAGGGGATACTACAGATGTATTTACTGCTCTCACCCATGGGAGTATTCCCATTTCTTGGATGGAATGTTAACCTGAAATATCATTCCGGAACAGCCTCAAGCCGCCGTTCAAAACCAAAAATGAGCCAAGATGACTCCAATCTGGAAAAAGTTGAGAGTTAAAAAATCCGACCAAGTGGTTGCTGCGTTTGGGGCACGTAGCTGTCATCTTGCTTTTGGGAGATGGAGGTTTCGAACTTATTGTCGGTAGCTCTGAAGATGGTTTTCCATGGTTTTCCATTATCATACCAGGCAAATGCTGGGGCTGTACCTTAAGTCCACGGTCACTACCTTCCCACTCCTTGCTTTTTCCTATCCCTTTGTCGCCATAAAACCTATCTGTGTCGGTGTAACGGAAAGCAAATTGTTTTAAAAATTTAAATTTAAATTTTTTTTAAAAAAATTAAAATTTAAATTTAAAAATGCCCTTCAGGCAAGCAACTCATTGTTGAAAACATCCTAGGGATATGAGCTAGGTAAATAAAATATAATAAAGTATGATAATATATTTATTTATTCCCAAAAATTACAATCCTTTTCTTAATAATCGTTATCCGGTCCATTAGATTAGCAGTTTTCCTTTTTCTACCACTACGAACGCTGATGTAAGTCAGTGCATTGTTTCACTTAAGTGCCACTACGAGCGCTAATGTGAGTCAATGCAGAGTTTCACTCAAGCCCTTATAACTACATTTGGTGTGGACATTTTTCAAAAATCAAAAAACGCCTGAGGGTTTTGAACACATTACAGAAAGAATTATGTAAATAAGTTAATTTGGCTGGGATTTGAATCAAAAAGAAAACTAGTAAATAAACAAGCGATTTTAGGCTCTTTTTCCGGACCTGAATTTAGGCTGAATGTGATTTTCGATTTTTTTGGTATAATAGAAGTATCCACGACTCGCAGTTTGAAACCTTTCCGGGCCCTTAAGCCCTTCAACTTTCGGTACTATTGAAGAAATAGCTTAATTTTACATTTTTCGTAGCATGGGGACCCTACGTTGGCTGTTAGGAAATGTTTTCAACGTTAAAAAAACAACAACAAAAACTTTACCAATATATTAATTTATATTTTCATGCATTTTGTTTTCATGAAATACCCAACATTTCAAAATGGTTGAACGCAACAATACCACATCACTCTCTTCAAAATCCCTAGTCGTTTTGTATTGAGAGAGAGATTCCTTGTCAGCCGACTGTGACAGAACAGAGGAAACGAGTTCAAGTGTAGCTACACTGTCCTGCAATTAAAGAAAACAAAATGTCTGCGCACTACAGCGACAGTGTTGTTCCCGATAAGGCGGACAGGTACGCTTGACATTGGCCTCCAGGCTCTCTTAATTGACTGACTTTTCTCGTCGTGCTGGTTGAACAACTCCTGCTGCAGGTCTTCATTTACCACAGATAAATCCGGCGTAGTGCAAGGATGTTGAAAATTATCCTAATAGCGTTTTGGTCCAATAAGTTAATCATTAAATTATCTACTTTCTTCCCTGGCGGCTCTTGAGAAGACGTTGTGACTACCAGGTAGAGCTAGAGGTTTCGCGGCTATGGTATAGTTGCATAAAATGAATTTCATTGCAAAGCCCGTATTGTCAGTTGTATACTTTTTAAGGGTACAATCAAAGGTTCCACCCTTACAGTACTAAAAGTTTGTGTTTAATTAGGATGAGATTAACAAGTTTCAGGACATGTTTCATCCTTCTTTTTGGACATTATCAGCCCAAGATTCTGATTTTACTTATAACAATTTTTGGGCTGAACATGTCCCGAAACTTGTTAATGTCATCATTATTAAACACATTTTTTTTAGTATTGTAAATGTGGAACCTTTGATTGTACCCTTAAAAATACACGATCTCGTTAGCAACAGTCGCACTGAACTAAAAGATTTGTTGATTATATGTTTGTGATTCACTCAGTTTGGGACTTGACCGAAAGTTGAAGAGACTGGACACCTTTCCTGTCACCACACATTAAAACTAATTAAAATCTCACAGGAAGTAGTCTGAATCGAACCCGCGGCACTGGGGTTAGGAACCAAGTAACTGGATTAGCATGCATTTGTACTTTCTTTCCAGGAATTTTCCCAATTATCTGGATTATATGGATAAATAAATAAATACTCCGCCTCTGTGGTGTAGTGGTTAGTGTAATTAGCTGCCACCCCTGGAGAACCGGGTTCGATTCCCGGCTCTGCCACGAAATTTGAAAAGTAATACGAGGACTGGAACGGTGTCTACTCAGTCTCGGGAGGTCATCTGAGTAGAGGCGGGTTCGATTCCCACCTCAGCCATCCTGGAAGGTGTTTTCCGAGGTTTTCCACTTCTCCTCCATACAAATGCCGGGATGGACCCTAACTTAAGGCAACGGCCGCTTCCTTCCCTCTTCCTTGTCTATCCCTTCCAATCTTCCTATCCCCCACCAAGGCCCCTGTTCAGCATAGCAGGTGAGGCCGCCTGGGCGAGGTAATGGTCATCCTCCCCAGTTGTATCCCCGACCCAGAGTCTGAAGCTCCAGGACACTTCCCTTGAGGCGGTAGAGGTGGGATCCCTCGCTGAGTCCGAAGGAAAAACCAACCCTGGAGGGTAAGCAGATTAATAAATAAATAAATAAATAAATAAATAAATAAATAAATAAATAAATAAATAAATAAATAAATAAATAAATAAATAAAATAATTAATTAATGCTATCTTTTTTCAGGTAACTCTGTTAATAAATGTTTTCTATTTCACGTAACTTCTAAATTTATTTGATACTGAATTAGTTTCGACAGCCTGAAAACCCTCACAGTTAATTATGTTGAGACATTTACCAAGACTCAGCCCCCAACTACAGGGAATAGCGAAGCATGGCCAAAATCCTTCGCTCTTTCGGGAGTAGAACCCAGAGTCTATGAACCGAAAGCCACACCGCTGACCATTCAGCCAAGAACCCGGACACCACCGAAAATGTATAATTTAATATTAAATTACTGGTAAAATAAAATTAACTCTATTAATGTTGAATGATTCAGATAGTACGCCCCTGTAGCCTTAGGTGTTAAAAATTTATCTAACGCCTTCAAAACTATATGTGATGAAACATTTTATATGTGACTTAGTTTGTAAAAGTTGAATCTTCATACCGTCATAGTTCTGGCAGCTGACCAATAGCTACTATACCGGTAAGTAAGGAAAAGGCCATCTCCCAACAGGCTGCGAAAGCCCTTGGAGTAATGAAAGGTAAGGGCTTCCGCTACCCGTAACCTCAGCTCTAAGTGAGATAGAGTTGTTAGCTATATAAGGCCTACATCTAGTCACCTTTGTCCTCGTGAATTAACCTGATACTCACTTTTTGTTAGATCTCCAGGGCCATGTGCCTCTCCAGGAATAGAAATATCGATTCTACATTTTTTACTTCCTGGCGGGAAACGAACCCTCGCGTCCCTGTGAGTGAACCTTTACTGCCTCGGCTAGGCAGCCTTTAGCTACAGACAGTACCAACTACAGACAATACCAATTCTGAGCACGCGTTTTTTTTTGTTTGTGTTTTGTTTTGCTAGTTGCTTTACGTCGCACCGACACAGATAGGTCTTATGGCGACGATTGGGCAGGAAAGGGCTAGGAGTGAGAAGGAAGCGGCCGTGGACTTAATTAAGGTACAACCCCAACATTTGCCTGGTGTGAAAATGGGAAACCACGGAAAACCATCTTCAGGGCTGCCGACAGTGGAGAGCACGAGTTTAATGAACATATTGTGAAATTAAAAAGTCCCGAAAGGAAAATTCTTACTATTACTGTAATTTCCAGGTTACCCCTTTAATGAATGTGTATATACTTTTACCCAATTTGAGACTTACTGGGTCTTCTAAGATGGTAATTTCTTCAAAGCCTGTGCAAAGATGTCATATTCATTATCACTTCTTATACTAATACATGGTTAAAAATAATGAAGATGTTCTTAACCAACTTATCTTAGGGCTCAGGATTAGGAAAACCCAAGAGTACTGTACTTCCCATCCTATGGTACGCAATAAATCTTCTAAGCCCTCTAACATAAACAGCTGGACGTTGCAAGCCATACTCAAGACTTAATGAGGCTGTGACAATTTAGCGGCTTGTTATATAGCTGTTTGCTTCTTTTTAAAAAATATGGAATGTAGATATTAGGGTTGCCAGGTTATACGTTTTTCCCGTATTCGTACATTATTCTACTCTTAATATAGCCTTACGTTTTATATTTCCCTGCACAGTACTTCTTCTTTTTTAAATATTTTGCGTTGGCTTACGCTGTAGTAGCCCCATAACTCTTCGTCCCCTTAATATAACAAAGATACACATTGTTTCGATTATAATCTTTGTTATTTTTTCCCCAGTTATGCAAGTTTGGATTGCGGCAATAAATTGATGTCGTGTATATTAGCAAATTCAGAAATAGCTGTGAAACTTACCTGTGGCAAAACGAAGGCAGAAATGTTAGTGAAAAACATATTAGTATCTAAGAGTATCCGCCTCCGTAGCGTAACGGTTAGTGTCATTAGCTAGAAAATTAAGGATGATAGGAGGGCTGTTATGTGGTTCAAAAGATGCACGCAGCTCACATCCATTGGGGGTGTGCCTGAAAAAAGCTGCACCACCTCGGGATAAGGACACGAGTTTACATCTAAAGGTATCCGTGATTCTGTTAATATCCTGAAATCCCCTGAAAGTATCAAGTGGACTGATGTTAGTACAATTATAGGAGGAACACCATTATTCTGATTTACCAGTGATAGTACCATTAAGAGAGGCCGGTGACTTGGATTTGGGGCCCCTTAAGATAATGAGTATCATCTCAGTAATTGTGAACTGGATCCACTGATTGTTTTGTTTCACGATCATTTTCTCATCATCATTCGCTTTAGAGTCTAGTCAGTGGATACAAAGTTTTAATTTTCGTTTCGATCACTTTGTACCATTAGGGGCCGATCAAAAAAATCATCAAACATAATCGATGTTAGGAATAGGTGTTCACCCGAACTAATAAAATCAGAACTTCAAATTGTAATAAATTTCGGCAAGCCTTGCAAAGAGATTTTTAATCTACTAAAGAATGACAGTAGATTGCTAGATAAAGTTAAATGGCATTTAATAAAAAATATGAAGGCATGCGTTATTTAATAGATGTTAATGAATATCTTCCTCTTTAATGTTTAACACATTTCTTAGCAGACAAAGTACCCCCATACTAGGAAAAAAACGGAAAATTAAGCAGTTACCTAAATTTTGCCGAAAGTTGAAGGGAGAAAGGGCCCGAAACGATTTCAAATTGTGAATATTAGATAGCTCTATCAAACTAGAAAAGCAAATTTCGAAAATCACTTCCGGCCTAAATGGAGTTCCGGAAAAACTGCCTAAAATCGCTTGTTTCTTTATTCGTTTACTTTTTTATTCAAATCCCAGCCAAATTAACTTATTTACATAATTATTTTTGTAATGTGTGCCTTTGTTCAATATCGTCAGGCCCTTTCGTATTTTTGAAAAATGTCCACACCAAATGTAGTTGTAAGGACTTAAGTGAAACTCTGTATTGACTCACATTAGCGCTTGTAGTGGTGCTTAAGTGAAACATCCCCCTGTGGGTGGGGGCGGTAGAATAACACCCACGGTATCCCCTGCCTGTCGTAAGAGGCGACTAAAAGGGGCCTTAGGGGCTCTGAACTTTGGAGCGTCGGTTGGGGACCATGGGTCCCTCAGCTGAGTCCTGGCATTTCTTCCACTTACTTGTGCCAGGCTCCTCACTTTCATCTATCCTATCCGACCTCCCTTGGTCAACTCTTGTTCTTTTCCGACCCCGACGCTATTAGGTTTGCGAGGGCTAGGGAGTTTTTCATTTTCACGCCCTTCGTGGCCCTTGCCTTTCTTTGTCCGATATCTTCATTTTTCGAAGTGTCGGGCCCCTTCTATTTTTTCTCTCTGATTAGTGTTATATAGAGGATGGTTGCCCAGTTGTACTTCCTCTTAAAACAATAATCACCACCACCACCTTAAGTGAAACAATGCATTGACTCACATTAGCGCTCGTAGTGGTGCTTAAGTGAAACAATGCATTGACTCACATTAGTGCTCGTAGTGGTGCTTAAGTGAAACTCTGTATTGACTCACATTAGCGCTTGTAGTGGTGCTTAAGTGAAACAATGCATTGACTCACATTAGCGCTCGTAGTGGTGCTTAAGTGAAACTCTGTATTGACTCACATTAGCGCTTGTAGTGGTGCTTAAGTGAAACAATGCATTGACTCACATTAGCGCTCGTAGTGGTAGAAAAAGACAAAATGGTAATCTAATGGACCGGATAACGATGATTAAAAAAAGGATTGTAATTCTTAGGAATAAATAAAGAATATCTTCTCATACTTCATTACATTTCAATTACCTAAAATTCAGAGCTCATATCCCTAGGATGTTTTCAACATTGAGTTGCTTACCTGAAGGGCAAGAACTATGGATTTTTATTTAGAAGAACAGTGGCAACCCTAGTTGATATTAACTTAGCAAGTATGAGCTTCAGTTCATAGTCTTGACACGTTGAAGTAAATAAGTCTGTCTCGTCTTATTCAAGACATTCTCTCAAAACATTGGAATTGCTAAATGATCCATGAGACCAATAGAGATGGGAAAAACATATTAGAGAATGCGGAGTCTGGTTTCTGAGGTGCAGTGAGGCGTAAGTTACAAGCCTACGTGGAAATTTAAGTGTTCTTTTGGTGATGCCATGAATAGGTTAGCTTTGAACTGGGGGATCCTGTGGGAAAGAGGTACATGCCACAAAACCAAAACGTTACTGGAAAGAGGAGTTTGTGTAAGTCTCTATTGTGGAAATATGAGGCATGGTATTGATTTTATTGTAATTTGTTCTTAAAAGGGACAACATTGCGCACAATCCATTAAATATTGGCTGAAATGTAAATACATACTACACATGTATTAACCATTAAAGTGAAAAGAAGAACAGTGAATCTATGGCATGCACCCATACTACTGTGTTCGCAAAATGAAATGATTGGAGAAAACTGTATCATTTTAAATAAGATGATGGGTATTGGAGTAGGAATAGTTCAAGTCTTATTAACAAATTAAGGCGTATATCATGATAGAAACCAATGATCAGTGAATGGTCTGACAGAGCACTTCAGCACATCTAGTTCCTCATTTACGTTTTCCAGTGCAAGTCTAGCTATATGGTTATCACATCTCAATGCCTAAGCATAAATTATTAGTTCAATCTGCAGTAGACTTATAAATCCCTAAATTGTGCAGTTTTTATTTCAATCATATTGCCCAATAAAGAATGAAATGGCGTATGGCTTTTAGTGCCGGGAGTTTACGAGGACAAGTTCGGCTCGCCAGGTGCAGGTCTTTTGATTTGACGCCAGTAGGCGACCTGCGCGTCGTGATGAGGAGGAAATGATGATGAAAACGACACATGCACTCAGCCTCAGTGTCAGCGGAATAAAGTAATTATGGCTAAAATTCCCGACCCTGCCGGTAATCGAACCCAGGACCCCTGTGACCAAAAGCCGGCACGCTAACCATTTAGCCATGGAGCCGGACATATTGGCCAATAAGAAACGTCGACTCATAAGGGTAGTAACACACGTGGTAAAGGCCTGTTTTCCACTACGGATGTCGGATGATTACGACCTGCGGGTGGGGGCGGTATCCTGCCTGTCATACGACGCGACTAAAAATGGACTAGGGTCAAGCTGGGAGCGTAGGTTGTTACCTCGGGGTACTACGCTAAGTCCTGCCATTGTGCCAGTCTCCTCACTTTCATCTGCCCAATCCGACCTCTCTTGGTCAACTCTCGTTGTTTTCCAACCTCGGCGGTATGGGAGGTCAAGGGAGTCTTTAATTTTCACGCCCTCCGTGGCCCTTTTCTTTCTTTGGCCGGTACTTTCATTTTTCGATGTGTCAGACCCTTTCCATTTTTCTTTTCCTCTGATTAGTGTTAATACAGGATGGTTGACCAATTGTACTTTTTCGTAAAACAATATATGATATAACGGTTGAAATTCAATTTTATTTTAGTCAGTTGTTACTGAGATGCACATAGGCCTACGTAGGAAAGGTTTTGTAATATGATTAACCCGTTTTTCTATTAAAATTACTCTACCTGTCCGGGAATCAAACCCGGCACTCCGAGGACCGAAGCCGACATCTTTGATCACTCAGACATGGAGCAGGATAGTCTTTCAGTAATCACTGAAATAGAGATGCATAGCTTGAGTTCGCGAAGTGAGTGGTATAACTTCCTGTGTTTTGCAAACCGCCAGCCTTACGGATCTGATATAACTGTCTCCGACGTGCGTGGTTAATTGGATCAGTGCACAGGTGGTCTTGTACTCGTTTTCCGCATTGCTGGGGACTTCACGCCGTACTTTATCGTGGAAGTTTTAAGGAGCTACGTTTCGTATTATGGAGTAAATTTCAAGTATCGAAGAATTCATCTTATGTCATAAGTGTGGTACTTACTAGTAATTTACAATGAAGTATGAATCCCAAGTACAGTATGAAATTCTGTTCAATTATTTCTCCTTCACTGAAGACAAGGTTATAGTTTGTTACCGTTTTCTTTTTCAGTATTTTCATAAGGCCCAGCACCTCTGTCTAGGGGTTTAGACTTATCTTTGTTTCACTTCACCAATGTCCGGCCCCAAGGCTAAATGGTTACCATGTCTTCCGTTCAGAAATCCGGGTTCGATTCCCGGCCGGATCGGGGATTTTGACCTTCATAGGTTAATTTCATTGTCTCGGGGGCTGGGTATGTGTACCGTGTTCAGCATTAGAATTCGACGTCAATTCAAAAGACCTGCACCAGCCCTCTTCGGAGGAGAAGTGAATGATAAGTCGGGGGTCAAGATATAGACAATAAATAAAGAGTGGTGTAAACCAACATTAGTTGACTTGGAATAAGTCGGGTTCCTGAGTAGAATGCTCAGCGTTCGGGTCTTCGGTTCAGGAGTCCAAGGTTGGACTCCCGGCCGGGCCAGGAATTTTAACTATGTATGGTTAATTTTGCTCTTCAGTTACATACAACAACACATCGCAATACCTACTACCACGGAAACATATAATAGTAATTATATCCCTCTATATAGAGTTGACGTCAGGAAGGGCCAAAACCGGGCGAGTTGGCCGTGCGGTTGGGAACGCGCAGCTGTGAGCTCGCATCCGGGAGATAGTGGGTTCGAACCCCACTGTCGGCAGCCCTGAAGATGGTTTTACGTGGTTTCCCATTTTCACACGAGGCAAATGCTGGGGCTGTACCTTAATTAAGGCTACTGCCGGTTCCTTCCCATTCCTAGGCCTTTCTTGTTCCATCGTCGCCATAAGACCTATCTGTGTCGGTGCGACGTAAACCAAATAGCAAAAAAAAAAATAAAAAAAAAAATAAGGAAGGGCCAAAAAACTGGGCCAAACTCACACACAAATGCCGACTCCAGGAAATTGGAGAAAAGACCAGAAAGAAGAATTTGACTTGAAAATAGACATCTTTACAGTGTTATGTCCGATAGATCCCTTGTTCTGTCCAAAAAGAATTCACCAGTTTATCCAAATCGCAGCTTTTTGTTTGAGCTGCTGATGCGTCATCTTCCTACCTTTCTTGAATCATCTGGTGCCTGTCGTGAACGGCGGCTCACGACGCGCCTTTCGCGTATTAACGAGAGAGCGAACGGGTTCGAATGGGATTCGAATCCGCGAACTCCAGGGTAGAAAGCCTGTGATTTAAAAGTAGCAGGCATATGAAAGCATGTATATATGAAGGGAAATGATAGGAGAGTTTGTGTATATTCATAACTCATAATTCATAAATGACAGTAATAATAATAAGAGAAATAACAGAATATTTCAAAGAAGGATTTAGAATATTCGATGTTGCTTTGGGAGCTCGTAAGCCAAGAGCTTTGTGTCTCAATATTGTGAAACATTGTGTAAGTCAAATGCGCACTTCTTTTGGGTTAGAAATATACAGAGTCACGTGTAAGAGACGTAGAAACAGCCTCCAAATGTTCTAGAACAATGTGTGTAATGCAACGTGACAGGGTGGTTCCGTGCGCAACAACCAATCGGAGAACAGTGCAGTTGTGACGTGAACTAGTGACTTGTGGTGGTGGTATATGAATCAGAAGAATCATTCGAGAAAGAACAGAAGAAACTATATAACTGGGTAACTTGTAAACAACAGGGTTTTTTGACTCACGACACTCGAAGAAGGCTTTTTGACTGTGATCCCTCGAAGAAGACTTTTGAACTAGCAGACCTCAAAGGAGGCTTTTCGACGGTAGGCAGTATCGCGCAGAAGAGTGAATAGTTAGTTAGGGAGAACTGTTGGAGTACTGGTACACTTAGCATTCAGTCGCAGACGCAGTAAAGTGATAGTAAGATAGAGGGGTATCAGGCTCTTGAACTGAGTGTGACTTGTTGCTGAACAACCACAAAGATTCTCCACACCGATTGTCAAAGTAGGTGTTGGAATATCAGCTTATAGACTAGCAGCTTAATTGTAATTGGGATAATTCACGTCGCCGCGAAGATTAACGAGTTCCAGGGATACCTACGCAGAAGAGGAGAAGACAAGAAGAGAAGAGTGAAGACGTCAGCTGTACAAGAATCAGCTATACCTCGTAGTTAAGTATTCAACAGTAAATATATGCATTATAAGTATTCTTGTGTGTACTAGGAACAAGACTTAAAGACATTCTCATAGATCTGAAGTTGAGAAGGGATTGAGAGTAAATGGTATCATTGTATGTATTATTGTATATATTGACGTGTGAATATCCTGGGTGTAGAATATGATTAGTGTTTAAACTTTGCCGATCTGACTATACGCTCCCAGAACTCCGAACCCAAGTCCTCAGCCTGTTGTACATGCCTTAGGGTCACGACATGCCTATGTCCACCTTCCTCCTACTCCTCCCTTTCCTTCAATAGGGTCTTCAGAAATATCGACCAGTACTCCATTCCTTCTAGTGATGGACAGAAAAACGCCCAACTGTTTGGAGAAAACAGTTTTCGGGTGGAAAACGAACGAACTGTTTTTAAAAGTTCCAGCAAACAGTTTTTCCTTCAATACAGTCCACAGTTTGTCTTTCACTGTTCGCTAGTGAGTAGACACTGATGTAACCTTGAACCTACCCGCGCGTTCGGAGCTATTCGGCCTGAAATCGGCATTGCTCGGTACTTAACCACTCCCATTCCCTCGCTGTCAAATCGACTGTTTGTCTCGTATTTAGTGGGCAGTGAGCCAAGAGCTGTTTGGAAAAACAATTTTTAGCCGTTGAACAGTTCTTCAACGTTTTTGCTTATTGCTGGTTGCGGGCTGTTGGCGGGTGATGTCCCGGTGTTCTCAAGCCCGTTTTAAAACGGAACGGTGTTAAGTTTGCCGAGTGCTGAGCGAGGCGAGTTGTTTTACAACATGTCAAAACGAAGTGAGGTGTGGAATCATTTCACGAAAAGTGACAATGATAAGGCGCTTTGCACTATCTGCAAGCAACTTATTTCTTACAAGTCAACTATTACAAATTTGAAAGGACATTTGCAAAGAAAACATATAGCAATATATACTGAGCTAACGTGTCATAGTGTTAAGGAAATGCCTTCAGTGGAAAAACGACCAACTAGGCCTACAGAAGATAGAGAGGAACCTAGTATTAGCACTAGCAGGCCTGATAGCGAAGCCTCGACTACTGATTCATGTGTTGCGCCTAAAAGACAAAGATTAATTAGGTCTTACGTCACTAAAAATGTTTCATCTGCCCAAAAGAAATTAATTGATCGTGACTTACTTGATTTCTTTATTTTAGATTATCAGCCCTTTAGTATTGTTGAGGATAGAGGGTTTTCTAAACTTATGAAGTGGATCCCTGGCTATGAATTACCTGGTAGAAAGACTATTTCAAATGTGATGGTTCCAGCACTCTATCATCAACAGTTTTCTTTAATAAGAGAGACAGTGAAGAATGAAGCAGTGAGTGTGTGCATAACAACTGATTTGTGGACATCGTTAGTTGCAGAGAGTTACATTGCCGTAACAGCGCATTACATTACGAAAGAGTTTTCCTTCAAGACGGTTTTACTGAAGTGTTCTAGTTTTTCTGGAAGCCATATGTCTGTTGCGTTGGCAAACGAAATTAAGTGCATACTATCCGATTGGAAGCTGCATGACAAAGTGAATTTTTCAATTTCTGATAACGCTAGTAATATAACAAAAGCGTTTGAGGAAATTCTGAAGTGGGAACACTATGGCTGTTTTGCTCATAAATTAAATTTGATTGTCCGGGGTTCTCTTCAGGACATGCAAGTCACCATTGAGAAAATCAAAAAGTTGTCAGCTACTTCAGGAGAAGTTCACTAGCAAGCGAAAAACTACTGAAGTACCAGATATCAAGTGGACATACAGTGCCTAAACGCCTTTCCCAAGACGTCACGACGCGCTGGAATTCAAGTTTCTATATGTTGCGTCGATTTGTAGAACTCGAAGAAGCTATCAGGGCCACTATTGCTCTGCTAGATAAACATCTGCCCGTAATAACTGGCGAAGAGTGGCAAGCTTGTCGTCAACTTTGCAATGTGCTAGCTCCGTTTGAAGAAATGACTAATTCTCTGAGTGGAGAAGCATATATGACTGGAAGTTCTGTGATTGTGGTCGTCAGGTGCCTGAAAGGTATTTGCGAAAAACTCGGGCAATCAGCCGAGTTCACAGAAGGAGTGAGGGCCGTAATTGCTAGCCTTATTAAAGGGTTAGGAGAAAGGTTCAAGAACGTTGAACACAACAGCACCTTCGCCTTATGCACTTTATTAGATCCACGCTATAAAGACCACGTTTTTCAGGACCCTGCGGCACTAGATAACGTCAAAAAGAGGGTGCGTAATTTAGTAGTAGACTTAATAGAGAGAAACGCCCAGACCAGCGAGAAGCAGAATATTGACATTCCGTCCTCCTCACTTCCATCTACAACTGGTGCATTTCAGCCATCTTGTCCAATAAGCGCTTGGAGCATTTTCAACGACATTATTGGAGATAAACGTCCTCAAACCAGCCCTCTGTCACGAGCCAACAAGGAACTGGATTTGTATTTGAAAGATGACATTTTACCTCGTGTAAATGAAGCAGGGGAATCTAATTGCCCCTTAGATTGGTGGAAAAATCACCAACATGTGTATCCCAATTTAGCACAAATATTCATAAAAAAGTGTAACATAGTGGCCACTTCAGTGCCCTGTGAAAGACTTTTTTCCCGAACTGGACTGATTATTAATGAAAGGAGAACAAGGCTGTCATCAAGAAAGGTAGAAATGTTGATGTTCCTCAATGTAAATACGAAGAGTTAGTGCTTGAGTATTTTTCATAACGAGTACCATGTGAACAGAATAATAAAGTGTAGCATAGTGATCACATCAGTGCCATATTGAAGACCTACTTTCCCAAATTGGATTGGTAATTAATGCAAAGCTCTCACAAAAAGAGGTCGAAATATTAATGTTCCTTAATGTAAATATGAATAATTAATTTTTAAGTGTTTTCCTAATATTTTGCATCTTATGAATACTCTCGTTTTTTGTGTGTGTGTATTTATCACTGTTATCTATAACATTCTGTAACTTCTATTTTTTAAAGTAGTTCTCGTTGAACAATAATCTTATAATGGTATATGATGAACATAGATACTGTATAATAATACTGCTATAGATACTTCACTAATAACAGACTGGTTAACAAAAACTCCGGGTGTGTGGAACCGTATCGATGAGCAGACCACCGCGATCACAAAACGCTAATGTCAGTTGATAGCCTAATGAAAAGTAAATGTCTTTACAGACTATATCCTTTGCTTAACAATGGAGTCTTCACTCGTCTTATCGTTCTTCCCTATATCCTTCATACAGGTATTTCGTCAGCCTTCAGCTTGTGCTGTCTGCTTAGACATTACGAAACAAGTTAGATTGAAAGGTGGTGAAATATCTCATTTCCTATCCCGCAGCCCCCTTGTGCATGTGACTCACTCGTCCTTCACTTTCTCGTTACGAACGAATGACCTGTTGTATTCAAACTGTTTGGGAAAACAGTTGTTTTTAACAAACAAACAGTTCGTTGGCGTTTTCCTAAAACAGCAGAAATGACCACCACTAAATTTCCTTCGCATAATCCAGCTGGATTTTCTTCGTAAAATCTCCTGCAGAATGAGTCTTTGGTTCTTGACTCTCTTCAGGACGTCTCATTGCTCAATTGATCTGTCAACTTGATCTACTGTATTCTTCTCCAACACCACATTTCAATGCTCTCAACGTATTTCTGTTCTGTTTTCTTTAGATTCCATATTTCTCCTCCATACAGGCGACATTCCAGACGTAACACTTCACTCGTTGTTTCTTCAGCTCCAAACCTAACTTGTCTGTGGTAAGTATCCTCTTCTTCATGAAAGCTACATTGGTAACTCTCCTTTCCCTTACCTCCTTGTTGCATTGAGCATCCATCGCATTTATGCTTCACAATTACTTTAAGTGTGCTACATTATCCAATTGTTGGTTTTTCAAGTGTACAATAATATTCACCGCTTATTTCCTGGATGCTCTCCTCATTACCCTTGATTTTTCTTCGTTGATCTCCATTCCGCTAACTTGTCAATAATATTTAGCAGTTCGTCCTCCTCCTTCGCCAGTTTAATGCAATTATAATGCAGACAAAAATCATGCTTGTAGATTTACGTAACTGTTGATATCGTGTTCATAGCCACAGTATCTCTAGTTTTACGTGAAATGTAAGTCACAGGGTTGTTACATTTCATTTCTAAAATCCATCATGTATTGACCGGGAATCGAACTGTGGATGCCTTGATGAGAAGCCTGTGACGATGTCTCTCGACTAACACACCCCTTCTACAATTCAGTTGACTTGAAACCAAAGTGAATTGGCGTCGATGGAATAACAATTAGGAACAGACTCCAAAGTATTAAATATTTATTATTTTTCAAACGTTTTACAAGACATGATTCTAGAGGTTTTCTTTTGGTTATAAATTGGATAGCGTTAATCAGAAAGGAACCAGAAAATTTGCATACATTCTGAGAAAACTGAAGACTAAGTTAATCCAATGGCTCTTTTCTTCTAAATATAATGGATTATGAAGAAACCATTGGCCAAAGAAAAACTATGACTCTCCAAATGAAATGCTGACAAGAGGTACGAAACATCTATCATACGTATGCGACTCAGTTATGGAAATTTCTGGAAGCCACTTATGTCGCAATGGAGTTATTAAATCTCCCTACTGTTCACGCGATAATCAGTCAATTCAAGACTTAAATAACATTTCCATTGCTTGTGACCACTGTCGAGAACAACGGCAAAAGTTTTTTTTTTAAGTTTGGGCTTGTCGAGATTGTAGTTCCCAGTTAACATTCGTTGTTTACATTCTTCAAACAACCTGAAGATGTATAATGCCATTGCTTCTTTCCTAATTTACACTTGTAAAATTTCATTCAGTATTGTGAAGTCTGTTATAAAGAGTAATTTTGTACGATTGAGTTTTAATTTACATCTGTAAATCAATTTTGTAAGAAACATATTTTCATTTAATATTGTCAGAACGCTGCAAGGACTATTTTTGACTGAAGACTTTAATTGGAACAGTGGATTACAAGTAGTTTTTTCCAACGCTATTTTTTTTGTATATTCAAGTGTTTTACACTTTTGTTTTTTTGCTGTTTGCTTATGGCGACGATGGGACAGGAAAGGCCTAGGAATGGGAAGGAAGCGGGCTTGGCCTTAATTAAGGTACAGCCCCAACATTTGCCTGGCGTGAAAATGGGAAAACACGGAAAACTATCCTCAGGGCTGCCGATAGTAGGGTTCGAACCCACTACCTCCCGGATGCGAGCTCACAGCTGCGCGCCCCTAACCGCACGGCCAACTCGCATGGCTTTTACACTTCGGTTATGTCTTATAATGTAATTGTATGCGATTGTGGATCTCTGGCTGCATGGCTCCTTGAAGCCCAAAGACAAAAAATAAGAAACAAAATACCATTGCCTTGTGTTAAAATATGAAAATATCTACTGTCTACAAAGATGAAAATGGCGACTATTTGTTTCTTTTCTCCTGAAATTGAAAATGTACATTTCATATTATTATTATTATTATTATTATTATTATTATTATTATTATTATTATTCCGTGGTATCCGTGGAACGCAGAGGTTAAACAAGGTGCCGGGGTGAATGGGTACAACTACAACTTCAAGAATTAAATTTAAAACTTAAACTAAAGGTTATATTTTCAGAACTTCAAAAACAATATTTTATGACAAAAATACAGGTACAAGTAGCAGTCATTAAACAAGATTGGGGAAGATCCAAGATTCAGAACCTTAACTCTTTGGGCTTTAAGCCCCTAATTTGACAATTTTACGAAAGGAAGAGGTATTATTTAATGAGGGGCAGAAATCCCCCAATTCAAGAGCACTTGCTCCCTAAATCACAATATCTAGCCTCCCAGAGGCACACTTTACAGTTACAAAACTCGGAAAAGAGCTAACAGGCTATCAGTTTCTTACTGCCTACTCAAGGCAACCTCAACTTACAAACACTGGCCTCTCAAGGCACAACTTGCGATATGAAAACTGATTCAACAGGGGTATTTAATACCCAACCTACGGGGGCCTTCATAGAAAAGGAACAGGTTAAATAACTGGCCCAAACACAAAATGAATGGAGGCGTACCCTGCACTCCAAGACTAAAAACCTAAAGGACTCTAGGCCGATGAAACAGGGGCTATTCCCAAACTACTGAGGTTACTCGTATAGAAATTACAATTACCACATTTCAGAATGAAAAACAGTTATGAAACGTAGTCACCTCAAACCAAGATGAAGGGGAGCTCGAGAGGGTACATCACTCTCTATCCCCGATTTACAGTTAAAGATTTATGGAATGTTTACATCAGCCGGAAGAAAGTACATTTTAGAAAAGAAGGTTACATAGTTAACGATTCGGACCTTTCCCTCGGATTAAACTGCGGAGGTAGCAAGAAAGAATAAAGTTATGTCGCCATTACCTTGTAGATATTCTGTTGACCGATGAAAGAGGCCACCTGCCTCCTGCTTTGACACGCACACTCAGTAAGATGACGATCAATTGGCCAAGAAACGTGAAAAGCCGCAGTTTATAAACCCTCAGGGAAAGTTCGAGATCATTCAGGAATAAACCAGCCACACCCTCTCAATTTAATTGGTCAAATACAAAGTTACACATCAGGATCGAACAAGAAGCCTGTGATAGGTAGAAAATTAATTAAAGAAATTAGGGATTAGCTAAATTCAAAACTGGCGGAAAGAAAAAGGAAATATTGCCAACCCAAAAATAAATGAACATCATTCAGTTACAGAAACCTAGAAATACAAAACTTCTTTAAATTATAAGTTCTTACACCTCGCACCAGGGTGCATGATCATAGTCTTTTAGTAGTGTCATCTGTGGAAGAAAGTCCAAAATTCTTGATGAATGTCAAAAAACTAGTAGAAATTCAGTCAGTTTAGGCAACTGCACAAAAACAAAATTACACCCTATTTCTGTGGTGACATCTTCTGAGTAAAGTTCTAAGTTGGTGTAGTTCCAGTTTCACTGTTCATAGAGGAGTTCATTTAGGCGCTGAATTTGAATGCACGGCGTTGGGGTGTACTTCCCGGTACAATTATTATTATTATTATTATTATTATTATTATTATTATTATTATTATTATTATTATTATTATTATTATTGTTGTTGTTGTTGTTGTTGTTCAGGGAGGTGCACCTCAACGCCGCGCATTCAAAATTAGCGCCTTAATGAACGCCTTTATCGATCAAAAGGTGAAACTGATACCACAAGAACTTGGAACTTTAATCAGAAGATGTCACTACTGAAATATTAATTGTGTTATTGTGTGGTTTCCTAAACTGATTGAATTTCGCCTTGTTTTGTTTTGCTATACATCAATAAATTTGAACATTTTTCCACAGATATCACTACCAAAAACCTCCATTATGCACTCTGGTGCAAGGTGGAAGAACTTATAACTTAAAGAAGTTTCGTATTCCTAGGTTTTCCGTAACTGAATCTGTGTTCATTTATTTTTGGGTTGGCAACACTTCTTTTCTTTCCGCCAGTTTTGAATCTGGCCAATGATTAATTTTTGTAATTAATTTTCAACCAATCCTGCATTTCTTGTTCACTTTGAACTTGCCAATAAAAATTGAGAGGGTGTGTCCGGATTAATCCTGATTTCTCTCGAACCTTCCCTGAGGGTATATAAATTGCGGCTTTTCTGGGTACCTTGTCAATTGATCGCCGTCTTTCTAAGTGTGTGTGTGTTAAGTCAGGAGGCGGGGCGCCTCTTTCTTCGGCCAGCAGAACATCTACAACGTAATGGCCACATAAATTCTTTCTTGCTGTGTCCGCCAATTAATCCGAGGGAAGGTCCGAATCTTTAATTGTGTAACAAATATTTCTAAAATGTAAATCTTCTTTCGGCTAATGTAAACATTTCATAAAGTTTTAACTGTAAATCGGGGATAGAGAGTAAGTTACCCTCTCGAGCTCCCCTTCATCTTGGTTTGAGGTGACTATGTTTTCGTAACTGTTTTCTTCCTGTAATGTGTTAAAGTGATTTCCATGCGAGCCACCTCATTAGTTTGGGAATAGCCCCTGTTTCATCGGCCGAGAGCCCTGTAGGATTTTATATTTCGTTATCTGGAGCGCAGTGTTCGCCTCCATTACGTTTATGTTCGGGCCGTTTATTTAACCTGTTCTTTTTTCGCAAAGGCCCAGTAGGTTGAGTACTAGATACCCCTGTGTAAGACTGTTTCAATTTGTAAATAGTAATGTAATGTTGCCTTGAATAGGCTGGAAGAAACTGAGAGCCTGTATGCTCTTTTCAAACTTTTTTTAAATAGTAAAGAGTGCCTCTGGAAGGCTAGGTATTGTAATTTGGGGAGCAAGAGCTCTGGAATTAGGGGTTTTCTGCCTGTACCTAAATAATATCACTACAAATTGTAAATTTGTAACCTAGGGGCTCGAAGCCCAGAGGTGTTCAGGTTCTGAATTTGGAATTTTCCAATTTTTGAAATTGTCATTGTACCTGTAACCTCATGTTGTTCACTCAGCGAAAAGATTGTTAAGTTTTCGATTTAAAGAGAAATATAACCTTTGTTAAATTTTTAAAATTCAATTTTTATATTGTACATAGACCCATTCACCCCAGCACCTTCTTTACCCTCTTTCTGCTCCACGGGTAACCCCGGAACAATTATTATTATTATTATTATTATTATTATTATTATTATTATTATTATTATTATTATTATTATTATTGTTGTTGCTTTACGTCACACCGACATAGATAGGTCATACGGCGACGATGGGAAAGGAAAGGCCTAGGAGTGGGAAGGAAGCGGCCGTGGCCTCAATTAAGGTACATCCCCAGCATTTGCCTGGTGTGAAAATGGGAAACCATGGAAAACATCTTCAGGGCTGCCGACTGGGGGGGTTCGAACCCACTATCTCCCGGATGTAAGCTCACAGCTCCTGCCCCCTAACCGCACGGCCAATTTGCTCGGTCATTTCATATCTAGAATATTTTCTAACATAAGTGTTTTAATGATAAATGAATTTAGAAATTGTTCCTTTTGCTGAAAATAGATAAGGGTAAACCAAACTCCGAAATGGCACCAACTCATTTGTATTATTATAACATAATTTTGATGTTGTTTTTTTTTTGCCTTATGCCGTCCAATTGTACTCGTCTGTAATTTTCACGAATACACCGAACTGCGAATGTTACATAGTGCGAGGATGTGAAATTGAATTTATCTAGTCTTTAATCAGACGTGGTACCCCTTGCGCACGAGTGGCCAGCAAATGGCACGTCGAAAGTGCTAGCTTTCAACTCTTTCAAGGCTGTGCCAACTGGTGACGAAGACAAGCAACATTTAATCAACAGACTGGCGAATCCAGATAGGTGTTTCTTCAGACCACTGATCATAATCTAAGATGGTAATGGAATATAAGAATAATTTATTTGAAAAATCCTATCGCTTTCTGACCCCAGCTTGGCAGGTTCGATTCTGGCTCAGTCCGGTGGTATTCGAAGGTGCTCAAATACGTTAGTCTCGTATAGGTAGATTTACTGGCGCGTAAAAGAACTCTTGCGGAACAAAAGTACGGCACCTCAGCGTCTCCGAACACCGTAAAAATTAGTTAGTGGGACGTAAAGCCAACAACATTACTATTATTATTATTATTATATATATTATATATATATATTATTATTATTATTATTATTATTATTATCCTATCAGCTTAAAAGTACTTGCGAATATTTCTGAAATAATTTGCATACATACTGTAAAATTATAATTTTGTTTTAGCATCGTGCTTAATGTTTTAATCTCGATTTAGGTATACAATAATCAGATGTTTGCTTAGCTCAGATTTTGTCTGTCTTCCATTTTTTTTGTTTCTTCCCGGGAAGGTGGCTGTGCAGTATTTTTCGAAACGCTAGGCCAGCGGTTGTCAACCTTCCAGAGACCGCGGCCCATTAATAAGGTGAGGGCCCGCTTCCCACAAATTTACTCGTAAATGAGTTCCTAATTTCTTTAGTGTTCATGCATTTAACAAAAGTATCAATAGTTAAGTATTGTACAGTTAAATATTTGACACAAATTTATTTACACTGTATATTATTTGATAAGTATACTGTGACGAAACAATTTAAAACCCTCGGCTCACCCGGAAATCGAACCCGGAACCCTCTGAACCGAAGGAACAATCTACATTGTATAGTTCTCTGAAGAAGAAATGTTTGCTGATAAATCTGATTTATCCAACATATGCTCACGAAAGTCTTCACATTCAAATTCCTTGTAACTGTACTTAACAAATAGCAAACCCTTCCGTAATTGAAAGTTTAACTGAGTTATCTTGTGTTTCTATGAAGCCATGTGGCCCTGCAGATCTTCAGTACCTGCATAAAATATATCAATTTAGAAAAATATCTGAAAAAATATTTTATTAACGTTAGAACCTAAAATTTAAAATTTGTTTAGGAAATCCTATCCATTATTCCCTATGGCCTCATACGTTCCTTCAAGACGACCATTTTACAACGAGAAATGTGTTTTAGAAATGAAAGATGACGGGGAAAAATAAAAGCTATTATATAATTTTTTGGACTCTGGGATAAAGGGCTGAAATGAAGGATATATCCTTGTAGGAGGTCTGGTCACCCTACCCATAACCCACTTCGAGTTTGCTAAGCTTAGAAGGAGAGGAAACTGACCATCAACCGATGAAGGGAGGAATTACACTGGGTAACTTAAACAGAATATTTTAATTGAGAGAACGATTATCCTTCGACTGCCTTTGTTCCTATTGAGCGTTAGAAAATTAGAAGTTTGTGGTCCAATAAGTGAAGCTTCTAGCCTTGTGAAGGTCAGGTGGCAGGAGTATTGTTCCATGCATTGGGCGGACAAATTTTGAATGCTAGTGGTTGTGGCATCTGCTAGACCGGAAGTGGCGTTACGCGCTGATGAGTCTTCCCCTCCTGGCACTGCACGCTCTGCAGCCCACCTTGCAGCTGGACACTTCTCCCTTCTTGCGGCTATTTCTTCAGTTCGTAGCTCACATGATTGTACAGAGGTGAACACATTCATGCTCACGTGGGGGAAATGGTGTTATAGTTACATCGAACTAATTAAGAGCGAAGAGCAAATGATAAGTCATCGTATCTAGTGCATATTCTCCCTGATGAGAGCGCCGTTGGTAAGTTTCTTATTAGGTATTAGAGCCAAGAAAATAAGACATTTATTTTGGTTAAAATAGGCAGGCAATTAAGGACTTAAAATTTTAAGTGCTTAGTGTAGTAAATAGGCAGTAAAATAAAAATAGTTTTGTCTCAAATGGGCAGCACTTACAAGTTAGAAAATAGGCAGTAAAATAATGAAAATATATATTAAAATTATGACATTGGGCACTGAAATAATAAAAATGGTTTTGGCTAAAATAGTCAGGCAAATAAGCAATTAAATTTAGGAAAGGCAGTCAAATAATGAAAATAGGCATTTAAAAATCACGAACACGGGAACTAAAATAATAAAAATGCTTATTCTTGCTAAAATAGGCAGTCAAGCGATTAAATTAAGAAATAGGCAGTCAAATAATGAAAATTGGCATTTAAAAATTACGAAAATGGACACTAAATTTATAAAAATGTTTATGTTGGCTAAAATAGGCAGTCAAATAAGCAATTAAATTTAGGAAATAGGCAGTCAAATAATGAAAATAGACATTTAAAACTTGGAAAATGGGCACTAAATTAATAAAAATGCGTATTTTCGGCTAAAATAGGCAGTCAAATAAGCCCTTAAAATTTAGGAAATAGGCAGTCAAATAATGAAAATAAGCATTTAAAAATTACGAAAATGGTCACTAAATTAATAAAGAACGTTATTTTCGCTAAAATAGGCAGCAAATAATCGCTTAAAATTGAGGAATTAGGCTGTAAAATAATGAAAATAGGTACTTAATAATACGAAATTGGCACTAAAATATTACAAATAGTTGAATGTAAGCTACTTAACACACACATGCATCACATTTTAGTACCTAATCTTACGTAGTAGGGGCGGAACACGGCAACCCTCTGGACCCGTTGGCTTGTGGAGTGAAATATTCAGTCGAAATTTGAATAACACGAGAATATCTTTATTGTAAATGTTATTTTTATTCATTCATGAAATTGTTCTACAATACAATGGACTTATATTTTATTTTATTTACACTGATTCATTTCAATGGGTAAATAACAGCATAACAACTAAAAAGAAAAGCATGAAACTTTCAAATAAGCAACGGAACCCAAAAATAATCAACAACAAAAAGGCAGTCTGTGTTGTAGTGATTAACTGCCCGCCCCCCCGACCCGGGTTCGATTTCCGGCTCTGCCACGGAAATTGAAAAATGGTATGAGGGTTAGAACAGGGTCAGCTTAGCCTCGGGAGGTCAACTGATTAGAGGGGAGTTCGGTTCCCACCTCAGCGATCTTCAAAGTGGTTTTCCGTCATTTCCCACTTCTTCTCTAGGCAAAGGCCGGGATGGTACCAGACGTAAAGCCACGGTCGCTTTCTTCCCTCTTGCTTGTCTATCTTCCAATTTTTCCGACCCGCCACAAGGCCCCTGTTCAGAACAGCAGGCGAGGCCGACTGGGCGAGGTACTGTTCCTTCTCCCCAGTTGTATCCCTCCGACTCAAAGGCTCACGCTCCAGTACACTGCCCTTGAGGTGGTAGAGGTGGGATCCCTCAAAGTCCGAGGGAAAAGCCAACCGTGGATGGAAAACGGATTAAGAGAGAAATAAATAAATAAAGAAAGGCACAATAACTGGTCCTACCACTCCCAAATGTTACGGAAACATGTTTACTCTCTATTTGACACTTCGATATATCCACCACCGAACGAATGACTGCGCAGTTTGGGTTTTTTAGCTGTCAGCTTGCATGCGGGAGATAGTGGGTTCGAACCCCACTGTCGGCAGCCTTGAAGATTGTTTTCTGTGATCATTTTCACACCAGGCAAAATCTGGGGCTGTACCTTACTCAAGGGCATGGTCGATTCCTTCACACTCCTAGCCCTTTCCTGTCCCGTCGTCGCCAGAATATGTATCTGTGTCGGTGCGATGTAAAAGAAAAGCAGATATATCCACCCAGATAAAAAAGTCATTTTTCCTAACTTCCGGGCTCTACTGGATTATCCGAGGTGATAAAGATGAAGAATATATTGCAAGAATTTCAATTTGACGACATTCAGGCTGCCTTCGTGGTAATTCAGACGTTCCGTTTTTTCTAATAGATGGTAAAGAAGCTGGAAATCTTCTGGGCGACCAACTGCTGTGTTTGATAAATTTTGTCGGCAAAACACAACTACACCAAGTGAGTTGGCTTTGAGGTACTGATCATGCAGTTGTGGGCTAGCATTCGTGAGGTGGTGGATTAGATGATTTTCCATGGTTTTTAATTTTCACACTAGGCAAATGGAAGTGCTGTATCTCAATCAAGTCTATAGCCGCTGCATTCCTGGTCGTAGCTATTTCGTCTTCGCCTTCGCTGTGAACATACCTGTGACGGTGCGTCGTTAAACGTAATATAGGTCCGGTTTCTTCAACGAATGTTTTAAGTGTTAACACTGCTGTTAAGTAGACTTAACGCATAATTTAGCAAAATGACCGTCTCATCAGGAATTGTTAACAGCAACAAATTATTAATACTTGCGTTAAATTGACATGACACCAGCCCTGTATTAAGCCGCCTAACAGCTGTTAAAATTTCAAAATAGCAGCATCTAGAAGACGTAAATTGAAGCTATACTGCGGTATGAAAACTATCTATAAGACGAAGAAGGCGAAGGATGACCCATACTAAGATAAAATACTTTCTAGAGTTATCAGAAAACACATTTTCTATAAAGATGCCTCATTAGCAAAGCCATAATGAGCAAGACGGTAGAAGAAAGTGAACATTTCCTAGGTTAGAATTTCATACATATAGAAACTAATTTTTTTTTTCCAGTGCAGCAGTTTCTTATAGTTCTTAGGTATTCAGCTTCAGGCCATTTTCATGTAACTGTAGGCGATTATGTTCATGAGTTCAAGACAATAACATAATTTGGCAAAGAGTTTCTGCTGCCATTACAACGTTGGCAAGGCATTACATAATTTTCCCCGCAGTTAAATAATACCCGAAAATCATTCAGGACATAATCTTGGTCTTGTAGGAGGCTTAGATTGCGCTCATATACGATATTGAATGTTGTGATATAACCGTCCGTTCTTTTATTTTTCAAGCCCACTCCTGCGATTTGAAATTAATTCTATAATAACGTTTGTTTCGTATTCATTATAATAACGCTTTTGTTGCCTGTTACTGCACATATTTACGTCTTAGCAGCCTCTGCTAACCATAACCTGTAATAATGTCAACCATGTGTGACAAAATACAATTCCAATATAGTCTACCGCTCTGAGCCCTCTGCGTAAAGGAACAAAACACGCCCACTACCAAACGCGTCCAGAAATCTCACGGAAACGTGTTCATTTGTCTTTAACATTTGCTTCGTAACAAATGTTGGCAATGTGTTCGTGAAACAGGAGACTTTTTCCCGAAGTATTAAGTTATTAACAATTGTTAGTTAACATTTGTTAACCGGGCCATAGTATAAAATGAGTACCATTGCTTTACTATTGTTCTAACTGCTGGTGGTCTTAATGGGCACTGAGGTGATGATGTTTCGTCGATAGGAGTTGTTCTCACCTACCGAAGTCAACTCAATACCCTTGAATTCCACCGACCTAAGATTAAACAACTCGTATATTATCGCAAGACAGCTCGCCATTTCCCCGCCCATATCCCGCTGTTAACGTTCTCCACTTGGTGCTTTGTTCGTCTGTCATCCGATGTCCTTGTCGCATGTCCTGACCACTTTCATTTCAGTATGAGTGGACTTCCTGCGCCGTAGATCATACCTGTTTCTTTGACGTCTTAGAAAACAAAGAAGGAAAGAAGGTAGAAGTAGGCCTACGTTGGGGCGAGTTCGTGCTTACTCTTTTCTATATCTGATTGATTGCTGGTGTACCTCACGGCTAAATGACGTTGCTGATAATGCAGCATAGCATGAAAGTCTATAGAAAACAATATTAAAGTGGAAAGAAAATAATGTATTTGTAGCGTTTTTTTAATTATAAAAATGCTATTTGTTCGGGGCGTCGACCCATGTGGATCTTTTGCCCCTACCGGCACCGTATTGTATGAACCTGCGTGTAATTGGAATGGCGGTAGTGTGGAATGTTGTGTGTTAGGATAGGAAGATTAAGGACTCACAAACACCCAGTCCCCAGGCCAGGGATATTAATCATTACAATTAAAAAACCCTGACCCGGCCGGGAATCGAACCCGGGGGCCGCCGGGTGACAGGCGGACGCGTTGGCCTCTACACTGCGGGGCCGGACTATTTGTACCCCTTGTGGAAGGTAAAAACTTCCACTTTCCGTAGCCTCAAAACTAAGCGTGATAGAGTAGTTAGATGTACGCTTGGCCGCCTTTGCTTTCAGGAATTAACCGGGTACTCTCCTTTGGTGTAAATAAATAATACTCTCCTTTGGTGTAAATAAATAAATAAATAAATAAATAAATAAATAAATAAATAAATAAATAAATAAATAAATAAATAAATAAATAAATAAATAAATAAATAAATTTGAGCACAAAAGAAATCTTCCCCTAAGGTCTGTTTCATGTGTATAGTACTGCATGTTTATTATTTGTCCGCCTCTGGCCGGCTCCATGGCTAAATGGTTAGCGTGCTGGCCTTTGGTCACCTGGGTCCCGGGTTCGATTCCCGGCAGGGTGGGGAATTTTAACCATAATTGGTTAATTTCGTTGGCACAGGGGCTGGGTGTATGTGTCGTCTTCATCATCATTTCATCCTCATCACGACGCGCAGGTCGCCTGCGGGTTTCAATTCAAAAGACCTGCACCTGGCGAGCCGAACTTGTCTTCGGACATTCCCGGCACTAAACGCCATACGCCATTTTTTTTTTGTTCGCCTCTGTGGTGTAGTCGTTAGTGTCATTAGATGCCACCCCCGGTGGCCCGGCTTCGTTTCCCAGCTCTGCTACGAAATTTTAAAAATGGTACTAGACTGAACTCACAATTTGAAATATTTCCGCGCCTTTTAGCCCTTCAAATTTCGGCACAATTAAGGAAATTGCTTAATTTTACGTTTTTCGTAGTACGGGGTCTACTAAGAAATGTTTTCGACATTAGAATATATCATCGTTGCGCCTGCAAAAACCGTAATGTGATAAGATTTTTGGCGCATACGAGGGCTGTTAATACAGTATTGGCAATATTGATAGAACGCAATATTTAATGAGCTAACAGGTACCGTTGTATTACATTCCTTCAATGTAGTCATTCGAAAAGTATATTACCTTTTGCCAGATGTCGGGAATGTGTGCGGGCCGTTGGCAAGGCGTTCTATGGTGAAGACAGAGACAGAGCACCCTACTGCGCGGAGTACATTTGCCGCGTCAGGAAATCGGCGGCCTCGGAGGGGTTTCTTCAACTTCAGAAACAGGTCAAAGTCTGGCGAGTACTGAGATTTTTCCTTAACTCGCTGACTAAATTTACAAATATTATATAAAACTGCATTTAACTTGAAAAATCTGAATATCTGCATTTAAAATGGAAATTATGAAAATTAACATTCATTAAATAAAATACACACTCGTCGAACCTTGTACTCACACTTACTTGTTACCTGCTTACTTACACATACGTTATTTGAAGGGCGCCAGCTGTCACTCAGTACAGCAATAATAGAATGAGACTCTTGACTATCTCTAGGGTGTGGGGTAATAAGCTTACTTTTGACAACATACCATATAAGTTCTGGGAAAAGGAGATTGGCGTTCGGTTTCCCCATTAATTTTGAGGTTAAGATATTTTACTGTCAATGAAATGAAACTATGAATTCGTTTGATAGAACAATATATATTCTTTAAAAAATATATCAAAAATAGTGAGTCTTGTTGCGATAAAACAGATGAGAATATGAAATTATGACATTGCAACTGAAAGAAACTAGGCATGAATTCGAATTCTTCTTGACCGGACATTTAACAATTTATACGAAATATTTCCTTCACTGATTCACTTGACTGTACCTTCAACACTTTGAGTGTAATTACGACGTAATCCATTGCTCTGGTGTTTACTGTAGATGTGTCACGCCTAACGTGGTGATACATCCTTGTGACTGCTTCTTCTCCATATCATCTGACTTCTTTGTAAGTCAATATGGTATGACCTCTTGGCAGGTCCAGGGTTGCCCTCTCTGACTCCATGGTAAGCCCTTGCGTCCGTGTCTTCAACTGAGTGAGCGACCAACCTTTTGGTCTCACTCTCTCAATGACCAATAATGGCTCACTGAGTCTTCACCATCTCTCGTTCACACTGGTTGACTGTCCAACTAAGGCCTCTTGATCTAGTAGACTACTTCACTGTACTGCATCCGTATAAGTAATGACTGACGCTACAATGTGCATCCACCTTATATAGACGTTGGTTGACACAACTACGTAATCTCCAGAAATAACAATGACATACTCCCACCTACGCGACAGATATTACAGACAGTGGTGAAATAGCCCGCAGGCGGCTAACTCCGTGAGCGCATATCTAAATAAATACGATGACATAGCCATGAAGCGGCGATGACTTGGCAGAATCGCCAGTGGTGTCGCAATATAACAACGTCACATCTAATCTCTGATATATACAACAATTCTCACTGTACAGGTATTGAGTGTTATACTACGCATACGTATATATGTATACATCTAAGTGCAATCTTGCAAGCAACAGGCAATTGCAAAATTGAATAAAACGGATAATTACAATAATAGTACAATATCACAGATAACATAATAATAATACTGACATAATAATAATAATAATAATAATAATAATAATAATAAAATACAGATAAAATCATACAATAATAAAAATACAGATATCATCTTGTAACGGGATTTGAACCGTTACAATTCGCCTCCCTCATAAATAAATCGAAGAACAAAGAATCGATTGATTTATGAACAAAATTATGTATATAACACTGACACAGATAAACACTTTAAATGAGTATACAACAATAATTTTCTTTTTTAACATCCATACATTTTATAAAATATCACAAATATGAGAATTCTTCTCGCACATTGCCATCGTAGATAACTGTCCAGTGTCCTATTCTCTCTCTTTCTCTCATACAAATCACAAGAGTACAGCACTCAATTTAACACATACAAATAATTTTCAATCAATATACAACATTCTTCTTCTTTTTTTTTTAACATATCAAAACTGTTTGTGAAATATCACTTATATGAGAACTGTTCTCGCATATTGTTATGGCAGATAACTGTCCAATGTCCTGTTCTCCGTTTTTTTTGTCACACAGTACATGACAATGTAGCACTTATTCTTCCAATACACCAATACGACACTTGGTTCACACGCATATCGCAGATGTTAGTTTTATTTTGCCAGTTTCTCACAAAATTTAATCATCTTACTCTTATTTCAACAAATCTCACGTGAAATACTTCTTTACATATATAATACTACAAATACCGACAATATCCCCTTCCTGATCTTTTAAGGAATATGCACACTTCCCGATACGGCTCACAATAGTGAAATACCCCTGATACAAAAGAATAACTTCAACATATTTCCCGCCTCTGCAGATGATGAAATGGAACTCTGAGTAGCACTCTGTCACTCAAACTGAATCAATTTTGCCCTTATTGACTTACATATCTCAATAGATCACATCCTCCTTGGCAACAATAATTAAAGAATCAATACCATGGCTACAAGATGGTTCAGTTATTCCGTAATCCAGCATAATGTTTATTTGTTCTTAGACTTCACTAGCATATTTAAGTTGAATGGGGTACTTACCTCCCACAAAAGATCAATGGTCATTTACTACAAATTTATGTTCATATACGTGTTCTTCCTCACTTACCACTAAATACATCTCGATGCTTACCTAACATCGAACACAATTACTCCTCTTGTAATTCACTCAAATTACCTCACGTCACTGCCTCATACCGACGATCCCTCAGATCTTGGTCGTATAGACACGTAACACACCCAACAACACATTTCCTCTCACTAGGAACAACTTCACTTACCTCTCATATATTTCAAAGAACACACGTCACCAACACACTTACCTCAGACCATCATAATTAACACGTACTTCTTTGCTAGATTACTCCCAGAACAAACACACACTACCTAAATTAAAGTCTATTCTACTTCCATGATTTGCAACCAAGTTAGCTCCTAAAACAACTGAATACACAAGCTTTGGTACAACAAGGCGTGGCTAACAATTACCTTCAATTATGATAGGTACCGCTATCTTCTTATTTACACACTGTGACTTACCCAACGGCTGTTATAAGATCTGATAGTACCTTCTCTTACCTTCTTCATATCACAATTTCCATCATCGGAGTTACTACCTCACTACTTACGTCATATTCTCGGCATTACAAGTACTTACATCACTTAACAGAACACTTCTTACGTCTAACTTACTGCTACCATTAATTACTGCATGATCTACGACTACGGCAGTACTTAAATATCTCACTTAACATTACCTAGGTCACAATCACACTGTACTTAAATCTACTTTCACTACATAACTACTTATACTAAATACCAGTTCAACTACTACCTTCAGCCTGTCTACTTAACTTACCCGATTCCCTGTGAATCTGAGATACTCTGGCTCGATAAAGACACCTGGATACCATTCATATTAAGACTATCATAGTCTCTCTGATAACTCAAATCCGTACGCCTCCCATCTTCCGATTCTCTCTGATTACTCTTCTGACCTTCTCTCTCATAACTCAAATACATACGCCTCCTATCTTCCGATTCTCTCTGATTACTCTTCTGACCTTCTCTCTCATAACTCAAATACATACGCCTCCCATCTTCCGATTCACTTTTGTTACTCTGACCCTCTCTCTCATGACTTAAATTCATACGCCTCCCATCTTCCGATTCTCTCTGATTACTCTTCTGACCCCTACCACCATCAACACAACTATTAATCCTCTGCGGATCATGATCACCCCCTCTTCTCTGATACACGGCTAACATTTTTCCCCTTCTCTCTACTATACTACTTTTACCAGACATCATGCGTTCTCTCTCACGCGCGCGCCCTTCCACACATTCCTTCCAAATCCTATCAATGAACACTTTAATCTCTCCTAAATTAAACCTATTATCCCAGTATACTCGAAACCATATTTTACTTTCACCGATAAAAACATTAGAAAAGATTTCCACCACGTATTCCCATTCAATAACATTATTCCTCAACTTACTTGCAAACGTTTTCTCAACTACTTTTACAAATTCTATAGTACTGAACTGTCTTCCAGAAAACTTGGTTAAATCACGATCTCTACTGAACAAACCACTCACTACTATCACCTCACCCGCCGACTTACCTCTACCTTTCTGCCGTATCCCTTCCTGGCAGTTTACAACTCCTTCTTCTTCTTCTTCTTCCGCTGCTCTCTCAGAACTCTCCTCCACTATTCTCACTTCTTCCTTCAATTCTTCCTCTCTTTCTCTTACCTGCTGTGATAGCGTTTCCTGTTCGTTCCGTAGTTCAGTGACCTCCACAAGTTTGCTTTCGACTTGCTCATTTCTACTAATCTGTTCCCCCATCTCTTCCCCAATTACATTGCAAATCTTGTCCAATCTTTTCTCGACTACCTCATGAATTTCTTCCCGATTACTAGACATTTCTAACAACTTAATAATTACCGGTACGATCTTGTTACTGTCCTCTGTACATATTTCTTTGACTTGCTCGGTCTGAATATGAAGACTGCTCCGATTCAACTTCATTTCACCTTCTCTACGGTCAACGCACTCTTTGTTTAACTTATTTTCTAACTTAGATATTTGACTAGTTACCTCTACTATCTTAGTATCTATTTTAGAATTTAGTGATTCACTTAACCCATCTATTTTCTCATTAATCCCATCAAAATTCTCTTTATTACTACCAATTAATTCTTCCATTTTACTACTTAGAGAGTTAATCTGTTTATTACAATTTTCATTATTAATACTAATTAATTCTTTCATCTCTTTCTTATTATTTTCACTACTACTACTAAAGAATTCTTTCATCTCTTTCATCTCTTCCTTACTATTTTCAATCAGTTTCTTACAATTTTCATTATTAGTATTAATTAATTCTTTCATCTCTTCCTTACTATTTTCGTTACTACTAATTATTTGTTCCATTTTATTACTTAGAGAGTTAATCTGTTTATTACTATTTTCACTCAGTTTTTTACAGTTTTCATTACTGATCTCGGTAAATTTGGCCATCATTAATTTTATAAAATCTTGGTTCATTCCCCCCGCGATTTCCTTTTGAGTTCCAGTGTGCTTCTCAATTTCTGCACTTTCCTGAATTATCTCAGAAGCTTCCATCGTATTCACCTGCTCCCTACTCTGAATTTCACCTTGGATGTCCGCAGAAACAATGACCTCGTCGTCACATGACTTGTTATTGTCTTCCTTGTCCATCTTTGGTTCACTAGTGATAGTACGCGATCTCAAATTAATTTCCCTCTTCAAATCCCTTGACATGTCCCCAAAATACAAATATATATCACAAAATTACACTCCTGAAATTTACCGGTAATAATTTCCGTTCGCTTAAATGCGCATACTCTCCCAAAATGAACCTATGATATGCTGTCATTCAGACCAAATTCTGAATTTCTTCGTGCACCACGTTGCGTCGACACATTGAGAACGTGTTCCTGAGTCGCTGACTAAATTTACAAATATTATATAAAACTGCATTTAACTTGAAAAATCTGAATATCTGCATTTAAAATGGAAATTATGAAAATTAACATTCATTAAATAAAATACACACTCGTCGAACCTTGTACTCACACTTACTTGTTACCTGCTTACTTACACATACGTTATTTGAAGGGCGCCAGCTGTCACTCAGTACAGCAATAATAGAATGAGACTCTTGACTATCTCTAGGGTGTGGGGTAATAAGCTTACTTTTGACAACATACCATATAAGTTCTGGGAAAAGGAGATTGGCGTTCGGTTTCCCCATTAATTTTGAGGTTAAGATATTTTACTGTCAATGAAATGAAACTATGAATTCGTTTGATAGAACAATATATATTCTTTAAAAAATATATCAAAAATAGTGAGTCTTGTTGCGATAAAACAGATGAGAATATGAAATTATGACATTGCAACTGAAAGAAACTAGGCATGAATTCGAATTCTTCTTGACCGGACATTTAACAATTTATACGAAATATTTCCTTCACTGATTCACTTGACTGTACCTTCAACACTTTGAGTGTAATTACGACGTAATCCATTGCTCTGGTGTTTACTGTAGATGTGTCACGCCTAACGTGGTGATACATCCTTGTGACTGCTTCTTCTCCATATCATCTGACTTCTTTGTAAGTCAATATGGTATGACCTCTTGGCAGGTCCAGGGTTGCCCTCTCTGACTCCATGGTAAGCCCTTGCGTCCGTGTCTTCAACTGAGTGAGCGACCAACCTTTTGGTCTCACTCTCTCAATGACCAATAATGGCTCACTGAGTCTTCACCATCTCTCGTTCACACTGGTTGACTGTCCAACTAAGGCCTCTTGATCTAGTAGACTACTTCACTGTACTGCATCCGTATAAGTAATGACTGACGCTACAATGTGCATCCACCTTATATAGACGTTGGTTGACACAACTACGTAATCTCCAGAAATAACAATGACATACTCCCACCTACGCGACAGATATTACAGACAGTGGTGAAATAGCCCGCAGGCGGCTAACTCCGTGAGCGCATATCTAAATAAATACGATGACATAGCCATGAAGCGGCGATGACTTGGCAGAATCGCCAGTGGTGTCGCAATATAACAACGTCACATCTAATCTCTGATATATACAACAATTCTCACTGTACAGGTATTGAGTGTTATACTACGCATACGTATATATGTATACATCTAAGTGCAATCTTGCAAGCAACAGGCAATTGCAAAATTGAATAAAACGGATAATTACAATAATAGTACAATATCACAGATAACATAATAATAATACTGACATAATAATAATAATAAAATACAGATAAAATCATACAATAATAAAAATACAGATATCATCTTGTAACGGGATTTGAACCGTTACAATTCGCCTCCCTCATAAATAAATCGAAGAACAAAGAATCGATTGATTTATGAACAAAATTATGTATATAACACTGACACAGATAAACACTTTAAATGAGTATACAACAATAATTTTCTTTTTTAACATCCATACATTTTATAAAATATCACAAATATGAGAATTCTTCTCGCACATTGCCATCGTAGATAACTGTCCAGTGTCCTATTCTCTCTCTTTCTCTCATACAAATCACAAGAGTACAGCACTCAATTTAACACATACAAATAATTTTCAATCAATATACAACATTCTTCTTCTTTTTTTTTTAACATATCAAAACTGTTTGTGAAATATCACTTATATGAGAACTGTTCTCGCATATTGTTATGGCAGATAACTGTCCAATGTCCTGTTCTCCGTTTTTTTTGTCACACAGTACATGACAATGTAGCACTTATTCTTCCAATACACCAATACGACACTTGGTTCACACGCATATCGCAGATGTTAGTTTTATTTTGCCAGTTTCTCACAAAATTTAATCATCTTACTCTTATTTCAACAAATCTCACGTGAAATACTTCTTTACATATATAATACTACAAATACCGACAATATCCCCTTCCTGATCTTTTAAGGAATATGCACACTTCCCGATACGGCTCACAATAGTGAAATACCCCTGATACAAAAGAATAACTTCAACATATTTCCCGCCTCTGCAGATGATGAAATGGAACTCTGAGTAGCACTCTGTCACTCAAACTGAATCAATTTTGCCCTTATTGACTTACATATCTCAATAGATCACATCCTCCTTGGCAACAATAATTAAAGAATCAATACCATGGCTACAAGATGGTTCAGTTATTCCGTAATCCAGCATAATGTTTATTTGTTCTTAGACTTCACTAGCATATTTAAGTTGAATGGGGTACTTACCTCCCACAAAAGATCAATGGTCATTTACTACAAATTTATGTTCATATACGTGTTCTTCCTCACTTACCACTAAATACATCTCGATGCTTACCTAACATCGAACACAATTACTCCTCTTGTAATTCACTCAAATTACCTCACGTCACTGCCTCATACCGACGATCCCTCAGATCTTGGTCGTATAGACACGTAACACACCCAACAACACATTTCCTCTCACTAGGAACAACTTCACTTACCTCTCATATATTTCAAAGAACACACGTCACCAACACACTTACCTCAGACCATCATAATTAACACGTACTTCTTTGCTAGATTACTCCCAGAACAAACACACACTACCTAAATTAAAGTCTATTCTACTTCCATGATTTGCAACCAAGTTAGCTCCTAAAACAACTGAATACACAAGCTTTGGTACAACAAGGCGTGGCTAACAATTACCTTCAATTATGATAGGTACCGCTATCTTCTTATTTACACACTGTGACTTACCCAACGGCTGTTATAAGATCTGATAGTACCTTCTCTTACCTTCTTCATATCACAATTTCCATCATCGGAGTTACTACCTCACTACTTACGTCATATTCTCGGCATTACAAGTACTTACATCACTTAACAGAACACTTCTTACGTCTAACTTACTGCTACCATTAATTACTGCATGATCTACGACTACGGCAGTACTTAAATATCTCACTTAACATTACCTAGGTCACAATCACACTGTACTTAAATCTACTTTCACTACATAACTACTTATACTAAATACCAGTTCAACTACTACCTTCAGCCTGTCTACTTAACTTACCCGATTCCCTGTGAATCTGAGATACTCTGGCTCGATAAAGACACCTGGATACCATTCATATTAAGACTATCATAGTCTCTCTGATAACTCAAATCCGTACGCCTCCCATCTTCCGATTCTCTCTGATTACTCTTCTGACCTTCTCTCTCATAACTCAAATACATACGCCTCCTATCTTCCGATTCTCTCTGATTACTCTTCTGACCTTCTCTCTCATAACTCAAATACATACGCCTCCCATCTTCCGATTCACTTTTGTTACTCTGACCCTCTCTCTCATGACTTAAATTCATACGCCTCCCATCTTCCGATTCTCTCTGATTACTCTTCTGACCCCTACCACCATCAACACAACTATTAATCCTCTGCGGATCATGATCACCCCCTCTTCTCTGATACACGGCTAACATTTTTCCCCTTCTCTCTACTATACTACTTTTACCAGACATCATGCGTTCTCTCTCACGCGCGCGCCCTTCCACACATTCCTTCCAAATCCTATCAATGAACACTTTAATCTCTCCTAAATTAAACCTATTATCCCAGTATACTCGAAACCATATTTTACTTTCACCGATAAAAACATTAGAAAAGATTTCCACCACGTATTCCCATTCAATAACATTATTCCTCAACTTACTTGCAAACGTTTTCTCAACTACTTTTACAAATTCTATAGTACTGAACTGTCTTCCAGAAAACTTGGTTAAATCACGATCTCTACTGAACAAACCACTCACTACTATCACCTCACCCGCCGACTTACCTCTACCTTTCTGCCGTATCCCTTCCTGGCAGTTTACAACTCCTTCTTCTTCTTCTTCTTCCGCTGCTCTCTCAGAACTCTCCTCCACTATTCTCACTTCTTCCTTCAATTCTTCCTCTCTTTCTCTTACCTGCTGTGATAGCGTTTCCTGTTCGTTCCGTAGTTCAGTGACCTCCACAAGTTTGCTTTCGACTTGCTCATTTCTACTAATCTGTTCCCCCATCTCTTCCCCAATTACATTGCAAATCTTGTCCAATCTTTTCTCGACTACCTCATGAATTTCTTCCCGATTACTAGACATTTCTAACAACTTAATAATTACCGGTACGATCTTGTTACTGTCCTCTGTACATATTTCTTTGACTTGCTCGGTCTGAATATGAAGACTGCTCCGATTCAACTTCATTTCACCTTCTCTACGGTCAACGCACTCTTTGTTTAACTTATTTTCTAACTTAGATATTTGACTAGTTACCTCTACTATCTTAGTATCTATTTTAGAATTTAGTGATTCACTTAACCCATCTATTTTCTCATTAATCCCATCAAAATTCTCTTTATTACTACCAATTAATTCTTCCATTTTACTACTTAGAGAGTTAATCTGTTTATTACAATTTTCATTATTAATACTAATTAATTCTTTCATCTCTTTCTTATTATTTTCACTACTACTACTAAAGAATTCTTTCATCTCTTTCATCTCTTCCTTACTATTTTCAATCAGTTTCTTACAATTTTCATTATTAGTATTAATTAATTCTTTCATCTCTTCCTTACTATTTTCGTTACTACTAATTATTTGTTCCATTTTATTACTTAGAGAGTTAATCTGTTTATTACTATTTTCACTCAGTTTTTTACAGTTTTCATTACTGATCTCGGTAAATTTGGCCATCATTAATTTTATAAAATCTTGGTTCATTCCCCCCGCGATTTCCTTTTGAGTTCCAGTGTGCTTCTCAATTTCTGCACTTTCCTGAATTATCTCAGAAGCTTCCATCGTATTCACCTGCTCCCTACTCTGAATTTCACCTTGGATGTCCGCAGAAACAATGACCTCGTCGTCACATGACTTGTTATTGTCTTCCTTGTCCATCTTTGGTTCACTAGTGATAGTACGCGATCTCAAATTAATTTCCCTCTTCAAATCCCTTGACATGTCCCCAAAATACAAATATATATCACAAAATTACACTCCTGAAATTTACCGGTAATAATTTCCGTTCGCTTAAATGCGCATACTCTCCCAAAATGAACCTATGATATGCTGTCATTCAGACCAAATTCTGAATTTCTTCGTGCACCACGTTGCGTCGACACATTGAGAACGTGTTCCTGAGTCGCTGACTAAATTTACAAATATTATATAAAACTGCATTTAACTTGAAAAATCTGAATATCTGCATTTAAAATGGAAATTATGAAAATTAACATTCATTAAATAAAATACACACTCGTCGAACCTTGTACTCACACTTACTTGTTACCTGCTTACTTACACATACGTTATTTGAAGGGCGCCAGCTGTCACTCAGTACAGCAATAATAGAATGAGACTCTTGACTATCTCTAGGGTGTGGGGTAATAAGCTTACTTTTGACAACATACCATATAAGTTCTGGGAAAAGGAGATTGGCGTTCGGTTTCCCCATTAATTTTGAGGTTAAGATATTTTACTGTCAATGAAATGAAACTATGAATTCGTTTGATAGAACAATATATATTCTTTAAAAAATATATCAAAAATAGTGAGTCTTGTTGCGATAAAACAGATGAGAATATGAAATTATGACATTGCAACTGAAAGAAACTAGGCATGAATTCGAATTCTTCTTGACCGGACATTTAACAATTTATACGAAATATTTCCTTCACTGATTCACTTGACTGTACCTTCAACACTTTGAGTGTAATTACGACGTAATCCATTGCTCTGGTGTTTACTGTAGATGTGTCACGCCTAACGTGGTGATACATCCTTGTGACTGCTTCTTCTCCATATCATCTGACTTCTTTGTAAGTCAATATGGTATGACCTCTTGGCAGGTCCAGGGTTGCCCTCTCTGACTCCATGGTAAGCCCTTGCGTCCGTGTCTTCAACTGAGTGAGCGACCAACCTTTTGGTCTCACTCTCTCAATGACCAATAATGGCTCACTGAGTCTTCACCATCTCTCGTTCACACTGGTTGACTGTCCAACTAAGGCCTCTTGATCTAGTAGACTACTTCACTGTACTGCATCCGTATAAGTAATGACTGACGCTACAATGTGCATCCACCTTATATAGACGTTGGTTGACACAACTACGTAATCTCCAGAAATAACAATGACATACTCCCACCTACGCGACAGATATTACAGACAGTGGTGAAATAGCCCGCAGGCGGCTAACTCCGTGAGCGCATATCTAAATAAATACGATGACATAGCCATGAAGCGGCGATGACTTGGCAGAATCGCCAGTGGTGTCGCAATATAACAACGTCACATCTAATCTCTGATATATACAACAATTCTCACTGTACAGGTATTGAGTGTTATACTACGCATACGTATATATGTATACATCTAAGTGCAATCTTGCAAGCAACAGGCAATTGCAAAATTGAATAAAACGGATAATTACAATAATAGTACAATATCACAGATAACATAATAATAATACTGACATAATAATAATAATAATAATAATAATAATAATAATAATAATAATAATAATAATAATAATAATAAAATACAGATAAAATCATACAATAATAAAAATACAGATATCATCTTGTAACGGGATTTGAACCGTTACAGTGCGAAGGGTGTTCCAAGATCTTTCAATGCCACGAGCTTGATATTGTTTGGGACATGGCAACGTGTCCGCCTCTGTGGTGTAGTGGTTAGCGTGATTAGCTGCCACCCCCGGAGGTCCGGGTTCGATTCCCGGCTCTGCCACGAAATTTGAAAAGTGGTACGAGGGCTGGAACGGGGTCCACTCAGCCTCGGGAGGTCAACTGAGTAGAGGTGGGTTCGATTCCCACCTCAGCCATCCTGGAAGTGGTTTTCCGTGGTTTCCCACTTCTCCTCCAGGCGAATGCCGGGATGGTACCTAACTTAAGGCCACGGCCGCTTCCTTCCCTCTTCCTTGCCTATCCCTTCCAATCTTCCCATCCCTCCACAAGGCCCCTGTTCAGCATAGCAGGTGAGGCCGCCTGGGCGAGGTACTGGTCATACTCCCCAGTTGTATCCCCCGACCAAGAGTCTGAAGCTCCAGGACACTGCCCTTGAGGCGGTAGAGGTGGGATCCCTCGCTAAGTCCGAGGGAAAAACCGAACCTGGAGGGTAAACAGATGATGATGATGATGATGACATGGCAACGTGCGTTGTCATGCAACACGATAGGGCGATCGTCTCGCAATAAACGTGAACGTTTGCGCCGCATAGTCGGACGCAGATGTCGCTCCAGAAATCAGCAATAGCAGTCACTGTTTATGGTTTGTCCCTCAGGCACAGCATGCATAAGAATAACACCCTCGTATTCGTATGGCACAATCAGCGTAAGCTTCACGCTACTGAGTTCCTGTCGAAGTTTTTGTGGACGTGTCACTTCAAGGCCGCACAGCAACAATACTCCCAACTGGATGTCCTTCAAATGCATACCACATCAACAACAGCGCCACCTGATGCTCCCATATCCTACTAATGCATGTCCGATATCTTACGAGTGTCTGGACTACGTTGCGGCTACTTTAATTTAAGCCCTCGTACACTATGAAGAGCGAGAATTCCTTGACAGTTGTCGCACACACCCCTGTGGGTAGGAAAGAATACACCCACGGTATCTCCTGCCTGTCGTAAGAGGAGAATAGAAAGGACGACCAAAGGATGATACTTTTGGAACCATGAGACAATCTGTGATTAGTGCCATTACGCGATGAACACCATGGATCGACTTTACTTGCGATTAGTACTACTACATGTACCTGGTTGTGCACCTGCCTCCAGCTGGGTCTGTGATCGGTATCATCGGGAGAGGATTACTAGGTATGAGAGGAGTACCATTATATGAAGAGCACCCTGGGTCTGTGTTGCCTGTAAGTGGTGCCATAATGTGTGATACACCGTGGGTCTACATTGCCTATATTAGTACCAGTACGTGAGCAACACCATGAGTATACGTGGCCTGTGATTGGTAGCACTATATGCTGCTGCTGCTGCAGAGCTTTCATTCCCCGCCCGAAGGACGGGGCGGGCCCCCTAGATCGTGTCGCGATCTCTCGGGCCGGGAGATGTGGAGAGAACAGTGGGATGTTTGAAATGAAGAAGAGGGAAAAACGGTGTGAAAATTTGGATGACTGGCTATACGGATTGAGATTTATACAGGAGTGTCGAGAAGGAAGTTTCGTGGAAGTGTAAGGTGGTAAAGTGTTGAAGCGATGTGATAGAGGACAGTTGTGAGATGTTGGAGATGTGCAAGGGTCGGTGGTGGTGGGAGGGAGATATTAGCAGAAGAAGGAGTTGGACGGACATAGATAGAGCGTTGGAAGGGAGGATGATCAGGCCGGGTATGGCGACGAGAGGTGGAGTGGTGATATCTAGAGCGGGGAGGTGAACGAGAGGGTTCGACGGGATGACGACGGCCGTAGAGAAGTGCTCCGCTGGAGATCAGGTGGGCGACGGCTGCTGCGCTGGAAAGCTGAAGTCTGATTAAATACGTCGGACCGGTGGAGTTGTAGATACGGAATGCCCTCTTGATGGGTATGGCTTGAAGGCGAAGTTGTTCTTGAATGTCAGTTGCCGGAATGAGTGGGCTTACGCCGCGGACGACGCAACTGAAGACTTCGTTTGTGGCTGATGTGTCTGACGGTGTTGGAGGTTGATGAGCGGCTGCTGCTGTTACGACGGACAGTGGTGGTGGTGATGTCGTGGTCGGCAAGGCAGATGTAGACAGCGTAGAAGGGCGGGTGAAGTAGCGGGGAGGAATACGTAATAGTCGAGGTGGATCAACAGGAGGTAGCGCGGGGAGAGAGGTGGATAGAAGCGGCGATGAATGGGACGACGTAACAGTTGTGATGGAAAGCGAGGAAAAGGTGTGAGCAGCGGTCGCAAAGGTAGTGGTGATGGTCGTGGTGGTGGTCGTCATGGTGGTTGGTGGTAGGGAGGCTGACATCCAACGAGGAGTCGGCCTATATGCTTTGTTGGCTCGGCGCGAGTGGAAAGTAAAGATGTGTAGCCACCCGGCCGATCAAAAATAACAGGAGTGTCTTCTGCGACGAGTTGTGGAGTTCACTTGAGGTTTACCCAGATTTGAGATCCTGGAGAGAAGATCTAGCACTATATGAGTAACACTACGGATCTAGCCGACGCCAGTGATTAGTACCTGTATGTGAGGAACACCATGGGTCTTTGTTACCTGTGAATAGTACCGTTATGTGTGACATACTACATTACCTGTGATTAGGAACACCATGATTCTTCAATACGTGTGATAGTACCGATATAGGATAAACATCATGTTTCTGCTTTACTAGTGATTGGTGCTATTATGAGGGGCTGGTGACTTGGATTTTGGACCCCTCTGGACAACAAGCACCATCTCAGAAAATAAGGCATTGTGAATTGGATCCACTGCCTCTGTGGATCCGTGGTAGAGTGTCGGCCTCTGAATCCCAAGATAGCGGGTTCAAACCCGGCAGAGGTAGTCGGATTTTTGCAGGGCGGTAAAAAGTCCATTCGACCCTCCATGTCGTACGATGTCGGCATGTAAAAGATCTCTGGTGATATATTTGGTGTTTACCCGACAAAATTAATTAAATCTCAGCCATAGACGCCCAAGAGAGATCCGGTTTACTCGGTCTGCCATCTAGCGGACCTACAGTAAAACGGAACGTCGAAATTGACGAGCAGACAGCCAGATGGCGTCAAATCGAAATGTCTGCACACGGTAGCTGAGGCCATACGATTATTATTATTATTATTATTATTATTATTATTATTATTATTATTATTGTTATTATTATTATTATTATTATTGGATCCACTGATTATTTGGATGCACGATTCATCATCATCATCATCATCATCATCATCTGTTTACCCTCCAGGTTCGGCTTTTCCCCCGGACTCAGCGAGGGATCCCACCTCTACCGCCTCAAGGGCAGTGTCCTGGAGCTTCAGACTCTTGGTCGGGGGATACAACTGGGGAGTATGACCAGTACCTCGCCCAGGCGGCCTCACCTGCGATGGTGAACAGGGGCCTTGTAGGGGGATGGGAAGACTGGAAGGGATAGGCAAGGATGAGGGAAGGAAGCGGCCGTGGCCTGAATTTAGGTACCATCCCGGCATTTGCCTGGAGGAGAAGTGGGAAACCACGGAAAACCACTTCCAGGATGGCTGAGGTGGGAATCGAACCCACCTCTACTCAGTTGACCTCCCGAGGCTGAGTGGACCCCGTTCCAGCCCTCGTACCACTTTTCAAATTTCGTGGCAAAGCCGGGAATCGAACCCGGACTCCGGGGGTGGCAGCTAATCACGCTAACCACTACACCACAGAGGCGAACTGCACGATTCATGATTATCAAAATTCGTTTTAGATTCTAGTCAATGGCTACATTTTGAAGTATGAATTCTCCTTTCATTTCGTTGCACCTAGTTGTTAAGCCTCTTTAAACAACAAACATCATCATCTTCATCAACTGTCGCACAATTTTGAACCTTAGATGACAGAACCTTACCAGCCAAAGTTGCAAGCTGAAATATTTCACGTAGTGATTTTTGTAGGCGGTACGACGTTATAATATTGCTAAAGGAATCTTGGAATATCTTGGATTCAGGAGGTCAAATGGACTGTATCGCGATTGACCTGTCTAAAGCATTTGATAGGGTGGATCATGGGAGACTACTGGCAAAAATGAGTGCAATTGGACTAGACAAAAGAGTGACTGAATGGGTTGCTATATTTCTAGAAAATAGATCTCAGAGAATTAGAGTAGGTGAGGCTTTGTCTGACCCTGTAATAGTTAAGAGGGGAATTCCTCAAGGCAGTATTATCGGACCTTTATGTTTTCTTATATATATAAATGATATGAGTAAAGGAGTGGAATCGGAGGTAAGGCTTTTTGCGGATGATGTTATTCTCTATAGAGTGATAAATAAGTTACAAGATTGTGAGCAACTGCAACGTGACCTCGAAAATGTTGTGAGATGGACAGCAGGCAATGGTATGTTGATAAACGGGGTTAAAAGTCAGGTTGTGAGTTTTACAAGTAGGAAAAGTCCTCTCAGTTTTAATTACTGCGTTGATGGGGTGAAAGTTCCTTTTGGGGATCATTGTAAGTATCTAGGTGTTAATATAAGGAAAGATCTTCATTGGGGTAATCACATAAATGGGATTGTAAATAAAGGGTACAGATCTCTGCACATGGTTATGAGGGTGTTTAGGGGTTGTAGTAAGGATGTAAAGGAGAGGGCATATAAGTCTCTGGTAAGACCCCAACTAGAGTATGGTTCCAGTGTATGGGACCCTCACCAGGATTACCTGATTCAAGAACTGGAAAAAATCCAAAGAAAAGCAGCTCGATTTGTTCTGGGCGATTTCCGACAAAAGAGTAGCGTTACAAAAATGTTGCAATGTTTGGGTTGGGAAGAATTGAGAGAAAGAAGAAGAGCTGCTCGACTAAGTGGTATGTTCCGGGCTGTCAGCGGAGAGATGGCGTGGAATGACATTAGTAGACGAATAAGTTTGAATGGTGTTTATAAAAGTAGGAAAGATCACAATATGAAGATAAAGTTGGAATTCAAGAGGACAAACTGGGGCAAATATTCATTTATAGGAAGGGGAGTTAGGGATTGGAATAACTTACCAAGAGAGATGTTCAATAAATTTCCAATTTCTTTGAAATCATTTAGGAAAAGGCTAGGAAAACAACAAATAGGGAATCTGCCACCTGGGCGACTGCCCTAAATGCAGATCAGTATTGATTGATTGATTGATTGATTGATTGATTGATTGAATAAAATGATTTGCTATTATTGATTTTTATGTATATCAGCTGTATAAATTGCTGTTGTTGGCTCTCAAAATATTTTTTATTGTGTTAGTGGGAAGTTCTCGTGTCTAATCACTGCGTTGTAATAGCATGTAGTAGTTCTGATGCTGACTGTACTGACCATGCGACATACCTCTCCCGGGTTTCCTCCCGAGCAGGTTTGTAACTTAGCTCACGATATTGCGACACAAGGTGTCAGTTTCCGCCCATCCTATTGTGTTAGTGAGACCACCACCTCCTGGGCCATGTTCCCACTGTCATGGAGCCGGAACCTGAACTCCTGACTCTGAGTTCAAATTGAAATTTCCATATCAAGTTATTCACCTTGCGGTTAAGGGGGAATGTCTTCATAAATATAAAATTGCAGATATCGTTCTTTCTAACAAAGGAGTGTCTTATCCAGCCAGTAGGCTGTCAATTAGGTGAGTATAGTTTGTCTACCAATCTACCGTACCTCATAGCCCGAGCATGTAACACCGCCCTTCTTGCACTCTCGCCCCGCAGTACTACCACGTTCACCAACTCCTTCACTGCATTCGCATCTCCTTATTGGATCAAAATTCCTGAGAATATTATGGCTATACAAAGTGGAGGTGGAAATGCTTTTAAAACAGGTGTGTAGAAATTCCTGTTTAACTGAATTACTAATTAATAATCGTACCAATGAAAGTATTTCTCTCATATCCTCCATATATAACTCACTGGCTCTTGTTTTACAGTAATCATGGTCCAAATAGGTTGTTTCTGTTATTCTTTTAGTTTATTTATAAATTATATAGTTATTAATGGCGCTATGGATGTTTTATGTTGCTTATTAATCACTATAATTACTGCTTCTTCTTCTTCTTCTTCTTCTTCTTCTTCTACGTTTTGTCGTACAATGGACCACGTGGTTCTTAGCTCTGGTAGTTTTTTTCTTTTTCTTATCCCAGTATTCCTTCATTCTGGCGCTATTGATGTTTTTTTCTTTCTTGAGTCCATTTCACTCCTACTCCTGGACGCAGTGATTTAGCTATTAGTGATTGGAAAGAGTAGGATGCCTTGATTAACTTTCTGAACTTATCTCGGCTGTAAATGTCAGTGTGATCAATGTTTATGTATTGTAGGTCTTTCCGAACTAAATTCGTCCATTTGGCATTTGTTGCTTTCCCTCTAGATACAGTGTCGAAGATCCTTGAAGTGAGTCACTGGCTGTCCATCCTGATTAGAACATTAGTCTTCTCTTCCTCATAGCTGTTGTGATGTTCTCCATTTTACTGTACAGTTCCTTGTTGTGCCTGACTCTGTACCCATCTCCTTCTTTAATGCGACCTATAATCCTTCTGAGGATCTTTCGCTCTTTCAGTTCCAGTTTTCTAAGTTGTCCTTTCCGGGTCATGTTTAGGCATTCTGAGACGTACAGTAAAGATGGTCTTACTACGGTATTGTAGTGTCTAAGATTCAAGGAGAAGGACTTAGACTTGTATATGTTCTTACAAAGATGATAATCTCTTTCTAATTTGGTACTCTTCATTGCAAGGTCCTCATTGATATTTGGGGTTATCCATTCTCCAAGATGTTTGAATAAGTTGGCCTTTCTTATTATTTTGTCCCCCAAAGAAATGAAGTTGGGTGCTTCTCTATATTGGTCAGAAACTCAGATTTGTTGACAGCGATCTTCAGCCCTAATTTAGCTACTATGTGTTCGAGGGAGGATAGTTGGTACGTAGCTCCTTCCATACTTGAAGCTAAGAGTGTGAGGTCATCTGCGAAGGCTAAGCAAGTGACAGCCGATTTTTAATCCAGAGTTGTCAGCTAGTGTATTCGTCCATTCCCGAATGACCTTCTCCGGCAGACAGTTGAACAGGATGGGGGCAAACCATCTCCTTGTTTAACACCTGTTTTGATCTCGAAGCTTTTTGATAGCACTCCTCTGAAATTGACTTTGAACATGGTGTTCGTTGGAGTAGTCTTCACAAGATTACTATTTTACACTCTCCGTAACATTTTAAATATATATGTAAATTTCAAGGATGGTTGAGATGGGAATCGAAACCTCCTCTGTTGAGTTAAACTTCCGACGCTGAATGAACCCCGTTTCAGCCCTCGTACCACTTTTCAAATTTTGTGGCGGAGCCGGGAATCGAAACCGAGCCCCTGGGGGTGGCAGCTAAAAACACTAACCACTACACCAGAGAGGCGGTATTTATTTTTTATTTATAGCAAACAGCCATGAAGGATTATGCTGCAGTTACCTGGAATTTGGTGAATGTCCAAGATTCTAAATAACCCAATAACACTGAACGCTCTTGACCTTCTCCATGGGTTGATCAAAATTCTATTATTGTGGAATTGCCTAAGGCATTTTTCTGTAGGCTGCTGTAATTATGCGCTGTGCAGACTCAGTCGCTAACTGTGGGAAAACAGACATCGTGTGTTCTATTTCGGCATGGTTTGGGACCAAGTTGAGCAGAATCCATTACATGGCTGAATAATCGTATCGCAAATCAGTTTATAAATGTATAGCTTGCAGGACGAGCGGTCTGGCAAATGGCCAACTGTCAATTGAGCAGTTATCTTGATGTCTCCAGGCTAATCGCTTACCGCTCGTGTGGAAAGGCGATTAGAGAACACAGTTCGAATGTTAAAACCAAGATGGCAGTGATTATTCTTTTTAGAGGAAATGCAATCGAGGACAAATACAATATTTTGATTTTTCAGCATCGTTTAAATACGACGCTGTCAGACACAACCTTCACAGATAGGATCTTCTTTTGAAAGTTAGGCACTCGCCCTGTTAGATATAAACACTAGAATTAGCATTGCTATACGTTCTGAAAGAAGCGGAATTTTCCTGAATTTTAGCTTCGATAAACTGTTTCCTTTGAATTTTTTTGCTCCCCTTAAATGTCCCGAATTTTTACTTGAACGGTGACTTGAGTCCACCTGTTGCCATTTCTTGATGTATACAGTATTTTTACAACTGTCTTTTGGCAGGCCATAGAAAAATATAGCCTCCACTGAAGTTCCAGTCTCATCCATGGCTGTGACAATAAATAGATAGATAAATGTATTTATTGCCGCAGTTAAGGCCGTCAGGCCTTCTCTTAAATTGAACCAATATGGAAGCTGTTAACATCTGAGTGGTGCTGATCAATCAATCAATCAATCAATCAATCAATCAATCAATCAATCAATCAATGTTTCTTTCTTTCTTAACCTGTTTACCCTCCTTGGTCGGTTTTTCCTCGGACTCAGTGGGGAATCCCACCTCCACCAGCTCAAGCGCAGTGTCCTGAAGCGCGAGACTTTGGGTCGGGGGATACAGCTGGGAAGGAGGACCAGTACCTCGCCCAGGTGGCTCCACCTGCAATGCTGAACAGCGGCCTTTTGGAGGGATGGGAAGTTTGGAAGGAACCGGCAAGGAAGAGGGAAGGGAGCGGCAGTGGCCTTAAGTTAGGTACCATACCGACATTTGCCTGGAGGAGAAATGGGAAGCCACGGAAAACCACTTTGAGGATGGCTGGGGTGGGAATCGATCCCACTTCTACTTAGTTAACCTCCCGAGGCTGTGCGGATCCCGTTTCAGCCCTCGTACCACTTTTCAAACTTCGTGGCAGAGCCGGGAATCGAACCCGGTTTTCCGAGGGTGGCAGCTAGTCACTCTAGCCATTACACCATAGAGGCGGACATCGATCAATCATTCAAAAATCATCTGCATTTAGAGCTGTCACCCAGGTGGCACATAGTCGAGCATTTCGTCTTACTCCCAAGTCTTCCCAGCCCAAAGCTTGCAACATTTTAGTTACACTACTCCTTTGTCAGAAATCACCCAGAACAAATCATGCTGGTTTCCTATGAATCTTTGCCAGTTTCCGTATCAAGTAGTCCTTGTGTACGTCCCATACCGGAACTATACTCTAATTGAGGTCTTACCAGAGTTATACGCCCTGTCCTTTACGTCCTTACTATAACCCTGAATACTCTCATAACTATGAGAAAAGATCTGTAGCCTTTTTTAACAGACTCATTGATATGATTACCTCAATGATGATAATTCCTTATATTAACACCTAGGTACTTACAGTGTTCTCCATGAGCTGCTATTACTCCATCAACGCAGTAAGTAAAACTGAGAGGACTTTTCTTCTTGGTGAAACTTACAATTTGACTTTTCATTCCTTTTACTATCACACCATTGACCGCTGTCCATTTCACTACATTGTCAAGGTCCCCCTGCAGTCCCTCACAATCCTGCAACTCATTTACTATTCTATACAGTATTACATCATCCGCAAAAATCCTTATCTCTAATTTCTTTGCTCATATCATATAAATATAAGAAAATACATTCAATAATACTGCCCTGTGGGACCTCCCTCTTAATCATTACAGGATCAGGTAACACTTCACCTACTCTAATTCTGTATGTTTTGTTTTCTAGAAAAACAACCACTCATTCAACCACTATTTTGTCTAGTCTAGTCTATGACATTCCGAACACGACTTGTGTGATGGTGTGTTATGAAATATGTTACAGGATCAGTCATACTGCCCCACTAAGATAGGCAACGGCAAACTACCTCACTTGTGTCGGCAGTGCTACGGGCGTGTACAGAATGGTTCACAGAAGGCCATAGAACACGACGAGATGGGTCTGGTCGTACCACCGAGACCACTTTCCGAGAAGATCGACACCTCATCCGAATGGCATTGCAGGACAGATCTGCGTCCTTCTCGGCTCTGGCGCAACAGTGGAGCAGTGTAACACATCGTACACTATCAGGAGTGACAGTCTGACGCCGTTTATTACGGTGTGGGTTACCGGCGCGTCGTCCACTTCTCCGCCTACCTTGACTAATGTGCGTAAACATGCTAGACTGCAATGGTGTATGGAACGACGTCACTGGGGCAGCAATGGCAGCAGATAGTGTTTTCGGATGAATCCAGGTTCTGTTTGTTTGAAAATGATGGCCACATTTTGGTTCGCTGTAGACAGCGGGAGAGACATCACATTGAATGCATTCGCGCAAGACATACAGCGTCAACTCTAGGCCTTATGATGTGGGGTACTATTGGGTACAACCTCAAATCGCAGTTGGTGCGTGTTCAGGGCACTGTAACCAGTTTGACTTCCGTGAATGATACCCTTGACCCGTAGCCATACCATTTCTGCACGACACCCCAGACGCCACATTTCAGCAAGACAATGCGCGACCACATGTTGCTGCACGAACACGTGCCTTCTTGTTGTCACAGGATGTCAGACTGTTGCCCTGGCCCACCCGATCACCGGACTTGTCGCCAATCGGAAATGTGTGGGATATGGTGAAACGACGGGTGCAGCGCTGTGACTCTATGCCAACCGCCAAAGATGAACTGTGGAGCCAGGTGAATGCAGCATGGATGGCTATACCCTAGGACGCCATTCGCGCCTTATACGCGTTGATGCCATCAGGCATGGAACAAGTTATGAGTGCCCATGCAGGATCGAGTGCCTACTAGGCAACAGGACACATACGGAACCTAAGTGACTGAAATGCTGGTTTTCTGCAGAACATACTAATGAACATGTCCTGTGAATATGTACTTCCTATCTCTAGTCTTTCAAGGTATTCTGTTTTTATGAACATGAGTATACATACATACATACATGCATAGAAGACAAGCCCAGATTTCAGATCTGAACTAACTCGCCAACTTAGGTACAAATTATATAATAGATGTTCAAACAACCAGGCTGAGCGAGTTGGAACAGGCCCTTGAGAAGTCACAAGACATAGACAATATGGTATATGAAAAATCTGCAGTAATACACACTGACAGTAAAATAATAACCGAGCTCGATAGCTGCAGTCGCTTAAGTGCGGCCAGTATCCAGTATTCGGGAGATAGTAGGTTCGAATCCCACTGTCGGCAGCCCTGAAAATGGTTTTCCGTGGTTTCCCATTTTCACACCAGGCAAATGCTGGGGCTGTACCTTAATTAAGGCCACGGCCGCTTCCTTCCCACTCCTAGCCCTTTCCTGTCCCATCGTCGCCGTAAGACCTATCTGTGTCGGTGCGACGTAAAACAACTAGCAAAAAAAAAAAAGTAAAATAATATTGAATCTTTTACGAAACAACCACAAACACAATACATTGATAGAAGCAGTAGCGTCAAATAGGCGAGTGGGTGGAGGAGGAGGTGGCGGGGGACTTTGTGGACAAAAAATAAATTTTTATTCCATTTTAACCGCCTGAAACTGGGAATTATTAATAAAGCAATTTGTACAAACCCTGTTGTCTTTTCAGCTGATTATTTCCCCGATTTCATGTATTATTAAGAAAAATACTTAGCGGACATACGCACAAAATGTCGTTCGTTGCGGCTAACCGAATTGTACAGCGCCACATCAAGTAGTGAAGATCCGCGGTACAATGTGTAGTATGTTTTGCGACGAAGGGTGGGAAGGCTATATTTTTGCCGAGGGTGATCCCACCGAGTCAATATGTGTGTCCATTTCTACCTAGTGTCTGTTATTTTGTTACTGTATAGTAAAACACTAAATAATTTTTAATTGTATAATCACGCCACTTCTATGTAATTGTAATACCTGTGAAATTAGCGGTCCTTTAGTGAAAGTTTTATTGTATTATTACCACGCATAGGTTAGTAGACTGTCAAGCCTCTATCGAGATTCACTCAGGGAGCACCAAAAACTTACAATTTCTTAGCGATTTCTTTCTTTTTTGATGTCTACTTCCCCCGCCCCCCTCTGCGAAATCCTTTTGACCCGTGGTATTTTGGTTGCCTATAAATGTTTGTGCTCTCCCCACTTCTAATTCCCAATCGCCACTACTGGATAGAAGAAATAAAAAGTATTGTTACTAAGCGAGTTGGCCGTGTGGCTAGGGTCACGCAATTTTGAGCTTTCATTCGGCTTCGAACCCGTAGATGGTTTTCTGCTGTTTCCCATTTTCACACCCGGAAAATGCTGGGTTTGTACCCTGATTAAGGCAATGGCCGCTTCCTTCCCACTCCTAGCTTTTCCTGTCCCATCGTCGCCATAAGACCAATCTGTGTCGGTGCGACAAGCCAATTGAAATATAATACTACTGTTGCATAACACAAACGAACTCAGAAACCCATGATAATGAATATATTCCTCCACATAGGATTGGCATCATGAAGGCCGACCTTAAAACTGAGCTTGATCCACAATGGTGCTGACCCCAGACAGTTAAATGGGAAAGGGCCAGAAAGAATGTCAACTTGCTGGAGACTGTTGGAAACGCACACGACCTTCTCGAGACAACCTGTGTGTCACCTCACAGGAGTCTCCTCATGCGATGTTAACGGTTGCTGTTTTTAACGGTACAGCTTATTATGTGGTCCAACATTCCTCACCGAAAAATTATATTTAATTCGAGTAGAAAGCCCGATTCCTTAGTGGTAGGAGACAATAAAAAAGAAATGGCGTATGGCTTTTAGTGCCGGGAGTGTCCGAGGACATGTTCGGCTCGCCAGATGCAGGTCTTTTGATTTGACACCCGTAGGTGACCTGCGCGTCGTGATGAGGATGAAATGATGATGAAGACGACACATACACCCAGCCCCCGTGCCAGCGAAATTAACCAATTAAGGTTAAATTCCCGACCCTACCGGGAATCGAACCCGGGACCCCTGTGACCAAAGGCCAGCACGCTAACCATTTAGCCATGGAGCCGGACGTAGGAGACAATGCCTTCCCTGGACGAGATTCCGACAATTTGGCTTGTATTAAGCCAGTCTATAACAAAGTAGGGCCTTCAATATCTAGGCCCCTTTGCCGACACACATCGGTGTTTCCATGTGGAATCAGTGTTGGACGAAGTATGTAGGTCTGGTTCTCTCTGGAAACACAGAATGTAATTAATTAAGTCATTCATTCATTATTATCCCTGCCCACCGGCATGTTTCTATACCTTGTCCGTAGTTAAGGTTCATCACATGATGTGTCATTGGTTAGTAACACAGTTTAATTGGGTACTTCTCAAAAAAGCTTGCTTGTTTGCTTGTTGTTTAAAGGGGCCTAACATCGGGGTCATCGACCCTCAAAAATGCTTGTAGTTTTCATAACTGCTGATATTATTTATGATCATAGTCACGAGACTAACCGTTTTACGTGTAAACAGAAACACGGAGATGTGACTTCTCATTTAAAAAAAAAAGCCTCTTGCATTGACTCGAATTTGATCCTTGACCACTCTGGTGAGAAGCCATTGCACCAGGGGATGAAGGAAATATTAGATTAGGAAATGAAGTATTAAAAAAGTAGATGAATATTGTGCCGGCCCCGTGGTGTAGGGGTAGCGTGCTTGCCTCTTACCCGAGGCCCGGGTTCGATTCTCGGCTCTGTCACGAAATTTAAAAAGTGGTACGTGGGCTGGAACGGGGTCCACTCAGCCTCGGGAGGTCATTTGAGTAAAGGAGGGTTCGATTCCCACCTCAGTTATCCTCGAAGTGGTTTTCCGTGGGTTCCCATTTCTCCCCCAAGCAAGTGCGGTATTAGTGCTTAACTTAAGGCCACGTCCGCTTCCTTCCCTCTTCTTTGTCTATCCATTCCGATCTTCTCTCTCTTTCAAAAATCTCTTCATCCTTTGGCTGTGCACCTGTTTCCTTTGTTCTGTCCACAGTGCTCCTGTCTTCTTCTTCTTCTTCTCCTTCTTCTCATTTACTATAAATTTTGTATTCCTAATTTTGTTTCTGAATTCTTTTCTGTCTCCTATCAATTGCCCGTTGATCCCCACCTGCCTTATGTCTTTTTCTATTTCATGATACCAGTTTGTTTCCTTGCTTGAACTGTTTACTACATCAAAGATTTTCTTTGTAAGTCTGTTGTTGTCCATTCTCTGTATGTGCCCATAGAAAGTTAGTCTGTGTTTCCTGATCTTGTCTGTGATTCTGTCAGTGTGCTGGTACAGCTCTTCGGTAGGTCGTTTCATCCATATGCCATCTCTGTGTATTGGTCCACATATTTTTCTGAGAATTTTACGTTCTATTTTCTCTGTCTCTATGATGCCTGATGCTCCAATTGTGGTCGTTTCTGACGCATACAATGCTTCTGGTAATACGACTGTGTTGTAGTGTCTAAGTTTGGCCTGTCTTGATATGCTTTTCTTATGATAATATGACCATGTGAGTTCGTAAAAGATCACCACAACCAACTTCAACTTGAAGTAATCATGATGGAGCAAAATAAAGATGATATTTATTATTATTATTATTATTATTATTATTATTATTATTATTATTATTATTATTACTTGATAGTAGAATAATTAACGATGGCTGAAGTGAGTAGGACATAAAATGCACAAACAAGGAAGGTCTTTTTTGAAAAGCAAAGTCATCTCCATACAGGCCATGAAGGCCCTTGGAGGGGTGGAAGGTAAAGGCTTCCACTATCCGTAACCTCGGCACTTGATGGGTAGAGTGGTTAGCTCTACGGCCGGCCGCCTTTGCCCCCAGAAATTAACCTGGTACTCATTTTGGTGTAGCCTGAGTGAACCTCAGGGCCATATGCACATCCGAAAGTGGAAATCTCATTTCTTAAATTTTACGACTTCCTGACGGGGATTCGAACCCACGTCCTTCCGAGCGTGCCGAGCACGCCTTTACCACTTCGGCCAGGCAGCCCCTGGGCCTTTCTTAAGAAAAGACATTTGCTCACGTCGGACATTGATACAGGATCTAGAGTGTGGCTTTGTATGGAAGTGAAACATGGAACAGTAACTAGCACAGAAATAAAGAAAATAGAAGCTTTTGAAATGTGGTGTTACAGAAGAATGTTGAAGTTGAGATGGATAGATCGAATAACGAACGAAGAAATATACCGTGAGGAGATCAGTTTGGCAACATTTACGCAGAAAAATGAGAATAAGAATGACAGGACACATCTTAAGACATCCAGGACTTGTTCAGTTAGTTCTTGAGGAAAGTGTAGGTGGTAATAACTACAGAAGTTGACCAAGGTATGAATATGACAAACAGATTGGAGCAGATTTAGGAGTCACGTAGGAATGAAAAGGTTAACACATGCTAGGGTGGCATGGAGAGCTGCATCAAACGAGTCTGTGGACTGATGACTCAAACTTTATTATTATTATTATTATTATTATTATTATTATTATTATTATTATTATTATTATTATTATTACCCTCCAGGGTTGGTTTTTCCCTCGGACTCAGCGAGGGATCCCACCTCTACCGCCTCAAGGGTAGTGTCCTGGAGCTTCAGACTCTGGGTCGGGGTATACAACTGGGGAGGATGACCAGTACCTCGCTCAGGTGGCCTCACCTGCTATGCTGAACAGGGGCCTTGGTGGGGGATGGGACGATTGGAAATGATAGACAAGGAAGTTGGAAGGAAGTGGCCGTTACCTTAAGTTAGGTACTATCCCGGCATTTGCCTGGAGGAGACGTGGGAAACCACGGAAAACCACTTCCAGGATGGCTGAGGTGGGAATCGAACCCACCTCTACTCAGTTGACCTCCCGAGGCTGAGTGGACCCCGTTCCAGGCCTCGTACGACTTTTCAAATTTCGTAGCAGAGCCGGGAATCTAATCCGGGCCTCCGGGGGTGGTAGCTAATTACGCTAACCACTACACCACAAAGGCCGATATTATTATTATTATTATTATTATTATTATTATTATTATTATTATTATTATTATTATTATTATTATTATTACTCGATATCGCAAGCCTATACAATCGAGGCACAACAAAGATTAACGAATGTGTTGTCAGACGTTCGGAATGTTAAAATCGACAAAAGACAAAACCCTCACATTTCCAGGATCTACGTGACGATGTTATTGTCCTACAGCAGATGGAGATGTCTCACTTCCTGGTTACCGGCCTCAGTAGACTGTGAAATCACTCTCGGAGGGTTTTCACCCCTGTAAAGGTAATGTGGGGTCATGGCTTCTAATTAGCGCATTGAGCAGAAGAACGACCTGACTTTGTTCAGTGCACCACTCGTAAAATTGCTCTCAGCTAAAAACATGGTCAGGTGAGGTGTGCTTAGAGATGGCTGCGCACTTACTGTACTCTCGATGTTTAGCATCGAATTGTAGTGAAGATTATTTATTTGTAGCAATTGGCGCCGGTTATCGCTAAAGCATGATAAAAGTTTAGTATTGATAAACTGCTTTAACGAAACTACTACTACTAATAATAATACCGAACGAGTTGGCCGTGCGGTTAGGGCCGCGCAGTTGTGAACTTGCATTTGGGAGATAGTGGGTTCGAACCCCACTGTCGGCAGCCCAGAAGACGGTTTTCCGTGGTTTTCCATTTTCACACCCGGCAATGCTGGGGTTGTACCTTAATGCCACGGTCGATTCCTTTCCACTCCTAGCTTTTTCCTATACTGTCGTCGCCGTAAGACCTATCTGTGCCAGTGCGACGTAAAGCCAATTGTAATAAATAAATAAATAAATAAATAAATAAATAAATAAATAAATAAATAAATAAATAAATAAATAAATAATAATGATAATAAATCATCGTGTAGTTCACGTAATCAGTTATACTTTCCGAGAGATAACACCTTGTGACGTGGAGTAACGACCAGGGGGACCCCTAGCTGAGTCTAGCTGTGCTTTAATTTGTGCCAGATTCCTTCCTATGCGACAGTCTTTGGTAAATTCCTGTTCACCGAGCTCGATAGCTGCAGTCGCTAAGTGTATCCAGTATCCAGTAATCGGGAGATAGTGGGTCGAACCCCACTGTCGGCAGCCCTGAAAATGTTTTTCCGTGGTTTCCCATTTTCACACCAGGCAAATGCTGGGGCTGTACCTTAATTCAGGCCACGGCCGCTTCCTTCTCACTCCTAGGCCTTTCCCATCCAGTCGTCGCCATAAGACCTATCTGTGTCGGTGCGACGTAAAGCAAAAAAAAAAAAAAAAAAAAAAAATCCTGTTCTTTTCTGAGGTCTGCGGAATGTATTTATTTCCATGCCTTTCGTTTGCCGAAACTCTTATTCCTTGAAGTGGTCGAAAATCTTCCGTCAATATCTTCCATTTTTTCATAGATCAATGTTACTGGTGTGAAAATCGGAATCTACGGAATACCATCTTCAAGACTGCCGACAGTGGGGTTTAAACCCACTATCTCCCGAATGCAAGCTGATAGCTAAGTGGTCCTAACTGCACGGCCAACTCTCTCGCCAGATTAATGTTAATAGGGGTTGGTAATCCTGTTTTATTACCACCAAAGCAATAGCTGAATCAGTGTACATTAATGTGATGTCGCTCTACAACTCTTAATTTGAACGAAAATTACATTACACTACGTTGCATTTGTAGCTGTAGCACTCTTGTTTGTTCCCTTGTGGGGTTGAATGTAAACGAAGGGCGTTTGAAATTACCCCTCTTTTCATAATGCTGCTGGAGTCCAGGTGATGAGTCTTTGGATGCATTATTTAAATGACGTTAACACGTCAGGAATAATTCACTTTTTTAAACCAGGTTCCCATCACATTAGATTGAAAATAAAAATATGATTATTTTGTAATAATCCGCGGTGTCTCGAAATGCGTAGAAGCCGCGGTTCTCAGGCCATCGCGGCTCACCGTTGCGGCCCATTTTTCCGAATCAAATTTTCTGACAAGTCATTTTTCGAATGTATTCTTTTTCCAAAATCAATTTACCCAAGTAATTTTTATGAATATGTTCTTTTCTTTGAAACCCCTTTCTCAGAATCCTTTCCAAATCACCAATAGATGTTTTGGACACCTTAAAAGAACTACGTGAACATGCTTGCGACAAAATGTTACCTGCCCTAGATTAATTTCACACTAATTATATTGCAAGCAGAACACCTCAGGACAGAAGACGTCCAATATCTCCTCGTCACCTGCCGTACTTATGGAACCATTATCAGAAGACATTTCACAACAACCACCGGGCCAACAGCGTAAGTAAATGAAAGGTTCCATAGCAGATTTCTACTAGCGGCGTGGAGGCATTATCCAGACTGTTACACTGTTCTGTCGGAATTACAAAAAAGAACAACGCGGTTCTGAAGCTATGGTAAATGAGTGGCTAAGAGTCAGGGCAATGCCGAGGAAACAATGGAGAACTCTTCAGAAGAGGACAAAAAATTTGTTGTGGAGTACACAGTTCACAAGGGAGAAAGAAGCCGGCTGGATTTCCTTCGCCAACTACGCCACAACTTTACATTATAACATTATTATTATTACTCAGCCTTCTTTGTAACGCGGCAGGAATAATGTTTATTTATTTATTTATTTTATTTATTTATTTATTTATTTATTTATTTATTTATTTATTTATTTATTTATTTATTTATTTATTTATTTATTTATTTATTTATTTATTTAGTTTTCCTGGCAAGATTAAGGCGAAGTGGCCTTCTTTTAATCTAACCAATTTAATTCACTATTTAGACAGATAGATAGATAGATAGATATATTATTTATTTATCCTGGCAAAGTAAGGGATAGCTGTCCCTGTCTTACACTTAACAAGTGACAGAATTAGGTTGATAACTAACTAATTATATATTATTAAAAAGTAACCTATCATAAACTTAAACTATGTAGAACTGTTGAACTATAACTAACAGTAACTACGTGTACATTAAAATTATAGGCCTAAAAGTCAAGGAGAAAGAGCACCATAATACAGAAAAGGAGTACATTTTTTGAAGATAAACAATAAAGTTGTAAAACCCAAATTAGAATTACTAAAGAAAATTAGAATTATCTGCGAAATTTAACTTTTGTCCTATGAGTTTCTACCCAAGTTGAGAAGGGTACAGGGGAAGGATAACGTAGACGGGAGGAAGAGGGTTTAAAAGAAAAGAGGACGTGGAAGTAAGAAAGTGAATATGTCTTGCTGCCTTGCTATTTGTGTTCCATAAGATATTTTGTGAATGCAAGATGTTCAGACTACATATGTACATACCTACATTAAAATGATTAACTGAATGATTAAAATTACAGTTATATACATACATATTGTGTCTTATCTGCTAAACAATTTTAAAATATTTTGTTTTGCTATTTTGCTTTACGTCGCACCGACACACATAGGTCTTATGGCGACGATGGGAAAGGGAAGGCCTGGGAGTGGGAAGGAAGCGACCGTGGCCTTAATTAAGGCACAGCCCCAGCATTTGCCTGGTGTGAAAATGGGAAACCACGGAAAAACATCTTCAGGGCTGCCGACAGTGGGATTCGAACCCACTATCTCCCGGATGCAAACTCACAGCTGCGCGACCCTTAACCGCACGGCCAACTCGCCTGGTATTTAAAAAGAGATTATGCGTGGTGTAAAACAGTAATTACTTTTTGAATAAGTAATTATTAACTAAATTATTTACGACTAACCAAACAGAAAGTATAACAAACCGGAGACAAAACTATTCGAGTCATAATTAAGTATGAATTTAACAGTTTTACTAGCAGTTTCCCGCTGGCTCCGCCCGCAATGTACAATGTATGGTGTTGTTCGTTACTATCCTCACGGATGTATTTGCAAAGTTCCGACTTAATGAAATAAAGCATATGATCTGCTGCGGTAATAGAATATAATATAGTGTCAAGAAAACACTTGAAAATACATTACACAAAGAAATTGAATTAAACGTTCCTTGGAACAACACTACGCGCCGAACTATTAAAACGTCCTTCAAAGATCTTTGTCATGGAGACAAATGTACTCATAACTATTCTCATAATCTACCAATGTAAGTAGTTATTACCTCAAAAGAAAGCGCTTGATCCACTGAGCGTTTTTAGACCAAAACGAACTGCGTACCTCAATTAGAACGGAAGATATGATTGGTTCAATGAGAATAAATGTTGAAGAAATGAGACGTCAAATTTAATGTGCACTCATAACTTTGCTCAGAATGAACCAATTTGAATAGTTAAGAGCTGAAATGAAAGAACCTGATCCACTGAGTGTTCTTAGGTGAAAACGAACTCCGTACCTCAATTAGAACCAAAGATATGATTGCTTCAAAGGTAGAAAAAATTGAAAAAATTAAATAATTTGAGGAAGGTGGAAGATAAGTGATTTATAGTACCTGATGACAAATTTGTGTGTGAATACCTTTAAGTTAAAACAAAAATGAAGGAAATCGACCGGATAGAATGGCCGGACTGACTGACTTTAGTTTTCATAAAAAAATTAATAATTATATAGGTAAGTTATATACCCTGTACAAGATATGAGTATTGTGCTTTAGCCGCTAAACGTATTTAAATGTATGTGTAGAGTGTCAAATAGAAATTAAAATAATTAATTAACAATTAAGTAATTATTAATTAAATTGTTTATAACTTACTAAATTAAAAGTATCACAAAAAGAAACAAACCTCTTTGAATCATGAATATAATATTAACAAGAATCAGCGAGTTACATTAGGAGGATGTAAAATAGAAATACTTTTAATTAATACGACTACTAATTAGTCATTCAGTTACACAAGAACCCCAAAGGAGCTCCTTTGAAAGCATTTCCACATTTTATAGCCCCGAAATTCTCAGGAATTTTGTTCCATTCATAAGATGTGAAAGAGTTGGTGAACGTGGTGGTTTTGTGGGTCGGTAGTGCAAGAAGGGTGGTGTTACGTGTTCGGGTATTTCTATCATGGTTGAGGGAAGGTAATTAAAATCATTTCTCAGATAGGTGAATTTTAAATAAATTCGAATTTAATGAGTTTAGAACAAAACATCTTTCGGAAAAATTTATAATCGGTGAAATGAATGTAGAAAATTTTGACTTTCGTTAAGTCTTTGCCAGGCTGAGTAGCTCAGACGGTAGTGCGCTGGCCTTCTGATCCCAACTTGGCAGGCTCGAGCCTGGTTCAGTCCAGTGGTATTTGAAAGTCCTCAAATACTTTAGCCTCATGTCGGTAGATTTAGTAGAACGTAAAAGAACTCCCAAGGTACAAAATTCCGGCACCTTGGCGTCTTCGAAAACTGATTAAGTAGTTAGTAGGACGCAAAACAGTGTTATTATTATTATTATTATTATTATTATTATTATTATTATTATTTATTAAAATGTTCTTTCGGAAAATGTCATACGAAAAATTGACTCACAGACACGGCACGCACTTTGATAACCACTGTATGAGTCTTTCAATTTTTGGTTTGAATAATCTCATGTGTATTGACAGAAGTTAGTAAGAAGCTAGCTACGGTGTCACTGACGTATCAGATTGTTTATGAAATGCCACTGTATCTCAAGTACGTACCTGTGTCGCGAATGGCTGTCAACATCATGTTTCGTGTGCCCACACACAGTTCGCGAGAAGAGATATTTTGACACACCTGCTAATCGGATACCAAAGAGGTTTACCCTGACAATTAATGCAGAATTGTGTTGTAGAGAGCCAATGATTTCTTCTTCCACCTGTTTGTTTTCTGCACACAACACATGGCTGAATCTTTTTGCAATTGAATTTAATAACTGGAACACCTTGAATTTTTATTTGTTGTTCGTCTGATCAGATTTTCAAATCTCAAATCTTGTTGTGGTAAATATTACATGTCTCCGGAATATGTCGACAACTGCGTGTAGGAAGAAGAGAACTAGACGTCGCAGAAGAGTAGACTATAATGACAATTTTATGGAACAAAGCAAACAAAGCCTCTAAAATTAAATTAAATATATTAATTTTAAAGATATTAAATTAACATAATTTCCTGACAGTTTTGAATGTATATTAAAATGCATTTGCCTGCTTCCACATTTTCACACCACGCATATTAATTAAGGCCACTGCCATTTCTTTCCCACTCCTAGCCGTTTCGTATCCTATCGTCGCCATAAGATCTATCTCTGTGTCGGTGCGACGTAAAGCAAATTGTAAATAATAATAATAATAATAATAATAATAATAATAATAATAATAATACATTTGAAGAGGGAGGATTCACAGTTACAGTTAGTCATGCTAAGTGCTACCGTACTGATGCCAAGGTTCTCTTAAAACACAGTAATTAACTTAATTAATGGATCAGTGGCAGAAGCCTCCGTGGCTCAGGCGGCAGCGCGCTGGCCTCTCACCGCTGGATACCGTGGTTCAGATCCCGGTCCTTCCATGTGAGATTTGTGCTAGATAAAGTGGAGGCAGAACAGGTTTTTCTTCGGTTACTCCGGTTTTCCCTATCATATTTCATTCAAGCAGCACTCTCCAATATCATTTCATTTCATCTGTCAGTCATTAATCATTGCCCCAGCGACAGGCTTCGGCAACCGGCACATTTCCTATCCTCGCCGCTAGATGGGGGCTTCCTTCATTCCATTCCTGACCCAGTCAAATGACTGGAAACGGGCTGTGGATTTTCAATGGATCAGTGGTAGGGTATCGGTCTTCGGATTCCAGGATCCCGGTTTCAATCCCAGGAAAAGTAATCGGATTTTTGAAGGGCGAGAATTAGTCCTTCGGCTGTCTATGCCGTATGATGCTATTATTATTATTATTATTATTATTATTATTATTATTATTATTATTATTATTATTATTATACTTTTCCCAAACCTGTGGATATGGCCCTGTTTTATGGCAGGATGCCCTTGCTGATCCCAACCCTATATGGAGAGATATAACCACTACTGCATGTTTCTGTGGTGGTTGGTAGTGTGGTGTGTTGTATGAATATGAAGAGGAGAATGTTGAGACGAACACAAACACCCAGCCCTCGAGCCAGGCGGTTTAATCAGACGCGATTAAAATTCCCGATCCGGTTGGGCCTCAACGCTGACCATTCAGCCAGTGAGCCGGACATGATGTCAAAATCAATCAATCAATCAATCAATCAATCAATCAATCAATCAATCAATCAATCAATCAATCAATCAATCAATCAATCAATCAATCAATCAATCAATCAATCAACCAAAACTGATCTGCATTAGGGTTGTCGCCCAGGAGGCAGATTGCCTATCAGTTAATTACCTACTCTTTTCTTAAATGGTCTCAAATAAGTTGCAAAAATATGAAAAAACCAAACCAAACCCTATGGCGCAACAGCCCTGAAGCGCCATGGCCTACTAAGCGACTGCTGCTCAGCCTGAAGGCCTTCAGATTACGAAGTGTCGTGTGGGCAGCACGATGAATCCTCTCGGTCGTTATTCTTGGCTTTGTAGACCGGGGCCGTCATCTCACCCCCAGACAGTTGTAGTCACGTAGGCTGAGTGGACCTCGAACCAGCCCTCGAGATACATGTAAAAATTCTTGACCAGGCCGGGAATCTAGCCCGGGGTCTCAGCTACTTCTACACTACGGGACCGGCATATCAGGAGCTTATTTGGTAAGTTATTCCAATCCCTAATTCCTCGTCCTATAAACAACACATTTGGTGTGTGGCCGACAAAATTAATTATAACTCAGCCATAAATAACTTAACAGTGATCTGTTATTTTGCCATCCGATAGAGTAACACGGAACGTCAAAATTGACACGTAGACAGCCTAAATGGTCTCAAAATAAAATGTCTACATATGGAAGCTAAAACCATTAAAACCAAACCAAACCCCAAACTCCATGGCACTACAGCCCTTGAAGGGCCTTGGCCTACCAAGCGACCGCTGCTCAGCCCGAAGGCCTGTAGATTACAAGCTGTCGTGTGGTTAGCACGACGAATCCTCTCGGCCGTTATTCTTGGCTTTCTAGACCGGGGCCGCCATCTCACCGTCAGATAGCTCCTCAATTCTAATCACGTAGGCTGAGTGGACCTCGAGCCAGCCCTCAGGTCCAGGTAAAAATCCCTGACCTGGCCGGGAATCGAACCCGGGGCCTCCGGGTAAGAGGCAGGCACGCTACCCCTACACCACGGGGCCGGCAAAACCATTAAATGATATTATTATTATTATTATTATTATTATTATTATTATTATTATTATTATTATTATTATTATTATTATTATTATGCCTTTGCTGGCAAGACGTAGTGTTTACAGTGCACTATGTCTTCTGGTATGGGCTAGAGCAATTTTGTTACTTTCATTGATCTGTCTCAGTTTTATCCTTGGCTTTGACAAAATGAAAGTGACTGAGGTATGAGTGATGCTAGTAATGCCATTCCTTATGCAGCCAGTCCCTGCTATGAATGGTGTGAAAATATTGCTCATAGGGTCGGTTGGTGCATGCATTTCAGTGGGCTTGGCAGACTGATATGTAATAGCAACTTCTGGCTGGGTGAGGAAAGCAACGGGAAACTACCTCACTCCTCATTTCCCTAGTACGCCTCTTCAGTGATGCCCAGGCCATCTATGACAGCTGATGGCGGAGCTGTTGAGGACCCAACCAGCCTTCGGGCTGAGGACTAAACTTACATTATTATTATTATTATTATTATTATTATTATTATTATTATTATTATTATTTATGATATCGGAAGGTACACCTCAACCCCGCGCATTTAAATGAAGCTCCTTGAAGAACGCTCTCTATAATATCAAACTTGAAACAGCTAGTGCAAGAAGTTTGGACATTAATCAACAGATATCACTACTAAAGTGATAGAGTAATGTGTTATTTTAAGGTTTCATAAACTGACTGAATTTCTTTTGATTTTTGTGTTCACAACAAGTATTTCAAGAAGTTTCGACTTTTCCCCATAGATGTCTCGATTCAAAAACTGAGGTCATGCACTCTGGTGCGAAATGGAATAACTCGGAATTTAAAGAAATTTTGTGTTTATAGATTGTCTGAACTGAATGGACTTTCTTTGTGTTTGTTACTTCAAGAATTGCAGCACTTCTTACACATCCCGCCAGCTCTGGATTCTGGCCAATCATAAATTTTGTGTATTTATTTTTCAGCCAATCAGAGGCTTCTTGTACCTATTTTATCCGCCAATAAAAATGAGAGGGTGTGTCCAGTTTTAGTCCAGAGCCTTCTCGAACCTTCCTCTCGGGTATAAAACCTGACGCCTTTTCGAGTTAACTTGTCTTATTGATCTTCGTACTATTGAGAGTGTGTGCTAGAGCAGAGACTTGGGGCCTCATCCATCGGCTGGCATAACATCAGCAAAGGTAAAAAACCACCATTTTCTATCTCAGTAGTTATCTCCGCAAGCTGAACTCGAAGGGAAGGTTCCAATCTTTAACTATGTAACTGTCAATTTCCTAAAATATATACTTTCTTCCTTCTCGTGTAAAGTTCGATGTAAGTCCTAAGGACTTATACTGTAAACCGGGGATAGAGGGTGCGTTACCCTCTCGAATTCCCCTCCAGTTAATCTTGAGGTGACTACGATTTTGTAACTGATTTTCTCTTGTAAATTGTAAATTAACTTGTCTATCTACTCACCTCATTAGCTTGGGGTTAGCCTCTGCATCATCGGGCCACAAGCCCAAGTAGGATTTTTATTTCTGATTTCGAGGAGCGCAAGTGTACGCCTCCATACATTTTTGTGTTTGGGCCAGTAATTTAACCTGTTCCTTTTCACGAAGGCCCGGTAGTATGGTTTCTCGATACCCCCACGTAAACTTTAAAGGAAATTGATATGGTATTGTAAATTGTAGGTTGTGCCTAGAGAGGCCTGAAAATTGTGAATTTTAATGAGCAAAGACGCTCTAATCACCAATGTAAAACTTAAAGGTCGCCTTGAGTAGGAGGTAAGGATTTGGCAGCGCAGTCGCCTTGGTTGAATTGTAGAGCATTGAGGCTCTCTTCTTCAAAAAGATCCAATTGTGTAAAGATTGAGTGGTGCCCTTAGAAGGCCGTAACCTGTAGCCGTACTTGATAATTGTATTTTAAATATCATGTAAAAGAAATTGGGAGATACGTCTCCTAGACTATCTGTCTGAACGCTACATTAGTGATGTAGGGACTTTTATAAATAAGGAGCTCAATTGTAACTAAACTTTCTGGGTTTTTCTGTTTTCTATTTTGTACAAAACTAACTCTGTACCTGATATCTTTTTTTTTCTTGCCTAGCAAATTGTTTGTTAAAATTTAAGATCTGAAAAGAAATATAACCTGGATTTTAAAGTTTTAAAATTCATCTTGGATTATCGTAGATAGACCCATTCCAGCCCACACCTTCTTTCACCTTTGTGATCCATGAAAACACCAAAACTATTATTATTATTATTATTATTATTATTATTATTATTATTATTATTATTATTATTATTATTATTATTATTATTATTATTATTATTATTATTATTTTATTTCGTTTTGGCTGTCTATGGACCACGTTTGATAATCTAGGCAGTATTTTTAGCCTTCTCTCTCTTCCGGTAACTTTTCATCCTTTCTGCTATTTCCTCCTGTTCTTCACTAGAGTTTCCCCAGCCTCCCGGAAACCACAGAACGTTTTTACGAGTTGTCTAAATTGATTTCTGTCCACGATATATATAATCTTCCATAACCCCCATATTAGTAAAGTCCAACCTCACTTCTTGAAACCATTTCAGCTCTGTCTTCCTCTTCCTGAAGAATTCGAAGATTCTCTTCATCAGTTTATTATTGTCCATCCTCAATAAGTGCGCATAGAACTGTAATCTTCTCTTCCTCGACACTTCAACCATTCCTTCTGTTCTTGGATACAATTCTTTGTTAGATGTGTGTCTCCTCTCCCCATTTTTTATATTTGGCCCAGAATTTTTCTCAACATTTTCTTTCTCTCTTCCAGATATCTTCAACTCCACCTTTTCCAATCATATCCTGTGTTTTGCGCTCCATGCAGGCAGTTTAACAACCGTGACTAGTTGCCTCAGTTTAGCCCCATGAGATAGAACCTATTTGTTGTAGGTGTTCCTCGTCAGGCGAAATGCGATTTCCATTTTTCTCGCACGCCCCTTAATGGGATTCTTTTCTGACCCATTTTCTTGTAATGTTTCTCCCAAACACTTAAAGGTCTTAACTCTCCTTAATTTTTCGCCTCTTAACTTCAACAACTGTGGGGCCTTTTTAATGTTGGTTATTATTATTATTATTATTATTATTATTATTATTATTATTATTATTATTATTATTATTATTATTTCGTTTCACCCTCTTTGAGGTACGTTGAATCAATCACTTCTTTGTGTGTTGTTCTTTTCTTAGCGCTCAGTATTTCTTCATTATTTCTGATTTTCGTTTCCTCTCTTCCTCTGAGATAATAGGTTTAGCTTTTAATGTAGATTTATCTTCAAAAGTTATATTTTCGTCTTTAGTTATTACTTGAGCTGTTCGATCAAATAGACAATTTTCTGTAATTTTTAATTCTACTAGGCCTTTTTCATTTTCTTTAAATCAATTGGGTTTTGTTTTGCGGTTACGGAAGAAGTCAAAGATTTGTTTGGTTAATCTGTTCATTCTCAGAAGATGACTTTAAAAATGTATCCTTCTTTTTCGCATTGTATCTGAGAGTTTTTTTAATTTTCTTGTAGAGCGTTTCATTCTTGATGTATGTTCTCTTAGTGTCCTGAAATGTTGGTCGTATGATCTTTCATAAAATTTCCCTTTCTTTTAGCTTGAGTTTTTCCATCTGGCCTTTGGAATTCATGTTCAGTGTTTCTGCTGAAGCTTAGTGCTTGGAATACAAACTAGCGGAGTAACATTTCATACATTATTTACGTGCCTTTATTTCATCCTTGTTCGTCCGATTCGCAAGTACCTCTAACAATTTTATTCCCTGCACTAAGCATGTTTTGGGATATGGAATGTATGTTCAGTCTTCAGCCCTAAGGCTGGCTGGGTCCTCAACAGCTCCGCCATCAGCTGTCAAAGATGGCCTAGGCATTACTGAAGAGGCGTACTAGAGAAATGAGGAGCGAGGTAGTTTCCCGTTGCTTTCCTCACCGAACCACAATTTGCAATTACATATCAGTCTGCCAAGCCCACTGAAACGCATGCACCAACCGACCCGATGAGCAACATTTTCACACCATTCATAGCAGGGACTGGCTGACAAAGGAATGGCATTACTAGCATCGCTCATACCTCGGTCACTTTCATATTGTCAAAGCCAAGTATAAGACAGAGACAGATCAATGAAAGTAACAAAATTGCTGTAGCCCATGCCAGAAGACATAGTGCCCTGTAAACACTAGGTTCTGCCAGCTAAGGCATGGGATATGGAAATTATCGAATATCTCCTTTGGGAAATTATTTTTCCAACCCCTCCTCTAACTATACACGAATATTTGTCGCAATTTATCCTCTTAAATTCCAAGTTTATCTTCATATTATTTTCCTCCCTATCATTAAAAAGACCACTCAACGTTATTCGTCTGCTAATGTCAATCCACGCCATCTCTCCACTGACAACTCGGAACATACCGCTTACTCGAGCAGCTCGTCCCCTTACTCCCAGGAGTTTCCAGCCCGAAGTTTTCAACATTTTCATGACACTGCTCTTTTGTCGGAAATCACCCAGAACAAATCGAGCTGCATTTCTTTGTATGTTTTCCAGTTCTCGAATCAAGCAATCTTGGTGAGGGTCCTGTATACTAGAACCACACTCTAGTTGGGGTCTTACCAGTAAGTTATATACCCTCTCCTCTACATCCTTACTACAACCCTAAATACCCTTATAAACATATGAAGAGATCTGTACCCTTTATTTACATTCCCATTTATGTTATTATTCCAATGAAGATTTGTCCTTATATTAACACACCTAGGTACTTACAGCGATCCTTTCACCCCGACAACACAGTAATTAAAACTCGGAGAACTTTTCCTCTTGGTGAAACTCTCAACCTGACTTTTCATCCCGTTTGTCATCACTCATCATATCATTATTCGCTGTCCTCACAACATTGTCGAGGCCTTTTTGCAGTTGCTCACAATCCTGTAACTTATTTATTACTCTATAACAGGGCCTCCCAAACACCCAAAATCTCACGCGTGCAAACAGCGGCGCAGAGGACCTATGCACAGTGCATCGGTCCCGCTCGGCTCAGCTCGGACCAACGCTTCGTCTCTGGGCTACTCGGCTAAGCTCGGCTCAACTCGGGTCGGATTTGGAGCGCTACGGAGCCACTGAGGAAGAGGGAGACAGGGTGAGCGAGCGAGACAGGCGTGGGGGAAAGAGAGAGACAGCGCTATTGCTCCAAATTGAGGAGTGGGGGTCTGCACTTTGGTCAACCAAGCGAAGTCGTCTTTTGCACCGTGCACAGTGCATGCACCAGGCGCATTTATAAGAAAAGACAAAGGTCCAGTATTATTACCTTGAGGAACTCTCGTCTTAATTATTACAGAATCACAAGTTTTTTACAACTAAAATAATTAATAATAAACAACTTAATTAAGTTGTTTTTCAAGTATAATTCTGTTACCTTTTTGCAAGTAGTTTATACATTTATGCATTCATAAAATAGTTTCGGCAGACTGAAGAAGATAACAGTTATCACCGAACTGACTCGAAGCTGAAAGAAATGGCTTCATGATACAATGCACAAAACTTAAGGATCTGTCACTTGATTATTGAATCTATGGGAGAAAAAATGGCCAAAAAAATCCTGTTCTTGTTTACATAAGTTGTAATTGCCCTAAATGAATAGGGATCCTCTACATTGAACTACATTTGGGCAGGTCTGGCAGTGAGTTAAATGAAATGTGACCGACACAAGTGGTTTAGTCAGACTTGTGGGAAGCCTAGTTGGATGGAAGAGGTGCTATTTCCCACGAGAGTGCTTTATCTAGAATTCCACATTGAAGCTCTGTGTATGCGAAAGTAGGCGTGTAATTTAGGTCTGTTGTTGAACACCTAATTCCCATCATTGGTGTGCTCATTCACAGGTTTGCGCTAAGCTTTTGGTTTCATTGTGGCATAGTAAACGGACCTTAACCAGATAGTTTTCATAACAATAGAGACTAATAGAATGCGAGATTCTGATAACACCCAGATCACTGATCTTGCACTTTTGTCCACATGCTTGGTGAAATCCATCGTCTATTTTTTTTTTTCCATGATGTATCCTGTTACAGAATAAAGCTTTACATGGATGCCATTCTTAAGGCTGTGTTCACCCTTCGACACAGGACTCTGCTGATGCTTCTCTCACTGTACCATACTTACTGTCTGTGTTACGGCACATTGAGAACTCTATTCACCTTCATCTGGGTTGGCATTTCCAATTGAATTTGAATAGCCCTGAATTTAGTGAGACCGGGCGAGTTGGCCGTGTGCGTAGAGGCGCGCGGCTGTGAGCTTGCATCCGGGAGATAGTAGGTTCGAATCCCACTATCGGCAGCCCTGAATATGGTTTTCCGTGGTTTCCCATTTTCACACCAGGCAAATGCTGGGGCTGTACCTTATTTAAGGCCATGGCCGCTTCCTTCCAACTCCTAGGCCTTTCCTATCCCATCGTCGCCGTAAGACCTATCTGTGTCGGTGCGACGTAAAGCCCCCTGCAAGAAAAAAAAAAATAGTGAGAGTGAAGCTGTATTGGCCAGCTCCGCGAGGGGTAGCGAGTCTGCCCCTTACCTGCAGACTCGCTGTTACATTCCCGAACAGGTAACGGATTTTTACCTGAATCTGAGGGCTGGTTCGACTCTCCTTAGTAGTAGTGGTGATTACTGTTTTAGGAAGTACAACTGGGCAACAGTAAAATTATCATCCGGTTAAAAACGTTAACTAAATGTAGTAAGTGAAATTTTCCAAGAGGATATTACTCATTTTAGAGAAAGGCTAATTATATCCATTTATGTCATTTTAAGTGTTATTCTGCAGAATTAGTAGCGGCTACTTGTATGAGAGACAGTTCTCAAGAGGTGTTTCCGGGGTTATCTAGACTTCACATGAAGTTAAAAATGAGAGCGGACCGCAGATATCACTGTGTACTAAATTATGCTCCATTTACCTGTTCTTGTCGATTATTTTGAATGTGGGAAATATCATTGTCGTTCTACCGTGACAGTCTTCCATATCATTTTCGTGCAATACTTAATGTCGCTCACATTTAGTATGTTCCCACATTTGTCCCCGTTCCCACCACTAATACCTGTACAACCTATATTATACACTTGATAAAGTATGTGAAGAAATGTAGAAACTTTCTTCCAAATTCGTCAGTAATTTTAATCTACAGTGAGTCAGAAATGTGGCTACATATTCAACGTAAATGTTGTATATTACTGCCGATCACTGAGTGAAATGGTTTGTAGCATTTAAAAGCAGTGATGGGAAGAGCACAGAAAAAGTAATTGCTCTGAACTACAGTTATTATACTACTTCTTCTTTTTCTTCTTCTATTATTATTATTATTATTATTATTATTATTATTATTATTATTATTATTATTATTATTATTATTATTATTATTATTTACTCCGTTTACCGTCCAGGGTTGGGTTTCCCCTCGGACTCAGCAAGGGATCCCACTCCTACTACCTCAAGGGCAGTGTCCTGGAGCGTAAGACATTTGATCGGGGCGATACAACTGGGGAGGAGGACAATTACCTCACCCAGGCGGCCTCGCCTACTATGCTGAACAGGGGCCTTGAGGGGGATGAGAAGATTGAAAAGGAAAGACAAGGAAAATGGAAATAAGTGGCTGTGGCCCTTAGTTACCATCCCGGCATTTCCCTGGAGAAGAAGTGGGAAACGACGGAAAACCACTTAGAGGATGGCTGAGGTGGAAATGGAACTCCCGCCACTTATTTGACTTCCAAGACTGAGTGGATCCCGTTCCAATCCTCATACTACTTTTCAAATTTCATGGTAGAAAGGGGATTCGAACCCGGACCTCCGCGGGTGGCAGCTAATCACACTAACTACTACACCACAGAGGCAGGCAAGTGTTCAGTTACCCAGGGAATTTACACTCCCTTTTGATGTGTTTTTGTCTATTTCGGCTTAACAAATTTAGTTTTTATATTTTATTTTCAAATTCATTCGTTGAATATATTATTTTATTTTATTTCACCTTTCTACAGCAACCTCCCGATTATCCGGATGCGGATTATCAAGTTTGTGGTTTATCCGTGCACCCTCGAGGTTTATTTTATTTCCTGTATTTTTGTCACGGCATTTTTAATACGTGTGGACTGCGTGCTTGAAATTTGAGCACGCTCTCGACTGCAAGTGTACTGGTGGCATGCTTTGTTCGAGAGCTAAACACTAAACAATGTTCTGTACAGCACTTCTTAGTTGGTGTTCTGTGGTAGCAGTCATGGCTGCGAAGCGAAAGAAGGTGCTTTTCACTTGAAAACAAAAGCTTGAATTAATTGATAGGTTCGAGAAAGAAGAAGCAGTAAAGAAATTAGCGAATGATTATGAAATTGCTGTTCAGACAGTTGGAGACATTAAAAACAGCAAACAGGAACTCTTAGAATTCACTTAACTCCGGAACATTCGTACTTGTATACGAAAATACTTAAATGAATCTCGAAACCAAATGATATTACCGATTATTTTTCGTTGAACGAAAAAACTGACGTTTTATGTACTTTTTCTACCGCAAGTTTTCTACCAACAATAGACGTTGCAATTCATTTTATAGGATGCTAGATGGTATACCGGTGGTTCGCTGTGGAATTCTACATTGTATTCAGAATTCTAGATTAAGCAGTATACACGTGACGGGGAAGTCACCGTACGTCTTTTCTCGTGTGAAGACTGGGTTAGGGAATTTTCAATTTAATGGCAGACCCTCTTGCCTACTATCAATCACAATCAAGTTGGACAGTTTTCATTGTAATGGCAGACATTCACACTCCAGCTAGACTGTCTTTGTGCTTTTCCCCATTGAAATCAACATAGGTCATTAGAAATGTCGTGATTAAAAGCAATGTTATGAAATACTCGATCAAATGAAAAACCGCACATTTTCTCAAATGCTGCCGATCTGACAGTCCAAAGTTCCAGAGCTGGAATTACCAAGCTGCGGACAGCCGTGAACACTCTTCTGCTATTATTCCGTCAAGTGTGCATACTGCTCATTCCTATCAACGCTTCAGAGTAGGAATAGAATAACCGAAATACTGTGATGAACCAGTGTGTTACGTACCAGTAGTATCAGAAAACGTATGAACCAGAGGAATGGCATATTAAAAAAAGAAAGTTATCTAACTCCCCAACTATTTCCCGCCAATATTCACGTAAGCTGTTTTACTCGGCAGGCAGCAGTAATGCCATCTATCAGTGATGAATTGCAGTGGAAGAGACAAAGCACATCACACCAAACAATGGTCAATGTAATGTTATTGTTGATCAATTTTATGAGCTATCGATATGGTCGGCCTTCACATTTCGTTTTCTTCCGACTCTGTGATATCAGGGCATCTGATGTAAAGTTTTCTTTCTTTCATGACTCCCTCTTGTTTTATTCTTCAAGCTATCGTTGCTTTACAGCTTTTTCTCATTTTTTTATAATCACCTTCTCAATTTCTCGAAATGGACTGATAACCACACGTTTTTACACCTTAAGACTATCGTAACAAAAACCATCGCCAGTTAACGCGATTGAACAATATTTCCATGTCAGCGCTGATAAGGACTAAGCAACACAAGTCTAAATTAATCTAAATTTATGAATTCCCTTATCATAGTCGTCCCCCTGTGGGTGGGGGTGGTAGAATAACAGCCAAGGTATCCCCTGCCTGTCATAAGAGGTGACTAAAATGGGCCCCAGTGGGGCTCTGAACTTGGGAGCGTGGGTCAGCACTTAGCTGAGTCCTGGCATTGCTTTCACTTACTTGTGCCAGGCTCCTCACTTTCGTGTGCCCTATCCTATCCGACCTCCCTTGGTTAACTCTTATTCTTTTCTGACTCCGACAGTATTACATATGGGGGGCCTAGGGAATCTTTTATTTACGCGCCCTTCGTGGCCCTTGTCTTTCTTAGGCCAATACTTTCATTTTTCGAAGTGTCGGACTTCTTCCATTTTCTCCCTCTGGTTAATGTTTTATAGAGGCTGGTCGCCTAGTTGTTCTTCCTCTTAAACCAACCATCACCACCACCACCACCACCACCACCACCACCACCACCACCACCACCACTCCTATCATAGTCGGTATGGTAAAACTGAATAAGACATAAATGATCAGAAATTGTAAAATCACAGGAATTGTATTCGAAATCGACTTTCAACCTATTAGGTCGTGTTACGTACATTTAGTACGTGTTGAAGAGATGTTAAGTACAGAACAAAAATGGCCAACCGGACACCAGTGGGATCCGAGCCCACTTTTCCAAATCCTCAGAAAGACTTTGTTTGTGCTTTTTCCAATTGAAATCGACATCTCTTCAACACGTACGAAATGTACGTAACACGACCTAATAGGTTGAAAGTCGATTTAGATTACTATGCGGTCGTGAAAATTCAATATTCAGAAATTGTATTCTCTATAACTTTTGTTATGTAGTACTTTTCGATAGGCCCAATAATACATGTATTTAAAAATTAAATTGTATGCGCCTTTCCCTAAACTACCATATAATTCAATACGAATAAAATTATTTATATCCTAGACTGTAGTTCCTTATTCCCCAGCTTTACATACCGATTTTCATTCAATCTAGTTGACCCATCTCCTTGTGGCTCGGCGCTGATATGGACTTAGCAACAAAAATTGGAATTCTTGAATATCTCTGTTATCAATGATCGGAAATTTTAATTCTCTATCACTATTTATTATTTACAGGACCACTAATAACATAAATAATTGAGAACTAAATTTTAGGCCTTCCTCTAAACTACCCTACCATTTTACTCAGCGTAAATTAAATTATTTATAGCCTAGATTGTAGTGGCCCATTCCCGGACTTTACATACCGATTGTCATAAAATTATCTTCAGCCATTTTCTCGTGATGCGCATACATACATACATACAGACAGACAGACAGACAGACAGACAGACAGACAGACAGACAGACAGACAGACAGACAGACAGACATGAAGGAACATTTTGAAGTGCATTTCCTTGTTACTGTGGTCATGGACGATACAGAAATACCATTCTTTTTAAATTCTGAGCAATGTACAGACAAACCTCTTTATTATACAGTATATAAATATTGTCCCATTTATTGAATAAAGTGGTTATTGAATGTGTTAATTGTTTGGCATTATTACATTTTAAACAGTATTTGATATTCTATATTATTATAAATGTCGATGTGCATTAAAATGAACAAAACCGTATTATCCGTGTTTTCAGTTATCTGTGCGAATGTGTCGGTGATCATCACGGATAATCGAGAGTTTTCTGTAATTAATTTATTCAGAGTGGTTACCTAGTTGTACTTCTTGAAATAACAAAAATCACCACCACAACTGTGAAAGTTCCATCAGTATCCTAAGCTGGACTTCATGTACTTCCCTTGTAAGTCATCTGAATTTTACGCAAGTTTTGCGCTCTGTCAACCCATTGTTACTCGCTCGTAACGCCATCCATCTCGGCGATGTCAAAGGATCATGCTCTGGGAGGTCAAGAACACCTGCAATGAGCAGTAGGCGAACGAACTTGAGAGATAGCAGACCGGTTATATAGACAGAGATATAAGCGAACAGTTTATGGTTTACTACACGTGCAGGAAGTGAAATACGCCACTGTCGTCTGGTCCGCCGCTGATGATAAATGGTGACTGCTTGAAGATAAAATTTTGTTTATTCCATAGTATAGGATATTTATAACATGTCTGACACGCGATTGGTACATGGGCTTCGTAGATCTAGAAAAGGCATTCGATAATGTTGATTGGACCGAGCTATTTGATATTCTGAGGTTGATCGGGATCAGATACCAAGAATTACCTACAAAAATCAGTCTGTAGTGATAAGAATCGAGAACATTGCAGCCTTGCCTCATTCCTTTCCGGATTGCTGCTTCTTTTCAGTTTGTGCCCTCTCCTTTTCAATGTTCATATGGAACAGGCGACTAAGGAAATCAAAGAGGAGTTTGGAAAGGGAATCGCAGTCCAAGAAGTGAAAATCAAAGCACTCAAATTTGCCGACGATATTCTTATTTTATCTGGTTCTGCACGAGATCTGGAGAAATTGCTGAATGGTATAGACACATTATGGGGGAAGGAGTACAAGATAAAAATAAATTCCAAAATAAAAGTAATGGAATGAAATCGAAAAGTCAGGTGATGGAGGATTAGGAAATGGAGTGTTAAAGAAAGTAGATGAATATTGTTACTTGGGTATTAAAATAACTAACGATGGTAGAAGTAAGGAGGACATAAAATGCAGACTATCCACAAGCAAGGAAGGCCTTTCCTAAGAAAAGAAATTGCTCATTTCGAACATTGATATAGCTGAGAAATAAAAAGAACAGACGCTTTTGAAATGTGATGTTATGCTGAAGGTGAGATAGATAGATCGAATCAGGAATGAAGAGCTACTGAATCGAATTGGTGAGAGGAAATCTATTTGGCTAAATTTGAGAAGAAGAAGAATAAGAAGAAGAAGAAGAAGAAGAAGAAGCTTTGAGGGAATTGTAGGCGTAAGAACGGTAGGGGAAGACCAAGGTATGGCTGTGACAAGAACATTAGAGTAGACGCAGGAGCTACGTAAAAAAAAGAAAAGGTTAGCACAAGAGAGGGTGGCATGGAAGCTTTATCAAACCAGTCTATGGGCTGATGACCCAAACAACAACAACAACAACAACAACAACAACAGCAACAACAACAACAACAACGAGACTGGTCACGGTAAAACGTAAAGCCTTATATTGATATCAAGGAATGATTCCTATCTGTTCTAAAAAGTATTTACTAACTCCATCATCATCATCATCATCATATTCTTCTTCTTCTTCTTCTTCTTCTTCTTCTTCTTCTTCTTTCTTTTTCTTGTTCTTCCCAAGGTTGTGCCTTGTCGCTGCAACATGGTTCTAATTTATTCTGTCATCTTCATTTCTTGGTAATTGTGACATCTCATGAGCTCCACTATAATTTTTAGGTGTTTTCTCTCTTCCTAGACGGCCCCGTGGTGTAGGGGTAGCGTGCCTGCGTCTTACACGCAAGTCCCGGGTTCGATTCCCGGCCAGGTCGGGGATTTTTCCCTTGATCTGAGGGCTGGTTCGAGGTCCACTCAGAATACGTGATTACAATTGAGGAGCTATCTGACGGCGAGATAGCGGCTCCGGTCTATAAAGCCAAGAATAACGGCCGAGAAGATTCGTCGTGCTGACCACATGCACCTCGTAATCTGCAGGCCTTCGGGCTGAGCAGCGGTCGCTTGGGAGGCCAAGGCCCTTCAGGGCTGTAGTGCCAAGTGGGGGGGGTCTCTTTTCCTCTCTTAACCAGAATTTTTCCATCAAAGATGTTTTAATGCAAATGTGCCTGAACTAGTAGCCAAATGTTTCGTTCTTCTCCTTTGTATATTAGCTATGAAGCTTCGTTGTGTCTTTATTTCTTTCAAAGTTTCGGCAGTCTTAAGAGCCTAACAATAACTGAGTCTAAACTGAAAAGAGATGGTTTCAGGAAAAATAAAATAAACGAATTATCCCATATTTCAAGAATGTACACCTGTTGTGTGCTTGTATGTGTGGAATCCACAACGACATCAGAATTTCTTCCAGTGGAATGTCATGTACGTGTGAATCTGTTGGCGTGTAAATTCAGACCGAGAGAAATGTGTTGTAATCGGAACACAATCAGAAACGTGGGAGAGCCTGTCTATTGTTTAAAGATATATGACTGTCAAGAATAAGAGAGTTCACCTGGAAAAGCAGACGTTTTGCTATATATTGTCTCATTATTGTAGTAATTATCCTGTCGTCTGCGGAGATGCTATCGGACACTCATGTGACCCCGCCAAGAATGCATGAAGGAGTGGTAGAAATAATGCCAGCTTGAGAACGAAGTAAATTGTGCATCGCTAAAAGCAAACCAAAGCCGTCCCTGTACGAACAGGGCTGTGACCATTGGCTTTCTCACACTAAGAGTTGGCCGTGCGGTTAAGGGCGCACAGCTGTGAGCTTGCATTCGGAAAATAGTGTGTTCGAATCCCACTGTCGCCAGCACTGAAGATGGTGTTCCTTGGTTTCCCATTTTCACACCACACAAATGCTTGGGCTGTACCTTCATTAAGGCCACGGCCGCTTCCTTCCCACTCCCAGCCCTTTTCTATCCCATTGTCGCCCTAAGACCTATCTTCGTCGATGCGACGTAAAACATTTTGTAAAAAATTACTCAACTTGCTCTCATTTCTGTTGTAGGCTGAATTGGCCACTGACGAATTTGGTTAGGAAGGAGGCATGCCTGAGTTCGGCCCCGATAGTGTACGCATTTAGTTCACGTCACTTAAGATATTGTTAATGCGAGTAAAAAAGGAATGCCATAACGACGTATGATTATTAAAGGTAGCTTATGAAGATGATTTTCCGTTATTTTCTTTCTTTATTAATCCTTTTACCCTCACGGTTGGCTTTTCTCACGGACTCAGTGAGGGATCCCACCTCTACCGCCTCAAGGGCAGTGTCCTGGAGCGTGAAACATTGTGTCTGCGATACAGCTGGGGAGGAGGATCAGTATCTCGCTCAGGTGGGCTCACCTGCTATGCTGAACAGAGGCCTTTTTGGTGCTGGTAAGATTGGAAGGAATAGACAAGGTAGAGAGAGGAAGCAGCCGTGGCCTTTAAGTTAGGTATCATCCCAGCATTTGCCTGGAGGAGAAATGGGAAACCATGGAAAAACACTTCGAGGATGGCTGAGGTGGGAATCGAACACCCTCTACTCATTTGACCTCCCGAGGCTGAGTGGACCCCGTTCCAGTCCTCGTACCGCGTTTCAAACTTCGTGTCAGAACCGGTAAACGAACCTGAGCCTCCGGGGATGGAAGGTAATCAAACTAACCACTACACCACAGAGGCGAATAACTTCCTCTCTGAGAAACATTTTAAACTATTCCGGTAATAACAATACCGACAGTGCTAAACCCGTTAAAACTAAAAACATTCTTCAGCTTGTCCCAGTTCCTGTGGTCGCTGGAGTCAAACAGGTTCATTTTGGGTTTGGCCGGATGTTTAAGACCGGATGCCCTTTCCGACGCCAAGTGATTCCTGAGATAAAAATCTCGACCCAGGTTCGACAGGGATTTGAACCTCAGTCTTCCGGCTGCGAAGCCAACAGCTGAACCAGTTAGCCAAACACGCCCCCCGTCCCCACCAATTACTAAACTTTTGAAAATGAGAAGGTAAATATTTCTATTGGGAGAGCTGGGCCTGGATTTATATGTTCATGGGGAACAAATTCATTCGTAAAAGTTATTGTATCACGATGTTCATTATGGATCGAGCTTGTGAGGAAGGTTACTTGGGACCGAGTCCATGAAACGCCGTCGAGTTAACACGAGGGCAATGCACCTCTCAAGACGTGGATATCTAAATTGAGAACTTCCTGAATGGGAATCGAACCTACTTCTTTCCGGTTGACCGAGCTCGATAGCTGCAGTCGCTTAATTGCGGCCAGTATCCAGTATTCGGGAGATAGTAGGTTCGAACCCCACTATCGGCAGCCCTGAAAATGGTTTTCCGTGGTTTCCCATTTTCACACCAGGCAAATGCTGGGGCTGTACCTTAATTAAGGCCACGGCCGATTCCTTCCCACTCCTAGCCCTATCCTGTCCCATCGTCGCCATAAGACCTATCTGAGTCGGTGCGACGTAAAGCAACTAGCAAAAAAAAAAATAGCTTTCCGGTTGAACAGAACTCGCCCTTACCTATTGCTTTCGGAATATAAAAGAATATTATTTGTTGCAGAAATCCGGCTCCTTGGCTAAATGTTCATCGTACTGGTCTTTAGTTCAGAGGGCCGCGGATTCTATTTCCGGTCGGGTCAAGGTTTCTTACCGCGTATGGTTAATTTTTCTGGTTCACACCAGGCAAATGCTGGGGCTGTACCTTAATTAAGGCCACGGCCGCTTCCTTCCAACTCCTAGGCCTTTCCCATCCCATCGTCGCCATAAGACCTATCTGTGTCGGTGCGACGTAAAGCCCCTAGCAAAAAAAAAATTCTGGCTCGGGGACTGGGTTTTTGTGATCTTCTTTATACACTTATGTTCATCTACATGCTACACACCACAGTACGAACCACCACAGAAACACGCAATAATGAATACTCATCCCTTCACATAAGGTCACATTGTCCAGTTGTTGATTTCCAACTGTAAATGTTCACATGTTACTTTTGGTGCTATGTTCGATTTTTTATGGTTGATCTCCCATATTTCTACCTGTTTCCACTAAGTTGCCAAACATTTTCTGCAATTCAGTAGAATACAATTATGATCTTTCATTCATTCTTTCTTTCTTTCTTTCTTTCTTTCTTTCTTTCTTTCTTTCTTTATTTATTTATTTATTTATTTCTTAATCTGCTTACCCTCCAGGGTTGGCTTTTCCCTCGGACTCAGCGAGGGATCCCACCTCTACCGCCTCAAGGGCACTGTCCTGGAGCTTCAGACTCTGGGTTGGTCAACTGGGGAGGATGACTAGTGCCTCGCCCAGGCGGCCTCACCTGCTATGCTGAATAGGGGCCTTGGGGAGGGATGGGAAGATTGGAAGGGATAGACAAGGAAGAGGGAAGGAAGCGGCCGTGGCCTTAAGTTGGGTACCATTCCGGCATTTGCCTGGAGGAGAATGGGAAACCACGGAAAACCACTTCCAGGATGGTTTAGATGGGAATCGAACCCACCTCTATTCAGTTGACCTCCCGATGCTGAGTGGATCCCGTTCCAGCCCTCGTACCACTTTTCAAATTTATTGTAAGAGCCGGGAATCGAACCCGGGCCTCCGGGAGTGGCACCTAATCACACTAACCACTACACCACAGAGGCGGTATACGATTATGATATAGAAGAAAATCATGCTTGTAGATCTAACGTGACTGTTCGTACCGTTGTTATAGCCACAGTACCTCCAGCTTTATGTGAGGTATAATAATAATAATAATAATAATAATAATAATAATAATAATAATAATAATAATAATAATAATAATAATAATAATGGCTTTACGTCCCACTAACTACTTTTACCGTTTTCGAAGGCGTCGAGGTACCGGAATTTTGTCCCGCAGGAGTTCTTTTAAGTGCCAGTAAACCAATAAATCTACCGACACGAGGCTGACATATTTGAGCACCTTCAAATACCACCGGACTGAGCAAAGATCGAACCTGCCAAGTTGGGGTCAGAAAGCCAGCGCCTCAACAGTCTGAGCCACTCAGCCCAGCACGTGGAATATAAATCACAGGGAAGTGACGTTTCATTACTAAAATTATTCATGTATTGACTAGGAATCGAACTGTGGCAGCCTTGATGGGAAGCCTTTGCCGGACTGAGTAGCTCACGCGGTTGAGCGCTGGCTTTCTGAGCCCAACTTGGCCGGGCGGTATTTGAAGGTGCTCAGATACGGCAGCCGTCTGAGCCACTCAGCTCGACCTTCAGAAGAGAGAATCCATCAAAGAATACTCCCGAATTTTAAATCTCATCTATAGGAATGGACTCTTCAGTCTCTTCCCATTCTGGAAATTTTAATTTTTTTTTTTTTTACAAACTCCAGCAGAACTTCTAAACTTCATACTATACGTCCCTCCTCTCCAGGTACGAAAGTGCTGTTATTACATTTGTTATGTTGGAAGGTAAACGAAAAAGAATAACCTAAATAAAAATTCCGGACAAATACAGGTATCTGTTCCAGTAGTCTTGTTGCGACATGGGACAGCTCCATCGATAGTCTCAAATAATTCGAGACTTATGGCAGTGTTCATTGTAACGGAAGTTAATCTGTATTGCGGCGAGCAATGAGCCGCATCATGCCGGGCTTCATTTAGCCGCAGGGTAGGAAGGAGTTGAGCATTGTGCAGCCCCGGGACAGGTGCTGTGCTGTACTGCTGAAGGTCATCTAGCCATGACGACCTCGGTGAGAGGGAGACACTCTGGAATGTGATATAACGGAAGTGGAAACCTTTTATTGTATCCTGGGCTTACTAAAAATCTGCTCACTCGTAATTTCTGAGCGTGGCTCTGTATTCACCGCAGTCATTAGGTGGTTATAGACGTACATACTGTACAGTCTAAAACAAAAGTCTACATACACCCCGTTATTCCACGATTTCTTGGACAACTCTTACTGAATGTTGATTGTTTTGTTACCAGCGCCTGTGACGTCCTCCCCGACAGTGAATACTTCTGTCCTTTTACTAAAAGTGCTGTAAACACACACAACAATGAGTCATACTCTGCGAAGGACAAAAGTCAACAATCAGTCACAGGTACCACCCGAGTTATGTATTAAGGCTTATTCACAATTGTGTTCCAAAAGAAATGAAATACCAACTTCACAGCAGGAAGTTATAACTGAACTTCATGCAAAGGGGCTTTCATTGCGAAGAATTGGTGAAATAGTAGAAAGAAGCCATTCAAGTGTTCAGACAGTTATTAGAAATTATAAGGCACGAGGTAGTGTACAGAATCAACCCAGAAATGGTAGACCGCCAAAACTCTCTGATAGAGATAAACGACACATCATTAGAACAATCAATTCTTTATCTAAAACAATAGCTGCTGAATTGACAGCGAATATTGCACAGACTAATGGAAAGACTGCTCATCCCATTACAATAAGAAGAACATTAAAATGTGCAGGTTGTCGGAACATATTAGCAAGAAAGAAACCTCACGTTACTACCGTTAATGAGAAGAAGCGACTAGAATTTACAAAACTGCACAAAGATAAGGACTCCAATTATTGAATAACGTTCTTTTCACAGACGAGAGTAAGTTCAATGTATTTTAGTGTGATGGAAAGCAGAAAGTTTGGAGAAAACCTCATGAAAGCCTCCAGAAGAAAAATTTTGTTCCGTCAGTGAAATATGGAGATGGGGACGTTCTTGTTTGCGGTTGCATGTCCAGTGCTGGGGTAGACATTTTAGTATTTATTGAAAATAAAATGGATAAATGGAAGTATCTGGATATTTTACTGAAACAGTCTGCTTTCTTTTTCTCTTTTTTTCATGAGGCTATTTCTTTCTTTGCAAGTTGCTTTACGTTGCTCCGACACAGATAGGTCTTGTGGCGACGATGGGACAGGAAAGGGCTAGGAGTGGGAAGGAAGTGGCCGTGGCCTTAATTAAGTAACAGCCCCAGCATTTCCCTGGTGTAAAATGGGAAACCACGGAAAACCATCTTCCGGGTTGCCAACAGTAGGGTTCGAATCTACTATCTCCCGAATACTGGATACTGGCCGCACTTAAGCGACTGCAGCTATCGATCTCGGTGGCTATTTCTAGCCGGATGCAGCCTTTGTAAGGCAGACCCTCCGATGAGGAAGTAGCACAAACACTTAGCCCCCGAGCCATTGGAATTAACCAATGAAGGTAAAAATCCCTGACCCAGATGGGAATTGAACCCGGGGCCCTCTGAACCGAAGGCCAGTACACTGACCATTCAACGAACTTGGGACTAAGAAATGACTGGGTCTTTCAACAAGACAACGATGCTTGAATGGCTGCTTTACAATGTCCCCAAGCTATTGCATTCACCTCCTCAGTCTTCCAACATTAACCTCAATGAACACCTCTGGGAAGAATTCTATAGGAGGGTTAGGAAATATTCCGCTAAGAGGAAGGATCTTCCATTTAGTTCTACACTTAGTTAATAATACCACCGGGCGAGTTGGCCGTGCGTGTAGAGGCGCGCGGCTGTGAGCTTGCATCCGGGAGATAGTAGGTTCGAATCCCACTATCGGCAGCCCTGAAAATGGTTTTCCGTGGTTTCCCATTTTCACACCAGGCAAATGCTGGGGCTGTACCTTAATTAAGGCCACGGCCGCTTCCTTCCAACTCCTAGGCCTTTCCTATCCCATCGTCGCCATAAGACCTATCTGTGTCGGTGCGACGTAAAGCCCATAGCAAAAAAAAAAAGTTAATAATACCAAAATGTGTCTCCAAATCTATAATTTTATTTTATAAGTGGAGATAAGTAAAATGTTCTGTTTTGTTTATATTTAAGTGAAATGTTGAGGTGTATGTAGACTTTTTGTTTCCGAATATGCATACATACATACATACATACATACATACATACGGATGACAAGCCCCATTTACGAATCTCGGCTGCGTGATATTGAGGAGAAGTTTCAACGTGAAAGGAGGAAACGTTAACAGTAACAAGCAGAAGAGATAACGTTTTCCTTCAAAGGTGTTGACCGATATATGTTTCTTGTTCCACTACTGTATGTACTGTATCCTGTCTTCTAAAAAGTTAATGTAATAAAGGTTATAATTAAAGTGATGCCGTAAAATAGAGTTTGTTTGTATATTTTTAAATACTGTTAAAAATAATGTCTTCAGTATAAGCCCGTGCTATACATACTCAAAAACGGTATTTTCTATATATCGAAATGTCGATAACTCCAATTAAAATTTAGGTATTCGTCACACTCGTAACAATGAAATGAGCCGAATGCTAGTAATCACGCGTGTGTAAAAGTTCTTCACGCGTGCTGACGGGCAACGACTATGAAGTCAAACTGTGCATTCGGGAAACGAGTGCATTCGAACCCCATCATCGACTGTCCTGAGAATGATTTTCTGTGGTTTCCTGTTTTCACTTCCAGGCAAATGCAGGGGCAGTTCCTATTTATAGACCACAGCCGATACCTTCCACCTCCTTACTCAATTTCAGTCACCGTTATTATGTTCGTCTTCATCAGCTCCTCAACTAAGGTTGGCGTCAGAAAGGGCATCCGGCCGTAAACATGCCATATAATTTCATCTCACCTCATCCCCGACCCCGTAGTATCAGGAAACGTGACTAAGAGGGTAGACATAGATACATTCGTGTAAGAAAGGCCCGTCACTAAATATTCGTGTGCTGGTGCTAGATTGAACAGTCTGAGTGATAACACTTAGTAGTTAATTTAATTTTTTTTTAAGTGTAATTTTGAGACATTATGGGTTAGGAGGAAAGGGGCCGGCTAGAACATGCCTTTACCTTGGAATAAATGAAAACTTCACTCAGCGTCATCGAATCACTTGATGCATCCGGGAGATAGTGGGTCCGAGCCCCCTTTCGGCAGCCCTGAAGATGGTTTTCCCATTTTCACACTAGGAAAAAATTAAGGCCACGAACGATTCCTTCCCACTCCTAGGCCTTTCCTATCCCATCGTCGCCATAAGACCTATCTGTGTCGGTGCGACGTAAAGCAAGTTGCAAAAAAGAAAAAAAAGATCACTTGATAACAGCAAATAATAATAATAATAATAATAATAATAATAATAATAATAATAATAATAATAATAATAATAATAATAATAATAATAATAATACAGTTATTGTTTTGACGTCCCACTTACTACTTTACTACGGTTTTCGGAGACTCAGAGGTACCGAAATTTTGTCCCGCAGGAGTTCTTTAACGTGCCAGTGAATCTACCGACACGAGGCTGACGTATTTGAGTACTTTCAAATATCACCGGACTGAGCCAGGATCGACCCTGACAATTTGAGGTCAGAAGGCCAGCCCTCAACCGTCTGGGCCACTCAGCCCGGCGATAACAGCAATTCAGCCATTTGATTTCCCACATAATGCCTACAGGGAAGCGGGTGTACCGCAAGGGTTTTCATTTGAAGTTTTGGTTCATTGTGGACTCTCACTTGTCTGCTTTGTCCATGACGCTTGTGGCGTGACCCATAAGAGGCTACAACAAACGCACAAGGTAAGAACAACCTGACTTTAGCGTGCGTAACCACCTTTAGCGCGTAGCACGCTGACACAAAATAAGCAAGCTTGCAAGTTCGCTTGATTTCAGATCATTAGCCATAGGACCTACACCTGAACCGCCAGAGAATCTCAAGCATTTAGTGGAATGGAGATCACGGGATCCTTAGCTGAACTCGGTATTGCTTCCAGTTACTTGTACCAGGCTCCCTATCTTCATCTCTACTATCGCACTTCTGTCCGGCTCAATGGCTAAATTCTTAGCGTGCTGGCCTTTGGTCCAGAGGGTCCCAGGTTCGATTCCCGGCCGGGTCGGAGATTTTAAACCTAAATGGTTAACACCCTTGGCTTGGGGATAAGGTGTTTGGGCTGTCCCCAACATCCCTACAACTCACACACCTCACATAACACTATCCTCCACCACAATAACACGCAGTTACCTACAGATGGTAGATGCCGCCCACCCTCATTGGAGGGTCTGCCTTATAAGGGCTGCACCCGGCTAGAAATAGCCACACGAAATTATTATTATCGCACTTTTATTCCGACCCTGAGGTGTAGGGAGTCCTCTGTTTTTCATACTTTTCATGACCCTTTCCTTCTGTCCGTACTTTCGTTGTTGGTCGTTTTCCTCTTCTGGCCTGAGAGACGGCGTCACTCTCTAAGGGACTCGCCTCCCCTAAGGGGAGGAATGAAAACAATTTGTAGAAGTAGAAGTAGCAGCTAACGACGCCTGCCTTGTTGGGAAGCCAGTTCCATTGAAACTCAGCCATCACGTCGCGAAAAGTAGACATATCTATAACGTTCCACAACCGTACCACATGGATCTCTCTGGCATAAGCTTTAAGCCTTGATTCTTATGTTCTTAATTGTCTTAACTCTGTTCTTTTTAACGTCACTTGGTTAAGTTCATATATTTATGTGGTGTCTTCTGGAAGAAAAATAAGAACAATAATAACAGTTTGGTTGATGATTTGAAAGACATTTCACAGGATACTTTATTGGTATGAATTGGTATGAATCATCACTTCAGAATAGGTTGTTTGAGGTCATCAGTCCATGGACTGGTTTGATGCAGCTTTCCATGCCAGTCCGTTGGTATTTGAAGTTGCTCGAATACGTCAGCCTCGTGTCGGTAGATTTACTGGAACGTAAAATAACTCCTTTGGGACTAAATTTTGGTACTTCAGCTTCTCGGAAAATCGTAAAAGTAGTTAGTGGGACGTAAAAATCAATAACATTATTATTATTATTATTATTATTATTATTATTATTATTATTATTATTATTATTTTGCTAGGGGCTTTACGTCGCACCGACACAGATAGGTCTTATGGCGACGATGGGATAGGAATGGCCTAGGAGTTGGAAGGAAGCGGCCGTGGCCTTAATTAAGGTACAGCCCCAGCATTTGCCTGGTGTGAAAATGGGAAACCACGGAAAACCATTTTCAGGGCTGCCGATAGTGGGATTCGAACCTACTATCTCCCGGATGCAACATCATTATTATTATTATTATTATTATTATTATTATTATTATTATTATTATTATTATTATTATTATTATTATTATTATTATTATGCCTTTGCTGGCGAGATGTAGTGTTTACAGTGCACTATGTCTTCTGGTATGGGCTATATCAAATTTGTTACTTTCATTGACCTGTCTCAGTCTCATCTTTGGCTTTGACAATATGAAAGTGACTGAGGTATGAGTGATGCTAGTAATACCATTTCTTATGCAGCCAGTCCCTGTTATGAATGGTGTGAAAATATCACTCATAGGGTCGGTTGGTGCATGTATTTCAGTGGGCTTGGTTCTTCCTTCGGACACACCGAGGAATCCCACCTCTACCGCCTCAAGGACAGTGTCCCGGAGCATGAGACTTTTGGTCGGGGGATACAACTGGGACGAGGACCAGTAACTCGCCCAGGCGGCCTCACCTGCTATGCTGAATAGAGGCCTTGTGGGGGTGGGAAGGGGGAAGATAGGAATATTCAGTGGCGAAGCGTGAACCAAGTAAGGGGGGAGACTGATTTTTATTTGAACTATTTTAATCATATTATATATGGAATTTTATTTTCGACGCATACAGATCTATATTCAATATTATATTAATGACTGAAACTAAGACAAATCCTACAACAACCTATAACCCTAAATGGACTCGTTTAATTTTTAAATATAGACTAAACGGGCAGCGGGAGTTGTCAAACAACAACATACTTTTAGAATTAAAAAATAGCAATAAATTTCATTGCTATATAGATTTGATAAAAGAAATAAGAAATTAGTAAATTTTCGTAAAAGTCACCTTAAACATTATTCTTGTAAATGAGTTCAATCCGCCTGTCCGTCATTTCAGCAAATATACCGGTATCTATTACCCTCGTCTTGAAGTCAGACGTATTTCTAAGATGCCACACAGCAGTTCCTCCTCTATACATAGCTAGAGTTTCCAAGTTAGACCGTTTCTGGTTGGTCACTGAATTCCTTAAATAGGTTTTAATTCGTTTCAAGGCACTCACAGCGCGTTCACTAGAAATTGGCGTTAACGGAATATACGGCATCTAGTTAAGCAACTTTGTTGTTTCCGTATGGACACTCCGGAGTTCATTATTAAGAATATAAGTCAATAGCTGTGGGGGTTATAATACCTTAACTAATATTGGCGGGCAAGAAAATGCATGTACTTGAAGGGTTTTCATGCTGTCATTCAATTATTAGGTGTAAGTTTGCTATATTTCGTATTTGAATATTATTATTTTATTTTTAGACGTGGCTTGTAATAAAATCAATTCAAATAACTACATTGAAAGTATGTCAGAGATTGTAGCCAATAAGAGCCCCTTTATACCTGAGATCCAATGAGAGCAAGAAGAGACGCTGGCAAGTCTGTCTACCGGGCGGAGAAATCTCGCTATAGGAAATTCTTAGTTCCACAGTCAGCACCTATAGATAGCGTTAGTGTTGCTCTATCTGAAAACTTTGAAAATCAAAGGGATCATACACAGAATGGACAGCGTCTACTTTCGCCTACGTGCTTCGTGTAACTGACGCGAGCCGAAGTGAGACGAAAATAAGTAAAGCGGGGAATATGATAATGTCATGAATGTGGAAATAATTAATGGTCTAAAAATAATTGAATTAATCAGACAGTATTTCGTTCACGAAATGTTAAGGGTACACGCTGTCTACCCTGTCTCCCCTGACGCTTCGCCCCTGGGAATATTGGATATAATAGACAAGGAAGAGGGAAGGGAGTGGCCGTGGCCCTAACTTAGGTACCATCCCACCATTTGCCTGCAGGAGAAGTGGGAAACCTTAGAAAACAGTGGGAAACAACGGAAAACAGTGGGAAACCACGGAAAACCACTTCGAGGATGGCTGAGGTGGGAATCGAACTCCCCTCTACTCAGTTGACTTCGCCGAGGCAGAGTGGACCCCGTTCCAGCCCTCTATCACTTTTCAAATTTCGTGGCAAAGTCTGAATCGTACCCGGGCCTCCGGGGGGTGGCAGCTATTCACGCTAACCACTACACCACAGAGGCGGATAATTTTACTTTTTCTTAAGGAAGGCTTTCCTTGCTTGTTCTAGTCTGCATTTTATATCCTCCTTACTTCTGCCATCGTTAGTTACACTACCGTATTTAATAATAATAATAATAATAATAATAATAATAATAATAATAATAATAATAATAATAATAATAATAATAATAATAATAATAATGGCATATGACCTCCGGAGAGCCCTGGTGCAAGTCTTTCGAGTTCATGCCTATAGGCAACCTACGCGTTTGCGAGGATGAGGTCCTAGCTGTCCGGCTCCATGGCTAAATGGTTAGCGTGCTGGCCTTTGGCCACAGGGGTCCCGGGTTCGATTCCCGGTAGGGTCGGGAATTTCAACCATCATTGGTTAATTTCGCTGTCACGATGGCTGGGTGTATGTGTCGTCTTCATCATCATTTCATCATCACGACGCGCAGGTCGCCTACGGGAGTCATATCAAAAGACCTACACCTGGCGAGCCGAACTTGTCTTCGGACATTCCCGGCATCAAAAGCCATACGCCATTTCATATTACATCAAAACTCAAAACTTTTGGAAATATAATGTAGTGTATACTCCAATTGGTTGCAATTATTACCACAAGATCCTACAAATAGGGTCGAGGTGTAGGAGTAGTTGTGCTTCTGTCGTAGAGCGTGTGGTTGCATAACGTTCGAGCTGGTTGCAGGACCACGCTACGCTCTACAGGTCGAGCGTGACTCCACAGCCCGAGGGAAAACAGAGTGCTGTGGTTGCTTTCACGTGGCCAACACAACAAATAAGTGTTATCATTTCTTCTCTAGCTACTTAGCATAGAATCAGATCGTGTTAGCCGTCCAATAATCCACAATGTGGAGAGATACGCTTCGAAACATCAACCTTAATACAATTTTGAGTACGATGGAGAAAAAGTTGGTTTCTCAGAGTAAACTGCCGAACGAATAAAAAGTATTGCAGGCAATTGTTTGAAGTACAGGGCTCTACAAAAATTAATAGCCACTTGAGGACGTACTGTAAAAATATGGACGTTAAAACTTTACTGTGAACGTTACAATCTTCATTGAGAGATGTGAAGACTGTGTCGTAGACGATCACATCACATTATTGCCGGGCTCCGTGGCTGAATGGTCTTCGGGATTTAGTTCCCGGGTTTGATTCCTGGATGAGGTCTTGAGGTGTTAATCGAGAATGATTAATTTCCTTGGCTCAGGGAGAGATTGCTGGTGCTGTCCTGACCATTTCTGTAACTGATTCCCTACTACCCACCACCACATTGACACGCAGTTTTCTACACACGGCAAACGTCTTTTATTATTGTTGTGGGTCTGTCTTACAAGGGCTGCTCCAAGCTTAATATAACCACATGAGTTTTTCTTTTTACAATTTGCTTTACGGTTGCACCGACACAGATGGGTCTTATGGTGACGATGGGATAGGAAAGGGCTAGGAATAGGAAGGAAGCGGCCGTGGCCTCAATTAAAGTACAGTCCCAGCATTTGCTGATTTGAAAATGGGAAACCACGGAAAACCAACTTCAGGGCTGGCGACAGTGGTGTTCGAACCCACTATCTCCAGGATGTAAGCTCACAGCTGCGCGCCCCTAACCGCACAGCCAATTCGCCAGGTACCACATGAAATAATAATAATAATAATAATAATAATAATAATAATAATAATAATAATAATAAGGAGAAGAAGAAGAAGAAGAAGAAGAACCATCAATGGTTAGCGTGGTGGCCTTTGGTAACAGGGGTCCCGGGTTCGATTACTGGCATGGTCGGGAATTTCAACCATCATTGGTTAATAACGCTGGCACGGGGGCTGGGTGTATGTGTCGTTTTGATCATCATTTCATCCTCATCACGACGCGCAGGTCGCCTACGGGTGTCAATTCAAAAGACCTGCACCTGGCAAGCCGAACTTGTCTTCAGACACTCCCGGCATCAAAAGCCATACGCCATTTCATATTACATCAAAACTCAAAACTTTTGGAAATAATATAATGTATTGTATACTCCAATTGGCTGCAATTGTTACCACAAGATCCTTTTGTAGACTTATCAATAGGTGCAGGTCATTTCAGCATAAGTATAAACATTACGAAAAAATGCGGCACCGTTTTATTTTGTGTGTATGTTCATTTTTTCAAACCAGTGCTAAGGTGTTTCCTTGTTCTTGTCTTGGGGCTAGCTGCTGGAGTCTGAAATGTGTTCTTGGATGCCATCTGCAGAGTGCAAATGAAACTATCAGGGCAGATAAATCTGACGCCGATAGCTCACCCTGAGACCTTGAACCAAGCATGGCAATAACAAGGATAAATCAACCATCTTGGCGCTGCTTTGAAGAAAAAAATAAACCCGCAAGAAAACCGGTGCCGCATATTTTCGGAATGTTTATGCTAAAATGGCCCGCGCCTATTGCTAAGTCTAAAAAAAAAAAAAAAAAAAAAAAAAAATGGTGGTAATACTTGGAGTCAATTAGAGAACACAGTGCATTATATTTCCAAAATGTTTGATTCTTTGGTGTCGGTAGATGCAGAGTGGCTGTCGGCCCATAAGTGGCCACGGCTGGTCCGTGGTCCAACAGCTCTACATTCTGACCAGCCAACCGAGCAGAGGAGGGTGACCACGGCTCTGCCGTGGCTCTACGCCTCTGCATTCGGGAGACAAGGCAGGGCTGGACCTCACGGCTGGCCCCAACCGTCGGCTGTCCTGAGAATGGTTTTCCGTGGTTTTCCATTCTCCTGCACTGAGGCGAATGCCGGGACAGTTCCTAGTGTAGACCACGGCCACCAACCCTCTCACCTTCTCCGAACATCTTCTTCACGGTAACAAATCTCCCGGCCTGAGATACGGCGTTACCGTCTAAGAGACCCGCTTCCCCCTTCAGGGGAGGAATGAAAACATTTTAGTAGTAGTAGTAGTAGTAGTAGTAGTAGTAGTAGTAGTAGTAGTAGATTCTTTGATGTGACCTTCCAGCAGTTAAAAATTCATAACTTCTACAATACTCGGACTAACTCAATGAAATCAGGTGACATGCAATACCCTATTAGATGTAAGTGCTCAGAAAGAAAATTACAGAGATCTAGTGGCACAATTTTAGGTTCTAGATGACATTCCATGATTTCATTATGTGGTCCTAAACTTTTGACCGGTACTGGATGCAGAGGGTTTTTCTTTTCCTTACATCTTTAATTCGTTAAATCATAGCTGGTTTAAGCCGATACATTTTCTGTTTCACCCTTCAGCAATGCACAGTTCTTAGTGAAGCATGTTTTTATAGATAAAACTTTCGCGAGTGGTATTAATCCTTTCATAATTCCGCTTCTCTTCAGTGTGTAAGAAAAACAGACATCGTCTACGTCATGTAAGTGTAGAGTACCTGAGAAAAGGGGGTCATTTGGTGCTAGTCACGCAAGTAACAGGGGGAAGAAGTACATTAATATCATTATAAATGTTATCAAGCACTTTCACTTGCCTAATGAGGTCCAGTTCCTTTATCCGAGCTTTCGCTGATGGTGTCTCATGTGGGGGAGTATGACGTTATCTCAATTCTCTCAGTTCGTTTCAAAGAAAAGACATTTGAAAGAGCACGGACTTATTGCAACAACAATTACAACTATACCCTAATTATTCATCACCCGATATAATGGGGACTGGTCACACCGAAATCATCATCTTCTTCTTCTTCTTCTTCTTCTTCTTCTTCCTCTTAAGACGCCGTCTCCAAACGGAGAGTGACGATCCACGTAGCCAGCTCTGATCTTGACAATGCAACATGAAAAGCTGCTTCTGATGTACATCTGTACCATCTTTAGCCATGAATTTCTCGGTCTTCCAACGGACCGTTTCCATTGTATCTTTCCCACAATAATTAGTTGTAATAATCGATACCGCTCGCCCCTCACAACATGCCCTAGGTATTATGTTCCTTTTGTTTTATAATAAGTAACAGTTCTTTTCGCTTTTTCATCCAATGATGGACCTCGACATTTGAAATTTTCAGTATCCAAGATATGCGCAAGAGACGGCGATACAGATACATTTCAAAGGCATCCATACGTTTTTCAGTGCTTGAATCCAGGGTCCAGCTTTCACATCCATATAAGAGAATAGGGAATATGTAGCAGCGGATCATGCGGATTCGTTGCTGTAGACTGAGATATGACCTTACTCAGAATTTCTACATGGTAATGAATTGTTTCAAGGCCTGCTCAATTTTAGATTTTGTTTCTTGTTTGGAATCACATTAGTCTTTAAGCATAGTGCCCAAGTATTTGAAGGAGGACATTTGCTCTACTGTATGATCTTTCATTGTGAGATTTGCTCGTATTGACCGTTTAGAAAACACCGTCATTTTGTTCTGGAAACCGAAATATTACGTAAATAAAAAATGTCGGGTGCTACGGGATGAAGAAGAAAATATCGAAAAAATGGACGTTGGACTTCAATTTTAGAGGGAATCGACGAGTTTTCACATTTTCAAGAGAAACACCTTTCCACGGGGACAGCCGCCAGGAAATCATCCGGTACTTTTCCAAGGATAAATACACGTTTTGTCAACAAAAACGATTGAAAATTCTGTATAAAATCTTGTTTGAAGAATTTCAACAATTCCTTGTTACTAATCACTAGTCGATAATACTGCGATAACATGACTCCATACATCCAAATACGTTAAAAAAATCATTCGACCAATTTGTCTATCAAATAACGGGTTGGTAATAATTATTTATCAGCAAACAGTATAAAAAGTTAAGGTATGGAATTTCTGCTCTAGACCCATTTTGTGATAATGCGTGTGTGTGTGTGGGGGGGGGGGGGTGATGGCACATAGCCAAGTGTTTAAATGTTTAAAAAAATTGTTATCATATACCCTTCGGAAAAATTCAATGATTATAAATATGTCTTTCAGTAAATCAAACTCAAATTGAAAACGATTAATTTAATCGCATCTAACGAATCGTTTTCGAGAGATATCTACCGGTATATGGAATTTGGAGTTGACAAGTGTAGGAATTCAGTGCATCGAAAGTGGAAACTGACTCTGGGTCTATAACTATTACAAATGAAATAAACAGTTCTCTCGAGTGTGATGAGATGAAGTCTCTTTGATAAAAAGAGCCTTCTATATGTCTCTCAGTCATGGTCATCCATCGGTACCTCACATCACAGCCTGAAAAGATCATATCGAACACATGTCCTCATGACGCCCCGCTTTGATAATATGTCTCTCAGCCACGCCCATCCATCGACACTTCACATCCCAGCCTGCAAGATCACATCGATCATCTGTACTTTAACGCCCCTCTTTGATAATACGTCTCTCAGTCATGGCCATCCATCAACTCATCCCAGCCTTCAAGATCAGGTCGATCATCTGTAGTCTAACGCCCCTCTTTGATAATACGTCTCTCAGTCATGGCCATCCATCAACTCATCCCAGCCTTCAAGATCACATCGATCATCTGTACTCTAACGCCCCTCTTTGATAATATGTCTCTCAGTCATGGCCATCCATCAATACTCCACATCCAAGCCTTCAAGATCACATCGATCATCTGTACTCTAACGCCCCTCTTTGATAATACGTCTCTCAGTCATGGCCATCCATCAATACTTCACATCCCGGCCTGCAAGATCACATCGATCATCTGTACTCTAACGCCCCTCTTTGATAATATGTCTCTCAGTCATGGCCATCCATCAATACTTCACATCCAAGCCTTCAAGATCACATCGATCATCTGTACTCTAACGCCCCTCTTTGATAATATGTCTCTCAGTCATGGCCATCCATCAATACTCCACATCCAAGCCTTCAAGATCACATCGATCATCTGTACTCTAACGCCCCTCTTTGATAATACGTCTCTCAGTCATGGCCATCCATCAATACTTCACATCCCGGCCTGCAAGATCACATCGATCATCTGTACTCTAACGCCCCTCTTTGTTAATATGTCTCTCAGTCATGGCCATCCATCAATACTTCACATCACAGCCTGCTAGGTCACATCGACCATCTGTACTCTAACGCTCCTCTTTGATAATATGTATATCAGTCATGGCCATCCATCAATACTTCACATCACAGCCTGCACGGTTGCTGGGTAGCATCACCTCACACATCTTATATCGCTAATTTCGAGAACCAAATTTTCAAATACCCCCAGCCATAAGGTATATTTATGTCAACAAAACAAAGAAATGTCAATGGCCTACCAAGCGACTGTTATTCACCCCAAGGCCTGCAGATTAGGAGGCGACGCATGGCCATCCCGACGAATGCTCTCGGCCGTTATTCTTGACTTGCTAGACCAGGGATGGTATGTCACTATCAGTTAGCTCCTCAGTTGTGCTAGCATAGCTTGAGTGGACCTTGAATCAACCCTCTGATCCATGCAAACGTTCCTGACCTAGTCGAGACTCGAACCTGGGTTCTCTGGGTAAGAGGCAGGCTGACTACCTGTAGAACGCGGAGCGAGCTGAAAATGGAAAAACCGGGCGAGTTGGCGTGCGGTCAGTACTTCACATCACAGCCTGCAAAGATCACATCGAACATCTGTACTCTAACGCCCCTCTTTGACAATATGTCTCTCAGTCATGGCCATCTAATAATACTTCACATCACAGCCTGCACGGTTGCTGTTCGGGTAACGTATCTGTTTCTTATCTGGGAGCTCTGGCTTCCATTCCCTGTCAGGCAAAAGATTTTAATTCTACACTGAGGACTATAACGGTATAAATTCAACCTCGTGAGACCATCTGAGGAGCTGTCTGATTCGTGAAACAGCGGATCTGGACAAGAAAATCAAGCAGTACGGCTGTGGATGTCTGCACGCTAACCACGTGGAGCCCCAGAATTTGCAGGCCATGTGAATGGAAAACGATCGTCTTGACAGGCCACAGGTTTGCTTGCTGGTATTAATACTCACCGGCCCTGCATTCTAGGAGGCCCCGGATTCGTATCCCGGCCACGTTAGGGATTTTTACCTACATCTTAGGAATGGTTCGAAGTCCACTTAGCCCATGTGAGTACAATTGAGAGGCTATCTGAAAGTGAGATAGCAGTCCTGGTCTAGAAAGCCAAGAATAAAGGCCGAGGAAGATTCGTCGCGCTGACCACGCGTCACCTCGTAATCTGCAGGCCTTCTGGCTGAGCAGCGGTCATCTTGTAAGCCAAGGCCCATCAGAACTGTTGTGCCATGTGATTATTATTATCATTCACTTTTGTGTGTAATTAATAATAATATTATTGGCTTTACGTCCCACTAACTACTTTTACGGTTTTCAGAGACGCCGAGGTGCTGGAATTTAGTCCCGCCGGAATTCTTTAACGTGCCAGTAAATCTACCAACACGTGGCTGACGTATTTGAGCACCATCAAACATCGCTGGACTAAGCCAGGATCGAGCCTGCCAGTTTGGGGTCAAAAAGCCAGTGTCTTAACCTTCTGAGCCATTCAGACTGGTTTGTAATTATTAAAAGTCATTTTTTATTTGATCACACACCGTAAATAATGAGATAAGGGATTTTTTAAATGTTGATGGACTGCGAGCACGAGTTAGTTTCTAAAATCTGACCCATTACCTAACGGACTCTTGAACAGGAGTCACATGCCAGTCATGAGCACAAGAATAAAGAATGCCGCAGAACGTCATCTGAAGCAAGAGAGTATGAGTGTATATGGCTCATGTAGGAAACACGAGAGCATGTAATGTAGGGCGGGAAGATGAACACAAAGCAATGCTCCCAAGTGAAAGCAAGCACAATAAACCTATGTAACCCCTTCTTTTTGACTCAGCAAACATAATTCGATCTTTGTATGCACGAAAGTAGCTTTGAAGTAAAATTCACAGAGCACTTCACTTCCTCACAACTTATATGCATGTCCGTATTTCCGCTGGGAAATATTTACACTTCCGCTGGCAGAGACTCCTACATGCAAAAGAACGAGAGTGCGACGCGTTCAATTATTCATATATATATGTGGCGATAGATGGACCATAAATTCTTCATCTACGCCTGGAAACTGGGAATGGTTTGTGTTCAACTTGAAGAATTAACGGCTTGAGTTACAGGAAAGCCCGAATACTATCCACTTTCTTGGGTTTAGTTTTCACTCTCAAGCCGTCAACCCCCTAATTTTATCAATAAGAAATACCCAAAGAAATAAATAGACAATGAATACATTTAAAAAAGCAATTGCTTTATAATAATTAAACTTTAGAACACTACAAGTTTATGTTGGCAGAATAAGTAAAGTAAACTCGTGTCCTCATCCTCCCATGGAGGTGAGCTGTGTGTACCATTTTAACCACATACCAGATAGGTCTTCTGGAGACAATGGGACAGGAAAGGGGTGGCAGTGGGAAGGAAGGTGTTTGTTTTGTTTTTGTTTTTTTTACAAGTTGCTTTACGTCGCACCGACACAGACAGGTCTTATGGCGACGGTGGGAAGGAAGTGGGCGTGGTCTTAATTAAGGTTCATCCCCAGCATTTGTCAGGTGTGACATGGAAAACCCCGGAAAACCATCTTCAGGGCTGCCCACACTGGGGTTCGAGCCCACTATCTCCGGAATGCTCCTAACTGCACGGCCAACTCGCTCGATCAAACGCTCTTTTATTATACACCCCTGACGATTTAGACCAACTCACTGTTACTTGATCTGCACTGACGAATCGAGTGTCACTGAGAGAAATTATGACTAATTATAACTGAAATGGCGTATGGCTTTTAGTGCCGGGAGATCCCAGGACGGGTTCGGCTCATCAGGTGCAGGTCTTTTGATTTGAATCCCGTAGGCGACCTGCGCGTCTTGATGAGGATGAAATGATGATGAAGACACCACATACACCCAGCCCCCGTGCCAGGAAAATTAACCAATGATGGTTAAAATTCCCGACCTTGCCGGGAATTGAACCCGGGACCCCTGTGGCCAAAGGCCAGCACGCTAACCATTTAGCCATGGAGCCGGACAATTATAACTAATAATCATGTAAGCGATTAAGCACCCGCCCGGTGACCATGATCGTAAAGACGTCAAAGCTATACGTTCCGACACCGTGATTAGCTGGTTCGAGTCCCTTTGGTGGAAAAAACAGATCACCATGAGACTGTTGGCTGGCAGGATAGGACAGGCGGTGAAAAAAATGAAATGACGTACGGCTTTTAGTGCCGGGAGTGTCCGAGGACAAGTTCGGCTCGCCGGATGCAGGTCTTTCGGTTTGATTCCTGTAGGCGACCTGCGCGTCGTGTAGAGGATGAAATGATGAAGACGACACATACACCCATCCTCCGTGCCAGCGAAATTAACCAATTAAGATTAAAATTTCCCACCATGTCGGGAATCGAACCCGGGACCCCTGTGACCAAAGGCCAGCACGCTAACCATTTAGCAATGGAGCCGGACAGGACAGGTGGTGGGATAATATTTCTAATGATTTGATTGCGTTCAGTTGGGTTCATTTCCAAAACTCTCCGCAGTGTTCATATGGAGTGAGGGCGTATGACGCTCTTATTGGTGTTCGTTCGTCGGATGGAGACGTTAAGCCTTTAGCAGACCCCTTCGACAGGAGTAGGTGATGTGTCGACATCGGGTTTCACCTTCTCCTAATCTCATTATCATCAACGCCGCCACACACTGACGCGCAGGCTGGCCATGGGCGTCAGCTAGAAATACTTGCATCAGGCCTCTCCGGAGGCCACACAAACAAACAAACAAACAAACAACTAAGGCGGTAGTAACAACAGAACATCGACCTGCGCGAGTCTGCAGGTTCTCTTGTTCAAAATGCTGCTGTCCTTCATGAACACATGCTACATCTTCGCAGTTGTCGATGTCTTCATATCAGACTTTAGTGTGTCCTTGCATCCTTGATTACGTTGTCCATTATTTCATTGGGATAAAATACACGTATCTGTTGAAAGCGGCAACTAAAAGGGATGGCCTCACACTGGGTCTCATCTTGGGGATGTGGAGTGGCTTCTAACTGAGTTTGGCACTTTCCCACTTGCACGTGCCAAACTTCTCACTTTCGTATATCCTGTTTGATGTCCCTTGGTCAGCTTTTGTTTTCTGACGAACCTGACTGTATTAGATTTGCTTGGGAGCCTTTAATTTCCATTTAATGTATAGCCTTTCGTTTAATTCCTCGAGGGGCCAGACTTCTTCCATTTAAGATGGCCGGGCTGAGTGGCTCAGATGGTTGAGGCGCTGGCCATCAGACCCCAACTTGGCAGGTTCGATCCTGGCTCAGTCCGGTAGTTTTTGAAGGTGCTGAAATACGTCAGCCTTGTGTCGGTAGATATACTGGCACGTAAAATAACTCCTGCGAGACTAAATTCCGGCACCTCAGTGTCTCCGAAAACCGTAAAAGTAGTTAGTTACGTAAAGCAAGTCGCGTTATTATTTAATAACCTTATTTAACGTCGACAACAAACCGACACTGTCACCAGGCAACCAGTCTGCGTCATATAGATGGAAGAATGACGCCATTTTGGTGGACGGAAAGGCATGTTTTTGGAAGATGTTGATGTTAGACATCTTAGGCCTATAAAGAAAAGCTGTAAACAAAGAAATAGCTAATAATTTCAACGGGAAAACATAAATTAAAATTCTGAACTGCGGAAAGACGGGAAAATTATTTATTTATTTATTTATTTATTTATTTATTTATGTATTTATTTATTTATTTATTTATTTATTTATTTATTTATTTATTTATTTATTTATTTATTTCGATTTATCGGAACGGTTTATATCCCCTGTGGGTGGAGTGAGAGGATGCATTATCTGTACCCCCTGCATATCGTAAGAGGCTACTAAGAGGGAACAACCAACGAATCTGTACTCGCTCCCTTGTCTGCTAAGCCCTGAAATATATCCGTGATTCTATGTTTTTCCGTGTAGCGCATAAATTATATATATATATTTCTCTTTCGTTTAGAGCAAGTCTCTCCCTATGTAGATCAGTGGTAAAAGTACCGGTCTCCGGATCCCAAGATCTCAGGTTCAAACTCGGCTGATGTAATCTGATTTTTTACGTCGCACTGACACAGATAGGTCTTATGAGGACGATGAGATAGGAAAGGCCTAGGAGTGGGAAGGACAATGGGGTTCAAACCCACTATCTCCCGAATGCAAGCTCACAGCTGTGTGCCCCTAACCTCATGGCCTACTCGCCCGGTATTATTATCATTAGTGATATATTATTATTATTATTATTATTATTATTATTATTATTATTATTATTATTATTATTATTATTATTATTATTACAGTAAGTAGGGTTAATAATTCCGTCATTTTCCCTCTTAAAGCAACAATCACTGCCACAACTGATGTAAACTTTAGATAATACTGTTTCTGTTTAGTTCAATTAGTGTAATGTAATGCAAAGTGTAATTAATTTTCTCTCGGGCTTTTAATGCAGTTCTCTTGATTTGCACACAATAGCAGTACACACTATTTGTTAAGAAAACTGATCTTGGACGCTACTCCGTCAGCCGTTTCCGTTACCAAGCAGTGCAGGGTCTTCACTATCTTCATTTCCATATTCTTTTTTGCATTTTTTTCGTCTTGTTACCTTGATACAGGTCGGTGGCGGACAGTGGCTTCACATGTTCCATATTTTCAATAATTTACTCTAAGGATTTTTCATTTTCACTACTATGCTAAATGGTAGTCTATCTACGATGTCTATTAAGTTGACAGATATTTTACTCTTCAAAACTGAAATATATGACTTGCCTATTTGGAGAAAATTTTCCATCCTATCCTTTCTTGTTCAGAACGTGTGGAAATCAGAACATTCTTTAAATCACAACTACACAACCAGTCATGTTTTGTAGACCATTAAAAATTCTGTTCAAATTACAATTGTGTGTAAAAGTTTATTAATCGTTTTTTTTACCAAGTTGATTTACGTCGTACGACACAGATAAGCCTTATGGCGACGATGGGACAGGAAAGGCCTAGGAGTGGGAAGGAAGTGGTCGTAGCCTTAATTAAAATACAGCCCTAGCATTTGCCTGGTGTACAATGTGAAACCTCGGAAAACCATCTTCAGGGCTGCTAACAGTGGGGTTCGAACCAACTATCTCCCGAATTCTGGATACTGGCCGCACCTAAGCGACTGCAGCTATCGAGCTTGGTGCCAGTGGTGGTCTTCCAAGCCTTTTAATCTCTATTTTCTCCTGTAATAGCCTTGTTAAATTGTTAGTGACTGCAAACTAATTGTCAAATTGATTTCTGTTCTCATGCAAAACTTTTTCTGTTATGATAAGTTCTTTACAACAAGGATTATGATAAGAGAAATATCAGCAAACATTACGGCATAAAACATGGTAGGCATACTACTGTGCCGTAAGATTGGCAAGGAGTTGAAGTTTTACAGACGATGCTTGGCACAGCACAGTATTGTTACGTTGGCTGCCCTAAAAATTGATCGCCAAGATCAAATACATTCGATCTACGAGGCAATGTTTTTAAAATGTTTTATAGCTGCACCCCCTGTCGGTGGGGGTGGTGGAATAACACCCACGGTATCCCCTGCCTGTCGTAAGAAGTGACTAAGAGGGGCTCCAGAGGCTCTTAACTCGGGAGCAACGATTGATGACCACGGGGCCCTTAGCTGAGTCCTGGCATTCCTTCCACTTGTGCCGGGTTACTCGCTTTCATCTGTCCTATGTCCGGCTCCATGGCTAAATGGTTAGCGTGCTGGCCTTTGGTCAGAGGGGTCCCGGGTTCGATTTCAGGCACAGTCGCAAATTTTAACCATAGTTGGTTAATTCTCGAGGCACGGGACTGGGTGTATATGCCGTCTTCATCATTTCATCCTCATCACGACGCGCAGGCCACCTACGGGTGTCAAATCAAAAGACCTGCACCTGGCCTCTCCGGAGGCCACACGCCATTTCATTTATCTATCCTATTCGACCTTTCTTAGTCAATTCTTGTTCTTTTCCTACCCCGACGGTATTAGGTCTCGAGGCATAGGGGATCTTTCATTTTCACGCCCTTCGTGGTCGTTGTCTTCGTATGGCCGATCTTCATTTTTCGAAGTGTCGGACCCCTTCAATTTCTTCTCTCTGATTAGTGCTAATAGAGGATAGTGTTGCCCAGTTGTATTTTTTCTTAATACAATTATCACCACCACCACCGTATGGCTGGGGTCATCTGAAAATTTTCGTTTCGGAAGTTAGCGTGACGGAAGTGTGACCATAGCAGCCATGCAGACTGTGGTATAAGGTATGCATGGATGGTCAGACAATGTTACCTAGCAAACATGTAGGCTATGGCATGGCTGACGGTCATCTGAAATTAGCATCCGTTGATGGATGGCCATGACCGAGAGACATATTTATGTTCATTTGATTTTTGCAAAAGGAAAAGTGATTTATTTTATTTGAGCGGTGCACAGCTCTGGGCGGAGCCCGGTGAATACACATTAGTATCACAATACTTAAGCGTTTTTGCTCACGATATTGGTTATAAAACTTGGAGGGGGAGGGGGAGGGGGAGGGAGAGGGGGAGGGGGGTAGGGGAGGGGGTGTAACACTAACTTACTACTCCCTTCTAAAGCCGCCCCTGCAAGAGGTACTGAACTATACTCTAGAGCTAGAGGCATGTTTTTTCGCATTAACGATAAACGCTACAAAGAATATTCTGAAGCGATTTTCAGATTTCTTAACGAATCGTACGATTCTGGTTAAGAAAATTGTGATCTTGTGTTTGCGAATTACAGCGAATTAAAGGGATTACGCCAATTGAAACCGAAATGTTGCGATAAGTATGAAAGTACAACGACATTCGTGAAAAATAACGAGCTTAAAACTGTATTCCAATATTATGTGTGTGAAGGAAAACCGAAGGCAGAATAATGATTTCTCACTTCGCTGGAAATACCACTTCGTTTTAATAGTCTAAGAAATCTCTTAATTTATTGTACGACCATATAGGCTGAAAGCTATGGCTTTGCAAGGTGAAAGGATAATTATTTATTATGTAATTTTGATTCGGGCTATATGAATAATCCTAATCAAGATTGCATACGGAATAATGAATGATTATCAATATTGTTTCTATTTATCGTATAGCCTATATATCATTCGCATAAATAATCCACAAACCACACGAATTAATTTTTAAAAATGAATAACTTTAGGAAATGATTAAAATAAAATTCAAGCGAACTCAAGTTCACGGGTTCGATCCCAGTTCAGTTCGGTGGTATTTGAAAGTGCTAAAATATCGCTGTCTCATGTTGATATATTTAATGGAACCTAAAAGAACTCATGCGAGACAAAATTCAGTCACCTCGACGTACCCCAAAGCGGTAAAAGTAGTTAGTGGGACGTGAAACCATTGAAATGAAAATGAAAATTCACAGCCTGTTTACAACCATTCGACTGGGTCAGGAATGGAATTGATGAAGCCCCCATCTAGCGGCGAGCATAGGAATTGTGCCGGTTGCCGAAGCCTGTCGCACTCCTCAGGGGAAATGATTAATGAATGAATGACAGATGAAATGATATTGGAGAGTGTTACTGGAATGAAATATGACAGGGAAAACCGGAGCACCCCGAGAAAAACCTGTCCCGCTTCCACTTTGTCCAGCACAAATCTCACATGGAGTGACCGGGATATGAACAACGGAACCCAGCGGTGAGAGGCCGGCGCGCTGCCGCCTGAGCCACGGAGGCTCACGTGAATCCATTATTATTATTATTATTATTATTATTATTATTATTATTATTATTATTATTATTATTATTATTTGTTAGCAAATCGGACGAAGCCTGGAGAGGAGGGGACTGGTGGGGGCTGTAGCGTTAGCCTTTCCTGTCTACCCTCCAAACGATTAAAATCATTGTTTACTTAATTTGAAACCTTATTTTATGTGGAAAGTGATCGTGGAGGTTGGGTATTGACTTGGTGTTACAACCGTGTGCATATATTTTTAAACTTACTATATACCATTGACGTGTGATGGCATTTCAAAATGAACCATTTCCCTGGAGCACGCTGTTGTCACATTGTAGACGCCTATTTGTTAAGGAGGCCGAATGATGATGTGTTAGAATGCGTCGTCTGACTACCCGCCTACAAACAAACTGTAATGCGAGGTCTAGCGTGAAGGGATATCTTTAACGTTGTTTCGTTCTTAAATGGTCATATTTTTTACGAGGGAGTCATCGCAAGTTGCGACCGCAATTGCAGCTCAGTTGCTATTTATGTGGGGAATTTATATGTAGATCACAAACGGAGACTTATTAGTAGAAAAGTGCAAAGTGCCCAAGTTATAAATAGTAAGTTACTGATTTTAAAAATGTCACTGACGAATAATCTAATGGATTGATTTTTGAGAAATCAAAGGAACAAAATGTTTTTTATTGATACGAAAATAATAATAATGTTATTGCCTTTACGTCCCACTAACTACTTTTTTACGGTTTCGGAGACTCCGAGGTGCCGGAATTTAGTCCCGCAGGAGTTCTTTAACGTGCAAGAAAATCTACCGACACGAAACTCGCGTATTTGAGCACCTTTAAATACCACCGGACTGAGCCAGGATCGAACCTGCCAAGTTGGGGGCCAAAGGCCAGCGCCTCAACCGTTTGAGCCACTCAGCCCGGCTTATTGATACGAACACTTCGTTTTCATTCCTCATTCCATAAAATGAGTACCCGTTCTGGTTGTCTACCTGAAATTCCACTAAATCGAACGAATTCCTACATTCATTCTTATCTAGTTACTGCATCGAGACTCTGGAATGCACTCCCAATGAACATCCGGAACTTGATTTCCTATCTCACATTCAAATCTGCCTGCCGAAAGTTTTTCATGGGCACATATAACTGAGTTGTGTGAGTCAATGTGTGTATGCTGTGTGAATGGGTTTTATTTTATTTGTTATGCAGTTTAGTCATCATCTATCATACTAAAAAATCAAATCAAACCTCGTGGCAACAGCCCCGATGGGCCATGGCCTACCAAGCGACCGCTGCTCAGCACGAAGGCCCGCACATTATGAGGTGTCGTGTGGTCAGCACGGCGAATCCTCTTGGCCGTTATTCTTGGCTTTCTAGACCGAGGCCGCCATCTCACCGTCAGATAGCTCCTCAATTCTAATCACGTAGGCTGAGTGGACTTCGAACCAGCCCTCAGATCCAGGTAAAAATCACTGGCCTGGCCGGGAACATCTATTATATTACATTTTATTCTTATTACTAGTAATGTCACATTTATTGCCTTACTTTGAAACCTAATCTTAATTTTTTATATTTTCATCATGCTGTATGATAATTAAAATGTAAAACACACAACTGTAGTTTAGTAGTTTGTATTTCCTGCTATCACTTATAAGAATAGTACGGTATTATACATTCATTTCACTTGCACATTCGGTGCAGTTATTTAGATATATTTCTTTCTTTCTTTCTTTCTTAATCCGTCTACCCTCCACGGTTGGTTTTTCTCTCGGACTCGGCGAGGGATTCCACCTCTACCACATCAAGAGCAGTGTCCTAGAGCGTGAGATTTGGGTCGGCGAAAGAACTGGGGAGGTGGACCAGTAACCTCGCCGAGGCGGCCTCACCTGCTAAACTGAACCGGGGCCTTGTCGGAGGGATGGGAAGATTGGAAGAGATAGAGAAGGAAGAGGGAAGGAAGCGGCCTTGGCCTTGAGTTAGAGGAGAAGAGGGAAACCACGGAAAACAACTTCGAGGATAGATGAGGAGGGAATCGAACCCTCCTCTACTCTTTTGACCTCCCGAGGCTGAGTGGACCCCGTTCCAGCACTCATACCACTTTTCAAATTTCGGTGCAAAGCCGGGAATCGAATCTGGGCCTCCTGGGGGTAGCAGTTAATCATACCAACCACTACCCCGCAGAGGCGGGGTGTTTAAATAACATTAGTCTTATAGGCTACGTACAGTATTAAGCATTTTATTTTAATTGCATTTATTGCGTGTCTGTCCCTAGTATTCAGTTTTGTATAATTACTGTGTCTGGCTTTTATATGTATGTTTAAATTTGTAAATGTTATTATTGAATGTGGTTAAGTGTAAGAGCTAGGACCACAAATATAAGTCAAGAAAAAAAACCACAATAGATTCAGGATAAAGTTAAAGTTACCACACTGAGAAATAAACAAAATATCACAAAGATGCTACGTCTTGCAACCATTTCATACGTGCTCTATAATGTGTATTAGTCGCAGAGCTGATAGGAAATTTTATCTTTCAAATCGTTCCTGTTTCTCGGGTTACATAGTAACATTTCTAACATTAATGATCGTATGTCTTTTACATATTTTTTGCACCAGTTAAGGCCGATCTCCACTGATTAATATTGAATAACAACATGTTAAATGTTAAAAGTGTTAAATGTTAACTGGTGACACCATCAACAAGTTAAATGTTAAATGTTCAATACTGTTTCATTTAACATTGTGTCCACACTTAGTAAACGTGTTAAACTCGACTTCATTTTTCTACATACAGGTAGTTCATTATATCAATTTGTGGTAATACATTTAGGTGGTGTCTAGTATTTTCAGAAAAGAACAATGGACTTAGATGAAGAGGATTGCCGGGAGAGTTGGCCGTGCGGTTAGTGGGTACGCGGCTGTGAGCTTGCATGCGGGAGATAGTGATTTCGAATCCCACTGTCGGCAGCCCTGAAGATGGTTTTCCGTGGTTTCCCACTTTCACACCAGGCAAATGCTGGGGCTATACCTTAATTAAGGCCACGGTCGCTTCCTTCCAAATCCTAGGCCTTTCCTATTCCATCGTCGCCATAAGACCTTTCTGGGTCGGTGCGAAAAGCAAAAAGAAAAAAGATGAAGAGGATTTGGCCTTTGTTATTGCCACTGTTGCTTCTTATTATGATTTGGAAATGCAGTTTCATTAGGCACATTTCCTCCCCTCATCCTGCTCATTGCTTCTAAAGCAAACCACTTTGAAGTATAAACTTCGTTCGCTACCGCCCCCGACTTCCGACTTTTCTGAACTTATTACAGTTCTAGACTTTACTGGGAGCGGAGGGACTTTTTTTTTTCCGATGCACTAGCGGGAACTATTATAGATAATTTAGAGCTCCTGGAAACTGTCGGTTTTCTTCGGTTTATCTCTGTATTCCTTTGATGAGACATCCCACAAACAAGGCCTTTCTATTATATCAGTAATTAAGTCCAGAGTAATCTCCTTGCTCCAAAAATTTTAATACCGGTATAGTGCAGAGAGAACGACATACGTGCGCGTACTGTATTTGTAGCTTATAGTGTTTTAACTATAATCCTACTTCACGAGAAGTACGTCGTTTGTGTCGTTTAGGCTATCTGTTGGAATGGAAACAGCACGGGAGTAACCGAAGCTGTGCCGACATCTCACGAACAATGAATTGACTTGACATGTTTTCCACTTGGAGTGGAAAACACGCCAACGTGTTAAAAGTGTTAAACCTCAACATTCTGAGTTAACATGCAAAGTCAGTTGGAAGACACAATCACAATATACATGTCAATTGTAACATATTAAATTTAACATGTTGGTGTTCAATGTTAATCAGTGGAGACCGTCCTTTATAGGAACAACTTTGAACGGTTTTAAACCACATGTAAGCATTAATTCCTCTTAAAACAAAACACACCACCACCACATTTCTCTCTTTCTTTCTTTTTTCTTTCTTTCTTTCTTTCTTTCTTTCACCGGCCGAGTTAGCCTTGCAGTTAGGGGCGCGCATCTGTGAGCTTGTATGCGAGATATAGTGGGTTCGAACCCCAATGTTGGCAGCCTGAAAATAATTTTCCGTCGTTTCCCATTTTCACACCAAGCAAATGCTGCGACTCTACCTTAATTAAAACCACGGCCGCTTCTTCCTCACTCCTAGTCCTTTCCTATCCCATCGTCGCCATAAGACTTACCTGCATCGGTGCGACGTAAAGCAATTTTTTTTAACTTCCTTTTGTCGCTTCTGAAAGAAGCTGAGTAGCTGAGAAGCTAAGATGTCAGAAATGTTGGCCTTCTGAGGCCTATTTGGTGGTTTCGGTCCCGGTTTAGTGCAAGTGATGTTTGAAGGTGCTCAAATACCTACGGCAGCCTCTTGTCGGTAGATTTATCGGCGCGTAAAAGAATTCACGCGGACCAAAATTCTGGCACCTTAGCATCTTCAAAAACCATAACAGTAATCAGGCAATGGGACGTACAACCAATAGCATTACCATAACTAAATATTATGGTAACCTTGACTACGGCGTCTATTGTTGTTGAAAGAAATCTGAAGACCAAAAGATTATTTTATACACGTAGCTGAATTTGTTTCACGTGTAACAATCTGCTGTCAGACGAACTCTAGACATTATATGAGAGGCAGAGCCAGCTTGTTTATTGACTGCCAATGAACTGGTCCTCTACAGCGCTGCAGGGTGCTCGACTCTCATTTCCTGCTTCAGATTAGTTCCTAATTGGTGCGGAACTATGGACCAGAGTTCGACACGTCATGCTGTCAGTTAACAGTCATTTCACTCTCCTCTATCGCCCAGGGCCGTACACCTAATAGACATGAATGGTGATCACGGCTCCCCAGCTGACTTATTTGTACCGAACTACTCATATTACAGCCTATCTCAGTGGCGCATTCGGTTAGTTGTAGGGAGTTATATCCCGGGTAAGCTCGGGGACATCTGAGGGCATTTTAACGCAACAACCCGAGCGAGTTGGCCGTCCGGTTAAGGTCACGCAGCTTTGAGCTTGTATTCGGAAGATAGTGGGTTCGAAGCCCACTGTCGGCAGCCCTGAAGATGGCTTACTGTGGTTTCCTATTTTCACACCAGGCAAATGTTGGGACTGTACCTATCTGTGTCGGTGCGACGTAAAGCAACTTGTAACTACTACTACTACTAATACTACCACCATTACATCAGGATGCTGTCATAGTAATTAACATGTAAGCTACGGCCAGTTTCTTCCCTTCTCCAATGCAAAGCCTAGCGAGTCCATTTTCGCGCTCTTTGTGGCCATTTCCTTTCTTCGTCTTACTTCTTCTTAATACAGTAATCACCACCACCGCCGCTGCCGCCTTTGAGTGAAATTAAACGTCCGCGCTGTCCCTTTCATGTCATAAGGGGGCGACTAAAACAGGCAACTCTCTAGGCCAGGTGCTCTCAGCTAGGGGGTGTGAAAAGGAAGGTGAGAAGAGTAATGGAGTGGCCCTCAGCCAGGTCAAACGGGACCACTCCTTGAAAGCGGCAGCCATATTGTTCGGCACCACGGCTGGCTGGGGAGCGGTGCGTGCTAGTTGCTGGTCAATAAGTTTGTATTCACCCAGTGAGTTACCTGTCACAAGTTGCCTAATGTAACCGTTGGTTTTTTGTTTTTTTTTTTTTTTTTTTTTTTGCTAGGGGCTTTACGTTGCACCGACACAGATAGGTCTTATGGCGACGATGGGATAGGAAAGACCTAGGAGTTGGAAGGAAGCGGCCGTGGCCTTAATTAAGGTACAGCCCCAGCATTTGCCTGGTGTGAAAATGGGAAACCACGGAAAACCATCTTCAGGGCTGCCGATAGTGGGATTCGAACCTACTATCTCCCGGATGCTAACCGTTGTTTGTCATGGGGCTTTGTTGTGTGTATGGGTGCAACAATAGAAGTGACAGGAACAGAAAACTCGGCATTGATTTTCATCGGTAAGTTTTTCTTCTCGTAGGCTAGTTTACATCAAACGTAGACACGCATGTTTATTTTTTTATGGAGAAAACGTCATTGTTTTAAAACATAGATTGGTGCAGGTTTCCTAGAAATCCAGACTGTCGGGCCGTGGTCTAAGGCAGTTAAGAGGAAGAACTGGACATCTGTTCATGGTGTTATTTGTACAGAGCACTTCAGCCCTGACCAGGTGAATAATACATACTTATCCGGGCCGAGACTGACGAGTGAGAGAGAATGACTTCCTGAACATATTCCCTGCCTATGCCACCTACTTTCACCTATCAGCACTCAAGGTACTTATCACTTGAGGACTTAAATTAAGAGAGTGGCTGATATGCTTCATTGTTCCGTTTGGATGGTATTCTAAATAATACTGGTTTGCAGAAAAGAGATGAACCGCAATGCGGGACTCGAGCCAAGTACTGTAATATCGTATTGAAGGGGGCTACCAGTGCCATTAATATTGTTCAGGTGCAAAAGTTGAGAACATTTCCTATTTTATTACAGGAAGAGCTTTGAACACAATATACCTCTGTTATAGTTCTGTAGTCCCCATTTTAACTATAGTCCTCTCCGTGTAAGGACGTACACTAAGGGTGCAACCTTACCCTTTCTCCCCTGTAATATTAAGATATTGATTTATGGTTACTTTTCTTGCTGTTGGGTCTTTTTCAGTGTCGGTAACCATACAGTTTAGGGACCCTACTTGCCGATACGACGTCTTACATTTACCGTTAATCTGGCACGTTGGCAACGTTCAATCACTGCTCTAGCGTGAAGTGCGTGTTGCCACCGCATCGCCGTTAAAGTCACTAGTGATACATTTCCGAGAATATTTAAAGCATATTTTCTTTTTCTGTGGGATTGTAAATCTATTTGTCTAATACCAGGTAAGTAGGATTGTGGCATGTTCGGATAATGCATTTAATAACATAGTTTGTGTGAAATGATGAAAGTGCTCAAATACGTCAGTCTCATGTCTAGATCTACCGGTACATGAAATAACTCTTGCGGGACGAAATTTTGGCAGTAGAACTTATAACATTATTATTTTCAAATCCGCAGTGAACTTGAAAGCTGACCTAAATTCCGTTCACGGAGCTTGGCACATTAGTATTCCTATATGTTTCCTGATAAGCTTGAAGATATAACCAGCCTGCAGGCTGAAAATATGCCCAACAATCTCTCTCCTTACTGGTTACCGGTATTGAAGAGAGAAGGAAATATTCGCGCAAAAGAAAGGGAAGTCATTGGATGTCTGGAACTTTCGAAAATCACACTGCAAAGACTTATTAAATAAATTGCATCGTTTAACACGCCCCTCTTTTCAAGAATATGGTTATAGTACGCCTACTGTATGTCAAAATAAAGACAGATAATTTAAGTGAGAAAGTGTGTTTATTTCGTTAATTCCTCATTGAGGAGATATTCATAATTATCTTGATTTATTTCATCTTATCTTTTATCATTTACTAGGATAGGGAAACATTCATTATCGGTGTTTACATTGAGGTTAGTTTGTTATGGTTATGTCTGATGATTTTAATATGTAACCAGGCAGGTTGGCAGCAGTGAACAGCCATTACAAAAAAGAGAAAAGAAGAGCATCGGGCGGCGATATTTACTTTCTGGGGTATTTCCTTACGTGGCAATTACTATAATAATATTCTCGTTTGTTTATTCAGGGTGTTCAATCCCCGGACGAGGAAAATGGAGGCAACTTTGAACATTCACAGTGTCAAAAGTAAAAAGAAATTGAAATTGATAATTAGGAAAATGAGGGCTTCATTGAAATGTACGTGAATGACAATTAAAAATTTACAGAGAAGGAATGCTAGGATGGAAAAAGAAAGAGACAACTATAAAAAGTTATTTCACGACTTAAAATCAAAAAGTTTACAAATGAGTGCGCTATTCAGCTTTGATATACCGGCGTTCGACTAAGACACTTAATCAGAGTGTAAAATGAAAAGATCCAGGGAACAAAAATTAGACATCATTTCACCAAAGTTACGCAGTTCAAAGGACTCAGTTGGACTGTGATTGCAATGATTCTTTTTGTCAATTTGTGATCTGTGAGCGGCTTTAGTTTGATCAAAAGTACAGTTTTATATGTTACAATTTTGTGTACAGTGTAGCATATTATAATTAGATGACTTATGCTTGAATAGGAAGAAAACACAGCCAGTTTTAAGCACATTCTCCCTCATTCGGTAGCACATGGTTGTGCCGAATGGGCGTGGCCTCAAGGGCTTCTCCATCCAGCGAAGTTGGCTCACTTCCTCCACAGGCTAGCTGTGGTGAGGGGCCACTCCATTTCTCTTCTCTCCTCCCTAGTTGCGAATAAGTCACTACAGGGGCACTAGCTGTTACTGGAATCGCTTCATCTTCCCTCATATTCATCTCTCATATCTGATTTCTTCCATTTAACTCTGGTTCATTTCCCACCATCTCGGAATTAGTTTTTCCACGCACAGGGAGTCTTTCATTTTTACGCTCTTCTTCTCCCGTTCCTTTCTTACATACATCTTCCTTATAGACTGCTATGCCTTTCAGCGTTCAGTCTGCTAGCCTCTGTTAATTTACTAAATGCCGCCACACTCGTCAATTTGTAACAAGCTCTGTGGCCTCGCTTTGTTCCATATCTCTTATTTTTAAATCATTATAAACCTAGTCTAACCATCGCCGTCTTAGTCTCACTCTACTTCTCTTACCATCCATGGCCGTGTCCATTATTCTATGCTTCTCCATTCGCCTCACATAGCGAAGCCGGTTAATGCGCACACCTTTCTTTTACTGATATGTTTATTCTTCATCGGATCGGCCCGCTTCCTTTTTCTCTTTTGATATATGTTAAGAAGTGGTGGTGCCCGGTTGCGAACTGTATCGAACATGTGGACTTAACTCTGTTTTATGTTTGGATGTCCTTCCCGATGCCAGAAATGTATTCACTATTGCGTGTTTCTGTATTGGTGAGTAGTGTACTGTGAATATTGGGTCAAACACAAGTGCCCAGTACCCGAGCCATAGGAATTAACCATACGCAGTTAAAATTCCCGGTCCGGCCCGGAATCGAACCCGGTGACCTCTGAACCGAAGGCCAGTGTGCTGACCTTTCAGCTAAGGAGTCATACGTGGACAAAACTGGTTCACATTCCCTCCAATACATGCCCATGTTGTTGATAATATACGAAAATCTGCAAGTCTCTGTATAGAAAGTAGTATTTGTAAAGTTACATCAATGTTCAAATTACATCTGAGTAACTCTCAACTCACTTTTGTTCTCGGCAAGGTATGGAGTGAAAGTAAGCCTCCTCTTGGGCTGGCCGGATCATCCCGCATGGCCTCATACGCCCAAGGTAAACAGGTTCACCGATCATCTAGAAGAACACTATCCAAGAAATATTGCTACTTTCTATTTTAATCTCTTAATTAATCTCTCTTCAGGGGCCGATGACCTTCAATGTTAGGCCCCTTTAAACAACAAGCATCATCATCATCATCAATCTCTCTTCATGTCTTTGTGACGAAACTCTTATGTTCAACGCCATATATTATCATTTGTAAAGCTTTGAAAAAGGAATTATAATAAATTATGTTCAGGCAGGCCTGTGCTTAGAAATTGGTTTCGGAGGGGTTCTGGGATCAGTTTTCAACGAGTTGATTTTTGAAACAGTAAATGCAGTACAAGTCTCTGCGGTTTAGTGGTTAGCGTGATTAGCTGCCGCCCTTGGAGGTCCGGGTTCGATTCCCGGCTTTTCTAAGAAATTGGAAAGTGGTGCGAGGACTGGGACGGGGTCCAGTCAGTCTCGGGAGGTTAACTGAGTAGCGGTGGGTTCGATTCCCACCTCAGTCATCCTCGAAGTGGTTTTCGGTGGTTTCCCACTTCTCCTCCAGGCAAATGCCGGGATGGTACCCAACAGAAGGCCACGACCGCTTCCTTCCCTCTTCTTTGTCCATCCCCTGTTTGGTATAGCAGGTGAGGCAGCCTGAATGAGGTACTGGTCCTCCTCTACAGTTGTATCCCCGACCCAAAGTCTAACGCTCCAGGACATTGCCCTTGAGGCATACCTTGAGGGATACCTCGCTGAGACCGAGGGGAAAACCGACCCTGGAGAGTAAACAGATTAAGAAAGAAAGAAAGAAAGAAAGAAAGAAAGAAAGAACTATGTGTTCCGGCTCTATTATTGTAAAATCCGGATTAATGGGATTTATAGTCTACTAGTACGTAAGCCTGTCTTCGACCGTCGAAATTACTATCTAGTAGAAATTCTAAATGGACTATTAATATATCTTGTGAATAAAAGTTACATTTTTCGGGTTTTATGCGGCATTCGAATAGATTCAAAACAGATATTGTAGTATTTTCTTACAAACCCTATTTAGTGCAGATGTAGCTGGAAGTTGTACTTTGACGTCCATGGATTGCGTACTCTTGAGAAAGCTATAATACGCGAACCTTTTCTTGATACTTGAGCTCCCTAGCGCTGAATCGGTAGACCTTGGTTATCTTCGAGATTCGTATTGGCCACATTTGAAACACAAATCGTGACGAATGGGATTCTTCTATTCGTCATGCACAAACTATGAATCGCTTATGCATCGCCGTGAGACATCTGGCGTACACTTCACAGGCAAATGCCGGGATGGTACCTAACTTAAGGCCACGGCCGCTTCCTTTCCTCTTCCTTGTCTATCCTTTCCAATCTTCCCATCCCCCTACAGGGCCCCTGTTCAGCATAGCAGATGAGGCCGCCTGGGCGAGGTTCTAGTCCTCCTACCCAGTTGTATCCCCCGATCCAAAGTCTCAAGTTCCAAGACACTGCCCTTCAGGTGGTAGAGGTGGGATCCCTCGCTGAGTCCGAGGGAAAAACCGACCCTGGAAGTTAAACAGACTAAGAAAGAAAGAATAAATAAATGCATAAATGAATATTGGCCTGTAATTTGTTTGTAAATGAACGTAATCTTTCTTTAAGAGTATCTCCATTTCGGATGCGTTTCTAAGAAAACCAGGGATAATATGCCTCTCACCTGTTCCACACACACAGCCGTTTTTAAGGCTGGATAGCAAATGCGCAAAAACGTAAAATAAATTCGGCAAGAATATTTTTATTACCGCAAAAATTACATTTTTTATTACCGCAAAGGATTTCTACCTCCAAGCACCATCGGGGATATGTTGGCAGAGTTGAATGGTATTGCTCTCAATCATAATCAGTTTAAAAAATTCTAGACTGTGTACTTGAAAATTGCGTTAGTGAAGATGCTAAATTCCCCCCCTACCGAGCGAGTGTAAGTGTGGTTTGGGTCATGTAGCTGTAAGCTTGAATTCGGGAGATAGTAGGTTCGAACCCCACTGTCGGTAGTTCTGAAGATGGTTTTCCGTGGTTTCCCATTTTCACACCAGGCAAATGCCGGGGCTGTACCTTAATTAAGGCCACGGTCACTTCCTTCCCACTCTTAGCCCTTTCCTATCTCATCGTCGCCATAAAATTTTATGTAGCGGTGCGACGTAAAGCAAATTATAAAATATATATATTTCCCCTAATTTATAGGCCAGTATACCAGCAGATGAAATCGGAACTACAAATGGTGCGGAGTCGTTTCGTCGACATTTAAAACGACAACTTTACAAATCCCATCCTTCTATCAACGAGTTTACGGAAGCTTTAAAGCAAAGTGAAACTTATCTGTGCTTTAACACGGTGTATTATGAAATTAAAAAAGGTGTAACCGTGAAAATCATCGTGGTGCTACTGAATTGTGGGATAAATATCAATGTGGTAAATTACTATTACTGTCCGACTCGTTGGCTGAATGGTCAACATACTGGCCTTCGGTTTAGAGGTTCCCGGGTTCGATTTCCGGCCGGGTCGTGTATTTTAACCTTCATTGGTTAATTCCAGTGGCCCGGGGGCTGGGTGTTTGTGCTGTCCCCAACATCCCTGCAACTCACACACCACATATAACACTATCCTCCACGACAATAACACACCGTTACCTACACATGACAGTTGGCGCTCACCCTCATCGGAGGGTCTGCCTTACAAGGGCTGCACTCGGCTAGAAATAGCTACATAAAATTACAATTGTTATACCGTTACTGGAGTACGTAAAAATTGTACATCAGTTCCAGCTTATCCCACTCTTTATAGGGCACAGAGGCAAGCAGTGTGCTACACTGCCAGTTTTTAAAGTATGCTGTTGCAAACTTTATATTTACGGTAGTGCGGTAGTGATTTTGCGGTGAAGATATGTGCAATTTTGCGGTGATGTTAGGCTGATTTACGGAAACGTAATCCGCTGGTTTTTACAAAAGTCTCGATTTTCGACAGTTTTTTTAAAAATCGTAGATTGTTGCATGACCGGCACTATATTGCGTTTTGTTTTTCACCTCGATTCAGTTCCTTAAGGATATCGCACTTTACTTTATGTTAATATTTTGTGCTTGTGTTCGGTATTGTTGAAACTACAGTTTATACTAAACAACCGAGCGAGTTGGCCGTGCGGTTAGGGTCACGCAGCTGTGAGCTTGCTTTCCAGAGATAGTGAGTTCGAATCCCACTGTCGGCGGCCCTGAAGATGGTTTTTGGTGGTTTCCCATTTTCACAGCAGGCAGATACTGGGACTGTACCTTAATTAAAGCAACAGCCGCTACCTTCCCAATCCCAACCCGTTCCCATTCTTGCATCGCCGAAAACCTTCGATGATTTAAACCACTAGCGGGTACTAAATAAACACACAGGAAAATATGCAGCTGCACGAGTAAATCAGAACCATAGCATATAGTATGTGTCGTAACAATTATCCTCTCAAAGACAATAAAGAAGTCAGTGGATAGTTTTACAAACCGCACTACTGTGAGTCACAATTCAAATCCAGTACTCCAGGTGAAAAGAAACGGCCGTATTATGGAGATTGTACTGTAATATAAAATTATGTAACGAATTGGTGAATAAGTGCGCTGGCGAGTGTCTCGAGCTCGAACACCACCGATTGCCGGTGGAACTTTCCCTAGAACTAGCACATGGTGATGGGGGTGGCATCTGGCATAACATCCCACAGCCATGTCCCAAATTACCGAGCAAGTGGCCGCGCAGTTTGGGTGACGTAGCTACCAGCTCGCATTCGGGAGATAGTGAATTCGAACACCACTGCCGGCAGCCCTGAAAACGATTTTCCATAGTTTCCCCATTTTCACATCAGGTAAATGTTGGGGCTGTACCTTAATTAATCCACGGTCACTTCCTTTCATCTCTTAGCCCTTTAGCACCATAAGACCTATTTCTGTCGATGCGACGTAAAGCAAGTTGTTAAAAAAGAAAAAACAAAAGAATAAAAAATCAGCAAGAGGTACTTCAGAAAATCGTAATAATCGTACATTTAACTACAATATGTAGTTCAGTTAATGGCATATTTTAAAACAATAGCCACTTCAAACAGTGACATATTTTAAAACGATAGCTACTTCAAGCAAACGCATATTTTAAGATGACAGCAAAACATCTGTATATTTTAAAACAACAATCTCAGACGATAACATATAAATACAACAATAAGTGTAAACCGTAGCATATTTTAAAACAACTGCTACTTCAACCAATTGCATATTTTTAGACGACTGCCGCTTTAGCCAGTTGCATAATTTTAAACGACAGCTACTTCAACCAATTGCATATTTTTAAACGGCAGCCACTTCAACCACTTGCATATTTTTAAATCACAGACACTTCAAACAACCGCATATTTTTTAAACAACGGCCACTACAACTTTTTCATATTTTTAAACGACAACCACTTCAACCAACTGCATATTTTTAAATGACAGTCACTCCAACCAGTAGCATATTTTTAACCGACAGCCAGTTCAACCAATGACATATTTTCAGACGACAGCCACTTCAACCACTTGCATATTTTTAAGCGACAACCACTTCAACGAACTTCATATTTTGAAACGACAGCCACTTGAACCAGTCACATATTTTTAAGCGACAGCCACGTCAACAAACTGTATATTTTTAAACGACAGCCACTTCAACCAGTTGAATATTTTTTAGACGACAGGTGCTCAGACACTTAAAATTAATGAAACAACAGCGAGCTTAAACTACTGTATACAGTAATTTAAAATTACAGCCACTATACAATACGTATTGCATATTTTGAAAAAACCACCCACTTCAAACAATAACTATTTTATAACAACCACCACTTAAATAATAACAATTACAAAACAACAGTTAATTCAAACAATTGTATATTTTAAATTAACACCCAGTTCGAACAATTGCTTACACAGCCGTTTAAAGACATTGCACGTTTCACATTAACAGCTTCTTTAAATTAATTACATGTATCGGATAAATAGCCACAAGAATCACGCACATCGGAACAACACGTACTTCCAAGCATTAGAGTACTCGGCACGTAAGCCTATAGATACACTAAAAGGCAAATATCGCCGCCCTATTCTCTTCTTTTAATGGCTCATCACTGCTGCCAACCTGACTAGTTACATATTGAAATTACGAGACAAAACCATCAACAAACTAACCTCAATGTAATTATCAATAATGGAGGTCCCCTTAACCAAGTAAATGATCAATCAAGATATTCATAATTAAATCAGATTTCAAACTCAATACCCTCAATCAAATTATTGTTATATATTTCTGCCTTTTCAGTTGATATACGCATTACTATAACCGTATTCTTCGGTGTTTGTCTGGTGTAAATAATTCAGTTGCCTTCTGGAAATTTGCTATTTTCATCGGAGCAAGAGGAACATATCAAAATTCTTAGTTGAGTGTTTCAAAAGTGTGGACATTTCCAAGAATCTATTCTGTGATTTAGCCGTCTTGGCCATTGAAGGCTCCGTCCAAATTGTTAGAAATCCCGTCTGTAGTACTGCATACGAGAAGAACTAACTCCAGAAAACACTCCACGGTTACACATGCATTCACTACCAGTGTTATGGTATACTTTGTCAGATTTAGGCAGCCTAACATTGTAGGAAGAACAAACAAATAATAAATTATTGTAAATATCAGAATTAACACCAATACCTCAAAGAATTGTATAGATCATTTTATTATTATCATCATCATCATCATCGACACTTAAGTTACCATGTCCAAACATCATGCATACTATGTACATTGTATCTATAATGTAGTGTCCACAGGGGAAAAAGAGAAACAAGAAGGAAGGGAACATTAATAATAATTAAAAAATAAAATTAATAGACTAACCATAAAATAATAGACTAACTAATGTATGTACAATATATGCCTCCTTAATTTAGAGACAAACAAGGGTTCCGTGTAAATATTTTTGGTTGTTCACTGTTATCAGTTCGTTTTACGGGTCGAAGAAAGCAATCAAATTCATTTACTGTATTTTGTACGCTGTAAATTTATTTTTTCTTCGAGGAAAATTCCAACCAAGCAAACAAAGTCCGTTTCTTTTGCACACTCACCATTGTAAACCAACTGATGCAATAGAGCCATTAAACTAGAGGTCAAAAACCTTATCTCATCTCCTTCTTACTTTACATCCTTTACCCCTCTCCTCGATTCTTCACTCCAACTTCAACCTGCCCGCATCTCTTGACCAGAGAGAGGGCGTAACCCTCTAGGTGGCCTGCCCCACCGCTTCAGGGTGGGGAATAAAAGTATTTTGCTTCCTTATTCCTCAGGCTCGGAGACTGGGTGATTGTGTTCGTTTCAGTACACATTTACATACAACACAACACTCCACACTACCAACCACAACATCGAGCAATTCAGCTACGCGGTTTGCGTCACGTAGTTATTAGCTTGCATTCGGGAAGTAGTGGGTGCGAATTCACAGTCGACATCGCAGGAAATGGTTTCCCGTGGTTTCCAATTTTCACACCAGACAATCCAAACTAAAGTCCGGCTCCATGGCTAAATGGTTAGCGTGCTGGCCTTTGGTCACAGGGGTCCCGGGTTTGATTCCAGGCAGGTTCGGGAATTTTAACCATCATTGGTTAATTTCCCTGGCACGGGGGCTGGGTGTATGTGTTGTCTTCATCATTTCATCATATTCACGACGCGCAGGTCGCCTACGGGTATCAAATCAAAAGACCTGCACCTGGCGAGCCGAACCCGTCCTGGGATCTCCCGGCACTAAAAGTCATACGCCATTTCATTTCATCCAAACTAAACCAACTAAAACTCCGTAGCACAAGAGCCTCGAAGGGCCTTGGCCTACCAAGCGACCGCTGCTCATCTCGATGGCCTGCAGATTAGGAGGTGTCATGTGGTCAGCACTGTGAATCCTCTCGGCCTTTATTCTTGGCTTTCTAGACCGGGACCAATAGTGAATACATCCCTACAAATAGGGCTGTCATCAGGAAATGCGCCTAGCCGTAAAACTGGGCTCAATACACATGTAGTGATGATCCAAAGTAATTGAAAAAATCAAGACAAATTTAATCCTTAACGATAGTAAAATGATTTTACACTTTGATGATATTGTGTTCACTGTCACGTGACTTCCAGTTTTACGTGGAATTTGAGACTTCTCATTATAAAAATCTCACATACATTGTCTGGATTCGAACCACGATTGCCTCGCTGCGAAGTCAACACCAACGATGCTAATCTGCTACCACGCCCCATCATCTTATCTGCATCAAGGGTAATAGTAGCTACTTTATTTATTTATTTATGTATTTATTTATTTATTTATTTATTTATTTATTTATTTATTTATTTATTTATTTATTTATTTATTTATTTATTTATTTATTTATTTATTTATTTGTTTTTCACATTTGACATTCGGTCTGAATGACCATGCAGCCAACTCTGTCGAAATATTTACGTGAATTTGGCATTCTGGCTGTCTCCGTGGCTCAGGTGGCAATGCGCCGGCCTCTTATCGCTGGGTTCCTTGGTTCAAATCCCGGTCACTCCATATGAGATTTGTGCTCGACAAAGCGGAGGCGGGACAGGTTTTTCTCTATCATTCTTCATTCCAGCAACACTCTCCAATATCATTTCATTTCATCTGTCAATCACTAATCATTGCCCCAGATGAGTGTGACAGGCTTCGGCAGCCGGCACGACTCCTATCCTCGCCGCTAGATGGGGCTTCATTCATTCCATTCTTGACCCAGTCGAATAACTGGAAAACAGGCTGTGGATAAAAGATGGGATTCTAACACTTTGCGCCACGTGGCGTATCATGGCGAGTTTCTCTTCTGGACGGTAGGCGACGGTGAAGGGAAATGGTGATGATTGAGGATTGTTTCGACAAAACTAACAGGGTGAACAGTTCATAAGTTGAGGTTGACCTCATTTAAAATCTGAAATATGTGCCAGTATATTTTGGTATCAGAACTTAAAAGGCAGGGAATTGAAGTTGGTGAGGGTACGTGCACTTTTGTGAGCACTTGGTACAATTATTTTTAATATTGAAAACATTTCTTAGCAAAGTAGGGCTCCCCGTACTACGAAAAACGTAAAATTAAGCAATTTCCTCAATTGTACTAAAAGGTGAAGGACTAAAGGGCCCGAAAATCTTTCCAATTTTGAGTCTTGAATAGCTCTACCAAACTCAAATTACAAATTAAGAAAATCACTTCCGGCCGAAATGCAGTTCTGAAAAACCAGCCTGAAATAGCTTGTTTTTTTTTTTTTTACTCATTTTCTTTTCGATTCAAGTCCTAGCGAAATTAACTTATTTACATAATTCTTTCTGTAATGTATTCCTTGGTTCAGTACCCTCAGGCATTTTTTTTATTTTTTTGAAAAATGTCCGTAATGAATGTAGTTAGAAGAGCTTAAGAGAAACTCTGCGTTGACTCACGGTGGAAAGAGGCAAACTGCTAATCTAATCGACCGGATAACGATGATTAAGGAAAGTATTGTAATTTTTAGGAATAAATAAAGAATATATTCTCATACTTTATTATACAGGGTGTTTCAAAAATAGGGGGCATAATTTCAGGTATGTATTTGTTACATGTAGACAATCAAAACAGTGCATTACAACATGTGTCCGGAAATGCTTCATTTCCGAGTTATGGCGTTCACAACACCGAACTCCACCGGAACGTTTTTCTTCCGCAGGTCATTGTCATTACAGAAAAAGTTCAAAATGTCCACCTCTTGCTTGAATACAGACCTCACATCGATGTCTCATTGACCTGCGAGCACGATCCCAAACTCCAGGAGTGTTGCGTATGTCCTCACACGATGCCACAATTCGATTCCGAAGGGTTACCACATCAGGCACCGGAGACGAATATACTGATGATTTTAAATGGCCCCACAAGTAGAAAAGGAGAGGGTTCAGATCAGGTGAGCGTGGAGACCAAGCAATCGGGCCACCTCTACCTATCCATCGATCAGGAAACATTCGATACAAGTCAATGAGACATCGATGTGAGGTCTGTATTCAAGCAGGAGGTGGACATTTTGAACATCTTCTGTAATGGCAATGACCTGCGGAAGAAAAACGTTCCGGTGAAGTTCAGTGTTGTGAAGGCCTTAACTCGGAAAGGAAGCATTTCCGGACACATGTTGTAATGAACTATTTTGATTGTCTACATGTAAGAAATACATACCTGAAATTATGCCCCCCATTTTTGAAACATTCTGTATTTTATTTTCCTAAAATTCGTAGCTCATCTCCCTAAGATGTTTTCAACACTGAGTTACTTGGCTGAAGGGGTGCTTTTTTTCTTTCTTTGCTGTTGTATTAACTACAAGCCGGTATTAGGTGATTCAGATCCAAATCCTTACCGGGATCTGATGGACAGATAGGCGCTTCATTAACATGAATTCCGTATAAAAATGCCTTGGACTGCGTGCAGTCCTGAGCTTCATCCTAATGATGGAAGTGATGTGTCTTCGTTTAAGAGATAAACACCGAAATCATTGTTTACGTGGGATGGTAGATTAAATGATTACGTAGTGTTTACCTTTCGTACATTGGGAGATGGTCCACCCGTTTGTCCACTCCTTTGTATGCTTCATTTGCCATTGTTCGGCGGAATTTTGCATACGAACAGATCTTGCAAACGGAAATATTTCGCCACATTCCAAACTGTAGAACTGTTGTTTTGTAGCAAAACAAACCGCTCGCTTAATTCGTGTTTCTTAACACTTGTGGAGGGAGATAGAGAGAGTCGTAGGTGGAGCATGGCTATCTGTGGTAAAACGAGAGCTTATTAGCATTCGCCTTCCGCTGGGAAAGTTGCAAACAGGGTTAGGAAACACAGAATCCTCACTCTCCTCCAGATCAATGAGCCAGGACCTTTAACAAGAAGTGTAACCAATTCCACTTCGTACCGTTCTAGATTTTCTAATTCACAGACATGCGTGAAATTGTAGTTCTGTAATCATATTCTGTAGCCTTGCCTCTGATGTATATCAATTACAGAGAGTGCAATCGTCATTATAAACTCACTGTTACATTACTATAGCCTGATTTTGAATGTTATGTCACATTAACCGTATTAAACTATCATCTACAGGTTTCGTGCAAAAAAGCAACAAATTAAACACACTCCGGTCCAGCAGTGTTTATAATTTGCTTATATCTGCCTCTGTGGCGTAGTGGTTAGTGTGATTAACGGCCAGCCCGGGCGACCCGGGTTCGATTCCCGACTATGCCACGAAATTTGAAGGGTAGTACGAGGACTGGAATGACTCCAATCAGCCTCAGCTCGGAAGGGGGGAGGGGTGTCATTTGAGTAGAGAGGGATTCGATTCCCACCTCAGCCATCCTTGAAGATTATGCGGTTTTCCGTGGTTCCCCACTTCACCTCCAGGCAAAGGCCGGGATGGTACCTAATTTAGGGCCACGATCGCTTCCTTCCCTCCTTCCTTCCAAATCTTCCCATCCCCTACAATGCCCCTGTTCCGCATAGCAGGTGGGTAAGCGTGATCGAGGTACTGGTCCTCCTTCCCAGTTGTATGTCGACCAAATTACATGGAATTGCTTGTTGTACTCTTGTTGTTGTTGTTGTTGTTGTTGGGTAGTTATTCTTTAACTTTATTATCACTTGTAATGTTAAGCTAGGAGTAAAGTCAAAACTACAGCTTTTTAACCATAGTGTTAAGCACTGGAAATACTTAAGTTGTGTATGAATTTGTATATGATGGTGCCGGATTTAGAATATTAAACTGGTAGTATTTCTTGTAATATTTTCTTTCCATGGAATTGCTTTTTGTAGTAGTAGTAGTAGTAGTAGTAGTAGTAGTAGTAGTAGTAGTAGTAGTAAAGACACCTCTGTACAGGCCATGAAGGCCCTTGGAGGAGTGGGAGGTAAAGGCTTCCACCATTGTTAACCGCGGCACGTGATGGGGTAGAGTGGTTAGCTCTACGCCCGGCCGCCTTTGCCCCCAGGATTTTTTTTTTTTTTTTTTTTTTTGCTAGGGGCTTTACGTCGCACCGACACAGATAGGTCTTATGGTGACGATGGGATAGAAAAGGCCTAGGAGTTGGAAGGAAGCGGCCGTGGCCTTAATTAAGGTACAGCCCCAGCATTTGCCTGGTGTGAAAATGGGAAACCACGGAAAACCATCTTCAGGGCTGCCGACAGTGGGATTCGAACCTACTATCTCCCGGATGCAAGCTCACAGCCGCGCGCCTCTACGCGCACGGCCAACTCGCCCCCCAGGAATGAACCTGGTACTCATTTTTGGTGTAGGCTGAGTGAACCTCAGGGCCATATGCTCCTCCGGAAGTGGAAATCTCGTTTCTTAAATTCTACGACTTCCTGACAGGGATTCGAACCCACGTCCTTCCGGGCGAACCGAGCACGCCTTTACCACCTCGGCCAGGCAGCCCCTAGTAGTAGTGTAATTATGTTTTACTTTTACTTTATTATCACACTACTGTAAGTGACCATTGCCATCGGGATATTTCACACTTGCGATGTATTTGTTAATAATAATAATAACAATAATAATAATAATAATAATAAATGTCTCACGCTCCAGAACACTGCCCTTAAAGCGATAGAGTTGGAATCGCTCGCTGAGTCCGCGGGAGAAACTAAACCTGGACGGTATACTGACTAAATAGGCTATCACTTTTTCCTTTTTACAATTTTCTTTACGCCGCACCGATACAGATACGTCTTATGGCGACGATGGGATAGGAAAGGGCTAGGAGTAAGAAGGAGTAGCCGTTGCCTAAGGTACAGCCCCGGCATTTGCCTGGTGTGGATATGGGAAACCACGGAAAACTATATTCAGGGCTGCCGACAGTGGAGTTCGAACCCACTATTTCCCGAATGCAAGCTCAGGGCTGCGCGAGCATAACCGCACGGCCAACTCGCTCGGTATATCACTGTTATTTCCAACATTACCTATATTCTGGCTGAATATCTCCCTTCAGCTTTACGGATGGGAATAGGCAAAAAGGTTTAGTAACACGATTATTCTTTATTTGGAATCCAATATATTTTATCTCGTGAATTTCAAGGATCTAAAAAAGTCGAACTAGTCACATGTAGGATGAACAAAGAATGTATTGTGGGTGCTACTTCATTCTCTGACATCAGTATTGCATTAAGAACGGACGAACTCATAGTAACCTACCTTATGAGCTCATAATGAGGCGGCAAAAATTGGTGTTCCGACTGTTTCCACCTGGCTGAGCTTTCGAATAGTAGTGCCCGTTTTTTCTATTTCGTTAAGCTCCCTGGAATTAATACATTATATCGTATCCTCCTTACTAGCCCAAATTCTTCCACTCCACAGCTCAAGGGTATTATTATGACTGGCAGGTTGAGTGGCTAAATGCTCCTTGCTATAAAGAGGTAAGTGGTTGAAAATAGCCAGGTAGCACGTGGGAAGGAATGCTACGGCCTTCATCGTTGAAGAACTCAGCGAATTCATATCCTGGTCGGAGTTCAGGATGATTTAGCGCCATTAAGTGCTGACAAGTGTGGAAAACGTTCTTAGGGCATGTATCTCTTTCCTAAGGAGAATTCAACGGGTTCGGGTAAGGTAAGGGTTATTCTGCCCGAAGGCAGGTCCGAACCTCCGCATAGGTGTTCCTGAGCCGGAGTTTACATGTGGTAGGATGGCCAGTTCCTTTCCGCTCCTCCATTCCCTTACCCCCCACCAACAGCGCGTGGCAACCCATCCAACTCCTGACCACGGGTGGAGAACGCTGAACTATGGACAGTGTTCACTGCCACTTCAAGTTAGCTGTTTTTTCCAGGTCGTCATTAACCTGTGTGACCTGGTGTCATGGACCTGGGTTGTGGCCTGCCTTCATTCGTACATCAGCTGCCTTTGGCCTTTTACTATAACGGCGGGATGGTATCTGAGGGTACTTGAGGTTTCCGACTCCTCGAACACCTTTTACTATAACGGCAGGATGGTATCTGAGGGTACTTGAGGGGTCCAACTCCTCGAACCCGGACCTCGGCCACGACGACCGTGCTTGCCGTCAAACTGGAGCGCTGCTGCCCGGACTTCGAAGCTTCTGATATGAATACTTACTCATCAGTTTGGACCTGGTAATTAAGTTCCACTGTTGACATGGACTCTAAGTAGGTTTTTTCAATTTCGTCAAGATTACCAAATTTTGGGGCTTTTCTTAAGATTGCAAGAATAGTCCTAAATTGTTTAACAATTCTTTCATAACTGTAAACCTTTGGAGGGCGAGGTCTCTGGCATGAGTTAGGCCTCCTCGTCTGTTTAAACAACCAGTAGTTCTCCGACTGTGCTATAATCTATTCAGAAATGACTAAACTATGTTATAGTGCAGAGGTGTTTTTTGTTTTTTTGTTTTTGTTTTTGTAAAACCAAGCTAAAACCAAGCATTGATGCCTCCTTACTTCTTCGGGACTTCTGAGTTTCCCTTTGCTGCTACCCAAATCATCTTCATCGAATTAGATTAGTGGACCCTCCTATGTGCGACAAGGATCAAGAGGAAATTGTCGATCTTAATCACATCATTTTCGGGTGCAGTAAATATCGACATGCGCAAGTATAATATGTTTATTAAGATCTGGTAATAACATGTACGTCACACGTGTCCATTTTTTTTTTTTTTTTTTTTTGCATAGGATTGATATAAAGGTTTAAACGAGACATTTATCACCAAAGGTTCTTTTTACATGTGCTGCGAAGCGACTAAAATGAGTTGTTTGTCCTTTTATATTGAGGTATTTTAGCTATTGCTTGTATTTTATGTATGGTAAGTTAGATGGTTAGATATTTAGAATCATATTTTGCTGGCTGCATGGCTACTTATTAAATGCCAAATAACTTGAAAAAATAAACAAAAAGTTTTCCTTTTGCGAACTCATTAAGTGACCAGGTTTAATATCCTTAAGTCAGCGCGTGGAGAGTGTACTGATCAAGAAACAGTTTTCTTCTAATTTATAGGCATGCTCGACCCGAATATTGTTGAGTGCCTTCCAAACGATTGCCAGCCTAACTTGATATGTTGAAAGACTTCCCATTTTGTATCGCCCTTCATATTCGCAAGCTGGCCAAGGTAAGCGAATTCACTGGCCTGTTCTAGCCGCCGTAACTCATTTGTTGAACATAACTTTGGTTTTGGGAAGGTTTATGCTCAGGCCCACTGTCTGGCATGTAATAATGCTGTATGCATATCAGTACGGACACCGAAAGCTGCTGGACAAATTTTACATACACATTAAATACTTAAGGATGTTGATTCTGATGTCCCAAGTTTTTAATATTTCATAGACCAGTTGAGCAGGACAAGAGGCTTTCCTTGGTAAACAGAAGTGCAGTGAAGAGGGTCAGTGCACTGACTTAATAACCGGGTCAAGGCTGACCGTGCTAAATGTAGAGGATGCGAGGAAGGACGGTGACACAACGATACCCGTGAGAGTCACCTGCCTCTGTCTAGAAATGTTCTACGAGCTGCAGTCAATTAGTACTGTAATGTAATATTAGTTATATGAAATGAAATGTCGCATGGCTTTTAGTGCCGGGAGTGTCCGAGGACAATTAGTTATATTATCCTTCATGTTTTTTAATGTGACTTGTGTGTCGTCGGAAAGAAATTTTAAGAATATTCTAGCTAATGTTTTTACGTCTAAGTAACACTTGTCGTGAACATTGAAAAAAATGACTCATGGCCTGTTATGTTCACCATAAATAAATAAATAAATAAATAAATAAATAAATAAATAAATAAATAAATAAATAAATAAATAAAATTAATACATAAAATAAATACAGAAATAAATAAGTAAATTCTAAAAGTAAATACATTTCGGGGCACAGTTGCTAAACTTGTAGTTTTATCAACAAGAATTCCGTGGTTTGTTTCGGGGAAATGCTTAGCTACAGCTGGAATTACCGTGTCCATGTTCATGACGTGACGAATATGTTCTTTAGGCCTGGTAGAAATTATCAGCTTCATGTTGCCTAACGTAGCACATGCTGCTGTTACATTTAGTGCGGTAGACTCCAGGACTGTGTAGTTATGTAGACTTTAAATGATTGCATATAACGAAGTAACTTACTGTGTAGCTTGTAAATGATCTTAATGTAATACTTTCCCACTCTTGTCAGCCATGAGTTTTTACGTAGGGCAGTATCGCTGTCTTCGGATAGGTTCGTTGCTCCTTCCCTGTTCTCTCTTCCTTGGCGGCATTTTCTTTTCACTGAGCGAGTTGGCTGTGCGGTTTGGGTCGCGAAGCTGTGGGCTTGCATTCGGGAGATAGTGGGTTTGAATCCCAGCGTCGGCAGCCTTGCAGATGGTTTTTCGTGGTTTCCCATGTTCACAGTAGGCAAGTGTCCGGCTCCGTGGCTAAATGTTTAGCGTGCTGGCCTTTGGTCAGAGGGGCCCCGGGTTCGATTCCCGGCAGGGTCGAGAATTTTAACCATCATTGGTTAATTTCGCTGGCACGGGGACTGGGTGTATGTGTCGTCTTCATCATCATTTCATCCTCATCACGACGCGCAGGTCGCCTACGGAAGTCAAATCAAAAGAGCTGCACCTGGCGAGCCGAACTTGTCCTCGGACACTCCCGGCACTAAAAGCCATACGCCATTTCATTTCAGTAGGCAAGTGCTGTACCGTAGTTGAGGCCCCTCGGCCGCTTCCTTTCCTATCCCTCTCTGTGTCGTCGGAAACATTCGATGTCTTCGTGTAGAAAAAAAAAAAAAAACACCTTTCTCTTGTTGTTCCTCTATGCCCAACCCTTGTCCCGTGTCTCTACGGGGTCGGGTATGAAGTGAGATGAATCTTCGTAGTGAGTTTTTACAACCGAATACCCTTCCTGACGTCAACCTCATCAGATGAGCTAATGAGATGAAATGAATGACATGACATAATGATAGTAGGAAGGGAGAGGGTGAAACCCGGTGCCGGAAATATTCAACTCCTGTCGTATAGCTCCAAGGGGTCTGCTCAAAGCTAAACGTCACCACCCTAGGGACGAATCACCATCAACAGTGTCGTATGCCCTCACTCCATATGAGCTCTGCGGGGCGGTTTGGATTTAATTCAGGCTTTTAGCACGCAATCTACTGATCCGAAATGTTATACCCATCACGTCTCCAACCCTGCCAGTCAACATTATGATGGTGAATTTTTTTCTACAAATGGGACTCGAACAGGCTAACCATGGTTTCAGATCGTATAGACTTGACGCCTTAACCACCATGGCCACCAGAAAAGAAAAGAAAATGCTGTTATGTAAAGCGTGTCTGTTTCTTTTGAGGTTTCCGACAATGCGGTTTTTTCTGTCTTCTTTGTAAAGAAAAGAAAACACCTGACCAACGATTTGGAGATTGTACATTTTAGAAAGTATTCGTTGTTACATTTCGCCTCATGATACTGTTTTGTTTCAGGAATGCCAAGGACTGGTAGAAGAAAATCGCCGACTTCAGGCAGCGCTGGCGTCCAAGGCAACGACCCTGAGCCCTGCCGATCAAGTAGACAATGCTATACTTCAGTCGCAAGTGGATACCTTAAGTTGGCAACTCAAACAGGTGAGTTACTTACCTGAAATTAATTTCTGTTTATATACGAGGGTCAGAAAGTGACTTCGCTCTTTTATTGCCCAGAGGCAAAAAACAGAACTAGATCCAACGTATGTATCCATATAGTTTGTAGTCACACTGATAGAATGAGCACAGTTGCTTAAGTCAGTACATCAAAACTTTGGTACAGCGATAGTTGCTAAATGGCTGTTACTGAACGGGTCACTGTAGGAGGTCCGCAAAGTGGACGGGACTTGTCAACATATACCGGAAGATTGTGTTTGTGAACGAAGAGTTTGTGATGTTTGTCCATTAAATGCGAAAATGGTGCCGTAAATTTGAAGAGGCTCGAACGCCTGTGCAGGACGAAAGCAGAGTGGCCGTCGATCAACGCCAGGCGCATTAATGCTATTGTTGAAATGGAATGGTGGAACAGACGTGTAACACAGAATCGGTGAGAAGTATTCAAGGAATACGACACCTGTTTCTATCACCGAGGAAACGTGAGATCATAACTTTGGTGATCATTTCAAACAATGTAGGAGTGGTGATTCAACCGTGGCTCAGGCGGCAGCGCGCCGGCCTCTCACCTCTGGGTTCCGTGGTTCAAATCCCGGTCACTCCATGTGAGATTTGTGTTGGATAAAGTTTTTCTCCGGTTCCTACGATTTTCTCTGTCATCTTTCATTCCAGCAACACAATCCAATATCATTTCATTCCATCTGTCAGTCATTAATCATTGCTCCAGAGGAGAGTCACAGGCTTCAGCAACCGGCACATTTCCTATCCTCGTCGCTAGATGGGGTCTTCATTCATTCCATTTCTGGCCCGATTGAAGCTGGGAACAAGCTGTGGATTTTCGTTTCCACAGGAGTGGTGCTGAAATGAAGTAATGTTCTTTATCTTGATCTGTCTCTACCTTTTCACTTACAAAACACTGGGGGAACTTGCTTTTAAACTGTCCTTCGTGGCGAGACCTAGTTTTTGCAGTGCACGATGTCTTCTGGTACAGGCTAGAACAAATTTTGATAATTTCATTGACCTTTCTAAGCTCCATCTTTGGCTTTGACAATAGGTTATGAATATGACTGACCGATATTAGCAATGCCATTCCTTATGCAGCCAGCCCCTTGTGTGAAAATGTTGCTCATAGAGTCAGTCGATGCATGCATTTCGGTGGACTTGGCAGACTGTAATGTACTAATAGAGTAATCTAGCATAGTGAGGAAAGCAGAGGGAAACTAACACACTCCTCATTTCTCTAGTAAGCCTCAAGGCTTTTATCGTACATTGTATTATTGCGCTCATGATTATTCTTACAAAAACGAACTACTGGGAACATTATTATTATTATTATTATTATTATTATTATTATTATTATTATTATTATTATTAGGTCTAGATATAATAACCTTAGACCTATACAGTGTGTGACAAGAAGAGGCAGGGAAGTTAAATTGCCAGTTCGATTCTGGTGAAAAGGTTCAACTGAAAAATCCTTCAGGTAAGCAACTCAATGTTGAAAACATCCTAGGGATATGAGCTACGAATTTTAGATAAATAAAATACAATAATGATAATATATTATTTATTTATTCCTAAAAATTACAATCCTTTTCGTAATCGTCGTAATCCGGTCGATTAAATTAGCAGTTGCCTTTTTCTACCACTACGAGCGCTAATGTGAGTCAGTGCAGAGTTTCACTTAAGCCCTTATAACTACACTCGGTGTGGACAATTTTCAAAAAAATCAAAAATCGTCTGAGGGCATTGAACCAAGGAACACATTACAGAAATAATTATGTAAATAAGTTAATTTGGCTAGGATTTGAATAAAACAGAAAACACCGGGCGAGTTGGCCGTGCGGTTAGGAGCGCGCAGCTGTGAGTTCGCATCCGGGAGATAGTGGGTTCGAATTCCACTGTCGGCAGCCCTGAAGATGGTTTTCCGTGGTTTACCATTTTCACAGCAGGCAAATGCTGGGGCTGTACCGTAATTAAGGCCACGGCCGCTTCCTTCCCATTCCTAGGCCTTTCCTGTCCCATCGTCGCTATAAGACGTGTCTGTGTCGGTGCGACGTAAAAAAATAGCAAAAACAGAAAACGAGTAAAACAAGTGATTTTAGGCTGTTTTTTCGGAACTGCATTTAGGCCGGAAGTGATTTTCGAAATTTGTCTTTTAGTTTGATAGTTCTATCCAAGACTCACGATTTGAAAATTTTATCCCTTCAACTTTCGGCACAATTGAGGAAATTCCTGAATATTACGTTTTTTGTAATATGGGGACCCCTACTTTGTCTGCTAAGAAATATGTTTTCAACATTGAAAAATATTGTTTATCAGTAGGAAATAGATTAGTAAGTATTGTGATGGTGGCAGATTACTTGATCTGGGAGTGAAAATATGTCACTTTTTTGTGTAGACGGGTAGGGAATCGAGATGCTGCAATCAGGCGGAGAAACAATTCGTGCCCCTTGATTCATGATCTGTCAGAGGCGATTTCTAATAAAACAATGCGTAATGTAATTACAGTGTCGTAAAGAGTCAATTCCCGTAGTCTTCGTGCATATAATTTCTTTCATATAAGTCAATCTTCAAAAATTATAATCAAATTCTAAACTTCTCTCTCTTCCAGCTCATCAACACGAATCTTCTTATTCTTTTTCTACCTCTTTTCCTACACCTGTGGGGTCGCGGGGACGAACTGACTCGCACGTGTGAATTTGGCCCTGTTTTACGGCCGGACGCCCTTCCTGACGCCAACCCTATATGGAGGGATGTAATCACTATTGCGTGTTTCTGTGGTGGTTGGTAGTTTAGTGTGTTGTCTGAATATGAAAAGGAAAGTTTTGGGACAAACGCAAACATTCATACCCCGGGCCAGAAGAATTAATCAGAGGCGATTAAAATCCCTGTCCCGATCGGGAATCGAACCCCGGACATTCTGAACCAAAGGCCTCGACGCTGACCATTCAGCCAATGAGTCGAATCCAGCTCATCAACAAGAATATCTTGTCTATATATGCATATATAAAATCCCTAATTCTGTCTGTCATTCACAGCGATATTGAGAAAACGAGGAGGTTCCACAGCTGAAATTGATACCAGTTAGATTGTTATGTTTTCTGTACAAGAAAAATTCAACGAAGCTCTCGCGACCACGAATTTTGTACTATTTTAAATAAAAATGCGTTTCTGTCAGCGAAGTCGTAAAATTATTCGCTATTATTACGTAGGTACACAGCTATATCTATCAGCATGATGTCGAACTGTGTACATCCTGGATTCTCTTACCTTCCTCACATACATTTGAGAGATTTAAACTGGTACCAGTTATGGGTTACCAGAACAATATAAAAGAACAACTGTTAACTGAAAAATACTATCTTTCAGAGAAATGAATCATTTTCTTCCATTCTGGGGTTGATCTCCCCATAGCTAAGCACAAGCTAGAGCAGTCCACCCGGTTGTCATTGTCGTCAACGTGCCAGGTCGCTATGGTCTGCCGCCGTGTTTAGTCGCTTCCAGTCCCCTTCGTGGAAAAGACTTTTACCGTCAGACTGTTGGCTGTCAGGGTAGGGGAAGTGCTGTTATATAATCACTAGAATGCTTGGATTAAATCCCAAAGCTCGCTCATATGGACCATATGACGCTGATGTTCGTGATTCGGTTTGGACAGTTGTGCTGTATGTAGTTTATCAAGAGTACGCAGATCCATAGACGTCAACGTACAACTCCGAGCATTTAATATGGTTTGTAAGGAAATACTATAATACCTGTTTTGATTCCATTCGAATGCCGCAGAAAACCTGGAAGGTGTAACTTTTATTCATATCATTCAGTATATATTAATAGTCCATTTAGAATTTCCATTACTTTATAAATAGTAATTTCTACTTTCGAAGAGAGGCTTACGTCATCATCATCATCATCTGTTTACCCTCCAGGTTCGGCTGTTCCCTCGGACTCAGCGAGGGATCCCACCTCTACCGCCTCAAGGGCAGTGTCCTGGAGCTTCAGACTCTTGGTCGGGGAGTATGACCAGTACCTCGCCCAGGCGGCCTCACCTGCTATGCTGAACAGGGGCCTTGTGGAGGGATGGGAAGATTGGAAGGGATAGGCAAGGAAGAGGAAAGGAAGCGGCCGTGGCCTTAAGTTAGGTACCATCCCGGCATTCGCCTGGAGGGGCAATGGGAAACCACGGAAAACCACTTCGAGGATGGCTGAGGTGGAAATCGAACCCACCTCTACTCAGGTGACCTCCCGAGGCTGAGTGGACACCGTTCCAGCCCTCGTACCACTTTTCAAATTTTCGTGGCAGAGCCGGGAATCGAACCCGGACCTCCGGGGGTGGCAGCTAATCACGCTAACCACTACACTACAGAGGCGGACGGCTTACGTACTAGTTATAAATAATTGTGAAAGGAATGTCAGAAACATTCTATACAACATCTTGCAGTGCATGTGGAATTAGTATTGGTTCGCGAAATGAATTTTACAGATATAGGCTATACCATCTGGTCAAGGCAATCAAGTACTGTAAAGATTTGCCTCGGAAGCACAGGTTCTCTGTAGTTCAGGCTACTACTAAATTATCTTCTTGCCTCCTTTGGTATAATCATTTTTCTTCACATGATTGATTTCCACCTGAACGATCGGTTTCGTTCTCTGCCAGTTTAGGTCGCTGAGAGCGGTGCCTTACCTTGAATCTCATCATCAGTGACCTGTTATTGGACCATGTTATCAAGTTCATAAACGGGCTCCATGAAAGAAGTATGAAATGGTTCTCAAGGAGAGAATTAGTTCCAAGTTCTCTCGTTATTGTGCCCTTCTACCTGTGTGGCTAATAGGAGAGCAGTCTGGAAGCGTCATTTCAAAGAGCAATCTGAAGAAATCGCATACCTACTGAATGTTATCCACGCAGTATTATTTATTATAAACAGACACTTACTTTTTACAAATATGCATTAAAAGATTAAAGTACACGTTTTGTAAAAAAAAAAAAAACGAGCCTGTTATCAGGAAATTTTGTATAACTCACTCCAGAATCGTAGCTCAAGATTTTTCTCTCTTTTTTCTCATTTTTTTCTAATTTTTCTTTTTATCTTATTTTGATAAGATAAAGTATTTATTCCGAAAATGTACGACTGAATGATTTTCAGTGTACAGTGGCCTGGCTGAAGCGGGAAAGGCGTGCTCGGTTCACCTGGAAGGAAGTTGGTTCGATTCCCCGTCAGGAAATCGAAACATTTAAGACACGAGGTTTCCGCATCCGGAGGGGCTCATGGCCCTGAGGTTCACACAGCCTACACCAAAAATGAGTACCAGGTTAATTCCTGGGGGGCAAGGGCGGCCGGGCGTAGAACTAACCACTTTACCCCATCAAGTGCCGAGGTTATGGGTCGTGGGAACCTTTACCTTCCACCCCTCCCAGGGCCTTCATGACCTGTACGGAGACGACTTTACCTTGCTTTACAGTTCTTAGTATTTTCAAGGACTGAATACCTGATGAACAAAATAGGCAATTACAATCCCAAGTTTTCTTCAACCAAATCTTCTTATAATACAATAATAATAATAATAATAATAATAATAATAATAATAGCCACCTTTTCGTAGACAGTCATGTTGTCTACACTGTTACCATTTCGAGAGAAAAAGGGTGGGTGCACTCGGAAACACATCGACAGTTACATAAACAAGAAGATGTGTTCAGTTCGCCTATCGTAATGGAACCCACAGTGCTCGAAATTTTGCTCGGTTTTCTTCAGTGCTTATTATCGAAATGAAATAAGTGTGAATTCAGTGGAGTTGACTCACATTACGGCTGATAATTCAGAAAAAGATGAAATGTGTACTCAGCCCTGAAGGCTAGCTGGAATCTCAACTGTTCTGCCATGAGCTGCCATACAAGGCATCACTGAAGAGAACTGCTAGTGAAATGAGAATTGAGATAGTTTCCCGTTGCTTTCCTCTTCGATCCAGAAGTTGCTATTACATATCAGTTTGCCAAGCTCATTGAAATGCACACACCAACTGACCCTATAAGCAACATGTTCGCACCAATCATAACAGGGTATGATATTACTAGCATCAGTCATACCTCAGTCATTTTTATATCGCCAATGCCAATGATAAAACTGTAACAGGTCAATCAAAGTAAAAAATTCGTTTAAACTAGAAGACACAATGCACTGTAAATAATATGTCTCGCCATCAAAAGCAGTTCAGTAGTGTCCCGTATATCTGCAATCATCCTCAAAGATATGTTCTGCAGGTCACATAGCGGTTTCTTCAGGCGCAACAACGATGTACAAAATTACTGTCTTACGCGATATATTCTGCTCTTTGAAAAAACAGTTCGTAGATTGCTGCTGCCTCCTGAGCAGGTAGAGACACGCAGCTTTAACAAGACGATATATTACTGTATGTTGGCGGGATGTTGATTTATTAACCGGATCTTTTAAAAACACACACATGTTTAACTAGCAAATATTATGAATATTTTAATATCCATCTGATGAAACCGGCTCTTGACATATCGCAAATGAGAATCAAAAACTGGATGGAAAGGTCAGTTAGTACATTTATACTTCACAACGATGATTTCACACCGAATCCTAGTACAGTCGGACGTCATGCTGCAGAATTTATCTTCAGGGCAGAGTCCAGCAACTAGACATATCCGGAACGGTACGGATTGCATTCGGGAGTTAGTGGCTTTGGTAACCACTTATTTTCATTGGATCTCATTTTCACACCAAAAATCCACATTTCTAGTCCTTCAGGCAAGCAACTCAATGTTGAAAATATCCTAGAGATATGAGCCACGAATTTTAGGTAAATAAAATATAATATAAAGTATGAGAATATATTCTTTATTTATTCGTAAAAATTACAATGTCCACCTCTGTGGTGTAGTGGTTAGTGTGATTAGCTGCCACCCCCGGAATCCCGGGTTCGATTCCCGGCTCTGCCACGAAATTTGAAAACTGGTACGAGGGCTGGAACGGGGTCCACTCAGCCTCGGGAGATCAAATGAGTAGAGGCGGGTTCGATTCCTACCTCAGCCACCCTGGAAGTGGTTTTCCGTGGTTTCTCACTTCTCCTCCAGGAAATCTCCGGGATGGTACCTAACTTAAGGTCACGGCCGCTTTCTTCCCTCTTCCTTGTCTATCCCTTCCAAGGCCACTAAGGCCCTTGTTCAGCATAGCAGGTGAGACCGCCTGGGTGAGGTACTGGTCATCGTCCCCAGTTGTATCCCCCAACCCAGAGTCTGAAGCTCCATGACACTGCCCTTGAGGCGGTGGAGGTGGGATCGCTCGCTAAATCCGAGGGAAAAACCAACCATGGAGAGTAAATAGAAGAAGAAGAAGAAGAATAAGAAGAAGAAGAATTACAATCCTTTTCTTAATTATCGTTATCCGGTCGATTAAATTAGCAGTTTGCCTTCTTCTACCACTACGAGCGCTAATGTGGGCCAATGCATTGTTTCACTTAAGCCCTTATAACTATATTCGGTGTGGATATTTTTCAAAAAGTCAAAAATGCATGAGGGTATTGAACCAAGGAACATATTACAGACAAAAAGCAAAGTCATCTCCGTACAGGCCATGAAGGCCCTTGGAGGAGTGGAAGGTAAAGGCTTCCACTATCCGTAACCTCGGCACTTGATGGGGGTAGAGTGGTTAGCTCTACGCACGGCCGCCTTTGCCTCCAGGAATTAACCTGGTACTCATTTCTGGTGTAGGCTGAGTGGACCTCAGGGCCATGTGCACCTCCGAAAGTGAAAATCTCGTTTCTTAAATTTTACGACTTCCTGACGGGGAATCGAACCCACATCCTTTCCGGGTGAGCCGTGCACGCCTTTACCGCCTCGGCCAGGCAGCCCCTATATTACAGACAGATTTAGATAAGTTAATTTGGCTAGGATTTGAATAAAAAAGAAAAGCAGTAACAAACAAGCAATTTTAGGCTGTTTTTCCGGAATTACACTTAGGCCAGAAGTAATTTTCGACATTTGCTTTTTATTTTGATAGAGCTATCCAAGATTCGCAATTTGAAACCTTTTCGGGCCCTTCAGTCCTTCAACTTACGGCACAATTGAGGAAATTGCTTAATTTTACATTTTTTTCGTAGTATGGGGACTCCTACTTTGTCTGGTAAGAAATGTTTTCAACAATAAAAGATGGCGCGGCTATACCTTAATTAAGGCCACGATCATTTCTCTTTCAGTCCTTGCTCTTTTCCATACTCTTGTTGTCGAATTACTATGTTAGTGCGACATTTAAGCAAGCAAAAACAGAAATCACGTGCATTGCAGCATTGCATCTTTAACCTTTACATTCCAATGTGTCGGCTTTCATTCATAGTCGAGTGGTATGTGTTGCAACAAGTCGTGCCCTAAATCTCAGGTTCGATGTCGGAGGAGGTCAGTAGATATTAGAAGACGAGAAAATCCACAGATCGTAATGTTGTCCATCTTGGCTGAAGAATTCTGATGGACATATTATGGCAGAGTGGTGTGTCATGGTAGCTCAGTTTGTAAAGACTTATCCCGGTAAGGAAGTTTTGGCTTCCTTGCTGAAAGATCAGCGTAATGATTTTAGGTTTCTAAAGTCCCAGGTTCGATTCTCGGCCAGCCGCCTCTAGTTCATTCCTCTAACCGGAAGGCTGGATGTTTGAAATTGTCTTGATACAAATCTTCGTTTGCATACCCTACACCATTCTACCAAATCATCACAGAAACACGCAATGTAGATATGTCAGATGCTCTAGATTTAAGCGAGAGACTCCGGATTTTTCATCATTCTTCTCATACTCCTGATCATTGAGACCGATTTTCCGAAGATGAGAGAAAATTTAGTATCTTGCATTGTTAAACAATTCTACGATCCTCCTCATTCTGTCAGTAACTGGAGAGAACTGATTAGTAAGATAGGTGCAATTAGCTGATGGTGTTCTTAAATATGACAAACTCTCTACTGAGCGAGTTGGCCGTGCGGTTAGTTTCGCGCAGCTGTGAGCTTGCATTCGGGAGACAGTGGGTTCCAACCCTACAGTCGGCAGCCCTCAAGATGGTTTTCCAAGGCTTCCCATTTTCACACCAAAAAATGCTGGGTCTGTACCTTAATTAGGGCCACAGCCACTTCCTTCTCACTCCGAGACCTTTCCTATTCCATCGTCGCCATAAGACCTATCTGTGTCGGTGCGACGTAGAGCAACTTGTTAAAAAAATTTCCTTCAGGCAAGCAACTCAATGTTGAAAACATCCTAGGGATATGAGCTTCGAATTTTCGGTAAATAAAATATGATAAAGTATGAGAATGTATTCTTTATTTGCTCCTAAAATTGGCAATACTTTTCTTAATCATCGTTATCCGCTCGATTAGATTATCAGTTTGCCTTTTTCTACCACTACGAGCGCTAACATGAATCACTGCAGAGTTTCACTTAAGCCCTTATAACTACATTCGCTGTGGACATTTTTCAAAAAGTCGAAAAACGCCTGAGGATATTGAACCAAGGAACACATTACAAAAACAGTTATGTAAATAAGTTAATTTGGCTAGGATTTGAATAAGAAAGAAAACTAGTAATGAAACGAGCGATTTTACGCTGTTTTTCTGAAACTGCACTTAGGCCGGAAGTATTTTCGATTTTTTTTTAGTTTGATAGAGCTATCCAAGACTCAACATTTGAAACATTTCTGGGCCCTTAGCTCTTGAACTTTAGGCACAGTTTGGGAAATTGCTTAATTTTACGTTTTTCGTAGTATGAGGACCCCTGCTTTTTCTGCTAAGAAATGTTATCAACATTTAAAATAATACTTCTATATCATGTACACTTTTACTAAGATAAGAGAAGTTTCATTGGGCTAGGTAAGGGAGACTCGAGTTTTTAAAATGTGTCTTTAGCGCGTGAAAATCAATTATTGTGTGTGAGTAACTGGAGGTATGTAGATTATCAGATCCCGTTCTGCTCAGGGCAGGCGAGGAGTCTACCTGCTTTACTCAGCAGAGCGCTTCCGAAAACTTCGTTCTCTCTTATGTATTTATGACCGTGCCCTAACCTGGCGTAGGTGTTGTAGAATATGGAAATGATAGAGGCCACCTGCAATACGAAGTCCGGTTTCCAAGATTAATGACTGGAAGTCAGTCTATGAGTATGCTTAAAGGAGACAGGCAATAAACAAGCTACTGTCATTTCGCCCGACTGAGATATTTTAGCACGCCCACAATGGACCTGATAATGTTTACTGTTTTGCACTTGCAAATCACTTTTTGTTCACGAGAATTTCACATAACTTGTTTATTCTGTTTTCGCACTCCTTCGCTCATTTCTCAAATATCCCTGAGGCAAACTACCTTATGACTGTCATCAGTTATGTTAGTGTTACATCCATAGATGATCACTGGTTACGGTCTTCACTCCGAAACAGGATTTTCTGGCTGCTCGTTTGATTAGAGTTGAGAAACTGTATACACCCTTCGGGAGTACCGTGTCAAACGTACTTCTTCATTATCGACGTTGGAATATTAATGGCCTAAAAGAAACGTCAGTTGAAAATATGCAACCAATATGCCTTTAAGGAATTGTAAACATGAGGAAATACATTTATGGTGTACCGAGCGAGTTGGCCGCGTGGTTAGAAGCGCTCCGCTGTGAACTCCACTGTCGGCAACCCTGAAGATAGTTTTCCATGGTTTCCCCATTTTCACACCTTTTCATTCCTAGCCCTTTCCTATCTCATCGTTGCCATAAGACCTATTTGCGTCGGTTCGCCGTAAAGCAACTTGCAAAAACATTCATGGCCCTCCTCTGTGGTGTAGTGGTCTGAGGACTGGAACGGGGTCCACTCAGGCTTGAGAGGCCAACTGAGTAGAGGCGGGTTCGCTTCCCACCTCACCCATCTTCGAAGTGGTTTTGCGTGGTTCTCCACTTCTCTAGGCACATGCCGGGATGGTACCTAACTTAAGGCCACGGCCGCTTCCTTCCATCTTCCTTGTCTATTCGTTTCAATCTCTCCATCTCCCCACAAGGCCCCTGTTCAGCATAGCAGGTGAGGCCGCCTGGGTGAGGTCCTCCTCCCCAGTTGTAACCCTGACCAGATATTTCAAGTTCCAGAGCGCTACCCTTGAGGCAGTAGAGGTGGGATCCCTCGCACTCAGCGAGGGAGAAAGCAAACCTGGAGGGTAAACTGACGTATTTGAGTAGGCTACCTTGAAATACCATCGCACTGTACCAGGATCGAATCCACTAACTTGCGGTCAGAAGACAGCGCTTCTACCGTTTGAGCCAATCTTAAATTCGTGATAGAGACGAGAATTGAACCCGAGCACGAAGCTTCTTTATTAACCTGTATACGATGTTGGCAGGCCAGAGAAAGTTGTGAGCAACTTGTCACGTTTAATTTGTCACCATGAGTATGAAGGTTGCTTGAAATTTTGAGCTGTATCATCAGTGAAGTGGGGAAAGTACATCTACGACAAATCTTAACTATGTTACTGCCCTTAAACACCACAGGTTGACTTTCGCGATGTCCACACTGTCTCCAGAACTGTCACCAACATGTCTGGGAGCAGATGTGAAGGCAACTTCGGAAAGTGTGGAACGCGAGGGATGTAGAGTTTCACCTGTAATCACTAATCACCAGGGAAAGGATTTAGATGTAATAAAAATTAATGAATTATAGAATTATACACGGACTTCTTCTTCTTCAAGTGCCATATCCTGTCCCCCAGACGTTGACGATCACCCTACATGAAACATAATGTTGCACTTCTTATTTTAATGAGACCTTCGAATAACACACGAACTTTCATTCTCTGTTCCCAAAACAATGGTGTACAAAATGTCCTTTTAAGTGTTGGAAAGTGAACCATCACCATCTATTGTCTGAGAACAGATTTATATTGACTGAAACTTCGTTTAACATCACAAGAGGTAATAAGGGCGTGTTTGAACTTCACATTGTCTACTGGGTTTAAGTCCATCGTTAATTCCACACAGGTTTGCAGCCACTTTGCTCATTTCTTCAAACTTTTTTTTCTTTGCTAGGGGCTTTATGTCGCACCGACACAGATAGGTCTTATGGCGACGATGGGATAGGAAAGGCCTAGGAGTTGGAAGGAAGTGGCCGTGGCCTTAATTAAGGTACAGCCCCAGCATCTTCAAACGTTTGAACCGGGCGAATTGGTCGTGCGGTTAGAGGCGCGCGGCTGTAAGATTGCATCCGGGAGATAGTGGGTTCGAATCCAACTGTCGGCAGCCCTGAAGATGGTTTTCCGTGATTTCCCATTTTTACACTAGGCAAATGCTGCGGCTGTACCTTAATTAAGGCCACGGCCGCTTCCTTCCAACTCCTAGGCCTTTTCTATCCCATCGTCGCCGTAAGACCTATCTGTATCGGTGCGACGTAAAACCACTGGCAAATAAACAAACCTTTGAAAGCACAGTGCCCATCCTCAGTTTTGCTACATTTGCAACTTTACCTCTCTCACGATCCAGTTGATCAACAGTATTATTATTCCCCGTTTCGAAACTTTCAGAAAATGACAGATGAAAAAAAATGGAGTGCTTTTGTGATGTATGAAAAATTATACATAATGTAACTTAATTCATTCTTCACACTTGTGTCGCAGACAATTGTTTTCACGCTGTTGATAAATGGGATTTCCCGAGTTACGAAATTGTGGGACAGGCACAGTCTGTTAATTTAACACTTTTTAGCCGAAATATGGATTATATTGATTTTAATGACTACGAATATGAATCATATGTGCCGAACTCCAAAATATGGAAATGATTATTGCATTTTTGAACTCCTACACGTCATGATTCGTAAAGATAACACAAAATAAAATTAAATTTTGTTTCCTAAATAGATATGTATTTACACAGAAATCCGTTCCATGCTAATCACTGTGGCCCGGTCTCTCTCAGGAGTATATCAGACGTGTCAGTACCTTCAACTCATACCATGCTAGGAACGATATGACACCTGCAGTCCTTACCAAACGTCTGAGATCGATGATAGCGAACACTCGTAATCGAGTTATGTTTGTAATCGACCTAACACTTTGGAAACCAGACCGGAGCAGATATTGGGCTGAAGATCTGTTTTCTCCGCCGCTTTTGCCACACGGTAATGGGATCTGTGTAGTGCATGTGAACTTGTCCCGGTTTTCGGTTTATGCTCTTCCTGACGCCAACCCTATCTGGAATAGAGAGAGAGATATTTACTATTATGTGTTACTCGGTGGTTCACTGCTTGGAAAAATACCGTGTTTAAATTTATTGTTGAGCTCGCATCCGGGAGATACTGGGTTCGAACCCCACTGTCGGAAGCCCTGAAGATGGTTTTCTATGGTTTCCCATTTTCACACCCGGCAAATGTTGGGGCTGTACCTTAATTAAGGCCACGGCCGCTTCCCAACTCCTAGGCCTTTTCTATCCCATCGTCGCCATAAGACTTATCTGTCTCGGTGCGACGCAAAGCAAATATATATATAAAAAGAATTATTGTTAATGTTTACATAGATGTAAGATAGTGACATTGCTTGATTAGCACCGGGACTTTTCTTTGAAGGCGCATGAGTGCAGCTGGAAGAAGTTACAAAAACAATTAGAAATGAAAGAGATAATATGAGTTGTATACCTTAAGCTGAAGCCTCCGTGACTCAGGCGACCGGCTTCTCACAGCTGGGTTCCGTGGTTCAAATCCCGGTCACTCCATGTGAGATTTATGCTGGACAAAGTGGAGGCGGGATGGGTTTTTCTCCCAGTACTCCGGGTTTCCCTGTCTTCTTTCATTCCAGCAATACTCTCCAATATCGTTTCATTTAATGTCACTCATTAATGATTGCCCCAGAGGCTTCGGCAGCCGGCACAATTCCTATCCTCGCCGCTAGCTGGAGACTTCATTCCTTCCATTCCTGATCTGGCCGAATGACTGGAAACAGGCTGTGGATTTTCAGTTACCTTAAACTGATCCAGTTTCGTCTGAAGTTGAAGACGTTGCTGGCGTTGGAATAACTGCTTCGAGAACGTGTTAGTCAGACTGTTGTTGTTTATGCTCTTGTCTTGACGTATTTTGTTGTGTACTTTTCATAAAACAATTATTTACTAAGTAACATTTTACGTTAGGCCTAATTGCATTACTTAGGCTACGTACGCCTATTGATGCTATACAAATCATAGTTACCAAAATATTGCGGTTGATTACAAAAACAAAAAAATTTTAGCGGCGTGGTTTGACGCAGTGCTTTGGCTTATTTCGACGCTGCCCCCTGTAGCTCGTGTCTATCGCTTGGTCCACTCATCGGCGATACCTCTCCTCGCCTTGCGCACCCCCTTTACGCCCCACAGCCGCGCTCTGGCAGTCCAGTGGCTGGTTCCGGAAAGCAGCCATGTGTTGATGTCAAAATTATAGCTAAGTGCGCGAATATACAGAGCTAATTAAAGGAATAGGTCCTTGATAAACCATTTTACTAAGAGTTGTCCATTTCTAGGGGTTTCACTGAACGCTCCGCGCCTTGTATTAATAATACATCTTTGCTGACTCAGTTAGTTTTTTCTTTCTTTCTTATGACATAAATATGCCTTAGAGCAGCAGGGGGAGGGGGGGACCCGAAAATTTGTATAACGAAATAGTGTCCTGTAACAAAATATGTGATCCGATGTTACCTAGCAACAGTACCTTGAGAGTTGCGAAAGGCCATGGAACTGTATGTCACGACCATCCAACAACACTTCACATCACAGCCTGCATGGTTGCTAGGTAACAACGCGTCGCGCATGTTGTTGAGAAACATATTAATGATCATTTGATTTTACCAAAGGGAAAAACTTTCTTTCTTTCTTTCTTTCTTTCTTTCTTTCTTTCTTTCTTTTGCATTATATTTGAAACAGAAACAACTTAATTAAAATAGAAAGAGATGTTTCGTTCTTGAAAGAACATCATCAGATTTTATCAAATCACACCCATATATTTAGAAATGTATAAACTGTTATGTTATTTCTGTTTAAATACTTATGAACTTGAAATATGGAGCTTATCTTAATGAAGTCCACTTTTGTCTCTACTCAAGCATGGAATGCGATGTGTCAGAAAACAGTTGCTCGGTCACGATTTTCTAATACATATCCTTCTATTTTTTTTTCAAGTACCTATCATGCTGTTACCATACGTTTTCTTTTTCAGGTATTTACAAATGTATTACTCAAAATTAGTTTCAGCAGACTGAGGAATCTAACAGTTAAAAATTCCTCCATAAGCGTCATTAATATTGGTAGCACCCCCATTGAATTCGTTCGCCAAGTTGTTTCCAAAATATCCATGGCCCGTGTAATCGAAGTCTCCGAGTTAGAGGAGTGAACCTGATGCGATTAAAATCCCCGAGCTCACCGGGGCCACGGTAAAAAGAAGGCCTGCCACAGCAGTGGTCAATGCGACCTATGACTCAGTTTACCTTACGTGGTCTATGAACTCTAGACTCTCGAAACCATGTTAAAAACATATAATTCATTCCATAAATCATGAATTCAGTTATCATTCCTGCATGAAATTAGGAAATAACTACGAGAGTTAGATTGAGGAGAGCGATATACTGTCTATGTTTAAAGCAATCATCTGTTGACCCAGATCTTGGCCTAGACCTGAGTAATAATACCTAAGTCGAGCCAGAGAGCAATTTAACAAGATATAGCCTGCTTATTAGCGTTCAAATTCCCATGCCGCCCTGGTACCATCTTAGAGATCGATCTCACTACTAGATGACAGTGATTGTCGATGTCAGACTTGTTCTTGAAGCTCTTTCGAACTGGCGATCTCTAATGTAATATTCCCGCGTAAACTGTACGTTTGTCGCTTTTTAAAAACGGCATTGAGGAAAAATAAATTGAGGCGATAAAATTTATACAAGGGGCTGCCTAGACGAGGTGGTAAAGGCGTGATTGGTTCACCTGGAAGGACATGGATTCGATTTCCCGTCAGGAAGCCCAAAGTTTTAGAAACGAGATTTCCATTTCTGGAGTGGCACATGGCCCTGAGGTTCACTCATCCTTTAAAAAAACGAGTATCAGGTTAATTCCTGGGGCAAAGGCAGTCGGGCATAGATCTAACCACTCTATCTCACTTAGTGCCGAGGTTTATACGCCATCTCTGTGCAGGCTTCGAAAAGGAGTCGAGCCACTCCTCCAAGGGCCTCTGGGTAAAATAATGAAATCGAAATAATCTTGATAATAGTTATAAAGTTATTGATTTTGCGTCCAGCTTACTCCCTCTCTTCGGTTTTCGGAGACGCCGAGGTGCCGAAATGTTGCCACGCAGGAGTTTTTTAACGTGCCGATAAAACTACGATCATGGGGCTACATATTTTAGTGCCCTCGAACACCTCCAGACTGAGACGGTGTCGAACCCGCCAACTTCGGCTCAGAAAGCCTGTGCTCTACCGTTTAAACCTCTCATTCCAACTCGACATAATCTCCTGTTTATTCATTTGTGTTTATTTTTTTTATTTAAAAATACTGTGTCCACCTCTGTGGTGTACTGGTTAGCGTGATTAGCTGCCACCCCCGGTGGCCCGGGTTCGATTCCCGGCTCTACCACGAAATTTGAAAAAGTGTTACGAGGGCTGGAACGGGGTCCACTCAACTTCTGGAGGTCAACTAAGTAGAGGTGGGTTGGATTTCTACCTCAGCCATCCTCGAAGTGGTTTTCCGTAGTTTTCCACTTCTCCTCCAGGCAAATGCCTTTTTAACCTAAGTTAAAGTCACGGCAACTTCCTTCCCTCTTCCTTGTCTGCCCCTTCCAATCTTCGCATCCCTCAACAAGGCCCCTGTTCAGCATAGCAGGTGAGGCCGCCTGGGTGAGATACTGACCCTCCTTTCCAGTTGTATCCCCCAACCCAAAGTCTCACGCCCAGGACACTGCCCTTGAGACGGTAGAGGTGGGATTCCTTGCTGAGACAGAGGGAAAAACCGACCCTGGAGGGTAAGCAGATTAAGAAAGAAAGAAAGATAGAAGAAATACTGTAATAAGATAGCAATAATACTTTGTGATCAACGTTCATGCACTTATTATCATTGCAGACCCGATGAAACGCCAGAACATCAGAATTTCTCCCCAAAAGCTCAAAGTCCTGAGACTTATAAGGTGACCCCAAGACCACAGCTGACAATAGCTTTCACTTATATCTACGACACACCTTCCTTTCGCACATGGTCGTACTTGGTTTACTATAGCTATCTTTCTAACCGGGCGGTAAGCGTAATGAGCCTTCCATTTTCATACCATTCATAGCACTTTACATTCCTTAAGCTAAATCATTCTTCATCATAGTTTCGTGATTGGTGCCGTTACACTGTCTAGATCCCTTGCTCAGGATGCAACTTGTAATTTGCTTTGACCTTTGAAGACAGTGACAGTGTACTTATACCTCCTATAGATCTTCTCCTATTCAAAGGCAGCTGGTTTTAGCACTTTTAAAAGGTAAACTTTCCAATGTTCTCTTGTACAGAAGGACTCTTCTTACTAAGCCACGGCCGCTACCTTCCCAGTCCTTGCGTCGCCGAAAATCTTCGATATATTAGTGCGACGTTAAACCACTAAAAAGGAAGAGAAAGAAAAATGACTCTCCTTACCATCACTTCGCATGCAAAATAGATGTTATGTTGAATTTTCAATGATATTAGCTAGCGTTTTGCCGACCTCAAAATAGGATGGGTTCTATATGTTCAGGCCATTTTGATCTTTCAATGTTCTCAGGGGTTTATCTGGTATTTCCAAATCTTCTTGGTCATATTCGTAAGATGCATAAACATTCGAGCATCCTGTCTCTTAGTAGACTTCGGTTTCGAGGAAAAAACCTATTTTGTTTCTAAAGAGTTAACGTGAAGTTGTATTTACACGTTTCATGTAAGTTATAAACGGTGGTCTTATGGTGCCTAAAATGCCTAAATTAACATTAGAAACTATATTTGCCTATACAGTGGAACATCGATATCTCGAATCACATCGGGAGCTAAATTTTATTTCGAGTTATGGAAACTTCGAGATATAGAGAATACCGTTTTTTCAGCATGCATGGCACATACTTGAATCATATGTATCTACGGGCTTATACTGAATAAATTATTTTTAAACTATTTTAAAATAATCAAACAAACTCTATTTTACGGCATCACTTTAATTATAACCCTTATTAGTCTATAGTAACGTTTTAGAAGGCAGAATACAATACATCATTAGTGAAACAAGAAACATATCTCCGTTAATACCTTTGAAAAAAAATCTGTTAGTCTCTTCTGTTTGTTACTGTTAACCTTTCCTCACTTCACGTTGAAACTTCTCGTCAATACCATACAGCCGAAAATCGTAAATGGCGCTTGTCATCCGCGACTTCGTGGGGATGCTTTCGTACGTGACCGGTAATTAATTCACACCCGAGGAACAGCGAGGCTTCGCCGATTTTCCGATCATTAGACGTCTTAGTGTTTCGGTTGTCGTGATATTAGCTTCCAGCACCACTCTAAACCTTTCTTTACTTGTTAACTCTCTCTCACAAACTACAAATGCCGTATTGCAAAGTTAATGTCGCGCAAAATTCGAGTTACAGAGTATTTTTTGCTTCAAGGGGGGAAATGTTTGCTTCGAGAAACTGAGTAATTCGTGTAATTGAATTTCGAGTAATAGAGAAATAAATACACGTGAATAATAGAACAAACGTCCAGGAAATGTAAGTTACTTCGAGATACTGAAAATTTGAGTAATGGTGGTTCGAGATATCGAGGTTCGACTGTATTCCTGTAATTCCTTTTTTTTAACTCCTAAATCGATTTCAAACAATTTTAATTTATTCCGAGAAACTATTTTTCGACTTGTTTTTAGTATCTTGAGCAGTGTATTTTTGAAATACTTTTCAAACAAAATCTTAAAATTGGGAATCTGTAAACTACAATCTCCGGAAGTCCTTAAGAACATCCCGCAGTGCACGCCCGTAGTCTACGAGTGAAAACAAGAAAGTGTCAGCTTCCAAGTCGTCTTTAATTAAAATATTACAGGAGTTTCCCAAGGAAACAGAGTGAACCGGGTAATTGAGCGTTTGTCATACTGATAAATAATTTGAAAAAAAATAATTCAGTATCTTGCACCGGTGTGATTTTATCAGTTACTGAAGTTAGCCAATCAGATCGCTTCGCGGGCGAATTCAAATGGGCTTAGTGAGGCGGTGTTCCTAAATCTGCACGTGGATTAAGATTGGCTTGAGAGCCATGTCGAAAAATCAGCATCAAACACCGCGGGTTTCACAGTAGCGTACTTGCTATGCCACGTTCCGGTCAGTCCTGAAGGTCCGTGTTCAAATCACTCCCCTTACGAAGATCTTTTTCTTTGATGGGTGCTCTAAAGCCCATCTTAAACCTCGTGCACATTTAGCAATACCGCCTCACAAAACCTATTTGAATTCGGTCGCGAAGCGATGTGATCGGCTAAGTTCAGCAGTTGATAAATTGACAAAGGTGATATATATCGAATAACTTTTTTCAAATGATTTATCAGTATGACCAACCCTCTAACACTCATATACCCAGTTCACGTTGTTTCCGACCACTTATTCTGTGACGTTCGTAGCAAATAGGCGAGTGATATTTGTTTTATATTTCCCCCCCAAAGAGTTATTATCAATTTATCAAAACAAAACTCCTATTTTAATTGATGAATGCCTATTAAAATGCGTACGGGGTGAGCTGGTCGTGCGGTTAGGGGCGTGCAGATGTGAGCTTGCATCCGGGAGATAGTGTGTTATGATGTATTCATAATGACGCACACAAAATGCTGTCAGTTTCGTACACTTAATTTATTCACAACTTATTCTCACATTAAACATACACTCCAAAAACCACCATTTTGAACAACTGCTTATCACGAAGCCCAAGGAGCCTGCAACCACTGCATGACAACTACCAACTCTACAAAACCAATTCAAGACTTTTGCACACGTCTCATCAAAACAACTCCACCATCGAGACTGTCTCTTTATATAGGTTGCCTCGCCATGTTTCTAGAAGGAAGTTACACAACATATCTTCTCGTAAATTCTAGAGTGCCTAATAGTATAGCTATAATACAAAGAACATTCTACAACCATCTAGTGTCAAAGATCGTTATTCTGGATGTTACATTGTGTTGCACAATGTTACTGTGGATTATACACCATATATACAGGTAATAATAAATGATATACTGTTAATTACAGGTTCTTACATTAACTAAACACATATATATACTGCACATTTTTCATGACATAACCTCACAAATAATTCGATCGTCCGAATACGTAAATGATAATAATACTAATAAGTAGAATAAACACTTCATAGCCATACCTCACAAGTCATAATAATAATAATAAGAAGAAGAAGAAGGAGAAGAATTCGAGCTCGATACTTTTATTTACCCTTGGGTTACAGAATATTTTTTTTTTCAAGTTATATCAGTCTGTTACACTTGCGTCAGTATGAACCCCACTGTCGGCAACCCTGAAGATGGTTTTTTGTGGTTTCCCATATTCACACCAGGAAAATGCTGGGACTGTACCTTATTTAAGGCCATGGCTGCTTCCTTTCCACTCTTAGCCTTTTCCTATCTCATCGTCACCATAAGACATATATGACTCGGTGCGACGTAAAGAAAAATGTAAAAAAAAACGTTAAATTGAAGCTGTCTAAAATATATTTTTAGAACTTATTCTTTCACATTTTAGAGTCTATTTTAGGCACCTAAAATAAAAATGTTGTCACCTAAAAATCGAGGTCTACTTATTAACAGAAGTCTTCTTGTGGCCCTCATGGTGGCCTTGTCCTCAGACACAGGTGACTTTCTTCTTCTAATACATAAACACTCTCTCCTCATCTTCCGAGGTCATGTTCGTAAGAATTTTTTTATAACCTCTTCTTGTCGTTAGAGTTCTTTTTCATCATCATGCACAGCGCACTTAATGAGACTTTCCGTGGTTGACTGCATGAATTGAGGCTAATCGCATGATGCTCTTTCCATAATTCAATTTTCTTAATGGATCATCCCAAAAGGCTTTCTCGTCGCTTGCTTCTGCACATATACATTTGTTACCGTTGCCTCCTTCACTAGATGTATCTGGTTCAAGTCTCAAGAGATTTGTGACATCCTCTCCTCCAGAAACGTACAACTAATGAGATGTGAAGTGGAGATAATGGAACTCAAGCTTAGTCTGACATTGATTCAGTCTTTTAACTACCGAGCGAGTTGACCGTGCGGTTAGGGGCGCGCAGCTGTGAGCTCGCATCCGTGAGATAGTGGGTTCGAATTCCACTGTCGGCAGCCCTGAAGATGGTTTTCCGTGGTTTCCCATTTTCACACCAGGCCACGGCAGCTTCCTTCCCATTCTGAGGCCTTTCCTTTCCTATCATCGCCATAAGACCTATCTGTGACGGTGCGACATAAAGCAAATAGCAGTCTTTTAACCTGTGCTAGTCTACACTCCGTAATACTTCATTGAGATCCCTGAGCTATTGACTGGCACTTCTGAATCTTTAAATAAGCGATATCCGTGACAGATTTACAATCAGGTCAGTACTCTTACCCTTTCTGTACGGCAATTGAAGCGGCATTAAACTATTATTATTATTATTATTATTATTATTATTATTATTATTATTATTATTATTATTATTATTATTATTATTATTATTATTATTACAATTCTTCTTTACGTCGCACCGACACGTCTTATGGCGACGATGGGATAGGAAAAGGGCTAGGAGGGTAAGGAAGCGACCATGGCCTTATTTAAGGTACAGCCTTGCCTGGTGTGAAAATGGGAAACCACGCAAAACCATCTTGAGGGCTGCCGACAGTGGGGTTCGAACCCACTGTCTTCCGAATACAAGCTGATAGCTGTGCGACCCTAACCGCACCGCCAACTCGCTCGGTACTAGTGTTCCTTTTTTGGTTGGTAGTGTCGTGTTTATATGAGGTGGTTGGCATTAAGAGTCGAAAACAAATACCCAGTTCCCGAGCTAGAAGAAATAACCAGACACGGCTAAAATCCACAACTTGCCCAGGAATCGAACCCGGGGCCTTCTGAACCGAAGGCCACTTCACGGACCAATCATCCAAGAAACCGGACTATTAATAATAATAATAATAATAATAATAATAATAATAATAATAATAATAATAATAATAATACATTTCTTGTAAGCATCAGAACGTGATAGCTGAGTGGCATTGTCACCGGCTTTTTCCAAAGCGGCTGTGATTCGGGTTCCAGTTAGTACAAATGACATTTTTCAATTTAAAAACAATATTATTGTGGTTAAAATTCGACTAAAACTTGCAGGTCCCGTGACTATGTTCATAATATCGACAGTCATGTAAAATTACAACCTCCTTTCCTGTTATAAATGTTATTTGTTTAACGGTTTTTACATTGTTATCATATAGATTATAATGGACGTCAAGGAATTCAATTTTCGCCCTGTGTGGTGCTGGAAACGAACAACACGGAGCTTTGGTATTTAAACTCGCTGAAATGCCACCGACCTCACTAGGGATAGAGCTGGCTATCTTAGGAAGAGAAGAACAACGAACTAACCCAGCGTTTGTTTTTTATTATATTACAAGTTAGAGTGCCATAAATCACTTAAACAATGGATTAATATTATTATTTCTTGTACGTAAACAATAGGGGCTGCCTGGCCGAGGCGATAAAAGCGTACTCGGTTCGCTCGGAAGGACGTGAGTTCGATTCCCCGTCAGGAAGCCGAAAATTTTAAGAAACAATATTTCCACTTACGGAGGTGCAAATGACCCTAAGGTTCACACGACGCGTACCTCATACGCAGGACCGAGTTCGGCCTACATCACTCTCTTCTCAGTAACAAAATTACGTTAATGTTTCCAGATTTTATTATTTTTCTTTTTTCTTTTTTTCTTTTGAAAATTGACTGTTTGTCCTGAGCGGGTACACTTTCTCTGAGAGAACACTGGTTGGTTCGCTGTCACTAGGGAGAACCGTCACTTGTGGGTTCTGAAATTTGAGACGTGGAAGAAATAATAATAATAAGAAGAAGAATACTCTACTACCGCTTTTTCGCGGGTGCGAACTGTGTCGCACATATGGATTTGGCCCTGTTTTACGACCGGATGCCTTCTTGACGCCAACCCTATATGGAGGGATGTAATCATTATTACGTGTTTCTGTGGTGGTTATCTGAATATGAAGAGGAAAGTGTTGGGACAAACACAGACACCCATTCCCCGAGCCAAAAGAATTAATCAGACACGATTAAAATCCCTGACCCGGCCGGGAATTGAACTCGGAGCCCTCTGATCGGAAGGCCTCAACGCTGACCATTCAGCCAAGGAGTCAGACACAATAATAATAATAATAATAATAATAATAATAATAATAATAATAATAATAATAATAATAATAATAATAATAATAATAATAATAATAATAATCAGGTCTTTCAATTGATTGCCTAGCTTTTTCAGATGATCTAACAATTTTCTCTGATTCTTTAGACATGGCTACAAAGCAAATTAAACACCTCAAGACAGAGACATCAAGCCAGCACCGAGATAGCTGAAAGTAAACCAGGGGGCAATCATACGGACAGATAAGTTTAAATATCTCTGCGAGTGGATTGAACAAAACAACTCTGAAAAAATAAGCTTTTGCGTCGCGCATGAATACAATGGAAATGGCTTTTCAGCTGACCAAAGACGTTTACAATAAAAAGTCCATATCCTTGAACGCAAAACTCAGACATTTTTGCGCTGTTATAAGACCGGAAACTTTGTATGCTATAAACAAGAAAGGCCTGATAGAAAAATTGGAAATTAAAGAAAGAAAGAAAGAAAGAAAGAAAGAAAGAAAGAAAAAAAGAAAGGAAGAAAGAAAGATCTTAAGTAAAATTCTTAGCCCAATTAAAGACAAAGATGAATACAGACGTCGGCATAACCATGAACTGTATAATCGTGTCCAGAAGATTTCTGATGTATGCGGAGAAGGAGAATTGCGTTTTATGGCCACTTGCTAAGAATTATCGAGCCAGAGTTTTACCTATTTTAAAGATAAGAAGACCCAGCCAATTTGGTTTAAGGAGGTGGAAAGGGACCCACAGGAGATGGGGATCACTTATGAAGATATACAAGAATGCAACCGACTCAGGAGGAAACTAAAAGACCACCAGGGTTTTCAAGAAAGCCCAAAACTGAAGACGGGGAAGAAGTGGACGGAGGAAAGAAAAAAGCAACACCGGCAACAAACGAAGGAACACTGGGCAAAGGTCAAAGCCCGGAGAAGACAGCTGAAATAACGTGGTTATTAGTAGGCCGATACGAACAAAGAAGAATAATAATACGCAGGCTTCAGTCGATCAATGGAAACTTTTCTCTCTTTATTCTTAATTGCAAGGGTAAAATATTAATATATCCGTTTTGTTAACCACTTTATAGGGTTCTTGATATGGTTGTTCAGGAGATGACGATTTTATGGAGTCTGACGAAAACACGTTTAGAACGTTGAAAGTTTTTGTGCACAAATGAAGTGTCCCGATTTTTAAAAATTGTCTTCACTGTTGTTTTTTTTTTGCTTTACGTCGCACCGACACAGATAGGTCTTATTGCGACGATGGGAAAGGAAAGGGCTAGGAATTGGAAGGAATCGGCCGTGGCCTTAATTAAGGTACAGCCCCGGCATTTTGCCTGGTGTAAAAATGGGAAACCACGGAAAACCATCTTCAGGGCTGCCGACAGTGGGGCTCGAACCCACTATCTCCCGATTACTGGATACTGGCCGCACTTAAGCGACTGCAGCTATCGAGCTCGGTCACTGGTTTTAATCTTGTCATTTATTGCTGTAACTTCCTAAGAGAATTGTGGGTATAACTTCTGTCCACCTATTTACACCGTGAGCTCTAATAGCAGTTTTAAGAGTGCGATGGAACTGTTCAATTTTCCCATTGCTTTGAGAATTGTAAGAAGTAGTTTGAGTAAGTTTACATCCACATAAATCACTAGTGATTGAAAAAAATCAAATTGAGACTACCTCTCTTGGTTTGAAACAATTGAAGGCATGCCCGGAAAAACGGTTAGCCCTCAAGATTAAACAAATAAAGTTAAGTGGTGCTATCTGTCGTCGGATAAGAGATGCATCTGTTGTGATGCTCGGCTATCCTTCAGCAATTATATCAGGTTATAATTATACAAAAGGTCAGAATTCTTGTGTTTCTGCATTTGCCTTATGTGTAATGTCAAAAACGGACTAACCCACTGCTGTAATATATCTGCCTACTAGAAGCGAGTAGTGGAACTAGTGCGTAAGCACTGTAACGAACGCAGTAAATAATGTTCTAAATGAGAAAGTATATTTGTGAATGATTATTATAATAGTAAGGTAGGGAGGCCGAATTCCGCCCCCCCCACGAAATTTCGTCCCCTTAGGGCTTTCCAGTTTGGATGGTTGGTACCTAATGTTTAGTCGCACGTACATGCGTGTGCACCACGTTTAGTTCCCGTGTACGAGGGGGATTCATTTTGCATGCTGAGCTGAGTGAGTGCAGCATTCAAATTAAGAGCCTGTTATTCCCAGAGTGAGCACTGACATGTGCATGAAATACTGGACTGCATTTTAGTGTGGTGTAGTTCCTGGCGTGTAATCGCTACAGTGAGGTGGTTGGCGAGAGTTTAGCGGCCATAATAGTAAATCAGAGAATGTTCGTAATTTCGTCCCCCTTAATTTTAATTGTTATTTATGCTTTATTATTATTATTATTTTCAGATGGGAAAACACAAGCAGTGGGATAAGAAGGCTATGAAAAATACTATTAAGGCAGTAAGGGACAAGATAACGGGTATCGGACAAGTTGACCGTGCGGTCAGAGGCGTGCGGCTGTGAGCTTGCATCCGGGAGATAGTGGTTCGAATCCCACTGTCGGCAGCCCTGAAGATGGTTTTCCGTGGTTTCCCATTTTCACACCAGGCAAATGCTGGGGTGTACCTTAATTAAGGCCACGGCCGCTTCCTTCCAGCTCCTAGGCCTTTCTTATCCCATCGTCGCCATAAGACCTATCTGTGTTGGTGCGACGTAAAGACACTAGCAAAAAAAAAAAAGATAATGGGTTACAAACGTGCAAGTAAATCGTTTAACATCCCACGCGCAACGCTGAAAAAGTATGTTGATAAAATGCCAAGAAAACAGTTTTCATAAATGGCCATGAAGCAATTCGTTATAGGGAAAGTGTTTGGTAAGGTTAGACAAGAAACATATATTAAAATTAATTGTAGTTATCATAAATTTGGTGCGGGACGAAATTACGAACACAGTTTTGATAGTTTAGTTTTTGCACTGTTTATGTCAAATATTGATTACCTTACATTACAACAGTTTCATTGTAACTTGCCCGTAAGTGGAGGATATATATACACCAATCTCTAGCCTTGTCCATAATATTCCTGAATTTCTACTATTCCAAATCTGCTAAAGGAACAAAATATGCGTCCCTTACCTTAGATAATACCGTTATATTTCAGTTTTACAGAACAGAATATTTTACAAGAGTAATACGCTTTTAACCTAGTAATAATGTAATAAGCAGTTAACCATATCAAATTGCTGTAATTCAGCAGCAGTTGTATTGCCACTGATGCTGAATGCATAAACAATGAAAGTGATTAATTTTTTAATTGCAAACTTGATCACAACATTAAATACAGGATTTTTGATGTGTACGGTGGTGTTAGGAGACTGAAGTTCTTTGCTTTAAGTATATTGATGGTGAAATACAGGCTTATGATTCTGTGGAACTTAGAAGAAACAATTAGCTGATAGACCCTCACTTAGTTGTCAGACATTTCGCGCCAATATAATGCTCCAAGCCCAATAAATCGCTAGTTGCTTTACGTCGCACCGACCCAGATAGGTCTTATGGCGACGATGGGACAGGAAAGGGCTAGGAGTGGGAAGGAAGCGGCCGTGGCCTTAATTAAAGTACAGCCCCAGCATTTGCCTGGTGTGAAAATGGGAAACCACGGAAAACCATCTTCAGGGCTGCCGACAGTAGGGTTCGAACCTACTGTCTCCCGAATACTGGATACTGGCCGTACTTAAGCGACTGCAGCTATCGAGCTCGGTCCAATAAATCGTACAAAACTAAAAGATTCAAAGGAACTGACGGATTACGTTCCAGCAATGTATCATCTTTACTAACAAAACATTAAATCTGTTGCAGAATCAGAGAACATTCCTGATGAGATTTTTTTAATGATACTTAGCTATTGTTAAATAACATTAACATGAATTTCCTGGGAAAAACACAGTCAGGAATGAAATAAACATTCCTGATGAGATTTTTTTATGATACTTAGCTATTGTTAAATAACATTAACATGAATTTCCTGGGAAAAACACAGTCAGGAATGAAATAAACTTAGTATAACATGTTCAAAGAAAGTGAAATAAAAGGTCACAGTGATTACTTTTGAGCTAGTACTGAATGTAAATACTGTTATTTTTTAATATTTGAGGTAGCTCTGCGAAGAGTTAAAGAAGTTTGATGTAAATGTCCTTCTTTTATTATTGATACCGGTACTGTCTTATTTTGGGCTTATTAAAGAAAGTAACAACATATGTAAATTTACACTCTGTGCATGAGGCCTTATGTTTACAAAAATGAACACAGGTAATTCACCATATGTTTCTTAGCCTCATTCACAAAACTCAATTTTCCTCCATTTAAAAAAAGTGTTTAACCACTTTTTCCGGGCATGCTTTCAATTTTGGAAGGAGCACCAATTCGGCCTGCATGGTCTCATATGTATGAAGAACAAAAAACACACAGTTCTAGTCCTTCAGACAAACAACTCAATGTTGCAAACATCCTAGAGATATGAGCTACGATTTAAAAAAATAATAATAAAGTATGATAATATATTCTTTATTTGTTCATAAAAATTACAATCATTTTCTTAATCATCATTATCCGGTCGATTAAATTAGCAGTTTGCCTTTTTCTACCACTACGAGCGCTAAATGTGTGTGAGTGCATTGTTTCACTGAAATGGTGTATGGCTTTTAGTGCCGGGAGTGTCCGAGGACAAGTTTGGGTCGCCAGATGCAGGTCTTTTGATTGGACTCCCGTAGGCGACCTGCGCGTCGTGATGAGGATGAAAATGGTGAAAAAGACGACACATACACCAGCCCCCGTGCCAGCGAAATGAACCAATTATGGTTAAAATTCTCGACCCTGCCGGGAATCGAACTTGGGACCCCTGTGACCAAAGGCCAGCACGCTAACCATTTAGCCATAGAGCCGGACCATTGTTTCACTTAAGCACCACTACGAGCGCTTATAATTTAAGCCTTTATAACTACATTCCGAGTGGACATTTTTCAAAAAAATCAAAAACACCCGGAGGTATTGAACCAAGGAACACATTACCGAAAGAATTATGTAAATAAGTTAATTTGGCTAGGATTTGAATCAAAAAGAAGAAAGAGTAAAGAAACAAGCGATTTTAGGCTTTTTTTTTCGCGACTGCATTTAGGCTGCAAGAGACTTTTGAAATCCATTAATTAGAACTATCCAAGACTCGTAATTTGAAACCTTTCCGGGCTCTTTAGCCATTCAACTTTCGGCACAATTGAGGAAATTCCTTAATTTTACATTTTTCGTAGTCTACTAAGAAATTGTTTTCAACATTAAAAACCCTAAGTACGGTTTGTCCACAATTATAAGTTCAAACACTCTGTGTATCACGTGCTCTCTTTTAGATCTCAATCTGTGTTGTTTTTAAATCATTGCAATCTGCTATGCAGCGGGGGTGGAGAAGTCGTAGCTTTCTCCTCCATGTGCAGTCGGACAGTCTCGCCTAGAGAAATCACTTTGTTTTCATGCTAATATCACTCTCTCCGCCATGGAAACTGAATTACACATGGCTCTTTAGAGCGGAATTCTCCATATTTGTTAAGTGGATGTGTACTATGACATGCGTTTTCAAAGAAAACAAACGGAATCCAACCAGCTTGACTGCTTCCGTTCGACAAGGTTATTGGACTGAAAAGTTCTCACGTTCTCCTGGAACTGTGTAATAACTGCACTGAAGGCAGCGTTCCCTGGAACAGTAGTTACTGTATTTATTTGGGTGCGTTGGTACTTCCGTGACTGTCTTCTCCATCATAATTTCATTGAACATTATTTGCACAAGCTCCGTTGTCTAATTTGAGTCTAGGGAAGTCTTAAGGATTCAAATCGGCAAATTTTGACATTTTAACAACGTGTGAATCATTCTGTTTAATGTGGCGTTTGTTTCATTTAAATATTCAAATATTTACTATTTTAAATAATTGTTTTAGTATATTGGTGCACTTGTATTTCATGCGACGTTTTGTGCAATGCATAACCGATTTACACATATCTCAGAGACTATTCATTCTAGAAGGCTGTGGTTCGGCGTGTTTTGAAGAGAAATACCTGTTTTATTAGTTGGTTGACCATCTTAAGCTGCAATCGCAAGTTGCAGTGTTGTTTCGGCGGAGGTTTTTAAAGCGTCTATTCTGCAGTAGATAAGCTGCACCGAAACATTTACTTTTCAGTGCAGTTTGCTCAAAATCACTTTTTCCGAAACAAATGCTCCCTTTTCTCAGAAACTACTGGGTGCATTTCCATGAAATGTTCATCAAATATTTATGATACTGTTGTAGTAGTATAGATCTACTTTCGTTGACATTTCTTGAATATTTTTATAACAAAATATCTGCAGAAAAATGAAAATTGGGGAATATTTTAAAAAATCATAACATTTTTAGCAGCACATATTCTAAAACTATTCTAGATCAGTATATGCAAAAGACATGAGTTAACAACACATTAACTTTCTACATTCAGTGACTACTGAGAAAAAGGTTCAATTATTCAGCTATTTTAACATTAACAAGATACAGCATTACGACTCCCCTTAAGAGTCTAACTTGATCATTTTAGTCGATGGACAGTAGATATAATGTTTTAGGCATTTGTTCGGGAGGTCAGTTTTTAAATTATGTAAATGCACATGTCAGGTAGAAATAACACTTAAAATATAATCAACTGCAGAAACCTCGTTGATGTGTAAGCTGTCAGTTTTAAGCAGTGGTTCGACCGATGGAGGGGGTTATAGTTACAAATTAATGAAGGTACTTGTGCGTATGTGGTGCGAGCATGCGTGTAATTGTAAGGACAATGGTACAAGTGAATTATGTTGATATTCAGATTGCAGTACACTACAAAATCTTACAGAAGAATATGATCCAGGTCAACAGTTTTACAACGAATGGTATGTTTAAGTTACAATCTAAAATCCAACTTTCGAGGCTTCTCAAAGAAAATAGATTCAAGAGATCTGTTAGTTTTACAATTTTGTCTCTGTGAATGTTCAAAATAGACAACACACTGAGTCGCATTTCACTTGTATATTGTCAGTTCCTGTTTAGTTTTTTTAAAATTCCATAGAGGGTTTCTATTCCCCAGTAACCTCCCCCCGCCCCTTGGCTACGCCCCTGTTTCTTAGTCACTGACAGCGAAATGAGATTTGGTTTGAATAAGTTTTAGATGTACTTTTTATCACAAATTAATCCAAGTCTGGTCGATGACCTAGGTATTAGGCCCCATTAAACAACAATCATAATCCAATTTAGACACTTCATATTTTTTGTTGACATTTTCACGAGAATGGGAGGTATCTGCTGTGCACGGGAAACTGAGTGTTATTGTGGGGGAGGGTAGTACTCAATGTGGTGTGTGGATTTCAGGATTGTTGGGGGCAGCACGAACACCCGCTCCCCGAACCAAGGGAATTTACCGTTTAAGAGTACAAACCCTCGATCCGACCGGGAATCGGTCCTGGAGCCAAGAGGACGAAAGGCCAAGACGTTAACTATTCACGTCCTTATTATTCCTATTCCGACAGAGCAAGTGGCCGGCTTGGGTCACGTAGGTGTCAGATTGCATTGAGAGATAGTGGGTTCGAACCCCACTGTCGCCAGCCCTGAAGATGGTTTTCCGTGGTTTCGCATTTCACACCATACCTTAATTAAGGCTGCGGTTGCTTCCTTCCCACTCCTATCCCAACATCGCCATAAGATCTGTGCCGATACGACGTAAAGCAGATCGTAAAAAAAAAAAAAAAAAAAAAAAAAAAGCAAGACATCGTTTCTCGTGCTTAATCGGCGTTATAATGATACGGCCTGTGCCCATCCTATAGCTCCTAAATTACGAGTTTGAGTGTGGATTGTTTCACAGCTAAGTTTAGACTAAACATCACGTCCTGTCGCACTAACATCCTTAACACCGTATCTACATTCTAATATTCCGTGATAATGAAGTAAATGGGTGACGTGTTTGTAAGCTTATAACACTTCATAATAACTTCTTAATGACTGTGAAATTTCAAATTGCAAGCGTTAAATTGTAACTAATGTACAGGGAAGTTACGCTTTAAACTTGTATAGTCCATGCAATTAGAGGTGAGCTTATGTGCGAGCAGAATTACTTGCAAGGGAGTGCAGTACTGGGAGGTCCAGGGAGCACAGAGTGGGAGGTCCGCGGAAATGTTTAAAATTGGAAGTCAGAATGAAGTACAGTGCAACCTCGATATCTCCATTCACCTCGAGAGTTAAATTTTATTTCGATTTATCTAAATTTCGAGATATAGAGAATACCGTTGATTTGAATAATATGTATCTACGGACTTATATTGAATAATTATTTTCAACAGTATTTAAAAATATACAAACTCTATTTTACGGCATCACTTTTTTTTTTTGCTACGGGCTTTACGTCGCACCGACACAGATAGGTCTTATGGCGACGATGGGATAGAAAACGCCTAGGAGTTGGAAGGAAGCGGCCGTGGCCTTAATTAAGGTACAGCCTCAGCATTTGCCTGGTGTGAAAATGGGAAACCGCGGAAAACCATCTTCAGGGCTGCCGATAGTGGGATTCGAACCTACTATCTCCCGGATACAAGCTCACAGCCGCGCGCCTCTACGCGCACGGCCAACTCGCCCGGTACGGCATCACTTTAATTATAACCCTTATAGTAACTTTTTAGAACACAGGATACAGTACATACAGTAGTGAAACAAACATACCTCGGTTAACAACTTTGGAACCTCCCTTCACGTTGAAACTTTTCGTCAGTACCACGCAACCAAGATTCGTAAATGGAGCTTGTCATCCGCGACTTCGGGAGTTGCTTTCGTACGTGACCACTGTTTAATTCACGCCGGAGAAACAGGGAAGCTTCGCCGATTTTTCAATCACTAAAAGTTTTAATTTTTCGGTTCCCGTCATATTAGCTCCCAGCATCACTGTAAACCTTTCTTTACTTGTTAACTGTTCCTCACAAACCACAAATGCCGTATTGCACAGTTAATGTTGCGCAAAATTCGAGTTACAGAGTATGATTTGCTTGAAGAGAGGAAATGTTTTCTTCGAGAAACACCGAGCTCGATAGCTGCAGTCGCTTAAGTGCAGCCAGTATCCAGTATTCGGGAGATAGTGGGTTCGAACCCCACTGTCGGCAGCCCTGAAGATGGTTTTCCGTGGTTTCCCATTTTCACACCAGGCAAATGCTGGGGATGTACCTTAATTAGGCCACGGCCGCTTCCATCCCACTCCCAGCCCTTTCCTGTCCCATCGTCGCAATAAGACATATCTGTGTCGGTGCGACGTAAAGCCAATAGCAAAAAAAAAAAAAATCTTCGAGAAACCGAGAAATTTGTGTAAACGTATTTCGAGTAATAGAGAAATAAATACACATGAAGAATAGGACGGACGGCCAGGAAATTTTACTTCGAGATACTGAAAATTCGAGTAATGGAGGTTCGAGATATCGATGTTCGACTGTATTATTATGGCTTTTAATCACCTAAAATATTCTTTTACTTCAATTAATCGCAATTTTTACATATTTATTTACTTTCTTATTATTATGAAGTGAAGCGGGCCGTTACAACGGTTTAACAAACTAAGAAGGGCTATTTTAACAAGGATATATTTTTGGGCTGGTGCTCTATCTGGATTTTTTTTTCTATTTGCTTTACGTCGCACCGACACGAATAGGTCTTACGGCGACAAAGGGCTAGGAGCGGAAAGGAAGCGGTCTTGGCCTTAATTAAGGTACAGCCCCAGCATTTGCCTGGTGTGAAAATGGGAAACGACGGAAAACCATCTTCAGGGCTGCCGACAGTGGAGTTCGAACCCACTATCTCCCGGATGCAAATTCACAGCTAGGTGCCCTTAACCGAACGGCCAACTAGCCCGGTATATCTGAAATTAGCGTCGTCAATTTCCCGACATCATTTTAATCATGGCAACCTGTGTTCGTCTATGTACAAAAGGTCAGTAGCGTCATCTTCTCGTTGTGCGCTTTCTTCCTGTAACTACGTAAGAACTTGAGAACATCTCGTATCATGTGAACCCCGTTTACTCCTTAGTCCAGAAAAAAAATTCATGAACTGGCCGTGAAACGAACCCAGGGCCTTGGAATAATAATAATAATAATAATAATAATAATAATAATAATAATAATAATAATAATCTGCCACCCCTCCCGGAGGCCCGGATTCGATTCCCGGCTCTGCCTCGAAATTTGAGAAGTAGCACGAGGGCTGGAACGGGGTCTACTGAGCCTGGGGAAATCAACTGAGTAGAGGGGTTTCGATCCCCATCTCAGCCATCCTCGAAGTGTTTTTCCGTGGCTACTCACTTCTCCAGGCAAATGCCGGGATGGTACCTAACTTACGGCCACAGTCATTGTCTTCCCTCTTCCTTTTCTATCCCTTCCAATCTACCCATCCCCCCACAAGGCCCCGGTTCAGCATAGCAGGTGAGGCCGCCTGGGCGAGGTACTGGTTCTCCTCGCCGGTTTCATTTGCGACCAAATGTCTCACACTCAAGGACCCTGCCCTTAAGGCGGGATCCCGCGCTGAGTCCGCGTGAAAAGTCAAACCTGGACGTTAAACAGATGATGAAATTAAATGAAACAGACAACTAAATATAAAATGTTTAATCATTATCAATGGCCAACGAGTATTTCACAGTAAATTCTACCTACTTAGATCACGGTCGACTAGATCTCTCCCTGCGCTCCTTATTCTAGTTACCTTGCCTTATACCCTACCGGCCTTGGAACATCGCTTGTGAAGCCCAGCATAAAGCTGTAATTGGAAAGGTTCTCCAAATAAGAGGTTTGTTTGTTTGTTTGTTTGTTTGTTTGTTATTGAAAGTTGATAGTTACGCACAAATGTGTTTATTTTTTATTGTGTAGTGTAGTGATTTGATTTTAAAAAGTTGTGTTTACAAATCTTCGAATATGTGGTATTTTTGTGCTGTTTGTACTTTTGTACTTCGAACAGAAAACAAGTAACGGGACACCATCATTTTACGAATTTCCTGCAGATAAGAACAAATATAGTAAGTGGCTCAAAGCAATTTCTCGCCGTAACTTCGTCTTAAACTAGAATTATCTTGTATGCACTAATTCATTTTTATTTTTAAATTGTGTAGTGTAGTGATTTGGTATTTTTGAACTGTGTTTGCAAATATTCGAATGTCTCATACTGTTGTGTGCCGTTTTGTATTAATCAACAACAAAAAGGAGCAAAGGGACAGTATCATTTCACGAATTTCCTTTCGTCTAGGACAACATTAAGGAGTGGCTCAAAGCGAGTTCTCGCATAAACTTTGTCCCTAACACTAATTCTGCATTCGAGAGATAGTGGGTTCGAATCCCACTGTCGGCAGCCCTGAAGATGGTTTCTCATTTTCAACTCAGGCAAATCCTCGGGCTGTACCTTAATTAAGGCTGCGACCGCTTTTCCTTCCCACTCCTAGACCTTGCGCATGCCATCGTCACCATAAGACCTAGGCCTATTTGGGTCGGTGCGACGTAAAGCAATTGTAAAAAAAAAAGAAGAAGAAGAACCCAACCTAAGTCTGCTTCTTCTACTTTCTGTAGCTTCATTCTATTGTCTGTAGCCTTAATACTTAAATGTCAGTTTCCAAGCACGAAGTAAAGATATGCGGAGTCATATTTGCTACATGACAGGCACACAACACATCTTTATCCAAGAAAACCTGAACTTCAACATTTAAACACAGAGAAGTAGGAACTCTTATGGCCGGTTTCTGGTACACCACAGTTACCTGTGAGTTACCTAAAAGCGCTTGTAACCTTAACTGTGCTGTTAACTTGAATGAGTTTCCGGAAACTTAAATTCTGATTTATCAGCCCTGGTAATAAACAGTACAGTTATCGTCATGTTTAGTATCTCTCGTCCTCCAATAGATGTCTCTAGGCAAATGTTTTTAGGATTATTTTGGTAATGTCTAGTTACTTTTACCAGCAGAAGTTTTCTACAATGAAAATGGTTGGCAAATATGTACCCACTCATCTCAATCAATCTGATTCAGCATGTAATAATCTCTCATAATATGAAAATATGTACGAGCTAATGATGCAAAAATTAGGTATATATTATTTTTCCCTTCTTTCTTATTCACAGTATGCAGACATCGTCTTAAATTTCACCTTGATCGTTGTCGTCAGTAAAATTATAAAAATACACCGTGATTACCGCAATCACTTTTCACTTATCCAGAACACAAGCGTAAACGAAAATAATCACATAAATGAAAATGTGACGCACACTTTGGAACCCATCATTCCGGCACTGAAGTTCTGAACTGATGGTGCGATATCCATCTGTTCTCGCTGTAGCTGTTATAGTTTTTTTTGTTTGTTTTTTTACACTGACCACGCAACATACATTGACAAAAATACTCTCTTAACTGCTGACGTGAAGTCCACTTGAGAATTTCATTAGCGAGCTAACCCTGACTCAGGGTGTGAAGCGTGTTGAAACAGATAAGAAGGTAACAAACTACAGCTCCCTGAAAGATTTTTAATTAAAGAAGTCCAGATGTTTTATGTTTATTGGTAGTCTATGAGACCTCACGTCACCGGTTAAAGGATATAATAGCATTAAAAAAAGCAATGAAAAATCTATATTTATTATTCAACAGGTTTATATTAAATGCATACCGGTACCTAAAATATTTATTATTTAGTACAAATGTACATATTAATGGTAAATACTCCATAATTTCAGATTGTGTTCGCTAACTGTCAGTGGGACTCATTCATGATTCAAAGCCTGACGAAAGAGATTTTAACATTATAACTACACTGAAAGATCAATTAGAGCCTGATGAAAATCAGTTTGGTCGAGTTCTACTTTATTTGACGACTCATTTTCCGTATTGGAAGGTATATCTACAGTAGAAGCGTCATGCTCCGGGGAGATTATAACCTAAACAGCTGGGACAGATGGCACCATACAAGTTGAATCAGTGACTAAAGCCAGTGATGACGTGAAAGTAAACGTACTAACCGAAATATTGTCGAGTCCAGCACACCCAAGCACGTTAAAACTACAATAAATGACTGTAAATATATTATTACCAGTTCATTATCACTTTCTAATGTTTATGAAACTAATGTAAGACCTTGTACGAAACGGTATGGAGTGGCGCCTCATAGCGCTATTTGTTGGAATCAGTTCTAACATAGAGGTAACTACAGCACTAGCTGCAGTTACCAGTCGTTGCGGAGATAACTGTAAGGAAGCCGATAACTGTTGTTTCGGAAACGCATTTTAAACTTATCACAATGTTAAGTCACTGATAACTACGCATCTACAGATAACTGCCATTCCAGAAACTGGCCATTACTGTGTTACCTGTGCAATGTCCGGCTCCATGGCTAAATGGTTAACGTGCTGGCCTTTGGTCACAGGGGTCCCGGATTCGATTCCCGGTAGGGTCTGCAATTTTAACCATACTTGATTAATTCCCCTGGCACGGGGACTGTATGTATGTGCCGTCTTCATTTCCTCCTCATCACTACGCGCAGGTCGCCTACGGGAAAACAATCAAAAGACCTGCTCCAGGCCTCTCCGGAAGCCACACGCCATTATTATGCATGTGGTTCGAGAGCTATGCACTCCTACTCCAACCGTGCAGAAAACTGCTAGCGGGGTGGTCACGGCTCTACAAGGCTCTGCATTCGGGAGATGGAGAGGGGCTGGTCCTCACCGTCGGCTGTCATGAGAATGGTTTCCCGTGGTTTTCTATTCTCTTGTCTAAGGCGAATGGCGGGACAGTTCCTAGTATAGCCCACGGCCGCCAACCCCCTCATCTTCTCCGAAAATCTCCTTAGCCTGAAAGACGGCATTACCGTCTAAGAGGCCCGCCGCCCCTTCAGGGATGGAATAAAAACGTGTGTAGTTAGTAGCTGTACAATGAACAGCTTACCAAGTGCTTTTTACTCAAAATACTTTTCTCTCTGTGACTTTTTATGTAAATCCACAGTGCAATGAATGAATGAAATGTAATCTGAAACTACGTAAGTTGAGTCATAAGTCATGGCAACTATTTTTTTCTTCTCGCGAATTGGTGACAACACAGAAAATCTAAGATATGCATTTTTTTTTTTTTTTTTGCTAGGGTCTTTACGTCGCACCGACACAGATAGGTCTTGTGGCGACGATGGGATAGGAAAGGCCTAGGAGTTGGAAGGAAGCGGCCGTGGCCTTAATTAAGGTACATCCCCAGCATTTGCCTGGTGTGAAAATGGGAAACCACGGAAAACCATCTTCAGGGCTGCCGACAGTGGGATTCGAACCCACTCTCTCCCGGATGCAAGCTCACAGACATATGCATTTGGAAACGTCCGGTATGTATTTGCGTATGATGCCACTAGATGGTGAATGTAAACAACAGTGTGGATCTAAGCATGCCCACAAGTTCAGTGTGTGAGTGAGAGCGTCACAAAATGGAAGTCAACAAGCAGGAGCAACGATCGTATATTAAAATAGCAGTGCTACGCGGCAGCAGTGGAACCCTTGGGTGATTATTTCGAAGGTCTGCAACCAGTGGAGACCCGTTCTTTGTACGTAGTCTTGTGTATTTGCTGTCTATCCCATAATAAATCAATGTTTACCAATGGCCTGTGTTCTGTCACTTCCCTACGAGAATCTCCTGAAGTCAGAATTTGTCTTCAGGCACTATGCATAAGTACATGACCTATATTTCCAAATGCATATCTTAGATTTTCCGTGTTGTCTCCTGTTCGCGAGAAAAAAGTTGTTGCCATGACTTATGACTCGACCCTCGTATAATATTGAAATTTAAACAAGTTTGAGTTGACATGTTTCTGTTAACCTCATTTCGTTTTGTTCAGGAAGCTACACTGAACATTTACTAGAAAAGAGAGCACCAGTCAAAAAAACAAAAAACAAAAAAATTCAGGGAAGCGATTTGAACATGGACCTCCGAGTTGGCAGGATCGCGCCATAATAAATACGCTACGGTGACACCGGCTGAAATCCACTGTGTTTTCGTATTTGATGCAGATTTCTCGGCATGTCTTTCAAGCCGGTCTTAAGCTAAGTGCAGGCTTAGCAAAACCGCCTCGCACCGAGCTCGATAGCTGCAGTCGCTTAAGTGCGGCCAGTATCCAGTATTCGGGAGATAGTAGGTTCGAACCCCACCGTCAGCAGCCCTGAAGGTGGTTTTCCGTGGTGATACTCCCACGTGGCGCGTCCCAGGTGGCGGATAGGGGGGTCCTAACCGGCTTGTCGGCGGACTTCAGGGAAATAAAATACCTCTCGCGGACCAAACACCCCCCCCCCTGTGGGTGGGGGAGGCAGACGAATAATACGCCCACGGTATCCCCTGCCTGTCGTAAGAGGCGACTAAAAGGGGCGACCAAGGTATGATCGAATTAGAACCATGAAACTATTTTTGATTCGAACCATCACGCGGGGAACACCATGGCTCGCCTTTACTTGCGAGCAGTACCACTCTTTTAGGTACTGAATAGTTTTGTGATTCGTAGCACTCAAGCGGAGTTCAGTGTGGGTTTCCAGTACCCGTGAGTCGTACCCATGTGAGCAACACCACGGGTCTGGGCGTTGCCTGGGAGTTGTACCACTATATGAGCGACACCGTGGGTCTGCGTTGCCAGTGATTAGTACCCACTATGTGAGGAACACCACGGGAATACCGGCGCCCGTGATTAGTATACCTACGTGAGGAACCTCATCGGTTTACGTTGGCTATGAATGGCGCCATTGTGTGAGAAACACCATAGGTCTGCGTTACATTTACGACGTACAATACTTGTGAGTAGTACCTTAATGTTTGGAACACCGTGAGTTTACGCTACATTTGATTATTACCGCAGCTTGAAAAATATCATGGTTCTACTTTACTCGCGACATATACCATACTGAGGGTCCTTAGATCTGGTTTTTGGACCCCTTTAGACGTCAAGCATAAACGATTCAGGACTGTGCTTTATAAGTGGTCCCTCGGTCAGTAATACTATTATTTATGACTGCTTTTAATTCGGATCCACTGTTTTTTGTTTGTTTGTTTGTTTGTTTGTTTGTTTGTTTGTTTGTTTGTTTGTTTGTTTGTTTGTTTGTTTGTTTGTTTGTTTGTTTGTTTGTTTGTTTGTTTGTTTCTTGTTTTTTGGGGGGTTCATGTCCATCCATTCATTTTTCATGACAGTTTTATTTATTTTGGTCAGTGGATTTTTTGAACTTTTTGTTGTCATTTCATTTCGTACCATTAAAGGCCGATGACCTCGATGTTAGGTCCCTTGAAACAACAAGCATCATCAGATTCCTTCATATTCCTAGGCCTTTCCTATCCCGTCGTCGCCATAAGACGTATCTGTGTCGGTGTGACGTAAAACAAATATATAAAAAAATCTGCCTCGCAAAGCCCATTCGAATTTTCCCGCAAAGTGGTGAAACACCGGATCCCGTGAGATCTCCGAAGTTAAGCAACATTGGGCGTGGTCAAGATATGGATGGGTTGCTACACGCTGTTGGTGCGGGTAAGGGAATGGAGGAGCGGAAAGGAACTGGCCACCCTATCGTATGTAAACTCCGGCTCAGGCACACCTCTGCGGAGGTTCGGACCTGCCTTCGGGCAGAATACACTCTTTCCTTACCTTACCGATCTGATTGGCTAACTTCGCTGATAAAATGATAACGACACGAGATAACGATTTATTTTATTCAAATCATATTTCAGTGCGACCAACCCTCCAACGCTTGTATACCGTCATGTTGTTTTCGACCATTCTGATATAGGCTATCGGGCTGAGTGGCTCAGACGGTTGAGGCGCTGGCCTCCTGACCCCAACTTGGCAGGTTCTATCCTAGCTCAGTCCGGTGATATTTGAAGGTGCTCAAATATGTCAGCCTCATGTCGGTAGATTTATTGGCACGTAAAAGAACTCCTGCGGGACAAAATTCCGGCGCCCCGGCGTCTCCGAAAACCGTAAAAGTAGTTAGTGGGACGAAAAGCAATTAGCATTATTATTATTCGATATAGGCTACTCAACACGACGGGTAGACACCAAAAGTTTCAACCTCGAACTTTTACAAGCGATATGTTCACCGAGTTGATTTTTCTCCGTCCTTCCAAAATCCCACTACCTCTGCGGGATATGAATCCTCAATTTTGTATCCGGGGGACGACACACCATCACTGATCCAGGGAGGCATGATTTGGTGAACGTCACATGCAGCTTTCTTCGTGGCAGTATGTACGGTTTAGCACTTCATTCACTTGACAAAATACTTCTGAATCTTTACACCTCAAGATGTGAGGCTGGATTTAGAAATACTCCAGAGCGAAGCAAAGCCCCCGCGCAGTGAAGCAATGTCAGAGTAACGTGACAGTGAATTAGTGGAGCACTTCCAGCGAGAGAAGATTACATTGTTATTCAAGCCGAGTATCAGATTACCGATGTCATGTAAGTGATTAGTCGGGAGTGTCTCAATAACCTTCCGCCTAGAGATGGTATCACCCTTATTGTTATCCTTCAGTCGCTTCCGTGGTGGAACCCACACTAGCATCGTTTGCCCACTCCAATAGCTAGGTGGCAAGTACTGTACTCATACGTCACCAGACCAAACCAAACTCCATGGCGCAACAGCCCCGAAGAGCCATGGTCTACCAAGCGACCGCTGTTCAGCCTGAAGGCCTGCAGATTACGATGTGTGGTGTGGTCAGCACGACGAATCCTCTCGGCCGTTATTCTTGGCTTTCTAAACGGGGGTCGCTATCTCATCTACAAATAGCTCCTCAATTGTAATCACGTAGGCTGAGTTGACCTCGAACCAGCCCTCAGATACAGGTAAAAATCCCTGACCTGGCCGGGAATCGAACCCGGCGCCTCCGGGTAAGAGGCAGGCACGGTACTCCTATACCGCGGGGCCGGCTCAAACGTCTCCTCCTTTCCGAACTATTCCAATGTTGTTGTTGTTGTTGTTGTTGTTGTTGTTGTTGTTTGGTTCACCAGTCGATAGACTGGTTTGATGCAGCTCTCCCTGCCACACTATCTTGTTCTAAACTGTTCATTTCTACATAACTACTACATCCTACATATGCTCTAATCTGCTTGTCATATTCATTCCTTGGTCTGTCTCTACAATTCTTACCGCCTACACTACCCTCAAAAATCAATTGAACAAGCGTGCCTTCCTTGCTTGTGCTGGTCTGCATTTTATGTCCTCCTTATCTCTGCCAGCGATAGTTATTTTACTACCCAAGTAACAATATTCATCCACTTCCTTTAAGACTTGATTTCCTAATCTAATATTTACTGCATCACCTGACTTCGTTCGACTGCACTCCATTACTTTTGTTTTGTTTTCGCCCGCGAAATGATCTGATTGGCTAATTTCAGCAGCTGATAAAAGACAATGGCGCGAGATATACATTAGATTAAAAAAAATTACAGTGGAACCGCGATATCTCGAATCACCTCGAGTTATCGAAATTTCGAGATATAGAGAATACCGTTCTTGAGCATGTATAGCACATATTTGAATCATATGTATGTACGAGCTTATACTGAATACATTTATTTTCAACAGTATTTAAAAATATACAAAATCTATTTTACGGCATCACCTTAATTATAACTCGTATTATAGTAACTTTTTAGAAGGCAGGATAGAGTACATACAGTAGTGAAACAAGAAACTTTTGGAAAAAAAAAAAAATCCGTTAGTCTCTTCTGTTTGTTATTGTTAACCTTTCCTCCCTTCTCGTTGAAACTTCTCGTCAATACCAAGCAGCCGAGATTCGTAAATGGAGCTTTTCATCCGCGACTTCGGGGGTTGCTTTCGTACGTGACCGGTAATTGATTCACACCCGAGGAACAGCGAGGTTTCGCCTATTTTCCGATCATTAAAAGTTTTAGTTTTTCTGTTCCCATCATATTAGCTCCCAGCATCATTGTAAAGCTTTCTTTACTTGTTAACTGTTCCTCACAAACCACAAATGCCGTATTGCACAGTTAATGTTGCACAAAATTCGAGTTACAGAGTATTTTTTGCTTCAAGGGAAGGAAATGTTTGCTACGAGAAATCAAGAAATTCGTGTACCGAATTTCGAGTAATAGAGAAAAAAATACGTACGAAGAATAGAAAAAAACGGCCGGGAAATTTAAGTTACTTCAGAATACTGAAAATTCTAATAATGGAGGCTCGAGATATCGAGGCTTGACTGTATTTCCCTTACCATCGTACGTAAACTGCTGAAGAAAAGCGTTGTTCCATTTCACTTCTACACCATGTTCCTATTCCGGAAAGCCTACGGTCTCCGAATACATATTTTAAGATCAAAATCAGCAGTAAGGTCTTCCTTTGGAGGCCATCATAACAATAGCGTGCATTTCGACACTCAGTAAAATGTACAGGAAGAGTTATATCCATTAGCAAGCACTTTCTCCGTCAAAATAAACAATAGCCGAATAGCAAGAATGCTGATAAAAATGTTTGAAGGTTTCCCACTTCTGGACAGCCTATATTTTGTATTTTACAGAAAAATGTCAAGGTTCTCTTTAAACGAATTATTATAATACTGAAATTACATTATTTGTTCACCAACATCATCCTTCCTAGGGGCTTCACAAATTTTTGCGAGTGTGCTAATCACGAGGATAGAGTTGAGTCTGGCACTGGATCCACCTTCTTGGGAAAGACTTCTCTCTTTCATTTTATTTGTCCGATTTTTTTTTTGATACACTCTCATTTACTCCAGAATAGACGATACGAGGTTTGTGAGTTACAAGCAGCCTTTCACTGTTTATGCCCCTTCTTGTATTAGCTGGTACCTTACTTAATAAGAAATGTCTGAACTCCTTCCTTTCTCACGAGTGAGTGGGCTCTGCTGTTCGGGCGGTGTAGCTGTGAGTTTCCCTTCGTGAGATAGTGGGTTCGAGCCTCACTTCGGCAGCCCTATCTTTACACGAAGCAAATGCTGTGGCTGTACCTTAATTAAAGCCACTGTCGCTCCCTCCCCGGTCCTATTCCTGGCCTCTCCTATCGTCGCCATACGACCCATCTGAGTCGGTGCGACGTAAAACCAGCAAAAAAGATAAAAATTAAAACCGTCCTCTGATTTACCGCGCATTTACGCCTCTCGAGAAAGGCCTCTTCATTACTACCGTAATTGATTAGTTGGTATGTTTGTGTGGCAAACATGTGTAAGCATTTGGCATACGAACAAAAACAAAGACTAACGAGCATTAATAATTGAACAGTTGAAAAAATATTAAACGAGTCGTTATGAAAGAATTATTATTATTATTATTATTGTTGTTTGAGTCATCAGTCCATAGACTGGTTTGATGCAGCTCTCCATGCCACTCTATCCTGCGCTAACCTTTTCATTTCTACGTAACCATTGCATCCTACATCTGCTCTAATCTGCTTGTCGTATTCATACCTTGGTCTACCCCTACCGTTCTTACCACCTACACTTCCTTTAAAAACCAACTGAACAAGTCCTGGGTGTCTTAAGATGTGTCCTATCATTCTATCTCTTCTTTTCGTCAAATTTAGCCAAATCGATCTCCTCTCACCAATTCGATTCAGTATCTCTTCATTCGTGATTCGATCTATCCATCTCACCTTCAGCATTCTTCTGTAACACCACATTTCAAAAGCTTCTATTCTCTTTCTTTCTGAGCTAGTTATCGTCCATGTTTCACTTCCATACAATGCCACGCTCCACACGAAAGTCTTCAAAAACATCTTTCTAATTCCGATATCAATGTTTGAAGTGAGCAAATTTCTTTTCTTAAGAAAGCTCTTCCTTGCTTGTGCTAGTCTGCATTTTATGTCCTCCTTACTTCTGCCATCGTTAGTTATTTTACTACCCAAGTAACAATATTCACCTACTTCCTTTAAGACTTCATTTCCTAATCTAATATTTCCTCCATCACCTGCCTTCGTTCGACTGCACTCCATTACTTTTGTTTTGGACTTATTTATTTTCATCTTGTACTCCTTACCCAAGACTTCATCCATACCATTCAGCAACTTCTCGAGATCTTCTGCAGTCTCAGATAAAATAACAATATCATCGGCAAATCTCAAGGTTTTGATTTCCTCTCCTTGGACTGTGATTCCATTTCCAAATTTCTCTTTGATTTCCTTTACTGCCTGTTCTATGTAAACATTGAAAAGGAGAGGGGACAAACTGCAGGCTTGCCTCACTCCTTTCTGGATTGCTGCTTCTTTTTCAAAGCCCTCGATTCTTATCACTGCAGACTGATTTTTATACAGATTGTAAATAATTCTTCGTTCTCGGTATCTGATCCCTATCATCTTGAGAATCATAAATAGCTTGGTCCAATCAACATTATCGAATGCCTTTTCTAGATCTACGAATGCCATGTACGTGGGCTTGTCCTTCTTGATTCGATCCTCTAATATCAGACGTAAAGTCAGTATTGCTTCACGTGTGCCTACATTTCTTCTGAAGCCAAATTGATCTTCTCCCAACTCAGCTTCTACTTGTTTTTCCATTCTTCTGTAAATAATACGTGTTAAAATTTTGCAGGCATGAGATACTAAACTAATGGTGCGGTAGTTTTCACACCTGTCAGCGCCGACTTTCTTGGGAATAGGTATAACAACATTCTTCCGAAAATCGGATGGGACTTCTCCTGTCTCATACATCTTGCACACTAAATGAAATAACCTTGACATGCTGGTTTCTCCTAAGGCAGTCAGTAATTCAGAGGGAATGTCATCAATTCCAGGTGCCTTGTTTCTATTGAGGTCACTCACAGCTCTGTCAAACTCTGACCTCAAAATTGGGTCTCCCATTTCATCAGCATCAACAGCCTCTTCATGTTCCAGAACCAAATTATTTACATCTTTACCTTGATACAACTGTTGGATATGCTCCTGCCATCTTTCTGCTTTGTCTTCTTTCCCTAGAAGTGGCTTTCCATCTGAGCTCTTAATATTCATGCACCTAGATTTCCTTTCTCCAAAGGTTTCCTTGATTTTCCTGTATGCAGCATCTACCTTTCCCAGGACCATACAGCCTTCGACATCCTTGCACTTCTCCTTCAGCCATTCTTCCTTAGCTACCTTGCACTTTCTATCCACTTTATTCTTTAATCGCCTGTATTCTTTTCTGCCCTCTTCATTTCTAGCATTCTTGTATTTTCGTCGTTCATCAATCAGGTCTAGTATCTCCTGAGTTATCCACTGATTCTTAGTTGATCTTTTCTTCCTTCCTAACATTTCTTTAGCAGCCCTACTGACTTCATTCTTCATGACTCTCCATTCTTCCTCTATAGTGTTTCCTTCAGCCTTTTCATTTAGTCCTTGTGCAACATGTTCCTTGAAACAATCCCTCACACTCTTTTCTTTCAACTTGTCTAGATCCCATCTTTTTGCATTCTTTCCTTTCTTCAATTTCTTCAACTTCAGATGGCATTTCATGACCAACAAGTTATGGTCAGAGTCCACGTCTGCTCCTGGGAAAGTTTTGCAATCCAACACTTGGTTTCTGAATCTCTGCCTAATCATAATGAAGTCTATTTGATACCTTCCGGTGTCTCCAGGTCTCGTCCACGTATACAGCCGTCGTTTGTGGTGTTTGAACCAAGTATTGGCAAGGACTAAATTATGATCAGTGCAGAATTCAACCAGCCGACTTCCTCTTTCGTTCCTTTGTCCCAATCCAAATTCTCCTACTGTATTACCTTCTCTTCCTTGGCCTACCACTGCATTCCAGTCTCCCATCACAATTAGATTCTCGTCACCTTTTACATATTGTATTAAATCTTCTATCTCCTCATATATTCTTTCGATTTCTTCATCATCCGCTGAACTAGTAGGCATATAGACCTGCACTATTGAGGTGGGCATTGGTTTGGTGTCTATCTTGACGACAATAATTCTTTCACTATGCTGGTCGTAGTAGCTTACCCGCTGCCCTATTTTCTTATTCATTATTAAACCAACTCCTGCATTTCCCCTGTTTGATTTTGTGTTGATAATTCGGTAAGCGCCTGACCAAAAATCTTGTTCTTCCTGCCAACGTACTTCACTTATACCAACTACATCTAACTTTAGCCTATCCATCTCCCTTTTCAGGTTCTCTAACCTACCACAACGATTCAAACTTCTAACATTCCACGCTCCGACTCGCAGAATGTCAGTATCCATCTTCCTGATGATCGCCCCCTCTCGTGTAGTCCCCACCCGGAGATCCGAATGGGGGACTAGTTTACTTCCGGAATATTTTACCCGGGAGGAAGCCATCATCAGTACATCATTCATACAGAGAGAGCTGCATGTCCTCGGGAGTTAGTTACGGCTGTAGTTTCCCGTTGCTTTCAGCCGTGTAGCAGTATCAACACAGCTAAGCCATGTTGAGTATTATTACAAGGCCGTATCAGTCAATCATCTAGACTGCCGCCCTTGCAACTATCGAAAGGCTGCTACCCCCTTTCGAAGAACCATTCGTTAGTCTGGTCTCTCAACAGATACCCATCCGATATGGTTGCACCTGCGGCTCGGCTATGTGCATCATTTGGACACGCAGGCCTCCCCACCGCGGAAAGGTCACATTATTATTATTATTATTATTATTATTATTATTATTATTATTATTATTATTATTATTATTATTACTACCTGAGTTCTTGGCTGAATTTTTTGCATCAGGGCCTTCGACTTGGAGGCTTTCAGGCTCTATTCTCGGACGGGTCGGGGATTTGGTCGCGTACGGTGAATTCCTCTAACTCGGGAACTTGGTAATTGTGTTAGTCCAAAAAGAACATTCCTCTTTATAAACAAAAACACACCACACTACCAACCGCAACCGAAACCCGCAATAGTAAATACATCCATCCGCATAGATTTGACGTGAGGAAGGTCATCCTCCCGTAAAACAGGATCAAATTCATATCTGGGATCAGTAGCGGATGTTCAAATAGAAAATAATGTCGCCTACGGGTGTCACATCAAAAGACCTGCACCAAGCCTCTCCGGAGGTTACACAGAATTTATCAAGCGAGTTCCGGTTACGATCGCGTAGCTGTGAGCTTGCATTCGGGAAATAATTTTCTCACCAGGCAGGGAAATACTGGAACTGTACTTCAATTAAGGCCACGGCCGCTTCCTTCTATATCCTAGCCGTCGTCGCTATAAGACCTACAGTATCTGTGTCGGTGCGACGTAATGCCAATAATAGTAATAAAAATAATGAAAACCTACAACCTGTTTTCCAGTCATTGACCGGGCCAGGAATGAAATGAATGAATGAATCATATATAGGCTATTATTACAATGGGGTCGCCACTCCCAAAGTGATTTTATTAATGCCTGATAGATGCTATGAAATGAGAATGGGGAGTGTTGCTGGAATGAAAGATGACAGGGAAAACCGGAGTACCCGGAGAAAAACCTGTCCCGCATCCGCTTTGTCCAGCACAAATCTCACATGGAGTGACCGGGATTCGAACCACGGTATCCAGCGGTGAGAGGCCGACGCGCTGCCGCCTGAGCCACGGAGGCTCTACTACTACTACTACTACTACTACTACTACTACTACTATTACTAATAATAATAATAATAATAATAATAATAATAATAATAATAATAATAATAATAATAATAAAGAAAATAGAGGAGGGAGTGATATGGAGACAGCTAAAGACTGATGAATCACAACATTAACACGTGTTTTTCGTTGTTCATCTTCAAAATCAGTCGCAGAGAGAACTCTTGTGGAGTTTTCAGAGATGTAATTTGTACCATTGCGAGGTTCTTTGATTTCCAGTCAGCAGTCAATCAGTCACCACCGATGTGCATTTGGGCTCCCACCGAGGTGGCAGATTACCTATCAGTTGTTTATCTAGTCTATTTTTTTAATTATTTCAAGGAAAGTGGGAATTTATGGAACATATCCCTTGGTAAATTATTGCAATCCCTAATTCTTCCTATAAATGAATATTTGCCCCTATTTGTCCTCTTGATTTCCAGTTTTATCTTCATATTATGATCTTACCTTTAAAAGCTGTCCGGCTTCATGGCTAAATGGTTACCGTGCACAGGAGTCCCGGGTTCGATTCCCAGTGGGGTCGGGAATTTTAACCATAATTGGTTAATTTCTCTGGCACGGGGGCTGGGTATATGTGTCGTCTTCATCATCATTTAATCCTCATCACGATGCGCAGGTCACCTACGGGAGTCAAACCAATAGACCTGCATCTGGCGAGCCGAACTTGTCCTCTGACACTTCCGACACTAAAAGCCATACGCCATTTCCATTTTTTTAAACCTTTAAAAGCTACATTCAAGCTTATTCTTGTACTGAAATGAAATGCCGTATGGCTTTTAGTGCCGGGAAATCCCAGGACGGGTTCGGCTCGCCAGGTGCAGGTCTTTCTATTTGACTCCATTAGGCGACCTGCGCGTCGTGATGAGGATGAAATGATGATGAAGACAGCACATACACCCAGCCCCCGTGCCATTGGAATTAACCAATTAAGGTTAAAACCCCCGACCCGGCCGGGAATCGAACCCGGGACCCTCTGAACTGAAGGCCAGTACACTGACCGTTCAGCCAACGAGTCGGACATTCTTGTACTAATGTCATTCCATGCCCACTGACATCTCGGGACATACCATTTAGTCGAGCAGCTCGTCTCTTTGCTCTCAAGTCTTTTCACCCGAAAGTTTGCACAGTTTTCGTAACACTACTTTTATTGTTGGAAATCACCCAGAACAAAGCTTGCTAATTTTCTTTAGGTCTTTTCCAGTTCTCGAATCAAGTAATCCTGGCGAGGGTCCCATACACTGGTACCATACTCTAATTATTGATGGCTTACTGGAGACGTACACGCCCTTTCCTGTACATCCTTACTTTTTTTTCTTAACATCGCATCGAATGTTTTCGACGACGGAGGGATGGGAAAGGGCTAAGATTAGGAAGGAAGCGGTCGTGGCCTTAATTAAGGTACAGCTAGAGCATGTGTGATGTGAAAATGGGAAACTACGGAAAACCATCTTCTGAGCTACCGGCGGTGGCATTCGAACCCACTATCTCCCGAATGGAAGTTCAGAATTGCGCGACCCTGTCGCTAAGTACATCATTATTATAACCCCTAAATACCCCCTCATAACCTTATTAAGAGTGCTGTGACCTTTATTTACAATCTCACCTGGTACTGTAATGTAATAACCAGTGCTGGGAAGTGTTCCTCTTCGCGAGTCGGTTTACTAAACTACTGTGTGAGGTAGGTAAGGAGATGAGTGAGTGGAAGGAAACGGAGCATAACACGATGGTATTTAAAGTGGCAGTTCTCATTTTGGTCATCCCTGGATTCTCCACTCTATTAATTGTTGATAATGCCTTTTTTTTCTCCCCAGAAAAAAGAGGTCACACGAATTATTAATGGTAATGGGCGAGTAAGATTTTTCTTGGAGTATTTCCGTTTGTTTGGTTTGCTGTGGAAGGACAGGCGGGTAAAGACTTGTTTAAGACTTATCGGTTGAGTTTAGAACCATTCAAGACATTGAGAATGAAGCATAGGAAACAATATAAACCTTATTGCAGTTTCTATTGGCATTTTCTGAGGAAGTGAAATCTCACAGTTTTCCTTCACTACTATTTTCTGTAATGGTTGCTTATTCTTCCTCCTGAAGAGGAGGCCTCTAGGATCTTAAAACACTTCATAACCGTAGTCTGTTATTTCTTTGATACTTAAAATGGAATTCTTCCGGTACATATTGCCCAATATACTGTAGAATAAAATATATTAATTTTGTCTGGCAAGATAAAGACCATTAGGCCTTCTATGTAACCAGTAAATACAATATTTACCTATGCAGAATTAAAAGAAATAGACCGTAGTTGAAACATCTTGCAGCTACTAAATAATAATAATAATAATAATAATAATAATAATAATAATAATAATAATAATAATAATAATAATAATAATAATAATAATAATAATAATAATAATAATTTTATTTATAACATTCAAAATACATTTACAAATGTGTAGTAGGATATTACATCTTATCTTTGCAATTATATACACCTGCAAAGCTCTTAATTTGCCTATGTGCTGGTGAAGTTTTTTTAATTCATTCATTATGTCGTTTACATATTTACAGGACTCTGTTTTATATATACATAACTCTTCTAATAACATTATTACTTGAGAAATATTAATCTTATAACTAAACCACATATATTACAGAAGTAGTAGTATTATTATCAACATATTAATACTGAAAATAAATTTAACTTCTAACTATCTCTTGCACACATTAAATAAATAAATTATTATTATTATTATTATTATTATTATTATTATTATTATTATTATTATTATTATTATTATTGTTTTCGAATAGGTCTACTATGGACCACGTTAAGCATCATTCATTTACGGTTCTTCCTCTTTCGATCGGCCCAGTACTTCTTCATCCTTTCGGAGTGGGCTTCTTTACGTTCTCGTGACCAGTTGTTGCCGGTCCGTTTTTTGCTACTTTGATCTTTGAATCCCTTAATTTTGTTGATGATTTTTCTGTATTCCTGTCTGTTGTATACTGCCTGCTGTGATATATTATTTTCCTCCATATCCTCCTTGACCCCTTTAAGCCAGCTAGTTTGTGTCTTCCTGTTCTCCATGTATTCCAGAATTCGCTTGGCTGTTCTCTCTGGTGGCATTCTTTTAATGTGTCCGTAGAAGCAGAGTCTTCTCTTCTTGAAGGATGTTGTGATTTTTTCGGTCCTTTTGTATAGTTTCTCATTTGGTCGCAGTCTAAATTCTTGACCCACTTTCCTGGGCCCTAGTATCTTCCTCAAGATCTTCCTTTCTGTCTTTTCAATGTTTGCTAGTAAGCCCTTCCTGTTCAGTGGAATACATTCGATCGCATATAGACTTTCTGGTTTGATGACAGTGTTGTAATGTCTGATTTTTGCAGTGAATGAAACTGATTTTTTATTGTAGACATTTCGACATAACTGGTATGCTGCTTCCATCTTTCTTGCCCTTTCCTGTAATGCTATTCCTGGTAGTCCTGTTGGGGTTATCCATTCCCCTAGATATTTAAACTTCTGTACTCTTTTAATTGTTCCATATTTGGTGACAATATTTTGTGTCGGATCCTTTTTGTCCTGAATCATTAGTTCCGTCTTTGGAAGGATATCTGAAGTCCCGTCTTTACAGCAGTCTCTTGAAGTGTTTCAATTTGTACCTTGGCTGTTTCAGTGTCTTCTGCCAGTATTGCCATATCATCTGCGAATGCTAGACAGTCAATTTTGACTCCAGATCTTCCCAGTGATATTCCATTTTTCACCCCTAATTCCATCAGTCTCTTCCTCCACTCTCTGACCACTTTTTCAAGTATAACATTAAACAGAAGTGGTGACATCCCGTCCCCTTGTCGGACACCTGTTTCGATCTTGAATGGTTTTGACAACATACCCATAAACTTAACCTGTGATGTAGTGTCAGTGATGGTTTCTTTGATTAAATTTCTAGTTTTTTTATCTATCCCAAACTCTTCTAACGTGCTTATCAAGGTTGCTCTGTCGACTGAATCATAGGCTTTCTTAAAATCCACAAATATAATCACTAGATTTTTGGCTGTGAGTGCACGTAGTTGTATTATGGAGATTAGGTTGAAAATTTGCTCGCTGCATGATCTCCCTTTCCGGAATCTTGCCTGGTATTCACCAAGTTCTTTTTCTATTATCCCTTCAGTCCTGTTTTGTAGTGCCTTGGATAGAATTTTAGAGGCAACTGGTGGCAATGATATTCCTCTGTAATTGTTAACGTTTGTTCCGTCTCCTTTTTTGTGCAGCGGGTGTATTAATGATGTCTTCCATTCCTTTGGGATGCTCTCCGTTTGCCAAATCTCCTCAAACAGTGCTTCTAGCTGAGTCACTAAGTGTTCTCCGGCATATTTCAATAACTCTGCAACTATTGAATCTTCACCTGACGTCTTATTGTTCTTCAGTCCTGTTATTATTTCCCTGATTTCTTCTTTATTAGGTGGTTCTGAGTCCGGTGTCTGGTTCTTGGGTTTCTCAAACATTAGAGTTTCCTCAGGTTTTTTACAGTTCAGTAGTTTCTGGAAATAATTTGCAAGGTGTTGGCAATTCTGTTCATTTCCAGTGATTAGATTTCCTTCGTCATCTTTGAAGCATAGGGTTGGCGGTTTGTATCTTGTTAAGTTCCTCCTGAATGTCTGGTAGAAATTACGTGTATTGTTTTTCACGAAATCTTCTTCTAGTTTCTTTAGTTGCTGTGTGTCATAATGTTTTCGTTCACCTCTTATGGTTTTAGCTGTTGTTTTCCTTTGTGCTTTGAATGACTCCCAGTCTTCTGGTTTCTTAGTTGAGTTCCATTTCTTCCATGTCTGTGCCCTTCTTTGTAGTGCTTCTTCGCAAACTTCATTCCACCACGGATGTTTCTTCTTTTTACTTCGTAGGATTGTTTGTTCCGCTGCTTGTTGTATTGATGTTGCCATCTCAGTCCAACTGTGACTTTGAATCTTATTTATCCTGTTCTGGTATTCATTCACAGTCTGCTGATTGAACTTCAGATCTTTTATTCTGTATCTTGTAATTTTTGTACCACTACTTTTTCTCCTTTCTGGTGTTAATTTCATCTTAATTTTTGTCAGATAGTGGTCAGAGTCGAAGTTTGCTCCTCTAGCTACATGTACATCTTGAATTTCTCTGGAGTTTTCATAACTGATTGCAACATGGTCAATCTGAAATTCGCCCAATAATTTGTTAGGTGATATCCATGTTGTTTGTTTCTTTGGCTTCTTCTGGAACTTGGTGGTCATGATGTTCAAATTGAATTTTTCACACAACTCTATCAACCTCTTACCATTCATGTTTGTCTTGCTGTGAGCCGTGAATTTTCCTGTGGTTCTTGATGGTTCATTCCTTCCAATTTGTGCATTGAAGTCTCCTAGCAGAATTACAACATTTTTCTCTGGAGTATTTCCTAGAATTTCTTCCAGACCTTCCCAAAATTTTTCTACTTTCTGTGGATTTTGTTGGTTGTCCTTATTTATTGGTGCATGTGCATTTATTATTGTGTATTTCTTGTTCTTGTTTTTGAAAGTTAGTGTTGACATCCTTGGTGAGGTGGATTTGAGTTCCGTTATCTTGTCTGCCATTGAATTGTGTACTACAAATGCTGTTCCAAACATCCAGAGACCTTTAGTGTTTTGTATTTTCTCTGCTGGGTTACCTTTATAAATCCTGTAGTTGTGTGTTTGTACCGTATTTTCGTCTTGGTATCTTGTTTCTTGTATAGCTAATATTTTCATCTCTTGTTCATCCATCATTTTAGTCAGTTCCATTTGTTTCCCTATTTTCAACATCGAGTTTACATTCAGTGTCCCTAAGAACGTTCTGTGTGTACATTTGTGATTTGTCTTTGGGATTCTAAGACCCTCCGACTGGTCTTGACTTGCGCAATGTTGCTGGACCCCCGGATCCGAATGCCCAGCTTCGGTAGCTTCGCCACCACGAGGATATGAGTTACTCATTGCACCTTTCATGACTGATACTTGTTTAGAGCTTGTGCTTCTAGAAATTTGCATTTCCATCTGCTACGACTTGGTTCGCTGCACCAAGAAGTTTTCCAGGCCGCCCCTAACATGGGGAACAGACGCTACGGGAATGGCAGAGTGCTTTTTAGGCGGCACTCGCTCGCCTTGTCACATTGCCGTCACTGGATATATGTGGCATTTTTTAGAGACTATGGTGCCCTCCACAGTCCCACCACATCCTGGTGGCAATGCCGCTGTTGGTCCGGGACTGCTTATTTGTCAGGTTTCCCTGCTTATATCGCAGCTGCCCTCCATATCTGGAGGGATGCCCACTATCCGCCACCTGTGGACCCGCCTGGTCGCAGTCAGCTCTGCGTCCCATACACTGGGCAGGATTATTATTATTATTATTATTATTATTATTATTATTATTATTATTATTATTATTATTATTATTATTATTATACAAAACCACACCAACCTCAACAGAGTCGAGTATATATCAGTAAAATACCACGTAAGGTGAAACCTTGTGTGTGGTAATTTAGAATATTAATTACATAGTGAGAAATATATTTTAAATGATGCTGAAATACGAGTATGGGTATTTATATGCATTGTTGCAATCCTTGCTGTTTACAACATTAATAAGGTTTGTACATTTACATTGGCATAACTGGCATGGTCATTTTGTCCTGTGGTGTGGGTTTTTAACAATCCCTGTAAGTATAATTCAAAATAGATAAGTCTGTGATACATTTTTCATTCATAAGCAAATATTTAAACTGTCCCTGTGATCCATAGTTTCACCTGGTTTTTAGTTGATATTTTGTTCACAAGTGTTTCATTTCTGAGGGCTAAGGGTTCCAAAATAGTGATTGGATGGCAGTTGGTGAACTTGACAGTACAAGTAGGGAGGTAAGCGTGAGGATAATATTCGATGAAGAAGGCATAAATCGTGAAGATTAGGGTGCCGTTTGAATTTTAGCCAACTTTAAGCAGGTGTAACGTGGTTACAGTAACTTAGGTTACATATATAGCGAACACAGGCGTTTTGAACGCGTTTTAGTTTGTCTTAAAGAGTCGCAGTCAGGTCATTTTACACGGCGTCACAGTAGTCGAAATGAGATAATACCAAGGTGAAAATGAAGCGTTCCTTTAATACTCGAGAAAATATGTTATGGAATTTTCTAAGTGAGTCGCAAATAATTTTAAGGAAAAGCTGATAATCTGCTGCTTCCATGAAGGATGTTCGTCTATGATAACATCTTTGAATGATTCACTGGTAAATTTTGTGCGTAGAGCTTTGGTAAAATGAAGTTGTTTATGATTTTTGAATTAAGTCATGGATGAGAAATTATTATAGCTTGGGATTTTACGTTATTTAGTCTAAGGGTTACGTCTCAAAATTTACGGGTTAAAATTAGTAGCACATAGTATCAAAACTCACGACTACAAACTAGTAGCTAAATTAACATTCTAATGGGTCTCAAAATTCATGACTCCGGAGAGGAGGTGCCTGCGATGACCGCTGGAGGATTGAGGTACATTGCCCTTCAACCCATGTGTGCCCACCCAGTTTTAGAACAGGAATTATCACGCTACCACAAACAAAATTCCCCAAGTAGAGCATTGATATTTACGCAATTATTCTGCTTAGTGTCATCGAGCAGTGCACAACATGGAATTCACTGCTTCGCAAAATGGTAAACTCATTTTAATATAAAGCGGTTATTAGTTTTATAGGCAGAGAGAAAACAAGTCGGGCGAAAGAGTATCGTTTTGTCGGAAAGACTGTCATACGCGTGTGTCGGTAAAGTTATATTTGCAAGTGACAAGAGCGTTTTAATTTAAACAGCATACCAGGATGTACCTGATGTCCGTGGATTTCTCAACCTCCTATCGCGAGACTACATGACAGGCCCACCTTTTGATGAGAGAGATGTCAGTTACAAGAGGGCACGCAGTTCCGGCTGGCGCAAACAATGAAACTTTTCGCACGATTCCGATTAAATTTTCAAATATCTACAATCTTTATGTGGGTAGGGTAGGCATTTATCCATTCGAAGAACTGGCCCGGTTCGTGAGTTTTGAGACTGGCCCGGGTAAAGCAGCATACTCTTACTAATCCTCTTTTTGGAATTCGTGAAATATGATACTCGTGAGTTTTAAGACTCGTGAGTTCTGAGACGACACGAGTCTAAGTCCATGAGTGTCAGTCCAGTTACAAATTTCTTGTCTCTATTTACATTTTTAATTTCGTCAGTTAGACTTTCCGGTTCACAGTGCAAGGGTAATTGTATATCGTCAGCGTTCATGCGGAGTCTGCAGCTGTTAACCGACGGCGCAATATCACTGACAGAGACGGCAAATAGAAGCGGCCCTAGGACAGACCCCTGTGGGACACCAACCTCCACGGATCGCCGGGATGAATATTCATTACTGTGATATGTTACACACTGCTGACAACCGCGGCGGTGCGAATTTATCCACTGGAGACTGTTTGTCGAATAATGGAGGTTAAGTAGTTTGGAGAGTGGTATGTTTGGTTCAAGGTAAGTTAAATACTGTGCTAATAATAATAATAATAATATTGTTTGATTTTACGTCCCATTAACTTTTTTTAAGGTTTTCGGAGACGCCGATGTGCCTGAATCCTCAGATATCCTTATATATGATCACAAAAGTTGATGCCGTCATAGGGAACCGCAAAAAAAAAAAAATTGTAGTGTCATAATGGAGCATACGAGTCATGATGAGGAGTGGGTTAGTTTGCCGTTGCTTTCCTCGCTGGGTCAGAAAGTGCTATTGCTATGACTAGCATCTCCCATAACTTCCAGGCAAAGTAATTGTGCTCAGGATATCATTACTAAGTCCCACCCATAACCCAGCAGTTTCCACACTGTCACAGCCATAAATGGAACCGAGACTTCAGTGTAAGCTACATTTTACTCTTGTCTATGTCAAGAGACAGTTTCAGAAATACTGCATCCATCAAGAAACAGCAAGTGACCTTCTTAATCCTGTTCTCTGATTGTTTAGATACACCAGAAAAGAGATCCAAGTGAAATGGATTATTTATCGGACAGACATACAATTCATTGAATATCTGGGCTATTGAACTAGGTATGCCAGCTCCTTTTCATTGAAGCAACAACAACGATGACGACGACAGGTATTTGTAGAACGTTCAACAATGTGAGGAGAAAACCGCTCATGTAGCCTTCTCACTGTGATAAACACATTTTTAGCTGTGTGCTGCGAACAGAAAGGCTTTGTTGTATTTTCTGAAACACTAATCGTGAAAAAGAGCAAACACTCCCATAATGAGTAGGTACGTTCATGAAATAGTCTTACCTCGTCTATCACGAGGGGAAAGTCATAAATCCCAAACAAAATATCATCTTTTCTCAGCAAGTAAGACTACGTAAACAAGAGTTGTTCCTTCGCAGTAAATGAGCTGGCATTTTGTTTACTGTGTAATTGTTACAAATTTGTGCGAAAAACATATTCAAAAATATCACTGTCTGCTTCGATGCATTTGGCCGTATGCATATTAACCGTGAATATCTCTATGAAGATATTAAGGAATTCAAATATATTTTCACCATCAGAGAGAGTTAGCTACGCAGCTAGGGTCAGGTAGCTACAGTAGCAGCTTGCATTCGGGAGATAGTGGGTTCGAACCCGACTATCAGCAGCCCAAAAGATGTTTTTCCGTGATTTCCCATTTTTACATCAGGCAAATGCCTGTACGTTAATTAAGGCCACGGCCGCTTACTTTCCACTTCTAGCCCTTTCCCGTCCCATCGTCCCCACAACTCTTACCTGTGTCGGTGCGACGTAGAGCAAATTATTAAAAAATGTCAGAATCTAAAAACTGTACAGTTTTCATTATTACACCATATTTTTTAAACGTAGTCTATTTTTTCGAATTTATCCTTCCCACTCCTAGGCCTCTTCATATCCCATCGTCGCCATAAGACCTATCTGTGTCGGTGCGATGTAAAACGAATAATAATAATGTATCAATGTGTCCTGCACTATCGAACTGTTTTATATTTTCCATGTGTTTATTTTTAACTTGGTCCTAAGCTCGTTTCTTTATTTGTTTCAAAATAGTTATCCATCAGTAATTTTTTTAAAGTGTCTACAACAATTCAGTATCATTTTCTTTAGAATGCCTTAAAGATATACCTTTTCATTATTTCTACCGCTTTTTGCCAGAATTTATCTGTATATGCCAACTCTCCCGATTTAAGCGGGAAACTCTCTATTTTTGGTCTTTCCTCTCTCTTGATCGCAGATACTTATCTCCCGATTTTAAGAACAGATTTAGTATTCCTGCATTTTTTGATAATCCAGGTTTTTCCTCGTTCTTTAAGTATCTGGAGAGAATTGATTTTCAGTGGGTACTGACAAAGGTAGATGCAATCAGCTGGTGGTGTTCTTAAATGTGACAGAATCTCTAACATAATGCCTTTTATTTTATCATTTCCACATGGCAATGCCGACTGTGAGACTATTTTTAGTATATTTACAAAGACAAAGACTCAGTTCAGATCAAAGCTTCCCGAAAAAGAATTCTGGAAATAATTAAACCTTAAAACCCGTTCACCAAGGCCAGTGCTTTGAGCATAAATTTAGTTCAGATATTTATGAAGAGGTCTAAGGGAGTTACAATGAAAAATCGGTGTTCTAAAGCTGAGATACATGCAATATTTCAGAATTTATAAATACATTAATAAATAAGAGAAGTTACATAATTGAGTAGTATAGTGTGTTCAATATTCTTCAAAGTTTTGTCATCAATGATGTGTCGTAACATGTCGAAATATGCCGCAAAAAGAAAGCCCTCCTGATTTTTTACTTTTGAAAGTTGCCACGTCTCATTATCTTAGGCTAATTCTTATTTTTATAACCATTTTCTTCGTGCTCCCCAAGAAATGAGGACCAGAACCGGTGAGACGTTGACCATGTCCTCGTGAATCGCCTTGTTTACCAAACGACTGGTTTCTAGAAAAGTCTAGAGTTGGTCGTGTTCTGCTCCGTGTGATATCCTGTAGCTGATGGCGATGTGCTGTGCTGTGCTGTGCCGTGAGCAGTATGATTACAAGAGGGAAAGTGGAGCTACCGTGACATGTCAATGTCAGAAGGAAAGTGCCCTCCCTCAGGCAAAATTCTCCACGACCTCATATTGTAATGATGTGGACCCAGTTTATCCAGAAACATTTGTACGCAACTGGCATCCGCCATTCCAGTCGACCGCTAACTTAGTTCGCATGAATAACTTTGTCGTTAGCAGTGGAATGCGCTTGCATCTGTGCACCATATGATACGGCACTACAAATAAAGTGGTATTAGAATGCAAAATACTACATTAATGTTGATAACATTTCTTAGCAGACAAAGTAGGGGTCTCCATACTATGAAAAACGTAAAATTAAGCAATTTTCTCAATTGTGCCGAGAGTTGAAAGGATAAAGGGCCAGGAAAGGTTTCAAATTGTCAATCTTGGATAGATCTATCAAACTAAAAATATCGATAATATATGTTTCGGCCTAAATACGGTTCCGGAAAAACAGACTAAAATCGTTTGTTTCTTTACTCGTTTTCTTTCTTGTTCAAATCCGAGCCAAATTAACTTATTTATATAATTATTTCTGTAATTTGTTCCTTGGTTCAGTACCCTCAGGAGTTTTTTGATTTTTTTGAAAATTGACCACACCGAATGCAGTCATAAGGACATAAGTCAAACTCTGCATTGATTCACATTAGCGCTCGTAGTGGTGCTTAGGTGAAACAGTACACTGGCTCACATTAGCGTTCGTAGCAGTAAAAAAGGCAAACTGCTAATCTTTTTTTTTTTTTTTTTTGCTATTTGCTTTACGTCGCACCGACACAGATAGGTCTTATGGCGACGATGGGATAGGAAAAGACCTAGGAAGTGGCCGTGGCCTTAATTAAGGTACAGCCCCGGCATTTGCCTGGTGTGAAAATGGGAAACCACGGAAAAACATCTTCAGGGCTGCCGACAGTGGGGCTCGAACCCACTATCTCCCGATTACTGGATACTGGCCGCACTTAAGCGACTGCAGCTATCGAGCTTGGTAAAACTGCTAATTTAATCGACCGGATAACGATGATTAAGAAAAGGATTGTAATGTTTGGGAATAAATATTCTCATACTTTATTATTTTTATTTACCTAAAATTCGTAGGGCATATCCCTACGATGTTTTCAGCATTGAGTTGTTTGCCTGAAGGGCTAAAACTGTGGATTTTTAAACCATAGATATTGAAGTGAAATGTTGACTTCGACTCCTCACCTGTTTTGGTGGCTTAGTCTACTCGTAAAGTAGAACTGAAAAAGTGCACGTTTCCCCTGACAGGACCATGACTTGTATTATGAAGTTATAATAAACTAAACATGTGACCCTAAGTGTCCATATGGTTACACGCTCACGTTCTGTGATCACGGTTGTGGGTCGAACCCTGGTGCAGTCTACCTGAGACATTTTGAAAATTAACCAAATGTCTCTTTTTTAATACTATGATATCGGAAATGTTTGCTCCATTTCGGAAATAATTCTACAATTTATTCCGCTAACTTCTTCACCAAGTTTGAAAATAATGAACTAAATATTGTTCCACCTGTCACGTTCCAAAAATGGAACAAATTGCTTCCTTTTAAGTACCATGATTTCGAAAATATTTGCTCCCTTTAGGCATTTTCCGAGTTTCTTCATTAGAACCTTTTTAAAAAAATTTGCTTTACCTTGTGCCGACACAGATAGGTTTTATGGTGACGATGGGATGGGAAAGAAGTGTCCGTGGCCTTAATTGAGGTGTTCCTGGTGTAAAAATGGGAAACTACGGAGAACCACCTTCAGGGCTGCTGACAGTGGGGGTTCGAACCCACTATCTCTGGATATCTACGTAACTCAAACCGCTTAGCCGCTTGCTCGTTAATCAACTTAAATGTTGTGTAAATTAAACTAAAATCACAGAAAATGTGAATTTCAGTAGGATTTCCCTTATGCAACAATAATTTCAAGGCACAGACTTATCTTTGAACTTTCACAGTACTGTGGACCATCTGAAATCAGAACAAACGTTCTCACTTCATAGAGCCTGTTATATAGGCAAGATGCGTAACAGATGTGTTCGCCCGGTTCCGTATATTTCTTCGTTAACATGCAGCTCAAACTACTCACGGCAGTTCTGGGTCAATGAATCGAAAATGATGCTTTATGTATTAAGTTACAGTAATGTCGTCAAATGACATGATGTTAACGTTATACATCGATTTCGAACTAAGAAAGTGTGCCTTAACGTTTTCAAAATCAAACATACATTGACTTATTCGAACTATAGTTGCATTGACGAGTGTAACGTCGGCATTACTGAATGCACACGACCGTTTTACCCCAACTGAATACTAACGTGGTGATAGGTAGACCTGGTTTACTTCTAGCAAGCTTGTAGTTTTACGTGACTGTTGGCATCGTGATCAGAGGCTTGAGATCTCCAATTTTACTTGGAATACGAACCACAGCGACAGGACTTTCCGTTTCTCTTACACCACATGCATTGGCGGGGCTCCAACGGCGGCCCCCTTAGTCTGTTGTCTTACTTCTCTAAGCGAGGACAATTTATTATACAAAATAAAATCAGAGTAAAAATGACTCTGGCGGACCCCACTGGCTCAGTGCTTAGTCATTAGTCTTCTGTTCCCAAGGTATCGAGTTTGATGCTAGCTAAGTTCGGTGATAAACAGTGGCGTTTAAATGAGGAATCTTTGTGTTGTAGGCCTTCAGCTCTTTAAAGAGCATCTGCGCTGCGTAATTCTGATACCATGACGTCTGTTAGGACTGTTAGCAATTAGAAGGAACGACAAACAATTTTTTTTATTACTTGGGGTTAGCACTACCTCTAGATTTGACCCAGTTTTACGACCAGATACCCTTTCATACAGAATGAGTATCTTGGAGAACCACCTCTCCGCGTCCATCCTGCTGATTTGTATATAAATGGCTAGTCCTGTTTTCCTCGTTGTTATATCGACCGTTTCATAAAGCTCGCCAACGGCCGTAGCCGTGTTGAAACACCGGATTCCGTGAGATCTCCGAAGTTAAGCAACATTGGGCGTGGTCAGGAGTTGGATGGGTTGCCACGCGCTGTTGGTGGGGGGTAAGGGAATGGAGGAGCGGAAAGGAACTGGCCACCCTACCGCACGTAAACTCCGGCTCAGGAACACCTCTGGGGAGGTTCGGACCTGCCTTCGGGCAGAACAACCCTTACCCCTTACCTCATAAAGCTCTTGATTGACTCTCAGGAGGAGGGGTAAGTTGCTCCGTCAGTGACTTTAATGGATCTGATAATTTTCTAAGGAACCTCCTTTTTCTTTTATCAGTGACTGGGTTTGTCACTCTTGTCAAGGTTTCTGGCACTGGGAAGTATTCTATCTTGACCACCGTACAGCAGTACCTTAAGGCGTGAATGGAGATGAACTTGGATTTGTAGCTTTCATGACAATCGGAGAACCATTTCAATCCTCATCCCTTCTTGTAATAGGCCTACCTCCTTTTCATTTCCATCCGGATTGAGAATTTCTGAACACGATAAATTTCACTAAATTTAGTTTCAGTTCTGTCCCTGGGATCCGCTCTGCCCGCATCCATACATGAGTTTTAACGTTGGAATCATTTCTTAGCAGACAAAGTAGGGGGGGGGGGCGTACTACGGAAAACGTAAAATTAAGGAATTTTCTCAATTGTGCTGAAAGTTGAAGGGATAAACAGCCCGAAAAGGTTTCAAATTGTGAGTCTTGGATAGCTCTATCAAACTTTAAAAAAACAAATTTCGAAAAATCACTTCCGGCATAAATGCTATTTTGGAAAAACAGCCTAAAATCGCTTGTTTCTTTACTCGTTTACTTTTTTATCCTAATCCTAACCAAATTAACTTATTTACATAATTCTTTCCGTAATGTGTTCCTTGATTCAATACCCTAAGGCTTTTTTTGATTTTTTTTGAAAAATGTCCTCACCAAATGTAGTTATAAGTGCTTAAGTGAAACTCTGCATTGACTCACATTAGTGATCGTGGTGATAGAAAAAGGCAAACTGATTAAGAAAATGACTGTAATGTTTTGGAATAAATAAAGAATATGTTTCCATACTCGATTATATTTTATTTACCTAAAATCCGTAGCTCATATCCCTAGGATGTTTTCAATATTCAGTTGCTTGCCTGAAGGACTAGAACTGTGGATTTTTGTTTCAAAGGAAGCCCAGTTTTGGCGGCCATATTTTGTAATTCTACAACCTATAATAAATTAAAGGACACCAGAAAAAAAACCTTATTTATCAGTCTTTCTCTTCCTTCTTCAATAAATCTAGGAACTAATAACATTGTTGTTTTTGCCCTCTATACAACAATCACCACTGCTGCATCGGTTATAATTTGCTGATCCTGTCGATATCAGGATGTGCCTTGATACTGAAAGACATCTAGGTACAGTACCTCACTCCCAAAAGATGAGCTTTTATCTTATGTAGGGGCTCTCAACTGGGAAGTGTAGGTTGACGACCGCGGATCCCCTGGCTGAGTGTGGTTTTGACTTGTTTTACTCGTGTCAAACTACTCACTTTCAATATGTTCTTATTCCACCTTTTTTTGGTCAACACTTGTTCCTTCCCGACCCCAACGGTATAATGATTGCGAGGCCTAGGGAGGAAGTCTTTCATTATCGTGCACTTATCGGCCCTTCCCTTTCTTTTGCCGATATTGTCTTTCTCTCGAAGGGTCGGACACTTCTCATTAGTGTTTTAAGGGGATAAATGCCTACTTCTACTTACCCTTACATCAGATATAATCACTAGGGTTCGTTTCGGAAATGTCATAGTTTCCCCGTCTTCCGTTTTTGTTTGTTGGGTATTTGTTGGAAGTAAGCATGAATTGGGCGTTTGACCATATTTAGTCTTATTAAATAGGGCATATTAATGCATATTTTAACATTTTTGACTATATTTCGATCATTTTAGTTGTTTAAGGTCATATTTTAGCCTCTTTGGCTCAGGAAGCAGCGCGCCAGTCTCTCACCGCTGGATTCTCTGGTTCAAATCCCCGTCACTCCATGTGATATTTGTGCTGGACAAAGCGGAAGTAGGACAGGTTTTTCTCCGGGTACTCTAGTTTTCCCTGTCATCTTTCATTCCAGCAACACTCTGCAATATCATTTCATTTCATCTGTCAGTCAATAATTGCCCTAGAGCAGTGCGACAGGCTTCGGCAGCCGGCACGATTCCTATCCTTGCCGCTAGATGAGGGGGTTCATTCATTCCATTCTTGACCCGATCGAATGACTTGAAACAGTCTGAGGATTTTCATTTTCAAGGTCATATTTTCGTGATATATTGCACGGAAAAATGTACTGTACTTTGAATGAGATGACCGATGGTTGCTTGTGTAAATGTGTTTGTGGCACTGCGTGAGACTTGAAGCTCGAGCCTCAAAGCTGAATAATAGACGCTTATTTTATCTCGGCTGATGGGCGCATGCAGAGTAGATTTCGGCCCACAAGTGGCCACGGCTGGTCCGTGGTCCGACAGCTCTGCAATCCGAACGGCCAACCGAGCAGAGGAGAGGTCTACCGTGGCTCTACGCCTCTGTATTCGGGAGACGGAGAGGGGCTGTCCCCACTCTCGGCCGTCCTGAGAATGGTTTTCCGTGGTTTTCCATTCTCCTGTACTAAGGCAAATGTCGGGGCAGTTCCTAGTTTAGGCCACGGCCGCCAACCCTCTCACCTTCTCCACACATCTTCTTCTCCGATACAAATCTCCTGGCCTGAGAGACGGCGTCACCGTCTAGGAGGCCCGCCTCCCCCTTCAGGGGAGGAATGAAAACATTTTAGTAGTAGTAGTTACATCACATCGGCGGGTGCAGAGTGGGTCTCGGCTGGTGCGTTGTCCGACAGCCCAGCACTCCGATCGGCCTACCGAGCAAAGAGGGGTGGCCGCGGCTCTGCCGTGGTTCTACGCCTCTGCATTCGGGAGACGGAGAGGGGCCGGTCCCCACTGTCGGCTGTCCTGAGAATGGTTTTCTGTGGTTTTCCATTCCCCTGCACTAAGTTGAATGCCGGGACAGTTCCTAGTATAGGCCATGGCCACCAACACTCTCACCTTCTCAGTGCATCTCCTTCACCGTAGCAAATTTCCTGGCCTGAGGAACGGCATCACCATCTAGGAGGTCCTCCTCTCCGTTCAGGGGAGGAATGAAAACATTAATAGTAGTAGTTACATCACTAGTTTTAGAATAACTTTATTTAGAGCAAGATTTTCGGTTCCGTACACTGGAATGCTGCCATTGTTAAGAGACAAGGAAATACAACAACGGCTTATCATCTTACCTGTCTTAGCAACTTGTGGCTCGCGATCACTGCAGGTAACACCTAAATTACTTTTCTCCCCTCATCTTTCTTAAACATTTCAACAGAATTTTTTTTTCAAGTCTTCATAGTTAATTAACAGTGATAGATCTGATGTAATGTTACATAAAGAAAGTGTAGGGAAAGTATTAAATTAAGAAACTACGTTAAAGAGTTCGGGGAGGAATGTTTCTCTGCCGAAGGAAAAATCTTCTTCTGCAAAGTTAAAGTAAGTGTTCGTATAAAGCCTTCTAATGTCCAGCAGGATAAGGACACTGCTAGACACAAAAATGCTGAGATGAATGGGCAGTGGCGGCGGTAAGGACCCCACAGACCCCGCGGGGCGGGTGAGGAGAGGGGGCGATGACTGTTTCTTAATTCAGCAGCCGAAGAGTGATTTTACATATTGCTAAAGCTACAGCACACAACACAGTATTATTTTTATGACGTAGGCCATCGTAGTGCAGAGCTTCTCTCGTCAATAGGAGTATGGTAGTTATTTCTGAAAGAATGCGGCTTTCCCAACCTGTTCCAATAATAACCATCCCTTTCTATCACTCACAACAATCAACAAGGCCTTTGAAGTAGCGTAATCAGCCAAATCTGAGAACCCAGTAGTCAGCGAAGATGCAATAACCAAGACATCCTCCTTACCTAAACTCTAAATACTGAAGTCTCGAGCCTGTTTATAACTCTCGGCAGTCAGTGTAGCTAAGTAGGCCTTCGATGGACGGTTGAGTTGTAAATTATTTGGTCCTAGGAACATTATTTCTTAATGTTGTGACGGTCAGCGTGTTTGGTTACTATAATTGCAATCTGCATTTCTTGTGTGTGTGTGTGTGTGTGTGTGTGTGTGTGTGTGTGTGTGTGTGTGTGTGTGTCGCATACGTGTATTATTTTTAATTCCTTCGGATTCGAAAACTAAATTGTGTAACTTACTGCTATTATTATTGTTACGGGGTTACCCGTGGAGCAGAAAGAGGTTAAAGAAGGTGCTGGGGTGAATGGTTCTAACTACAATGTCAAGAATAGATTTAAAACTTTAACAAAGGTTATATTTCTTTTAGAACTTCAAACTTAACCATTTTTTCATGACAATACTACAGGTACTAGTAGCAATCATAAAACAAGTCTAGGAAAGACAAGATCAGTGGTTTTAACAGATCGTGGGCTTCAAGTCGTCGCTTTACTTTTCCTGAGCTCCTAGCTCAAATTTAGAAAAGAGCACAAATGTATACAAGGGCAGAAATCCCCTAATTCAAAGAGCACTTGCTCCCAAAATTACAACATCTAGCCTTCAAGAGGCATTCATTAATCTTACTTTGAAAAAGAGCTAACATGCTCTCAGTTTTCCAAGCCTACTCAAGGCAACACCAACGTACACTTCCTGGCCTCTCGAGGCACAACTTACAATTGGAAAATTATTATACAGGGGTATTTAATGCCCAACCTACTGGGCCTTCACGTAAAAAGAATAACGGTTAAATGGCCCGAACACAAAATGAATGGAGGCGTATGCTTGCACTCCTAGATATGAACTCTTAAAACCTAAAGGGCACTAGGCCGATGAAACAGGGGCTATTCCCAAACTACTGAGGTGACTCGTATAAGGGTAAATTAATGCATTACGGAAAGGAAGAAAAACAGTTACAAAACGTAGTCACCTCAAACCAAAATGAAGGGGAGCTCGAGAGGGTACATCACTCCCTATCCCCGATTTCCAGTCGAAGATTTTATGAACCTTTTTACAAGAGCCGGCAGAAGTTACATTTTAGAAAAGAAGGTTACATAGTTAACGATTCGGACCTTTCCCTCGGATTAAACTGCGGAGTTAGCAAGAAAGAAAGAAAGAAAGAAAGAAAGAAAGATGTTATGTGGCCACTACCTTGTAGATGTACTGCTGCCTGATGAGAGAGGCCGCTCGCCTCCTGCTTTGACACACACACTTAGTAAGATGACGATCAATTGGCCAAGAGACGTGAAAAGCCGCAGTTTATAAAGCCTCAGGGAAGGTTCGAGATCATTCATGAATAAACCAGCCACACTCTCTCAATTTAATTGGTCCAATTCAAAGTTACAGGATCGAACAAGAAGCCAGTGATTGGTAGAAAATGAATTCAGAAATTGTGGATTGGCTAGATTCAAAACTGTCTGACAGGAAAAGAAAATATTGCCAACCCAAAAATAAATTAACATCAATTAGAAAAACTTATGAATACAAAACTTCTTTAAATCAAAAGTTCTTTCACTTCGCACCAGGGTGCATGATCATAGTTTTTGTAGTGTCATCTGTGGGAAAATGTCCAAACTTCTCGATGAATGGCAACCAAAACACTGATAAATTCAGTCAGTGTAGGCAACTGCAAAATAACAAAATTACTCGATATTTTAGTGGTGACATCTTCTGATTAAATTTATAAGTAGGTGTAGTTTCAGTTTCACTGTTTTACCAATAGAGGAGTTCTTTAGGCGCTAAATTTGAATGGGTGGCGTTGAGGTGTACCTCCCGGTACAATTATTCTTATTCTTATTATTATTATTATTATTATTATTATTATTATTATTATTATTATTATTATTATTATCATCATCATCATCATCGTTGCTGTTCTTTGTAATAGTACACAATCTTGCACTACGAAATAAACTTGTAACTTTCCCTGTCAGGAATCGAGGGGCCCACTTTTAATTATTACAGGGGGGGAGAGCGGGGAGCGTCTTAGCACCGCTACTGCGAATGGGGCATAAGAGGTACTATGTAAGTTTTCTGACCGCGAGTTGGCCGTGCGGTTAGAGGTGCGCAGCTGTGAGCTTGCATCCGGGAGACAGTGAGTTCGAACCCCACTGCTGACAGCCCTGAAGATGGTTTTCCGTGGTTTGCCATTTTCACACCAGACAAATGCTGGGGCTATGCTTTAACTAAGGCCACGGCCGCTTCCTTCCAACTCCTAGCCCTTTCCTATTCCATCGTCGCCATAAGGCCTATCTGTGTCGGTGCGACGTAAAACAAATTCTTTAAAAAATATATTTTGTCTGTACTTTACTTTAGTGAAATATGTGCCCACGGTGTCTGTCGGCACATTCTTAATTCCCATAACTAATACGATTTTCAGTGGTTTGTAGGAGCAGCGATGTAGTCTCTGTCACCCTTCTGTAAGACTGCAATTATATTAACAATATCGTCGGTACTGACCAGAGTTTAATGGCTGATAATGAATTTATGATAGAGACTAGTAGAATTCAATTAATTTCCTTACTAGTTCTTTTAATTTAAGTAGTACAGTAAGAAAGCATAATAAATTGTGCCTTATTCTTCTACCGCTTTTCCCACACCTGTGGGATCGCAGGTGCAAACTGCGTCACACATGTGAATTTGTCCCTGTTTTACGGCTGGGTACCCTTCCTGACTGCAACCCTAAATGGAGAGATGTAATCACTATTACGTGTTTCTGTGATGGTTGGTAGTGTGGTGTGTTGTCTGAATATGAAGAGGAGAGTGTTGGGACATACAGAAACACCCAGTCCCCGAGCCAAGAGAATCAGAAGCGATTAAAATCTCCGACCGGCCGGGAATCGAACGCGGGTCCCTTTGAATCGAGTGGCAGTACTCTGAACATTCAACCAAGGGGTAGGAATAGATATAAAAAATCAGATAAATCATTTGTATTTTTAACAAAAACTGTATACAATTGATCCTATTGTAATCATTAATTTAGAATATTTATATTTATGGTAACCTTATCTAAACCATTCATTTTATCAAGTAATCTTCGTCCTCTAATGATCACTAATGATTACTCGTCACCACCGATTTCGCTCAAATTTATAGAACATGCAGGGCTTGGCTAGAAATGAAAGGACCCGAAGTGGGAACTCCAGATGGCCAAGCGTATAGAAAATAAAAATGTTGAAGCGGCTCTCGCACCGTATAAGCCACTTTCGTTACTGCGGAAGCCGAGCAGTAATTGGCGTAGCCGAAAGGGCTTGGACTAGTAATTAGATGGTCGTGAGTTCGGCTCCCCATGTGTAGAATATTTTTCTCAATTTTTATATTATTCATTTATTTTAATTTATTTTATTTATATGCAAAAGGCATATAGGACGTATTTTTTTTAATGAGCGCACAATTGTAGAAAATTTGGAGTTGCGAACTTTCCCGACGTGTTCAAACAGAAATTCTTCTTTTTTTCTCCTTTACTGGTTATCTCCCCTCCTTGCGGAATGTGCCATAAACGTGAATAGTCGTTTCGCTGTAAGATTCGTTTTCACCCGACAAGTGAAGGTTGCTCCTGGCGGCTGTACACAAACAATAGATTTTTGCCACAGGTAGAAAAAAAGTCTGACAATGAAATTCCAGTTTTTTACCTTTTCTATGCCTTTTGCATATAAATAAATAAAATAAATTATTCGCCTCTTTGCGTAATTGGAAAATGAATAATATAAAAGTTGACAGAAAAAACCAGTATTCACTCGTGCAGTCGAACCCAAGACCATCGAATTACCAGTCCGAGCTCTTACCGCTACGCCAACAACTGTTCGGCGTGCGCGCTAACGTAAGTGGCTTATACGATGCGAGAGCCGCGTCAACATTTTTTTTTTTCTATACGCTTGGCCATCTGGAGTTCCCACTTCGGGTACTTTCATTTCTAGCCAAGCCCTGCATGTTCTATAAATTTGAGCGAAATCGGTGGTGACGAGTAGGGAATGCCCCCTTGTAAGATACATATCAAAGGAGAGAATTAAGAACTCTGAGAAGCTGACTTTTGAAAGCGATTTTCTGTTTTAATAAGAAGTAGAATGCCGGCCCCGAGGAGGCCCCGGGCTCGATTCCCGGCCAGGTCAGTGATTTTTACCTTGATCTGAGAGCTGATTCGAGGTCTATTCAGCCTACGTGATTACAGTTGAGGAGCTATCTGACGGTGAGATAGCAGCCCCGGCCTAGGAAGGCAAGAATATCGGCCGAGAGAATTCGTCGTGCTGACCACACGACACCTCATAATCTGCAGACCTTCAGGCTGAGCAGCGGTCACTTGGTAAGCCATGGCCCTTCGGGGCTGATGCGCCATGGGGTTTGGTTTGTTTTTTATTAAATTAGAATACTCTAGCCTACAATTCATACCCAAATACTCCCTAACAATACTTGAAAATATAATAACAAGCAAGCTCCTGGATGAATGTAACCTGAAATGCTTTCATATTACATTTCTACTTCATATCTGAAATCTGACCTACAACTTTGTTGGAAACCGACCAAACAGAAGTGTTTTGACGATGCGACTCTTGTTCTAAGGTGATAAATAACAAAGTTCATCATCATCATCATCATCATCATCATCATCATAATCTGTTTACCCTCCAGGTTCGGTTTTTCCCTCGGACATAGCGAGGGATCCCACCTCTACCGCCTCAAGGGCAGTGTCCTGGAGCTTCAGACTCTTGGTCGGGGGATACAACTGGGGAGTATGACCAGTACCTCGCCCAGGCGGCCTCACCTGCTATGCTGAACAGGGGCCTTGTGGAGGGATGGGAAGATTGGAAGGGATAGGCAAGGAAGAGGGAAGGAAGCGGCCGTGGCCTTAAGTTAGGTACCATCCCGGCATTCGCCTGGAGGAGAAGTGGGAAACCACGGAAAATCACTTCCAGGATGGCTGAGGTGGGAATCGAACCCACCTCTACTCAGTTGACCTCCCGAGGCTGAGTGGACCCCGTTCCAGCCCTCGTACCACTTTTCAAATTTCGTGGCAGAGCCGGGAATCGAACCCGGGCCTCCGGGGGTGGCACCTAATCACGCTAATCACTACACAACAGAGGCGGACGACTCTTTTTCATTCATCCATAAAGAAATGTTGCTCACTCATTCACACTATAATAAATTCCATATTTAATATAAAAGAACTAGTGTCAGACTATCATTAGTTGAAAGTGCATATATTTGGTTATATTTTCCATATTTGGGTTATATTTTGCTATTTTTAAGAGCATATTTTCCTGCATATTTGGGCAAATCTTAGGTCGTAAACATCCGAGGCGAATCCTGATAGTCACCATTATCACCAAGTAGCCAGCGTGCTTTTCTCTCTCATTTTGGGGTTAATGATCTATGCTATAAAACTGAAGCATCATCATTGCCTGATGAGATTCCAGTCAAATGCAGGTGCTCTGTCTCCTACAAGGAGAGAAGTCACCCATAAAATAAACATGCTGTATTATTGCTAATTCTCTCCTGTCGTTGAAAAAAAAATCCATTACTCACTGCCATTTAAATTTGCTGTTTAGGATCATAGAACATCTGACTCTATACTAGTAAAACACATTTTATATTACTAGCACTGGAATTCTGTGTTTCTCCACAAGAGGTACTCCATGAAACTAAATATGCGGAAATGATAATTGCTTAATGAGACTGCAGTTATGAATAGCTCTTGAACGCTTGAAATGCTCGGTAATTTGCTCATTTATCGTGCACTGCAATTACTCTTCATTTAAACGTGATTCATGGATTGTTGTGGTTTTTTACAACATAAAGTTTCGGGTTGTAACCGAATTTTGCCTCGTACATTCTTTAAGAAAGCTGAAGAGCATCCGTATTTGGCTCACACTCCTCATTAAATGGCCCTTTAAAATGTCACTTGGTAAGTTTTTAAAATTACAGTGGGCTTTACGTTGCACCGACACAGATAGATCTTATGGTGACGATGGGATAGGAAAGGGCTAGGAGTGGGAAGGAAGCGGCCGTGGCCTTAATTAAGATACAGGCTGGATTGAAATAGGGAAACCATGAAAAAAACATCTTCAAGGCTGCCGACAGTGGGGTTCGAATCCACTATCTCCCAAATGCAGGCTCACAGCTGCGCGCACCTAACCGCACGGCCAACTCGCTTGGCCACTTGATAAGAAGTGACATTGTTATTATAAGCATTCCGTCATTGTACTTGTCTGCTTCCTTGGCTGAATGGTTAGCTTAGTGTCCTTCGGTTTGTCTAAATGTACATCTCTTCATATTCACACAGCACATCACCTTACCCTAACTAACGCAGACACACGCTGTAGCAAATACACCCGTACGCATAGGATTGGAATCAGGAAACATATTCAGCCGAAAACCTGGGCTTCATCCGCTCATAATGCCGACACCAAGTAATTGGGATAAGGCTAAGAAGAAGAAGAAGAAGAAGAAGAAGAAGAAGAAGACGACGACGACGATTCCATGAACTTTATGATGGGCATTATGTTTATCTCCACCTACAACTCGATTACTAACGGAATTGCCTGAGGTTTTCTTCTTCTTCTAGGCATTTTTTCAATTTCTTGGAGTCGGCACTTAATGTGGATGTGGCCAAGTTTTACGGCCGGATGCGCTTCCTGACACCAACCATATGGGAAAGTATGTGTTCACTTTCACATGTTTCTGTGACGTGTTTATATGAAGATGCATATTAAGACGGACACAAACATTCTATCCCCGGGCTAGAGGAAGTAACTATACGCAGTTAAAATCCCCAACACGGCCTGGAATTGAACCCGGGGCTCTGTGAACCGAAGACCTCAACGATGACCATACAGCCAAAGAACCGGTCATGGGGATTTCTTATTAATTAAAAAGATATTTTGCATATAAAAAGGAAACAGAATCTTTCTTGGTTCTTAGGAATATAGAGAAACACCACGAAGAGGAGCCCATTATTTTCTTTTCTTTTGGAGTTTCAGGACGTGTTGGCTCTGTGGCTTCTCACCAAGGCGGCCGCGGTTCGAATACGGGCCAAAGCATGTGAGATATTTTAAATGCAAAGTCGTGTCCTTCTGGTTCTGATTTCACACAAAAATGGATGTCCCATGATTATGATCGCATTATCAACCGGCACGTAAAACTACAAGCTTGCTTGCTGTTTAAAAAAAAAGAAAACTCGCAGACATAAAGTTGAGCAGTATTTCAGTAATAATGGCAATAACTAACACACACGAAAACTAAAACAGACGATGAAAACAAGACCGAAACTGACAAAACCCTTCTTCTAAGGAAGAGAACTAATCAGACACGTCCTTCTTGAAGGATGAAGATAAAAAAAAATTACCGCATGTTACATGGTTCATAACCGAAAATCCTATATTCGTTAGGCATCCTTATTGACGTTTTTCTCAAAATTATCGAAACTCTCAATATAAAACAGTGATTAGAAAAGCCGTTGTCAGTCGGGGTTCACTTCAAGGAAGCTGACCAAAATTTACGCTAATTTCAATCTTCTTTGGTCTTCGCGAGACGAAAAGTGTGTGTGGGCTGCTTATTTATTTATCGTATGATTTTTAGTACCGGGAGTGTCTGAGGCCATGTCCGGTTCGCCTAGTGAAGGTTTTCCAGTTTGACTCCCATCGGCAACCTGCGCATTCGTATGTGGGGTAATGAAATGAAATGAAATGTCGTATGGCTTTTAGTGCCGGGATATCCCAGGACGGGTTCGACTCGCCAGCTGCAGGTCTTTCTATTTGACTCCCGTAGGCGACCTGCGCGTCGTGATGAGGATGAAATGATGATGAAGACAACACATACGCCCAGCCCCCGTGCCGTAGGAATTAACCAATTAAGGTTAAAATCCCCGACCCGGCCGGGAATCGAATCCGGGACCCTCTGAACCGAAGGCCAGTACGCTGACCGTTCAGCCAACGAGTCGGACGTGGGGTGATGATAATGATGAGGTACGGTTAGGGTGTCGGCACATAGCCTACTCCTGTTGAATAATACCAAGGGGTCTGTTCAAGGCTTAATGTCTCCATCCGACGGACGAATCACCATCAACAGCGTTATATGCCCTCACTCCATATGGACACTAGAGAGATTTGGAATAGAATCCAAGCTTTTGGCATGCAACCTAGTGATTAGAAATTGTATACTACCACCTGCTGTTCAATGTTCTGATGGTGAAAATTTTTCTATCAACGGAACTCAAACCGTCTAATGACGGTGTCTGACCATATAGACTTCATCAGTCAGTCTTCAGTCTATCACCCAGGTATCAGCTTGAATTCGGGAGATAGTGTGTTCGAACCCAACTTTGGCAGCCCTGATGGTGATTTTCTGTGGTTTCCCATTTCACACCAGGCAAATGCTGGGGCTGTACCTTAATTAAGGCAACGGTTGCTTCCTTCCCACTCCTAGCTCTTTCCTATCCCATTGCCACCATAAGACCTATCTGTGTCAGTGTGATGTAAAACAAATTGCAAATAAATTAAAAAGTCAGTCAGTCCCCACAGATCTGCATTTAGGGCAGTTGCCTAAGTGGCAGATTCCCTATCAGTTGCTTACGCATTTGTTTCTTAAATACTTTCACAGAAATTGGAAATTTATCAACTTGACTATTATGGCCACCAGGCATGCTTTGTCTGGTCTGTTAAAATGTCAATCTGAATGTGTCTTTTGGAGGTAACAGAGATGAAGCAGTTTAGATAGATAGATAGATAGATAGATAGATAGATAGATAGATAGATAGATAGATAGATAGATAGATAGATAGATAGATAGATAGATAGATAGATAGATAGACAAGGATTCATACAAGTGAACTATTTCAAATATCCCAGGAGGGGGAGGTTAGGGAGGGGGGTAAACCCCCTCCAATATGAAAGTAAACTTGACATATTTAAACAGCATATACAGGTTTTGAAATAGCCTACAGTAAATTAGAAATACAGTATTATAAAAACAAGCATTTTGAAAATAAAAAATTGTATTTAACCTATAAAATATATATATATAGTTAGCAAATTTCCTGATAACATAACTGGAAATTTCAATTTTGATAAGATATACAAACCGTTTTTTTATGTTCTTAATACATTTTGTACCATAAAAATCAATTTCAATAAACGTAGAAACATTTCATATTATCGAGCTGCTAGAAGTTTAAAAAAAATCAAACCTCTAAATATTTTTAATACTTGCATTGAAACATTTTGTTACCTCCATTTTTAAACAAATTACAAAAATCTTTGTGTTGCACTGCACGCACGTGTTAAAGTGTGTTCTGCCCACCAGACCACTATGAATTTACGTTTCTACTACACCTGTTAAGTTGTAAAAGGTACTGCTCTAAAACTATTTCAAACTTTTATTTTTGTAAAACCTATTTGAAAGTAAATATATTTGTTACTTACTATAGTTTTTGTTTTCAGGAGACCCCCCTCCCCAAATCTTAACCCCCTCTGATAGAAATCCTGGGTACGGCATTGTCCCTGATTGACCATTGTCAGTAATGCAAATATGAAAGTAGTGATAGGCCACAGAGTGCAAACAGGATGAATGAATTGCAGGAAATTAATCAGCATTTCTATATGAGAGAAGAGTTTATAAATTTGCTATAAGACCAGAAGTAATACATGGACAACAACGATGTTATATGGTTGACAGCTTAGACATGACAAAAAGACAGGAAAATAAAATTGAGGCCAGTGAAATTAAATTTTTAAGAAGTGATAAAGGGTGATAAAGTGATAAAGGGTGATAAAGTGATAAAGGGTGATAAAGTGATAAGAAGGGATAAACTTAGATGGTTTGGACATGTTAAGAAGATGGAAAAGGGAAGGATGTTGAAACAGATGATGTAGACCCAGGTAGAAGGAGAGAGGGCAGCAGGGAGACCCAGACTAAGGTGATTGAAAAAAATCAAGAATAGTATAATGGGAAGAAACTTGGACTGGAACTCAGTTAAGGAGGAACATTGGTGGTTCGAGAGAGGAAGATGAAAAGGTGCCATAAAGATCCCAATGCGGTGAGAGCTGTACGAGGGAAATGGGGACATGATGATGTTTGGCTTTTACCAGGAGACCCTGAGTTTACTTCTGGACTGAGGGCTGGAACATGGTTTACTACTCAACCTCATGAGACCAATTGAGGAGCTACCTGGTATGAGAGCCAGTGGCCCAGTCACAAAAGCCAAGCAATATGGCTGAGGATGTCATTACACCACGTGACACTCCAATATCTGCAGGCCATCTGGGTGGGTAGCAGTCGTCTTGGTAAGCGAAGGTTCTCAGTTTGTTGTATGCAGCGCTGGTTTCCTTCATTATTCATAGTCATATATTTAGGAGTTCTCTTATGTCACTTTGATGGGTGTAACGAATGCGATACGGCCCGGGCCCCCCTCATATAAAATGTAAAACCCTATGAATAACTAATATAAATGTAATTACAGTAAGTAGAAGTAATGTAATATACTATTAATTTATATAAATAAAGGGATTAATTATTGTAAGATTATTAACAAATAATGTCTAATAGGTTTTATTTGACTGCCTCCATGGTTTAACAGCTGAGCTGCTGAACTGGCAATCATGAACCACTTAGATGTTCGTACTTAATTTTAATTAGTTTTATTTTCCTGTAACTACAGAACTATACTCTGCAATTGATACTGAAGTCTTGGTTATAATAATTTATTTAATTATAAAGAAAAAACAAAATTAAATTAAAAACTATTCAAATAAAGTTTGAAATATATCAAACCGCAAAACTGATAAGCCTAGTCTATTATTAACATAGCGCCGAGACAGCTGGTTTGAAACTCAGTTGACTGCTGCTACACCAAACTCTTATTGGCATTATCCATTGTTGTCTATTAAATGTGTGTCGAAAGTTAAATGTTCAGCAAATTTTGTGCTTAATACAATCTCAGGTGCACTACACGTCAACAAAGCATCATTTTCTAACTAAAATATGATATTTTGGTATCTGTTTTCATTGTTGTAATTATGTTTCAATAATTTGGTGCAGGTCTTTTCTGAGAAGCGTGTCGCGGTGTTGCGAGAGATGGCAAGGACAAGCATTGTTTACAGCTGTGCTGTGTTACATTCGGTACAATAAACTGCTGCTAGATGCAACCAAGTGGCAATTCCTCAACGTACAAATTGTAAAAACCAAACAACTATTTAGACTGATTCTATAAAAGTCCCCTCATCATTTCCCTGCAAAGTGACATTAGGCTGTATTATTTTTATTATTTATAATAATATAAATGGTCTGTTGTTGGACATTATAAATTTTCCAGCTAACTAATTCCCGGTTGCCAGCGTTTCGCCCCCGTGTGCTAAGTTGGGCTCATCAGTTGGTACTTAGCACACCCACCAAGACTCATGGCTAGTGCATACCGTGGAGGCCACTGCATAGGCTACTTGGAGCCACCGGCAGTGCCATTGCACTATGAGAGACTTTGTCTCATTATCAGAAATTGATGCCTGCTTGGCCATCAGATGATATAGATGTTGATTCCCATAGGGAACCTGAAATATTTGTCCCGAATGAGTAAATTTATAATACCAATATAAATGGTCTGTTATTGGAAATTATAAATTTTCCAGCTAACTCATTCCTGCTTGCCAGCATTTTTCCCCCATGTGCTAAGTTGGGCTCTTCAGTTGATACTTAACACACTCACCAAGATGCATGGCTAGTGCATACTGTGGAGGCCACTGTGTAGGCTACATGGGGATGAAACACTGACAACCAGGAATGAGTTAGCTGGAAAATTTATAATGTCCAATAACGGACCATTTATATTGGTACAGTATTATAAATTTACTTGTTTGGGACAAATATTTCAGGTTCCCTATGGGAATCAACAACTATGTCATTTTTATTATTTTGCGAGGAGTCTGCGGGACCCCTTAAAGGCCCGGTCCCGCCTTCATCACAAGCCCTAAGGTTATGCCCCTGGTCACTTCCCAATTCTCTGCTAAAATAACATTGTATTCATTGTTACTATACAACTAATTAATCAACTTCTGTTATGTTATATCTTTTTCCAGACTGAGTCAAGCCGTCAGATGTATCGAGAAGTAATGGAGGAAGTGGTGAAGTTCCTGGAACGTGCACACAAGAACCTCGACATTCTTCAGCAAAGCATGTCTCCTGGGACTCTACCTTCTGAAAACAGTGTCAGCCAACATTGTAGGTGAGTTGATACACACTCGGAAGAAGGCTTTATAAAATACCAGTACATCAGTTGCCAGAGAGGCAGTAGTAGAAATGCATCTACACTGAACAGTCTTAATACCGGTGTTAATTTTAGGTTATGGGGACAGAATGTATAACACAATGTATCTTCTCCATCCACTTGTCAATTCAGCAAAAAACTGTGAAGAAATTCTTGAATGTTAATATTCATTCAAAAGATGATAAAATTTTCCAGAAAAGTACTCACTTGCTATGTAAGAAAGCTAACTAGAGTAAAATATGTATGTATAGAAAGCATGTAAGCATGTGTGGATAGAGTACACACAAAGAAAACATCTTCTTTTTCTTCTACTTCTTGTAGTACCTTCTTCATTAATGAATGTTGGCTGCAATCACAGCAAAGTCTGTATGATGTTTGGCTGTCCTCATCAGTCTGCTAGAATTTAGTCCTGTCCAATCCTGTTTAAGTTCCTCAGCCAAGAATGTTTCCTGCGTCCATCAATTTTACCCTACGTGATCGATTTAAGTAGGTTGTACTTTTCATTCCTTACAATATGCCCAAGGTAGGCTGTCTTTCTTTTCTTGATTGTACACGTCAACATTCCTTCCTCATGCGCTTGAGTATGGCAGCATTGGAGACGTCGTCAGTCCATGAGATCCGTAACATCCTTCTCAAACACCCACATCTCGAAGGCATTTATTCTCTTAATGGTGTTACATTTCAGATTCCATGCTTCAGTGCTGTACAGAAGTACTGAATATACGTAGCATTTGAGGAAGATGTGACGTGTCTCCAAACTGAGGGTTCTGTCACACAGTAGATTCCTCATTTTCAGAAAGCTAGTACAAGCCATATCTATTCATACAAGGATCTCTAAATCCGGATCTAAGTCCTCAGTAATCCAGCTGCCGAAGTACTTGAACTTGTTCAACCGGTTCCCCATAAATGGTCATAAGAATGGTGTGTTACGTGTTCTGGAAATGGCCATCACCTTGGTCTTGTCAGTGTTATTTTTGAGACCAAGTTTTTCCCCTTCTGCTATGATTCTGTCTACCACATGCTGAAGACCTTCTGTACTGTCAGCCAAGATGACAGTGTGATCTGCGTACCTCAGATTGTTGATCAGCCTACCATTAACTTTTACTCCATCTTCCACTTCTTGAAGAGCAGCTCAGTAGATCTGCTCAGAATATGGATTAGATAGCAGGGGAGATAATACACATTTCAACTGTATCATTTGTCAGTAGAGGATGGAATAGAATAAGAATTGTGATGACCATCATTGACTAGTAGATGCTGTTGTGAGGTAAAGGGAAGGGGAAGATAGATGAGACAAGAGAATGGAAAACAGGAGCAGTTATCTTAGGTTATAGCCAGGTGCTTTCCTAGACCGGAGTACCAGTTAATGTCCATCTTTGTACTCTCTAAGAGGGTAGGGAGATAGGGGTAAGTGTTGAAGGATTGTGAGGTAATCATCAGATATGAAGTGATAGAGCCAGATATGAATGGGGACAGGAAGATCCATGTTATGGGTTTTGCAGGCACTGCAGTGGTCACATGTTCATTGACTAGAGTGGTGGTAGGTAAGACAATGTAGAAAGATCACCACAGTCTGCATCGAAGCTGGTAGACGATGTAAAATTAAGTACAGCAATGGTGACCATATATGGGAGTAAATATCCAGTATTTGGGTGAAAGTGGGTTCAAACCCAACTGTTGGCAGGCTTGAATATGGTTTTCCATGGGTTCCCATTTTTGAACCAGGCAAACGCTGGAGCTGTAGCTTAATTAAGGCCATGGCCACTTCTTTTCCACTCCTAGCCCCTTTCTGTCCCATCGTCGCCATAAGATCTATCTGTGTTGGTGTGACGTAAAGCAACTTGTAAAAAATATCGGGGTTAGACTTGATGGTAGTGCTATAGTTACGGACTTGTTCAGCTATAGGCATTTCCAACAAGTCATGAAAGTCCTCTCCACCCTCTCCCTAGCCATCTTGACATATGGTGGCAGCGAATAAAGACTATTTGCTATACAAACCTCATTAGTAGTGTGCAAGGTTGTCAGTACAATTTCAGGGTTTAGTTGCTGTTTGGATCTGAAGCCATAAAAATATACCATAGAGTCAGGTGTGGCTTTATAATACAATCTGCAGAGCTGCAGAACCACCAAAAGAAGTATATTATATTATACAGCGATAAGTGACAGGAGCCGAGAAAGCGGCTCCTGTCGCCACCTTGTCTCACTGCGCACTGTTGCTGTGCTCTCGTGGCAGAAATCTGAAATGCGACTTCAGTAGACCAAACCTTTTTGAGTTTTTCTACATGACTGTTGAGTTTTGTGACCATATGTCAATTCATGGGGCTACAGTGAATTTATGAAATCGCTTCAATAATTCGTATTGGGGTAACACGAAAACACTCGCGAAATTCCGTCTAAGTGGGGTTGAGAAAATTAATCCTGTCTTTGTACATTCTCTTGTTGGATCCTTCATCAATATCCTCACTTGATGATAATAAAATCTCTCGTCGTAAGATGTTTGTGCCACTAAATCAAATTCTCCACCAAGAAACTAGCGTAGATACTTGTTAATTAACTGAAAAGGGAATTGACTCTTTGCAAAATTTCTGAAAACTTTTCAGTTAATTTCTTTGCACTTTGCATTTCTGTACTGATGGGAGTACATATCAGGCTTTAAAAGTGAAAAGATTCCTAACTTTTCACTTTGCAAGACAAATCTGAAAAGTGATGGTAGAGCAAAATCTGAACTGAAATTCATGTTCGTGGAACAGGCCTTAGGTGGTAGAGGAGTCAAGGAACAATGAGCTTATCGTGAAGAAGGAATAGCTTCTGACCACATCGCCTCAACCTTTACGTACCTAAACTGAGCAAAGGACTGCAACTCTAGAGTAACGAGTGTACAACACTATCGTCCTATGAGAATGGACAGCTTGTTTCTTATATCTGATATTTGCTAGTGACTGATATGAAACATTTTGCTCTTGTGCACTAATTTTTATTTTATCAGGTAAGAAAAAGAGGAATGTAGGAACAAATTAAAATGAATAAATGACTTTCCCTTCGGTAATGTTAAAGCATTCTTCACCTCTTGTTCATCCCTGTATTGCAGTCAAGCGAGAGGAAGTTCATGCCCAGGAAATACTGGTGTCAGAGGAGTACTGAAGTGAAGCACCCACCGTAGAACGTCATTGTTTAAACCAGGGTGTAGTGGGCCGTGAGACAAAAGAGATCAGGGAGTAATAACTCCAAATTCCCCAGTGGCACTCAGGCATCACACTCCAGCTAACTGGGCGGTCACCTCATTACTGTTTCACCCGACCGGTGACACACACTTTGGCCATGACTGTCAAAATGTGGCATCCAGTGGTGTTTGTTTCATTTCTGTCTACATGGAAACTGCTGAAGAATACACGATAGTAATAGTGTTATTGATTTTACTCCCACTACCTACTTTTACAGTTTTTGGAGATGCTCAGGTGCTGAAATTTTGTCCTCAAGGAGTTCTTAATAAATCTAATAAATCTACCGATATGAGGCTGGCTTTTTGAGCACCTTCTAATATCTCCGGTCTGAGTTGGAATCAAACCTGCGAAGTTGGAGTCGGAAGGCTAGCACCTCTATGCAGTGGCAGCTCGTGTTGAATTATGTTGCTGTTCTGCAGTGTGACATCTAGTCCATTGCAGTAAGTGTAATAGACAAATCTAAATTTGTACTGAGCTTGCACGCATCCGTCCTCCAATTCTGTGCAAACGCCTAATATTTCTCTCTCTCTCCATGTCCTATCAGCTTTGAAGTTCCCAAAAATTAAGAGAAAAAATACAGGCAAACATACATCTCAATTTGTAAGACTTCCTGATTTTGAGTGACTTTGATGATTTAAACAACTGACTTGTACCACAAAAATAATAACAGTTAAAAGTTACAAATATAAAGCATTTCTCCCCCTTTTCAAAAATAATTTTGATCTAGTATTGCCACACTCATGTTTACAGAAGTTTAGAGTGAGCTTTCTTAATGGAGTGGGAAATTATCATTAGTGCATAAGAGCACAATGTTTCATATCAGTCACTAGCATATATCAGATATAAGAAACAAGCTGTCCATTCTCATAGGACGATAGTGTTGTACACTCGTTACTCTAGAGTTGCAGTCCTTTGCTCAGTTTAGGTACGTAAAGGTTGAGGCGATGTGGTCAGAAGCTATTCCTTCTTCACGATAAGCTCATTGTTCCTTGACTCCTCTACCACCTAAAGTCTGTTCCACGAACATGAATTTCAGTTCAGATTTTGTTCCACCATCACTTTTCAGATTTGTCTTGCAAAGTGAAAAGTGAAAAGTTAGGAATCTTTTCACTTTTAAAGCCTGTTATGTACCCCCATCGGTACAGAAATGCAAAGTGCAAAGAAATGAATTGAAAAGTTTTCAGAAATCTTGCAAAGAATCAATTCCCTTTTCAGTTGTTAATTAACAAGTATCTACACTAGTTTCTTGGTGTAGAATTTGATTTCGTTGCACAAACATCTTACAACGAGAGCTTTTATTATCATCAAGTGAGGATATTGATGAAGAATCCAACAAGAGAATGTACAAAGACAGGATTAATTTTCTCAACCTCACTTCGACGGAATTTCACGAGTGTTTTCATGTTACCCCAATACAAATGATTGAAGCAATTTCATAAATTCACTGTAGCCCCATGAATTGACATATGGTCACAAAACTCAACAGTCATGTAGAAAAACTCAAAAAGGTTTGGTCTACTGAAGTCGCACTTCAGATTTCTGCCACGATAGCATGGCAGCAGTGAGCAGTGCTACTGCCTTCGTGAAGTACGGCAGTGCACAGCGAGACAAGATGGCGAGAGGAGCCGAGAAAGCGTTTGTTATGCGTGAAATGCACTCATATTAGTCTGCCATAACAGTGCAACGACACTTCAGAACGAAGTACCACAAACATCCACCAACTGCTAACTCCATTCGGTGATGGTATGTGCAGTTTAAAGCTTCAGGATGCCTCTGTAAGGCGAAATCAACGGGTTGGCCTGCAGTGACTGAAGAAACAGTTGATCGCGTGCAGGCAAGTTTCACGCGTAGCCAACAGAAGTCGATGGAGAGAGCAAGCAGAGAGCTGAACACACCACAGCCGACCGTTTGATAAATCTTACGGAAATGACTAAAGCAGAACCCTTACCACTTACAATTAAGCCCTGACTCCCGATGACAAAATCAAACGCCTTGAATTTTCGGTGTGGTTGCAACAGTGTATAGAAGAGGATGGAATTTAGTATGAAACTTGTCTTCAGTGATGAAGCAACATGTTTTGTTAATGGTGCAGTGAACAGATACAATGTGTGAATCTGGGGGGTAGAGAATCCTCATGTTATCGTGCAGCACATCTGAAATTCACCTAAAGTTAATGTGTTTTGTGCAGTCCCATGGTTTAAAGTGTATGGCCCCGTTTTCTTCTGCAAAAAATCCATTACAGGACATGTATATCTGGACATGCTGGAAAATTGGCTCATGCCACAAATGGAGGACAGCGCGGACTTCATCTTCCAACAGGATAGTGCTCCACCTCACTTCCATGCTGATGTTCGTCACTTCTTAAATAGGAGATTACCAAACCGATGGATTGGTCATGGTGGAGTTGATGATCAGCAATTCATGTCATGGCCTCCATGTTCTCCTGACATAACCCCATGCGATTTCTTTGTGTGGGGTTACGTGAAAGACTCAGTGTTAACACCTCCTCTCCCAACAAACCTGCCAGAACTGCGAGCTTGCATCAACCGTGCTTTCGAATCCATTGATAGAGACATGCTGTGCCGAGTGTGGGACGAACTTGATTATAGGCTTGATGTCTGCAGATTCACTAAAGGGGCACATATCGAACATTTGTAAATGTCAAAAAAAACTTTTTGAATTTTTCTATGTGTGTGCAAAGCCTTGTGACAATATGTCAAATAATAAAGTTATTGTAGAGCTTTGGAATCACTCAAATCATTTGTAATAACCCTGTACAAGCTGATTTTATTCTTTAAATTCTTAAAAAAAAAAAAAAAAAAAAATTCTTATTTGCTTGCATTGGTGAGGAAATAGTGCCCAGCTGCATGGTGTAGTGGCAGTGCATGGAACTTCAAAATCAACTATTTGCAGAACTGCTCCTCTAAGTCGTAGGTGCTATATTAAATGTAATATTTCTTAACGTAGTAGATTGGCCTGAGAATTCACTAAATATAGTGGAAGAAATTTGTGGGTGGCTTTCCTTCTGTGTGTGGGTGTGTCGACAGTATTCTCATTAATTTTTATGCTCCTACTGAGCACGAAGAGGTTTATGCTGATAGACATGGACATCATTCTATCAATACTCCTTGAAAACTTCCCGCACAGCCAGCTTCTTGTAATTATCCTTCTTTCCCATTATAAAAAATGAACACTTTAAAACTACTGTTACGACAATTACATCGTCTTCACCGTAAAAAACAAAACATTAAAATCATGGAGTATTATAAAGTTTATTCATGGAATAAACTTGATCAATTCACTCTTATGCAAAGATTTTTCACTTTGCAAAGAAATTGAAAAGTAATACCTAGATCATGGTGGAACAGAAAGACTGAAGAACTTTAAAGTTAAATTTAAATGCAGCAAATGTCCCAAATTTCTAAACAAGGTACACAGAACACTTCAGAGTACTCAAATATGAGTATTAAATTCATTTAACACTTACTAGTTATAGTGCACAAATAGGCAGATATCAACAAGAGCATGGAAAATTGTCATGAGGTCTTAAGGACAAATTTGAAACAGTATGAATAATAGAAAAGGATCACACTATCTCCATTCTGTTTTGAAAAGAATCTACACTCTCAATCAATACACACAATTCAAAACACATGCATTCTTTCTCTTTCATAAGTTTCATATTTAATTTGTCACCTTGTTTCCATTCAGTTATGCAAATAAATATTTTAAATGTGCATGATGAATCATTTGCCTTATGAATCTTACTATAAATTTAATTCCTCTATAAACTCTCTGTTTTTATAGCATTCTTTTCAGTAATTATTCAGCCAAGCTGAGTAGCTCAGACGGTAGAGTGCTGGCCTTCTGAGCTCAGCTTGGCATGTTCAATCATGGCTCAGTCCAGTACTCAGATTTGTCAGCCTTGTGTCAGTACATTTACTGACATGTAAAAGAATTCCTGCAGAGCAAAATTCCAGCACATTGACATCTCCGAAAACCATAAAAATATTGTTAGTGGGGCATAAAATAAATAACATTATTATTAGTAATTACTGAAATTATTATATTCAAGGTTAAAGCAATAAAAGCACATCTACCTACTTAGTCAATAATTGATGAATGTGAACTTTGTTCCAGAGTTCCACGTTCCCGGAGTGTCCATACAGTTGACGTCTCCCCCAGTAGAGGAAGTCCTCGCTCTGATTCTGTGCTGCACTTCCCTCGAGCTAAGAGCATCGCACAGATTGAAGCTTCTCCAAATTACAGCACTTTCAGAGATTTCACATGGTAATGAAATGCTTCATTTCATTTTATAATACAAGGGTTGAGTCATAAGTCATGGCAACTATTTTTTTTCTCGTGAACAGAAGACAACACGGAAAATCTAAGATTCTCGTAGGAAAGTGACAGAACACAGGCCATTGGTAAACATTGTTTTAGTATGGTATAGACAGCAAATACACAAGACTGCGTACTAAGGTCAGGTCTCCACTGGTTACAGACCTTCGATATAATCACCCAAAGTTTCCACTGTACATTGCCAGCAGTGGGGCAGGTGCTGAATACCATTCGGTGCATGTGTATCGCTAATGTGTGACACCTCTCTCCGAAATGCTGTTACGATGTCCTCTTTGTGAGCAAACCATTGTCCACCTAATGCTTCACACAGCTCTGCATAGCATTGGCGTGCATTTCTGCTGTGGAGAACTGCTATTTTAATATACGATTGTTGCTCCTGCTTGTTGACTTCCATTTTGTGACGCTCTCACTCACAACACTGAACTTGGGGGCATGTTTAGATACACCAAGTACATACCGCATCTTTCCAAGTGTATATGTTAGATTTTCCATATTGTCTCCTGTTCGCAAGGAAAATATAATAGTTGCCATGACTTATGACTTGACCTACGTATATTAAACAAGTATCTAGAGAAAAAAATTGTATTTGGCTTCACCATATCTGGAGAGAAGTTTAAAAAATATTCTCCTCTTCAAAAGTTATAGTTGAAATTTGTGATTTAATACAAGTATAATTTTATATATATATATACTAAAGAAATTTAGCAAACACTTTGCCCACTTGAGAGTTGCCTAAAAGACAAAGTATAACACTTGTAAATTCAGGAAAGTCCAAGAGATTAGAAAGAAATTAAATTAGAAATGAACAAACTGAATAGATTCTTCAGGAAATTAGTGTTCATTACTCATACAGCATCTTATGTCAAAATCATATAAGTGTGTAGGCTGAATTCACTCAGTGAAAATTCCTAGGTACGTATTGGCTCTAAGAATTTACAAAGAAACGCTGTATGAATAAGAACCCCCTTTCACTGTGAACTCAAGTTTCTGGAAATTATGTTACAGAGACTTTGGTCACTCTACTGTAACGTGACATCTTTCCTGTCAAGATCAATCAGTCAATCAACCAATCAATCAATCAGTCAATTATCTGCATTTAGGGTTGTCACCCACCTGGCAGATTCCCTATCAGTTGTTTACCTAGATTTTTCTTAAATGTTTTCAAAGAACTTGGAAATTTATTGAACATTTCCCTTGATAAATTACAATATTTAAAAATTAAGAGGGTTCCTCCTATTCAATACAAAGATATTTATTAATGTGAAAGAATCACATATCATTCAAATGAGGTACTAGTTTCGGCACCAGATATGTGCCATCATCAGCCACAAAGTCAAATCGGGCAAACACAATAAAACCCTAAAACAACTTTATACACACTATAACATCTGCATGGATGAATATGAAATATGACTTTAAAACAACTTTAAAAACACACTATAACATTTGCACAGATGAATATAAAATAAAATATGGTAGATGAAGTTGCATTCCATTTTAAAATCCGTTAAGATAACTCCGTTGTTGTATACCCATGGTGGTTTGTCCAGCTTATATATAACTTTAGTTTTCTAAAACTGTTAAATTATGCTGTGAGGTTTATTGTCATATGTCCTCACTCCTCCTCCTATAAATTAATATTTGCCCCAACATGTCCCCTTGATTTCCAACTTTATCTCCATATTATAAACTTTTAAAGGCTCCACTCAAGCTTATTTGTCTACTAATGTCATTCTACGCATCTCTCCACTGACAGCACAGTTGAGCATCTCGTCTCCTTACTCCCAAGTCTTCCCAGCCCAAAGTTTGCAACATTTTTGTAACACTGATCATAGCTTTAAGACTTGTTGACTATTTTAGTAGGAATAAAATGGAAGAATTTTTTAACATGAGATGTAATGGAATTGTGATAATATTAATGAGAAAATAATTACAATAAATGTGATTTTGAAATATAATAATTCAATATCTCAGTTTTTTTTTTCAATTACAATAGAGCTAGTCCCTAAGACATCTCTGGTTTGAGTTACAAACATTTCTTAAATAAACTTTAGGAACATCTGTTTGACATGTAAGCTCACCAGACAAAAAATTAGTCATCATTGAAGAAATCATTACAAGCATCGTTTAATACCGTGTAACTTCGCCTCTGAACTTGATAACCGCCTGGATTTGGTTAGGAAATGAGTCCACAAGGTTGTGCACGTACATTGCATCCAGGTTTAGCCACTCGCTGATGATCTGATCGCGCACTTCCACCAAATTGCGGAGATGCTGATGTTGGCGTTTTACCCGCTGTTCCAACATGTCTTGCAGGTTTTCAATGGAATTCAAGTCAGGTGATTTTGCAGGCCAATCAAGATATAATAGGGTGGGAGAGTGTTCATAAAACCAGTCTCATATGCATCTTTTGCAGTTGTCATCTTGAAAACTCAGGGTAACAATAGAACACTCATCAAGCAGGTGTTGTTTGAAAGGCAACACCTGGTCATCCAGAATATTTAAATAAACATGCTGGTTCATGTTAGTAGTCACCTCAGTGAGCAGTTCCAATCCATGATACGAAAAACAGCCCCAAAACGTCACAGACCCAACTACGGTTTGAACCTGACCTTGCTCACATCCAGGATGAAATGCTTCATCTGGCCTTTGGTGCACTCGATGATGTGCATCATTGGAATGCAGGCAAAAACATGATTCGTCAGACCACATTACGTTCCGCCAGTCAGCTGCTGTCCACATTCAGTGATTTCTAACCCATTGAAGATGCGCAGCTTTATGTGGCCTCTTGCGAGATGACCGACTCCAAATGTTCATTGCATGCAGTTCCTGTTGCAATGTTCTCTTGCTAACAGGTTGGAATGGATCTTCGTTCACTGACTGCAGCAATTCCATTCGGACTTGGAAGCGATTTTGATTCACAAGCTGTGAATTGTGTCTCTGGCCCCTTTCAGTCCGGATCTTTTTGTGACCACAGTTCTGACGTCGTGTTTCATGGCCACATGCAGTACACCACTGCTTGTAGACATATTGAACAGTTCACTGCAAAACACCAACACATCCAGCAACTTCACACACCATATGGCCATGGGCACAGCCAAACACGATTGCCCTTTTTTGCCACTCTGTTACATCCTTACATCTACCTATGTTGACGTACACTGTCTCCTTGAAACATAAATGTCTCACTGATCGCTACTGTCTTATGCTGATGTAGAGGCAGTACGCGTGTGGTTGAGTGTGGGACTCATTCGCTGCACCATCTGTACAGGCTTAATAATCCATCTGTGCATGCGCACTAGGGTGACTATGTAGTGTTTTGTCCGGTGAGCTTACTATATGTACCCTATTTTGAAGTACAATACAGTAGTGGAAGCTAAATATTCAGTTTCCTAAATAAGAATAATTTTTAGCAATCCTACATAAGAATAATATTTTAGCAAGTACTCAAATATTGCATTATTTATTTCTGTCCCTAACAAAAATATATTCTTTGCTTGTCTAGGAGACGACCAAGAAAATCACATTCAGATAACGATGGTGTGCCACCTGAGAAATTATCACAAGAGGCCTTCCGCTTGCTGAGAATCGTCCAATCCTTGCTGAATACGCGGGAGCCAGACCTGGCTCACAGACTGAGCAGTAATTGCAGTGAAACGGGATCAACAGTCAGTAACTCTCTTCTGGTGCCACATTCTGGATGTCAAAGGAACAGCGGTACTTCTACCATCTTCGATCTTCCAGATGAGAAGGGTTCAGTGAATGAACTCCCTTTCTTGTTCAACAGGAAGCTGAGTGTTCATGACCACAATCCTTCACCATTGCTTAGTTGTAGTTCCCCTGTTCAGAGTTCTTATGGAATATTGCACGAATCTCTGGATACCTCATCAATCCATTCCAGTCCATTCAAACCTCCACTTCCTCTAGATTATAACAACACAGCTCTAACAAGTGGTCTGGAGTCAGATTTTGCAGGGAGTGGCTCTAAGTCACGCAGTAGCCCTTCTCAGAACCAAGACCGTTCAGACAAGGACTCGGAAACCAATGGATATTCGTCAAGCAGCGGAATGAATAAACAGCAGCTGAGCGAGGATGAGAGTGGTTTCTCATCTATGAGCTCCTTCCAAGAAGTTGGCCTTCCTCTTGTAAGTCCCAGCTCAGGATGCTATCAGGAAGTGGGACTGCCCCTTGTAGACCATCGTTCCTCCCCCGATTCTCCTCTCCCTGGTGCCAACCACCGGCGCTGGAACTCCAGTCCCGTCGACACGCAGACCCCGTACCCACGTCACAACAGATCATTTTGCCTTCCTGGAGAGACACTGCAAGTGCTGTGGGTCTAATTCTTCTTGTGCTGTTAATTAAGGAAACAGGATGTGTGGAATTATCAAACTGTCAGCAGTATTAAACTGGGTTTGCTTGTGTACAGAACAAATTCATTTTCAGTGTTCAGGTTTTAGAGAATATTTATATTATTTAGTTAAGATGATAACAGTGTTATCTTTTATGTCCATTCATTCATTTTCCTGCAGCATGCTGTACCAGATTTTGTAAACCAATAACGAATTTTTTGTTTGAGTCCACATTGCAGACTGTTTTAACACCATCTTCATCTCTATATTACATCCTACACCTTCTTTAAACTGTTCTTCATATTCCTATGTTAGCCAAAAAGGAAATGGCACAGTCATCTCCGTACAGGCCATGAAAGCCTTAGGAGAAGTGGAAGGTAAAGACTTCCACCATCCATAACCTTGACACTTAATGGAGTAGAGTGGTCAAACTCTACGTCCAGCTGCCTTTGTCCTCAGGAATTAACCTGGTATTCATTTTTGGTGTATGCTGAATGAATCTCAGGCCATGTGGTACTCCAGAAGTGGATATATCGTTTGTAAAATTTAAAAGTTCCTGATGGTGAATCAAACCCACATTCTTCTGAGTAAACTAAGTGCACCCATACTGCCTCAACTAGGGAGTCTTTCATGTGTTAGTCTCCTCCAGCTATTACTATACTACACACTTCCTTCCAAACACTAAAAGACTCTTTTATCAACTTGTCTCTTCTCCTCATCAGTTTTATAAGATTATTCTCTTCTTTATTTTTTTCTCTTTCTACAATTCAGTATCACTTCACTGAAGATTTGATCTATCTATCTCCTCTTCAGCATTTTTCTGAGATACTTTTTCTTTTTAAATCACATATGTTCCACTTTTGCCAGGCTGAGTGGCTCAGACAGTTGAGGCACTGGTCTTCTGACCCAAACTTGGCAGGTTCCGATCCTGGCTGAGTCTGGTGGTATTTGAAGGTGTTCAAATACGTCACCTTCTTGTCAGTAGATTTACTGGCACATAAAAGAACTCCTGCAGGACTTCATTCCGGCACCTCGGTGTCTCCGAAAAAAATAAAAGCAGTTAGTGGGATGAAAGCAAATAATGTTATTATTATGTTCTACTTTCAATGTTACACCTACTCAAACACCTTCAGAAGCATTTTTCACATATGTACATCGTTATTTGAGTTGAAGAAATGTATCTTTTTAAGGATAGCTCTCCTTAATTGGTCTAGTTTATATTCAGTGCAGTTTGCCGTTGTGGGTGAATAGTCCAGACAGTAAATTTATCAGCTTCATTTAAGATTCTGTTTTCATTTTTGTCTTACTTGACTTCATATCTGTTGTACATTTATTTTTGTTCACCTTGTATTCCATTTTCAAGATTGCATCCATGCAATTTAAAATTTCAAGTTCTGAATGAACTCACATATGACATAATGACAATATTATTACTAATCTTTGGTTAGTCTTCTTGTTTAATATGAGAGGTCAACAAGGTTAGTTCCTTCCTTACTTTGCATGAATCCCATTGAACACAAAAAAGATTTTCACCACAGTCATATTCTTAGAATATAACTTGTGAATTATTACTGCAAAGTGCCAGTAATGAAGCCATGTTAAAACACTAGGTGCTATGCAATCTTCTAAATGAAGCAATGTTGGGCTTGACCAATACTTTGTTGGATGACAAGGAACAAGATGTCCTACCGCACATGAACTTTGACGGTATGAAAGACTCTTGGCCAGCAAGATGACCTGTAGACACTACAGTGCTATGTGGTCAGCATGACGACATCATCAGCCACACTGCTTGGCTTTCATGACCGGCTCCGCTGCTTCTCATATCAGGCAGCCCTTCAGCTGGTCTCACAAGACTGAGTAAATCCCGTTTCAGCCCTCGGTTCAGAATTAAAATCTCTGGAGTGGTCAGGAATCGAACCCGGAGCACGCACGCTATCCCTACACCATAAAGTGACAATGTTGTGATATTGCTAAACTGAAAAGATTTGGGCTGAAAGAAGACCAATGAAAGATGGTTGAACATGTCTCCCCGTCGACCTGTTAATGTAGACTTACGTTCCTTCACAACAGGTACATGGAAATAACAATTTTAAGATGCTTTTAGCGTTTGGGTAGAACGATTATTTTTCTGAGAGTATTTAACTTACTATTATGTTTAATGTTTCAATTGTCAGACAAAAGAAGAGGTTAACTATTGAAAAAAAAAAAAAATTGAAAATTTGAAACATAGTTTTCATGGAATAGTGCTTGAAAGAAAGGCAAAATTGTGCTAAATATGTGATGTCACATGCATACTCTGTTATAAGATAGCACTGTTTTTATTTCAAATAAGTAAGTCTATGAAATGCTCAAAACTCTGTGGCTGTTACAGTAGTGACAGCCTACCGCCAGTTTCTTTTTCATGAGAGAAGTTTGGTCAGAGGTCAGAGAGATAGGCTTGGAAGGTTGTCATCCATCATCTGATCCACAGAACTGGAGTAAAGAAGTAAGAGTGCAATACAGAGACTCCTGCGAAAAAGATGAGTGTGGAAGTGACAGTGCTGGCCCCGTGGTGTAGGAGTAGTGTGCTGCGTGCCTGCCTCTTATCCGGAGGCCCCGGGTTCGATTCCTGGCCAGGCCAGTAATTTTTACCTTGATCTGAGCACTGGTTTGAGGTCCTTTCAGCCTATGTGATTATAATTGAGGAGCTATCCCACTGTGAGATGGCAGCCCCAGTCTAGAATACCAAGAATAATGGCCGAGAGGATTCGCCGTGCTGACTACACGACAACTCATAATCTGCAGACTTTTGGGCTGAGCAGCGGTCGCTTGGTAAACCAAGACCCTTCGGGGCTGTTGCGCCATGGGGTTTGGTTTGGTGGAAGTGACAAGTGAAGTTATCTATATCAGTGTTGAAGGTAACTGATGGTGATGACCATTAAGGGAGAGAAGAACATTAAAATTATGACTGTTAATATTCATTTTAAAAAGAATTTTGATTTTTCAAGGAATGAGAGTACCATTGAGACACAGGAAGTTGTTTATAGTACATGCAACCAAGGTTACGTTAGGAAGGCACAGGGCAGACCAACTGGAGAAAGAGGGGAGAGAAATCCTAAGGAAGATACTGGGACGAAAAAGAAATGTGGCGAAGGATGGGAACGAAGATCGAGGGACGAACTGTACCAAAACATGAGGACAATCTTCGAAGAAATAAGACTCAAAAGAACAAGATTTGCTGGACATGTGATCAGGATGGACATGGAGAGAATGAGCAGAAGAGTTGGGGGACAATGGGTAGGACAAGAGGAATGATGGGAACCAACTGAGTTCTCGAAATTCGGAAGGACTAGACTCAGTTGCGGATCAAAGTGGAAGGGACGGAGAACTGGGAAAATAAATAAATACCAACCAATATGCTGGAGCTCCTGTATGATTATACCTGTGTGTTTGAGAGTTATGGCTTCTTTTTATCAATTAGAAACATAAAATTTCACTCATTCTGGGTCGCCTTCATATAGATAATATTTCTTGATAATTTTAAATAGAGCATACTTCTGTATCTAAATACATACTTACATAAAGGTTGTTCAACAGAGTTTTTGGCTGCAAGGCAGGTGATCCATAAGAACTCACTGTCCATTGTTACATTGGTAGTGTGCTGATGTGCAGTACCATGAAGAACAAGCACTCTTCATGATAATTTTTGTACTCAAAGCACCTTCTTTGCATAAGAATTGAATCTTTTTTATTTTTTATTTTTTAGGACATAACCATTAAACATGAATGTTGCTTCAGTTTTTCCCTCTACCTAGCAGAGATGTGACTCAGACCTGACAGCTGACAGCTACGTGATCCAAAGCGCGCAGCCACTCAATTGAACAACTCTTATATTACTTTTGGTATTTTTCCTAATGTACCCACTAAATTCCAGCTCCTCATGACTCAAAAAATATTTTCTCTTATCATTAGTCATGTCATTTCCATTATCCTCACAATTTACAATAGTTCTGTCAAGGCAATTCAGAACCATCACTCTGTAAAAATATTGAGTATTGGACTGTTAAAAGGTTATATTCTGTCTTCACCTTGTTCTCTACATCTGAGTTGGTGATAGTTGCTTGAGATGAATGAAATTAAAAAATGGTGCTGTCTGAACATTTATGATCATTTATCTCCTGAGCTGCTATCTGTAGGGCATCAGAACTTGCCATTTTCTACAATATTACAAACTGAATGAATACTGTTCTGTGTTTGTTGTGAACATTATAGTTATTGTTGGATGAGACCAGTGAAGGTGCTGCAGGGTGCTGTCGTGTTGCAGAGTCAAGGTGTACAAGCATGAAGAATGTGCTAAGTGCAAGATGTTTCTTTTTTTTTTCTTTTTCTTTTTTTTTTCTAAGAATGCTGATAAGGAGAAAAGTTGAAACGATTTAATCATATGAAATGAATTTGTACTCAATTGAGCAGTTGTAGAGCAAGAAGAAAATATGTGCTTAAAGCTCTTCTCAAATTGCTGCAAGGAGTAGTTTTAGAGCCAATTCTCTTTGAATTGACCACCACAGAAGTGCTGTAGCTGCCTGAACCACTACAGTAGGGTCAGAAATATATTCCTTGTTTGCTAAAACACAAATGGCTGTATCAAGAGAGTAAACACGAGTCACTGACTGCAAAAAGGCAGCATGTGTTTATAATTTCATTGAGTTAATGCTGATAGTGCCTCTGCTCTTCTGTTTCAGTTGTAGACCAGTTAACCTAGGCTGTTATACTAGATCAGTGGTGTATTTAAAATCATTTTTGGAGAGGGATTTAGGGATTCAGAGGGGGTTCAGAATGTGCTGTCACATGATATTTAATGTAACATGTTACAGTTGGATCTCTAATTAACAACATAAGTAAATGGAGAAACTCAATACCATCATCAGAGGCATTCAGTCACTGGTGAGTATAATGATTGCCTTTCGAGTGCATCACTGTTGCTGATTATGGGTTCTTAAGATGGCTGAAGGCACCAAATTCCAGAACCACAAAGTTTACTGCAATGCTAGCACATCAAATCTACCATAGCTCCTTGTCATCATTGAGCCTGGCTGTTATTTTTTTCTCGTTCTTTTGTATGATCTCTCATGGCAACTTGAATGCTTTTCAGTCTGTCGATCTTATATAAGACGTTGCCATGTTCATAATGTAGAATGGATGATTACCTAGTAATTAACTGGGGGGATTTGTTTACAGATATTGCAAATATTCTTAAACATAGAGACAAACCGAAAAGCAATAAAGTTACATTGACTAGGTTGACACTGAAAAGTATGGCTTCATTTAAAACAAATATTAACAAATGATATTTCTTTATTAGACTCCCACCTTCGATGCTTCTATCAAAATGTTGTGGATCCTTGTGGACAAATTGAGTAATTACTTGCTATACGTCCTCCCAGTTACTGATATCAGTTTGACACTTCTTCATATTAAACTGTAGGAAACCCTTATATCGCTTGTACTGTCTTCCCTGGATGCATTGTCCATTCTGCAGTTAATAATAATAATAATAATGATGTGTGTGGCCTCCGATGAGGCCGTATAGTTGACGCCGTATAGGTGGTCTGTGCGGATGGGACCCTACCTATGATTAATTCTAATGCTGAAGATAGTACAAATACCCAGCCCCTGAGGGATTGGAATTAACCAATGAAGGTTAAAATCCCCGACCCGGCCTGGAATCGAACCCGGACCCCCTGGGCCAAAGGCCAACATGTTAGGCATTTAGCCATGGAGCCGAACATTCTTCAATTGAAAATAGGTACGTCATTCACTTTGCAGTGCATGCTTTAGGCTTATAGTTGATGTATATTCTTATATTATACTTATATTCTTATACTATATTCTTACTGACACACTAGTCAGTAATGTATGTAATTCCTTCCTGTTCCAGATTGCAATTTCTTTTTATAATTCAGAAAAGTCACACCTTCACACACCATGGCAGAAATATAAGTTTTAATTTGTACTCTCAAGATTTTACTTTTAGCGGCCAAAGGTACCTTCCATTAATGTTTTTTGCTATTTTGTTTTACGTTGCTCTACAGAAAAGTCTTATGGTGACATGGAAGTGACCATGGCCTTAATTAAGGCACAGTCCCACCATTTGTCTGGTGTGAAAATAGGAAACCATTGAAAACCATCTTCAGGGCTGCCGACAGTGGGGTTCTAATCCACCATCTCCTAAATGCAAGCTCACAACTAGATGACCCAGACCACATAGCCAACTTGCTTGGTTCCAGTAATGTTCCTAGCATTTCAAACCCTTTTGAAAGATTTACTTTTGACCCTTGGGAAACTTTATTTAGTTATTTTAATGTTGTAATTACTGGGTACTTTTAAATTTCATGCCACCAGTTGACAGTGTTTAGAAAAAAAAATTAGAAACAGCTACTACTGTATTCATTATGATATTCTATACATTTTATATGGATGACACATTTGCTTTTGGAAAGTATTTTGCCCTATTTGCAAGAGGAAAGAAAATGGTGGGTGGAGGGGAGTATTTGTCTACAGATATTGCAAATATTCTTAGAGAACTCTTTCTTCTCTCTGATTACTGAAGATAGAAAATTATTGCATCTTTTATTGTTCTAATCTACAATATGAAATTCTTTTGAGCTCATGCCTAGGTAAGTTGTTCTTCCAGCCATTTTTCCTCTTATTAACTTTATTTTCTTAGAATAACAGATGGGCCTTAAACTTCAGTTATTAACTATCTGTGTTGCAGATGAATTGATACATAACAAGTAGCTTGGTATATTTGCTCAAAATACAAATGGCTGTCAACCTGTCTTTAAAACATAGATGTTGAACTATATTCGATTTCAAGTGAAAGAAAATGGATGACTCTGGCAAACTCTCAGTGTATTTATTGAGACCTGAAACTACAGCACATCAGGGGCTGAGGAAAATACTGTTAATTGGAGATTCATTATTATAATATGTTATCATGTAAAAACTCAAATTCATAATTCCTATGGAATATTCTGTGTGACTAAAATTGAAAATAGTACAACATGGAAATAGTTAAAATTGTAGAAATTTATATACAGAGATTCAACTGTACCTACATAGTTAAATGTTAAGAATGCAGCATATTTACATCTTAGGGTATTTAGGGATCTTTGAGATTGAGAGGACTCTTAATTCTGTTTAAATAAATCACTGATTTAGAGTCGAAAGCTGTTATTAAGCTTTTACTATGAATATTTACGAGATGATTAACTGTTTACCCTGTAACCTAAAAATTCTTCTGTGAATGTCAAGAGGAACATTATCTTGCTTTTACAAAGTTTATTTATGAACCATCTAAACAGTATTGTATTTTTTGTGTCATGAATGTCTTACACTTTGTCACTTTGATATTTAACTACATTAGATGTAATCATGAGTGTTGGAGGTGTAATGTGATCCTCACGCAAGTAATGAGTCCAGCCAGCTTATAAAAGACGTTTCCACTCTTCATAATGTAGTATGGACAATGCCTAGTACCTACTCTCTCACTCTTATACACATTTGAACACCATATTCTGTGTTCACTTGTGACAAGTTATGGTAGACTCTGAAATCTGTAGTTTGGATGTCTAAATTTATTGGCGTTGCAAATAAATATTCTTGCAGTATTGCTTCACATCCAGATATGACTGCATAGTTAACCTGAGAAATGTAGGTACTTAAATAATAAGTGCTTTACTAAACTAATTTTACAAATTCTCTGGATTGAAATACTAGATTTTCCTAGGACTCATACTGGAGACCACATGGTTATTTCCTGGTTACGATGCAGATCTTGCAGGAAATTCTCATACATCATGATGGTAGAAAATACCTAATCACATTTGGACGCATGTCTGGCTTCTCTTTTGGTGAAATACACCAGAAGGATGTTCTGAAACCTCTGTGTTGAAACGTAAGTGGAAAAATTATAGATTCATAAAAATACGTGCCAGGTTAATATACATTTGAGGTACCTGTGCTAAAGTCGCTAAAGTATCTGTCATTCCATTTGTTTTGAAATTTGCAAGCATGGAAGGAAGTGCTTGATTGTGCGAGTTATTGCAAATCAACGTTGCTGTTTTGATTCTTAAAATAGAACATTCTTCTATCTAATGTCTGTATTGGTCTGCATGACTTGTGGGAGGAAAAAATATGCACACTGGCAAGAAGTTTTTTTTTTTGAAGGGGAAGTCATTTGAGCCTTCAGACATCATCTAAAATTCAGGAAAGAAATGTTACAGGAAATGTATAAGATTCAGTGCACTCTGAATATAGTATACATTTCTTCCAGTGAGTGTGAAATGGGATTTTGTCACATGAACCTCATCATGACTCCAGAAAGGTCTTCCATGCTCAACTATTTGATACAACTAAGTATGTTATAACAAGCTGCTACGAGGTCACCATTCTGCAATAGACACCAAAAGCAAGATCTGTAAATGGGGTGTAACCTTGCACCCTGTACTGCGAACATGGTAATGCTTTGGTAGCTAGTTTGCATGTTTCGAATCATAGAAAAATAATATTTTATGATACCTGAAATATCTGGAGAAGACAATTGAAAGAAGAATCAGGAATATAGCAGGACTGTTATTGGAAGAGGAGCAACATGGCTTCAGTAAGAGCCAAAGCACTACAGACCTCACATTTGCTTTCAGAATGCTACAGAGAAGTTCCGGATTTTTTTTTTTTTTTTAATTTTTTTTTTTTTCAAATTTGCCTTATATCACACCGACACAGGTAGGTCTTATGGCGACAATGGGATAGGAAAGGGTTAGGAGTGGCAAGGAACTGGCTGTGGCCTTAAGGTACAGCCTCAGCATTTGCTTGGTGTGAAAATGGGGAAACCACAGAAAACTATTTTCTTCAGGGCTGCCAACAGTGGGGCTCAAAATCTCCCAAATGCAAGCTTATAGCTGCGTGACCCTAACCGCATGGTCACTTGCTCAGCCACTGGAAATATGGAAAGAACTTAGTTATGCTTTTTATGGACATCGAGAATGCCTATAACAGTGTGCCTAGGGAGGTAATCTGGGAATGCCTAGAAGGTATAAGTGTGCCAAACTTCCTGATTGATAAAGTAAAGATGCTCTCTCAAAAGTGCTTCAGCTGTGTCCAAGTAGGGGATGGAAGATCAGATTGGTTTGAAACCAAAAGTGGAGTCCAGCAGGGAAGTGCCTTGTCACCACTACTGTTCATCATCATCATCATGGATTGCATCATAAAATCCATCAAAGAACATTGCAAAGAGCCTAACACTCTACATATTTACATATTATGGTCTAATCTGGGGATAAAATGAAACAGAAGTACAGGAGAAACTAAATCTATGGAATGGCAAGTTTGAAGAATATGGACTGAACATCAGTTCGCTAGTTGCTTTACGTTGCACCGACACAGACAGCGATGATGGGATAGGAAAGGGCTAGGAGTGGGAAGGAAGCGGCCATAGGCTTAGTTAAGGTACAGCCCCCGCATTTGCCTGGTGTGAAAATGGGAAACCATGGAAAACCATCTTCAGGAGCTACCAACAGTGGGGTTCGAACCCACTATCTCCCGGATGCAAGCTTACAGCAGCACACCTCTAACCACACGGCCAACTTGCCCAGTACTAAACACCAGTAAAAGAAAATCTGTTGAAATGGCTATCAACATGAAAGGAACAGATTCAAATATTTTTCTGGAGAGACCTCTGCTACAATCTGTTTCTAACTTCAAATACCTGAGAAGTATAATTTTAAAAGATAACATAATAAACCAAGAAATCCTTGATAGAGCTCAGAAAACTTCTTAATTTTATTTTCAGGCAAGAAATCTACAGTACTGTGGGATGATAAAATACCCCAATTATCAAATTACCGGTGTTTCATTTCAGTGCGATGCAGGCTCGTCAGTCAGTTGTCACACTCTTGTAAGACACTGGTGGTTAGTATGCTCTGGTCAATGTGTGTGGTTCAAAAAAGAAGGCTTGCAGTGGTGTCTCAGTGCCACACTAGCTGCCAGCTTATCCAGCTGATAAGCCCAATGACACACTGAGGTGCAGCACTAGGAACTTCAAAGACAAAAGACAAATTCACCTCCGTACAGACCATGAAGGCCCTTGGAGGAGTGGAAGGTAAAGGCTTCCACCATTGTTAACCGCAGCACGTAATGGGGTAGAGTGGATAACTCTATGCCCGGCCGCCTTTGCCCCCAGGAATTAACCTGGTACTCATTTTTGGTGTAGGCTGAGTGAACCTCAGGGCCATATGCATCTCCGGAAGTGGTAATCTCATTTCTTAAATGTTACGACTTCCTGACGGGGATTCGAACCCACGTCCTTCCAGGCGAACCGAGCACGCCTTTACTGCCTCGGCCAGGCAGCCCCACTAGGAACTTCACAATTGAAAAATCCTAGAAAGATTGAATACTTTTATAATAATTGAGTTGTATCTGATAAAAACTACAAGAACATGCTGCATCAAATATTACATGTGGTTTAAATTTTCATTGTCAGCTACAGAGGTATTTACTGTGTATGTCTCCATATTGTGCACTTAAAAAATGGATTTGTAATGGCTAATCATGAGTTTTTGAGGCTCTAAAAATCTGGAATCACTCATCAAGTTTGTAGATTTGATTTTTCCTGTAAAGCCTTATTAATTCTCTCCTACATTATGCTTTGCTGTGCTGCATAAACAATAAATTAGAAGTGCTCAAAAATGCAAGTTTAAGAGGTAGCTCAGCATTTTGCTACTGGACTGCAACTCCCATGGTTACATCTATGGTTCTTAAGGTGACAAGAACAACTTAACATACTTGCAGAGCCAGTACAGTACCAGTGACTTTATCCTCACATCAATTGTTTGTTAGTGTAAGAATTCTAAATGTATGTACTATGAAGTGATTGAAATAAAAGAACTTTAATTTGAAAAAGTTATATTTATTACAGAGATCATGATCATTGTTGTATGTAACCAAGCACCTTTTTATTACAGTGAAACAGCATTCTCTGAGAGATCATCTTGACAGATTTTTGACAGATTAATGAGTGTTGAAACCTACCCTATTGATGAATATTGGAAGCAGAAACAAGGTCATCAGAGCCCTGAGAAGAAATGGATGTAGACAAAACTGGGAGTGGTTAGGAGAGAGCCCATCTACACTATCTGATTAGAAGTATGTGGACACCTAACTGAAACAGTCCTCTGAGTGTTCTTTGGGTATGTTACCTAGTAGTGCTTCTTCTAAGCATTTATCCTATTCTTGCAGGGTCCACTTGAGGATAAAAAATCCCATTTCCCATTGAAAACGCCATTACACTGTAGGTAGAGTGTGGGGTGCTCTTGTCGGTGTTAAAGACATTCTGCCATTGTTGTTTTGGGCTTTCAATTGGTCGAATTCCGCTGATTTTTAAATGGTAGACAGTATTGGCGATGGTGTGAGATGCTGTGAGCATTATCTGGCCATTCCACTGGAGAAGTTTCTGATACATTTCTTCATTTATTGGGGCAATGCCAGTCTTCCTTCGAATATAGTCATTTGTAATGTGGTCAAGGCGAGATATTCCCATCGACCAATGCAACATATGAGGCTCGAGTCATAAGTCATGGCAACTATTTTGTTTCTCGCAAACAGGAGACAACACAGAAAATCTAAGATATGCATTTGGAAATGTAGGGCATGTACTTATGCATGTGCCTGAAGACAAATTCTGACTCCAGGAGATTCTCGTAGGAAAGTGACAGAACACAGGCCATTGGTAAACATTGTTTTATTATGGTATAGACAGCAAATACACTAGACTATGTTCAAAGGACAGGCCTCCACTGATTACAAACCTTCGAAATAATCATCCAAGTTTTCCACTGTGCGTTGCCAGTGGTGGGGCAGGTGCTGAATACCATTCGCTGCATGTATATCACTAACATGTGACACCTCTCTTCGAAATACTGTTACAATGCCCTCTTTGTTAGCAAACTGTTGTCCATGTAATGTTCTTGACTTTGGGGATTAGATCATAGTCACATGGGCTCAGATCAGGTGAATAAGGCAGGTGTGGAAGAACTGCCATTTTAATATCCAATCGTTGCTCCTGCTTGTTGACTTCCATTTTGTGACGCTCTCACTCACACACTGAAATTGGGGGCATGCTTAGACCCACACTGTTTGTTTACATACACCATCTAGTGGCATCATACGCGAGTACATACCGTACGTTTCCAAATGTATATCTTAGATTTTCCGTGTTATCTCTTTTTCGTGACAAAAAAGTAGTTGCCATGACGTATGAGTCGACCTACATATGCATCACCACAATGTGAAGTTGGTGTTCTATTTGTCTCATAACTGGACAGCACTGAGCTCCATAAAAAGCGAATGGATGAACAACTGTACAGTATATTTTCTACTTCAGGCATGTCGGTACTGTATTCTCTTCTTACAGAGACCTCCCACTACCTCCCTCCATCACATCCATCCAGCATTTATCCTTGCTCGCACTTCAGTGGTAATGTTAGTGTTGTAACAGGAAGTATTGGTAGGTTTTCACCATTGACCTCAATATTACCATCACTCTGGTTTGTAAGGTATTCAGTCTTCTTAATGTTAAGATGAAGACCAAATCTGTTGAGGGCATCATGCCAGGCTTGGACCTGGTTTTGCAGATCACACTTCGTAGTACTGGCAAGCATGACATATTCTGCATAAAGTAAGTTCCATGTAGATCTTGAGTAATTATATCTGGTCGGTCGGTCGGTCCATAAAGTTCTGTAATTGCAGCACTGATTTTCATGTGTTTTTATGACTTTTGTTATGACAACACTTATCTGTATCTTGTTTGGATTGTTTTGCACACTACTGTATTTTTATTAGAAATTTTCTACTTGTTCCATTGTCCTCTACTCACCCCTGAGGTAATACCTATCATTTTTAAACATATTTTATAAGACTAGACGGTGGCCCCATGGTGTAGGGGTAACATGTCTACATGCCTCGCTATTACGCAGAGGCCCCAGGTTTAATTCCCGGCCATGACAGGAATTTTTCCCTGGATATGAGGGCTGGCACGAGGTCCACTCAGCCAACATGATTACAACTGAGGAGCTACGAGGGGGGATCAAATATAAACAAGATTTTATTTTTTATTTAAATAATTAATTTATTGAAAAACACAAGGCAATTACAATTTATTTTTCCACATAGTTTCCTGCTTTGGAAATGCATTTATCCCAGTGTATAGTCAGGGTCATGTCACCAGCCAGTATAAGAATAAATTGACAGTACAATACAATACAATATATCAAGTAAATGATACTACATAATGTCATTACACACTACACATTGTATAATATAATATTGTATAATATCATTTACTGGGAAAAGATGGACTCTCTTGTCAATTTATTCTTATAATTGCACTTCAATACGGAACAAAAATGAAATTTATAGCATACCATCACTAGCCAGTTGCGCACAAAGTCTTCCACACACTTGTCATCTTCAAATCGTTGCCCTTCTAGAGCTTCTTTAAGCGGTCTGATCAAATGGAAATCACAGGGCGGTAAGTGTCCCGCTACATAGTCAAACACCACAACTACTACCATAACGGCAGCCCAAGAAAATGAACTAGCAGTTACACTACAGCTCCAGTTCATCGGTAACAAGTGGAAGCACAAACAGACACCATTCACTCCACCAAAAAACAACAAATAAACAAGAACTTACCTTAACTAGTGGAGAGGTGTCACGACAAACCGTGGATATTTAAAACCAACCACTGTACTGGACATCAGAACACATACCGTAAAATGAGTGAAAGAAAGAACACCTTTACCTTAAGAAAAATGAGTAAATTTTTAATTCATAAAATCAAAAGACAAATCAACAACATTGTCCTTAATGAAAAATTAATCAACAAGAAAATTAAAGTTAGAAGTTACCAGAATTATTGAATTAAAACTTAAATCGCGGATCTGCTTTTCTAAAATAAATTAAATCAAAGACTCCCAGAAATAAATAGTCATAACCAAGAGATAACACCAATAAGGTTTGTGTCTAGTGCAAGTAGGATCCCACATCAGCATGAAAATCCAATTCAAAAAATTAATTTCAGTAAGATAAACACATTTCTCAGATCAGGAAACCCAAAATGAGCAGAAAATAAGTTAATATGCGAGAAAGCGCACGACGAAAACTTCCCAGAAGCAAGAGTAGGAGAGAAAATTTGTTACACGACCAACATTACATCAACCGAACCATGCCCACACCCAAAGAAGATGACATAAAAATAATAATAATAATCTCACTTCACATTACCATGGCAACAACAACAACACAAGTAAACAGTAAACGGCCAATGGCGGCATATGGCTGCAACAAAGGATCAGGCAAAAATAAAACCAAAGAAAATCAACCCACCCAAACAGAATAGAAATACCAGGAAAAAAAAGAAAGAAATATCAAGAGCAAAATTTAGGCCCAACAAGTTTAAAGCGAATTAGAATTTCATGCTCATGTTCATCCCATATAGATTAAAGCTACCCTAGCCTGATTAGTGGTAGTTCAGATACACAGGCTAAGCCTATTCACGGGTGAAAAACAATTCCATAAATTCACACACAGCTTTTACAAACACAAAAGTTCAATATTTAGAATTTCCAGAGATACTTTTTCGTCCACATTATCATTTCTTTCAAATGGATTAAACATACAGTCGGTGCTGCAAGGTTGTAAATTTCCAAGCACAATAAGCAGATTACAGTTGCACGAAGAACTTTTGAAACGCAGAATATTTTCAATATCACAGAAGATGAAGTTTACGGTGCTTCCAGTACTTACTTGTGTATATCCAAAAGCTTAGTAGAGCTTGATACTCACAGAAGTTATCTCGCAGGTCACATGACTAAATAAACAAAGAATATTACGAGGACGATGTCACCAAAAAGAAGGATAAAGGTAGAAGGGTGTAAAACCCACTACAGTAAGCTTTAGCCTGGGTCAAAACTCTTCCCAAGGTCAAACATGTTGGTAAATATCCAAGCGCGTCCTCTCACCATTAGCTCCTGCAATGAACTCATCACATAATGGCTTCCAGCTTTGTTGCATCAAGCTAGCCGTACACTGATTGGATGAGACAACAGTGGGAGGAGCGTGCAACTTAGCGCAAGGCCACAAGAGTGCAGTACACATCAGGAATCATAAAAATAAATTCACTTTCGTTAGTGAATAAATGTATTGAGTTTTAAACTAGTTCTTTCCTGTCCACAGATCAGAAGAACGCATAATGAGGAACGAGTAATTCCACAATTACAGATAGTACGTGAGAAAACACTCCAGTTACTGAGTTAAAAGACACAAATTTCCACAGCTGAATAGCTAGTTTGAAACCGTTCCTTGGGAAAGGGGTATTAAATCAGTAATACTGTCTCAGTAAGTCCGGGCTGTAAGGAGGATGATCAAATGTAATCTAGTGCATTTCCTGTAGCTTGGAGACAGTTAGAGCTGCAGTATGGGGCCACACAATGTTGAATCGGTTGGTTTTGTCTTTTGTGGTGATATGCAACCCTCAGCTTGTTTTAACAGCTCGAGTAGTAAGCAGCATTGATTGTGCGTTGCTCCTGCAAAAAATCAATCAACAAAATGCCTCGCCGATTGAAAAAAAAAAATGGTTGCAAGAACCTTGCCAGCTAACAGTTGAGTCTTAGCTTTCACCGGTGCTGCCTCCCCTTTCCTCCACCACTCTTACACACAGGCGTCCTTGACAATGTTTGATCACTGAACTGTGCAGTCAATCTCTGGCAAATTCCCGCTGCTGTAACTCCTTCACGAGCAAGAAATTTTATAATTATGCATTGCGCAGTGGAGGGGTGCACCTGTTGCTCTGACATCGTCAGTGCTACTGACAAAACGGCGAGAAATATCTAACAGCACACTCACCCCACTCTTAATGGTCCTGCATAAGCATAGCAGAAGTGCAGAGCCAGTCCTACCAACTGTTGATGTTCAGGAACAAAAATCCTGTTTATATTTGATTGACCTTCGTATATGATGGTGAGATGGCACCTCTGGTCTAGAGAGCCAAGAATATCGGCCGTGAGCATTCTTCGTGCTGACCGCATGACACCTCATAATCTGAAGACCTTCTGGCTGAGTAGTGGTCACTTACTAGGCCATAACCATGTGCAGAGATCTTTACCCTTTATTTACAATCATATTTATGTGATTACCCCAATGAAGATCTTTCCTTATATTAACACCTAGGTACTTACAATGGGAGAAAATGTAAAGCACGAGCTGGATACAAGAGATCAAGGAAGATTTAGAAAGGAATACAATAAATGAAAAGGAAACTATAGAAAGAGGGGTTTTAAAAAAAGAAACTTTTAAGACTGGATGGATTCAAAGAAAACATGAAAAGGAAACCCTGTCCAAAGTGGTCTGAGGAGAGAAGAATAAAGCATAATGCAATGATGAAAGATTACTGGAGGTTGCATAAAAAGGAAAACAAGGTTAATGTGAGACAGGGAAGACAAGGAACACAGGACAAAAGCATCAAGGTTTAGTAACAGAAATAGAAATGGGACAAACTAGTCTACAAATATCATTAATTAAAGGAGACAAGGAAGAAGGATAGGAACAAAGCACAAGGATGAATCTAATGACAGGATAGTATGGCCAGAGGAAGCTTTGGAAGGAAGAGACTAGGAGAAACCTGAGAACATGGAAAGATAAGGACAATCTCCAAATTGCCTTCATAGAGTGATTCTTTCATCATCATCAACATCATCATCGTCGTCGTTGTCGTCGTTGTCGTCACCATCATCATCATTGTTAGTTCCAGTTTTTCCAGCTAACTTCTCTTCAGGTCCCTTTTAGTTTGTACATTTTATATACAGTAGAACTTGGTTAATTTGAACTAGAAGGATCAAAAAAAAAATCTGAATTAACTACAAATTTAAGTAGAAAGAGCATACATTGGTGGTAAGCAGAAATTATATGACAAATGATGACCAAGAAGATCAGTCATACCCTTGCCTTCTAACCGATTTCTCCTGACAACTCTACTAGTAATTACAACATCACAAGACAACCTCTAGATATCATGTAGGTTGAATTTCTACATCAGTCTAATGTTGCAAAATACAGAAAAGCCAAACAACAAACAACTGCTACAGCAGCCCACCGGAGTGAAAAGGTTAATTTGAATTTGTAATTTTCTTCTTTACACTGAGGCCTGCCAGTAGTTAGTGGGACGTGAAACTATTGATATGAAAATGAAAATCCACAGCCTGTTTCCAGTCATTCACCCGGGTCAGGAATGAAATGGATGAAGCCCCCATCCAGCAGCGAGGATAGGAATTGTGCCAGCTGCTGGAGCCTGTGTATTCCTTTACTTTTACAGGGTGAGATTCCAAACACCAATTTTCACATCTGTAACATGTTACGTTTTGGAGATGGCACTGATATTAAGAATTCACCCCCTTTGTCACTCCTGTTCACCACCCCTTGGGTAGATTTTACAAAAACAAAAAAATATGTGTTTCTTTCTTCATTTATTTTTAAAGGAGATTCCAAATGCCAATTTTCATGACTGTAACATCTTCAGTTTTTTAGATATAAGTATCCACATAAAAGGTATTCAACCCCCTTTTCACCTTTTTTCATCCCCCTTAACAGGATTTGCCAAAAACAAAAACAAAAATAGTTCCTTTGTTTTTAATGGAGATTCCAAATACTAATTTTCATGTCTTTAAACTGTTCAGTTTTTGAGATATAGATACACTTAATTTGAAAATTCACACCCCACCCCCCCTGTACTTTTTACCCCCTTACTGATGGAATATCCAAAAATTCTCCCTTAGTGAACACCTACATTGTAATATGAATGTATCCTCAACATTCTATTTCTTCGTGTCCAGTAGTTTTGGTTTGGCAATGATGAATCTTTTGCAAGTGATAAATATGATTATGGATCTGTATTGAAGATGCTATTTGTAGGATGCTAATTAGTTTATAATATCACCTATTCAATACATACAATTTTTAAATAATTAGGAATTTATCTTTATTTCCATATGAGACATGTTTTGCCATATCATTGAAGGCATCATCAGTCATAGTACTACCTCAAGGCATAAATCAGGTACCTGATTTGTAATTAAATTATAAATACTAAGGAATAATATTGACATATTACAATGAGAAAACAATGTTCAGTTATAACTATTTACACGAGGGCAGTCTATGGGAAAGATAAGTGACTGGCACCAATAGGTCAGGCCACAGAGTACTTAACAGTGTCCAGCAGCAGTGGTCCGTATGAAATATTGACATTACACTAACAGAAATGTTAGGAAAATGTTACTATAATTTCAATGAGAAAAACAATATTCATTAATAATATGGAGTTAAAAAGGATTATATTAACATATTTACTTGGGGGCAGTCCAAGCACAAGTAGCCGGCACCAATGCGTAAAACCCTGGACTTCAACCAGACAGTTTCGGTATGACTACTCTCCAATAGAGCCTCATTTGGATTTCTCTATATAAACATTGGAATATTTATCCTAGCATTCCAATTAAGAACTGAGGTCAAACTACTGCTGCATATCACTGTGTAGTTTGCCTTGTCAATACTGTGATCACCAACCAATGTAAAAAATAAATGTTACGCACATGGTGCCAGACATTTTGTATACATTCTCCCCAATCTGCTCCCATGTAAATATATTATTATAAGCTTTGTAATTTCCCAACTTTTCAATACAGTAACATCAATATTACTGTGTAGCTGCCCTGTCAATACTGTAATCATCAACCAATGGCAGAAATTATTGTTATGCACATTGGTACCAGACATTGTATACTTTCTCCCCAAACTGCTTCCATGTAAATATAATTATAAGCTTTGTAATTTTCTAAATTTCATGTCAAACCACCACTGCTAGACACTGTTGAAATGCCCTTTGGTTTTACGCATTGGTGCCGGCTACTTGTACTTGGACTGCCCCCAAGTAAATATGTTAATATAATCCTTTTTAGCTCCATATTATTAATGAATATTGTTTTTCTCATTGAAATTTTAGTAACATTTTCCTAACATTTCTGTTAGTGTAATGTCAATATTTCATACGGACCACTGGTGCTGGACACTGTTAAGTACCCTGTGGTCTGACCTATTGGTGCCAGTCACTTATCTTTCCCATAGACTTCCCCCATGTAAATAGTTACTACTGAACATTGTTTTCTCATTGACTATCCCTCCTGTAATATATCAATATTATTCCTTGGTATTTATAATTTAATTACAAATCAGGTACCTGATTTATGCCTTGAGGTAGTACTGTGACTGATGATGCCTTCAATAATAAGGCAAAACATGTCTCATTTGGAAATAAAGATGAATTCCTAATCATTTAAAAATTGTATGTATTGAATAGGTGATATTATAAACGAATTAGCATCCTACAATGATGAATCTGTCAGTCAGTCAGTCAGTCAGTCAGTCAGGACAAATTATGTTTTATATATATATATATATTAATCAGTATATCTACAGCGATCACCAGAGATATAAAACAAAAATATATCTCTCGACAAGAAAAGTGAGATTTATTTGAGAAGTGGACTATTCATAAGTATAGCATATTCATGCATCTTTTCTGAATTTAAAAGTACTGTTTAAAGAAATTTTTCAATAAAGAAATATCAGATTGTCAGTCTGACAGAATGCATTGCCCTGTTGCACCTTCTTGCTAATCTCCAAGACCAGCCCTGTATTCTGCATTAATTCACTCCCTAGGTATTTGAAACTGTGCACAATTTCAAGGCTTTGACCACCAATTTTCACAATGCCTTTAGCTTGTCTTTGTGTTCTTGATAATACCATAGTCTTGCTTTCCTCTGTGCTAATTTTCAGACCATAATTTTTAATTTTCTCATTCAGTGCATCAAGTTGTTCTTGTACATCTTTGCTGTTCATTCTTCAGACCACAGCATCATCTGAAAATAGTAATAGTCAGGCTTCAGATAATTATGCATTCTGCACGTGAAAAAAAAAATTGATCACTTCAGAAAGAAGTTTGACAATCACAATCACCAGATGCGAACAAGAAATAATGTTTTCATCAAGTACAAGAGTAAAACCATTGCCTTGAGACATGTAGACTCTGTTGGAATCAGATTATATAATAAGATTAAAGATGTTAGTCCCTTCAGTTCATTTACCATAGCTTTAAAAAAATCTCCTGCTGAGTAGCTGCTTCTATAGTACAGAAGAATACATGATGAAGTGCTGGTAATGGTGCTATTACTTATTAACTTGTAAACATTCTTAATATCTAGTACTGTATATAACCATCCGCCTCTGTGGTGTAGTGGTTAGTGTGATTAGCTGCCTCCCCTGGCGGCCCAGGTTCGATTGCCGGCTCTGCCACAAAATTTGAAAAGTGGTACGAGTGCTGAAACAGGGTCCACTCAGCCTCGGGAGGTCAACTGAGTAGCGGTGGGTTCGATTCCCACCTCAGCCATCCTGGAAGTGGTTTTCCGTGGTTTCCCACTTCTCCTCCGGGCAAATGCTGGGATGGTTCCTAACTTAAGGCCACGGTCGTTTACTTACCTCTTCCCTGCCTATCCCTTCCAATCTTCCTCCCCCCCGCAAGGCCCCTGTTCAGCATAGCAGGTGAGGCCGCCTGGGCGAGGTACTGGTCATTCTCCCCAGTTGTATCCCCCGACCCAATGTCTCATGCTCCAGGACATTGCCTTTGAGGCGGTAGAGGTGGGATCCCTTGCTGAGTCCGAGGGAAAAACCAACCCTGGAGGGTAAGCAGATTAAGAAGAAGACTGTATATAACCTTAAAAATATGTTGATGTCACATTGATTATGTACATATTGTTAACACCACACTCATAGATTTCTATTTTGTCTTGTAAATATTAACTATTAATATTATTTATTATTTTTTAAAATTAGGATGTGCTGTCCTAACATTGAGGTATTTGGTGTTCTTGTTTTTGTTTTGTTTCCTTTTTATTTTTCAAAATGTTCATTATTGTGCATATATTGTTCTTAGGATTAAGAAATCACTCAACAATTCCTATACTGTTGGCATGTTTCAAAATATGTAATTTTACAGTTTATGGAAACTAAAATTGCCAGAATATGCTTGAAAATATGCACCAAAAGTGCCAAAATATGCCCTAAAATGTTGAAATATGCATTAAAAATGGACATATACAATCTGATATCAGGCAGCAGTTTATATAATAAGAAAATTATGTTACACTTTAAATATCACCAAAATAAAAAAGAATTACGTACCACACCAGAATAAAATGCTCCAGTTTGTCAATGATATTTAAATGTATTGATTACACTTAATCGCTGCATGATGTAATAAGTTTTGAAACACAAACTTGTGCCTATTTTTACTTAAAATGAATTTGTACTCCGAAAGCACTTTTTCCACATCACATGCCACAATTGGAGTATAGTCCAACTTGACAAAATCATAGACTTCTAGTATTGATACACTGTCAAATTTTTCTTTGCCTTAGGTAGCACCAGAAATGCTTTTAAGTTTGAGGAGACCGGAGTATTTTAGCACAACGCTGTGCAATTTTTCCAAGAAAATTTCATTAGTCAGGTTCATTAGGGATTGTTCGACTTCTTCAACAATTCCAATACTAATGTGAAGAAGCAGTCCTTTTTCTTGCAAATTTTTGATGGCTGAAGTATGCAATGCAAATTGGAATGAATAAATATAAGTTGCTCATGAACACTAGCTTTGCTCAAGACTTCTTGAGCTTCTTTAATAACAGCAGCTCCTGCAGAATTAATTTCTTCAACTACCTTTTTTACTCTCTCAAAATAATTGGCATAATAAAGAGCAGCTTCAAGCCATGTTCCCCATCTTGTATGAGCTGGTGAAGACAGGAGTGGCACATCATCAACTGCATCCAAAAATAATTTCTCATGACTTGGAGCCTTCAGAAACACTCTGCTCACTGTAGAGATCAACGTGTTTACTTCAGAAAAGGAAGCCCGCACTGCTTCAGCAACTCGATGAAGTCCATGTGCTACTCATGTGATGTGTATCATCTGGGGATATAATACCTCAAGACCTCCCATGGCTTTACACATGTAAGGTGCAGCATCAGTGCAGGCCATGAGAACATGATCATAAAGAATGCCTTATGGCCAAAAACAAGAAAGTGCATCATTGAAAAATGCTGCAACTGGCTGTTCTTCCTCTCCTAAAATTCCACACATGAAGTTAGCTACATATCTTTGATCCACGTCCATTGTTTTGTCTAGTGAGACCGAAATATATTTTCCATCTTTTCCCTTATTTTAACTAACATTACTTTATAAAGCTCAGGAATGTAATTATTCCTAATTGTTTATTCATCTGGGACTGATCGGAACTAAGTTCTTATTTTTTAGCTTAGCCTATGGGATGTTGCGAAGACAAATGCTTTACACAGATCTTCATTGAATTTACTTCGTGTTGGTCCAGGTTTAACTAAAACAGTTGTCACAAGAGGCTGTTGTTTTTGTTTCAAATTTGCCTCCTTCAATTTACTATGTTTTGTTGTTTGAAGATGTTGTTGAATTTGATACCTTTTAGTTGCGGTTATAACTGTGCTACAGTATTTGCAAAACAACACACTTCTCTCAGTTGAAAAGTCTTGAAACTCACGTACATACTCTTTCAATACTTCACTACCATTTCTCTTCTCCTTAGAGTATATAAATTAAGTAGCAAGAAAACAGCTATTTAATGTACTATTAACCACAACCTGTTTCAACTTAACCAAAGTAAGGCTGACAAAGACTAATTGTGCATGGAAGGTAACTATTTATGAAATGAGGAAAAGATAGCCCTGCTATAAGGGAAATTCCAAGAATCAGTACCCACCTAATCGCATTGCAGGTAGATGAAGCCATGGCCGGATGTAGAGCTGATGTTGCTAAATTTAAACATGTTGCCAACCTGTCAAACAGCCTATCTAAGGTAACCAGCACAGCTTAACACTTCTGTTATCTCAAATACATGTCAAATTTTCCAACAGCGTCCAACATAAGATGACATCTACCCTCAAGCCGAAAAATACTTTTGAAATATGCCCTAACAGGAGGAAAACCTCCAAGTGTGCACTGTTAAGGTAAAACTGCTCCATTTTGAAGTTTCAGGTGTGGACATTGCTGGACCCATTTATCTGTAAAACTATGAAAAGGCGTGGATTTGCTTATTCGCGCGTGAAGTCACCAGAGTGGTCCACGTAGAGCTGCTCCTATCACTATCAACAGATGCGTTTTTGCAAGCTGTTCGTCAATTTGTAGCCAGGAGAGGACAACCAGCTATTATCTTTAGTGATAATGGTACTAGCTTTTCTGGTACTGATACTGCATTCAGTCGAATTTATTTGTCAAAGGTACATGAGTACTGCTCAGTGGAGAGAATAAAGTAAAAATTCAACCTACCAACTGCTGCCTGGTGGGAGGTTGGTGAGAGAGGTTGATAGGACTTGTGAAAAAGTTACTTCGGAGAACACTAGGACGAACATCTCTCACCTACTCTGAAATGGAAACAGTGCTATGTGATTGTGAGAGTGTAGTAAACTCAAGACCTCTGATGTATACAACTGATAATTCAAATTAACTAGGAGTAATAACTCCTCCCATGTTTCTTTAAGATATCTGTGAAACTGCTGTGCCTGAGATTGATGTCATCGAGTCCTCCAGTTTGAACAAGAGGTTGAAGTATAGATTAACACTGAAGGAGAATCTGAGAAAGAGGTTCCGCGGTAAATATTTGGGTTAGTTGCGACAGCGGATGGATGCCAAGCATTTCAAAAATGTTCAGGTTGATGATGTTGTACTCATTGGCAATAAAAACTCAAAGAGATTGGATTGGCCTTTACGAAAGGTCCTAGAACTTCTGCCTGGAAACGATGGGGTCATCCATCTTGTCCGCCTGAAGACTGCTTCTGGAGAAGTTCTGCGCCCAGTTCAAAGACTCTACCTCCTCCTAGAAGCCAAAGATAGTGAACATACATTAAAGATTAAAACTTCTGTTCCAGATGCTGAAAGGATAACTGAGCTGACTGTGAAAGAAGATAGTTATGTGTTGTTGGATAATGTGAGTGACGTAGGAGAAGTAAACAAGACTCGAAGTGGCAAAAATATATTTGGATTAACTTGAACTTGTCTGTCTTTATGTGCCACTTTGTTTCAGGTGTAAGCAAAATTTATGATGTTACCAGGACTATGATAAGTTAACTGTTCCACATCCGTTAACTTGGTGGGAGAATGTTGGAAACACTGAGTGGGATGTTTTTGTTTGCTTAAAAAAAGTTGGCAGCTTCTAAGATCCAGGAGGCCGCCTGTAGTCAATTAAGAAAAATTGGCAGCATAGGCACTATTATACAGTATAATAAAGTTCTGTTTCTTTTGGTTTATATAATCATTCCATTTGGTGGAGGGCCGAACATTTGACAATAAGTTCAAAATGTTTGGCTGCAGCCTTTGTCAGGCAGAATACCTGGATGATGATTTATCAATAAAGGATAGAATAAGAAAGGCAGTGATCATTGCTGAAAATTAGACATATTTTTGAGGTAAAGGAGGAGGAAAATAGGCAAGACAAGAGAATGGAAAGAAGAAAAATATATATATACCAGTACTGTAATTGTATGGCTCAGCTACCATGTGCAGACATTTTTAATTTGACGCCATCTAGCTGCCTGCTCATCAGTTGACATTCTGTTTTACTCTGGGCCTACTACATGGCAGAGTAAACCAAAACACTGAGTTTTAATGAAGTTTGTAGGGTAAACACCAAATGTATCACTGCAGATCATTTACATGCCAACATCATACAAAATGCAGTGTCGAATGGACTTTTTTCCGCCCTTCAAAAATCCAACTGCTTCTGCCAGGTTTGAACCTGCTCTCTTGATATCCAGAGGCCGACATTCTACTACTGATCCATAGCAAGCAGTATAATTGATTAAATTCAAAAATATAAGAACAAAGAATTCATAAAAGTAATAGGAGATCAAGTACAGACAGGAAAGGAAGATCATACAAAATCTCTTCTCCGATTATTTGTCTGTGCATCCACTTCTTGTATTCCACCCTTTTTATGTGGCCTCCCCATTTCCACTTTCATCTGCCTGCTGTGTTGAATGAATCTCTTATGCCGGTAATTCTGCACATCTCCTTGATCCTTATTTTGTCTTTCAGTGTGATGTTGAGGATTTTATGTTCCATTCCTGTGTTGGTCTATCTGCAGCATTCTTCTCTGCTTTGAAGGTAATTATTTGGCTTGGCATCCATAAAGCATTACTGGTAGCACACACTTCTCCAGAACTGCGATCTTCATACTTAGCTTTAGGAATTTGTCCCCTAAAATGAATTTCGGGGACCAGATATTTTTCTCTGCTTGTCCATTTCTTCTTTTAATTTCCTTCTCCATATTGTTTTGGAAAATGTCCTCGCCGAGGTTCGTGTAGTCCTGTATGTACTCCTATGGTTCTATGTGTTTGGGTTCTTCTATTGCATTTGTCGACAGCTTCACTGCACATTACAAACACTACAGAAATGGAAAAATAAACCGTACTCATTTTGTAAAGTAGTCACTAACTTAGGCCCATATGTTATGAGAATATTAACATTTAAAAAAATCTACATTGGAGCTTTCCTTGCCTTCTGGCTTGCTAAATAGTGCATTGTTTCTTGAAAGTCTAACTTTTGTACAAGACTACTTTTTAAGGCTGGAATCTCAAGGTTTGTTAGTCTCCCTTGGGACAGTACCTATAGATCGAAGTACTTTCTTCACATGCACCAACAGACTAAGCAACCTTTCTACTTCTGCATATATTACAGGCAATGTACAAAATATGTGCAATGCAATGCAAACATTTGGGAGTAGACTGATCAGTCTTTGATGAGTAAGAACATTGAACAGTTGAAGAGCCTTAATGCTCACAGCGATTTTGCCTGATTGGCATCCTGATTCAGTACTGTAAGGCCGTCAAAGGGGAACATTTTGATCGCGCCTTATATTACCATGTTTTAATAATATTTTCTACTGAAGATGCCCCTAATTAGGGCTGAAACATGTACAGTATAGATTTTAAATCTTATTTTCAAAACATTTTACTGTATTGAATAGAAGGAAATCTTTGTAATAAATTGTTATACAACTAGCTGTTAATATGGAAACCATGAAATTTATATATTGTGGTTCTTCAGTACAAAATCAAAGCTATTAAATGTACTCTGACCTTTCTTAGAAAATGCATCTCTTGTCTCCTTTATTTTCTGAGCACCAGATTTTAAAGCAGTCCACCTCCACATCTATTACTGCCTCTCTGGACTCAAGAACGAAATTCCAATTCGGAGAGAACCTTTATCCATACTGAAGACATCAAAATATAAGAAAATGTATTAAGATATGTTTCACTCCCATTTACATCTGTCAGTGATGTTTAGATATTTCACATTCAAAAAGGCTGTTCTCGGTCCTAAAATATGTGTCGCAAATGGCCTCACACTTTCTATTCTGGCTGACTAGCATGTTTGAGATGTCGAATGAAAAGAGCAACCAATGGTCTCTTGGAGAAAATCCTATCTTTGAGGATTGGAGATTAACAAGGTGTAACGCTTAGGACTACACCAAAGAATGTTAGTGCTTCATGGCAGATTTGAGCTGCTTCAACTCCACTAACATTTAAGCTGTGACAGACACAGGAAGAAAAGAGAGTCAAATGGTTTTTGTACACTTTTGTGTAAGCATGACATGTTTGACCCATTGTCATATCCTTGCATTTTATAATTCTGTAGGGGAATATCATGCTTCTCAAGAATAGATCAAATCATATTAGCTAGGGCATGTCCTGTTCTCTAATTGCAATTTGCTGACTCTAAAAATCTCTCTTTGATCTTATAAGGCAAGTTCTTGGGTTTATTCTCCTCACAAAGGGCCAGGTACCTAGGGATAAATACAGTTTGCTCTTCATGTGATGAGTCAGATGTTGCATCACTGATGATTAATGAGTAGTATTTTGCCTCTTGTTGTTCACTTAAGTTTTGCACATGTTCTGCACAACACTAAAAAAACTCATTCTGGATTTGAACAGAAAGGTATGGTAGTGGACTTGTAGACATCCGTTTTCTGACTGTGATGCCTTTACTTTATTTAAGAGATCATTGAGGAGTGGATCATAATTAATGAGTAATTAATTCTAAGGTTGCAAGGAGGTCACCGTTACTGGGATCACCAATAAGATGGGCAGGCTTCTTTAAACATAAACATAATCATGTCCAAAACATGGATTAAAATCTTCCTCCAATTGTCATTTTCATTCTTCAAACTTTCAGAAAGAAAAGTATCAACTGCAGAATCCTTGGTTAAACATTATGTCCACCTCTTGCCACTCCAGATAACATGCTTTATGCTTAATACTATTTTCATGTGGAGGTAATTTAATATACATTTCTATCAAATGTATGCTGAACCCAAAAAGCCTGCAGGAGAACTTCATAATGACCATGCAGGCTTGGCCACCTTGCTGAAGATATTGTAGGGGAAGCAAAATAAAGCTTTCACCTTGAGACTCCTAAACAGCCAATCCCTTGGCATGCATCTGTAATTTTTGAAGGTGCATTTCAAACAGAGTAAAGAAAAAAAATTACCCTCTGGATCACAGGGAAACTTAAATTCTCAGGGGAGTGGTTAGGAGCTATGAAGAACGATATCCTCAATCAGTCCATTGGAAAGCTAATGTCCCAATATCAAAATCAAAAGTTCTAGAAGATGCTGCACATAACATTATACCTGAGGACCTACTTGTACAGCATGGATGATTCAATTGTATTGTATTAATTCTTAACTCATAACATTCATATGCTTGCTTGCTTTCTTCTTCCAACTGCACTAATCAACGTAGCAGTTTATTTTATTTTTGTTTGCTCATTATGCTTATATGAGACTCATGTGAGTTCCCTATGGGAATCAACATCTGTATCAACTGCCTGGTCTTCGCAGATGACTTCACATTCCTCGCACCCAGTGTGGAAGAAGCATGCACCAAGTCTTCTCTGCCAACCACATAGCAACTAAAATAGAACTGAGCATCACCATCAACAGAACAAAGTTCATCACCAACATCAGACATGCATCCAAATGAATCCCATTGGGGGATACATTAATACGAAGAACTAAATCCTTCAAATATCTTGGAGAATGGAAAACCCTGAACAGCAGATGCAAGCTGGAGAGACCTTACCACTTCTCTAAGAACATATACAGATCTAAAATCTCTCTCCCTTAACCACAAACTCAGACACTACAGCACTATAGTGAGATGATCAGCATGGTATGCTTTAAAATGCCTGAACATCGTCAGAAAAGGACAACTATGAAAACTGGAACTGAAGGATTGAAAGATCCTGAGAAAAATCATAGGCGCCATCAGAGAGAAAGGTAAATTCAGAATCAGGCACAAAAAGGAACTCTACCAACAACTAGAGAGCATTACAGCAGCTATGAGAAGACTAATCTTCTAAGGTCATGTTACCAGGATGGGCAACCAGAGACTCACCTCAAAAGTCTTCAATAGTGGTGGGCAAAACTCTCGTTCGAGATACTCGAGACTGACGTCACCACTCTCGATGCATCTTCGAGGTCTATGTAGGGATGGGCATAACTCTCGTTTGAGATACTCGAGCCTGACGTCATTATCTCGATGCATCTCGAGGCATGCTCCAATTGGAACTCAGCCAGGACGAATATGGTAGAAACAGAAATGATTGGCAAACGTTGAGCTCGAGATGTTAGTATGGCTCAGTTGGCTAAATAGCATCGTTGGGTATTATCCTCCGCTACGTTTTGTGGTGGTTCGAATCTTCTCTTCAAATATTTTTGTTTGTTTTTGTTTTGCAATCGTAGTTTCGGCTACCAAACACACGCCTGTTCGTGCAGAAACAACCAAATCGCTAATAGAAGTAATTGTAATGTTAATGAACATACAAAATAACCAATATATAATAAAATCTCTTCCACTTGAACACATGCAATATACACCAATCATAATGTAAACAAACTTGATTACATCGTGGCCATGTCATCAGATCAGTTAGCTTTGTATCTGTGTTGCACTGAAAATAGTACTCATAATAATGATATTTGTTTTATGTCCGTCCTAAATGCTAGTTCTTGACAGACGCCGGGGTGTGGAAATTATGTCCCGCAAGAGTTCTTTAACGTGCTGGAAGCCAACGAGATGGAATTGTTACCTTTAAAACAGTACACTGACAGAAAATATTGTAATAAAAGTGTACGTGTTTCTACAGAGGGTTATCGCATTACTGTGTTTTGTGTTGTAAGTTTTGGTTATTACATACTAGCAATTGTACCCGTGCTTCGCTATGGTATTTCAGATTGTGTACGGATATCGAAGTAAATTACTGTACATGAAGTGAATAATAATTTTTAAATTGCATGTAAATTGGCGTTATCCAAAAAAAAGCATAGGGAGGTCCGCAGACGATGTTTCCAATGTAAAGTGCGAGTTTGTGGAGTTGTGATGATAATGACAGGTGCACTTGCCTACCACAATTCATTATCTTTTAGAAACATTGAATAGGATGAAATTTGTGTAAGATTTTCACACAGTGAATTACTTTTCAGGTACTTATGAGACAGCTTCAAACATAGAATTTGGCTCACATATGGCTACTGGGTGGGCGAATATTCATGTAGAATTTGATGATCCCATCTTTCTTATAAGTGAATCAAACCATCAATTATATGTGTACAAAGTGCAACATTTAGGTAAATCCAGAAATAGAGAAAAATGTAATGTATAAGGGATAGAGATACGACAGAAGGTCATAGGACCGAAGTTGTAGATCACTCCAAATTGAACGCAGATTGTGCCATCTGTTTTTGATACGACTTACCGTTTAGCCACGAAATACATCGAAAGGAAGGACTGCACCGTCATTAAAATTGCCTCCATATCTCGATATTTTTCGGGGATAAAAAATCAAAATTTTAAACATCTCGTAAATTTTCCGTCGGTTACATGCTAAAAGCTATAATTTTGCTAAATTTCAATTTTCTAACTCGTCTGGGAGATTGTGCTGTGATCTTGATATGGGAGAGTGGGTTAAAAATCAGGACTTGCAGGAAACTTTCAAGCCCATGAAACCTGTAGGTTCTGAATAAATATCACTGACTGTGTTCTTATGCAGGTTTGAAACTCCCAGCATGTACCCCTCAGAGAATTATGAGAATTTGAGATTTTTCTAGGGATCCTTGAAGTCATCAGCTTGTCTGGTACCAAGTTTTAAATTTCTAAGATGCCTAGAATGGTCTCACTAATTTACGTCTGTTTTCATTTTTATGCCTTAATTTATATATACAGTATATATATAGTATATATAGATCGCGCCAAACAGACTTCAATTTATTAGTGTGGATTATATTTCACCCGCTTTCTTAGTGGTTCTAGGGGCGTCTTACTCCCACAGAACATTTTCCAGGTAGTAAGTTATACTTGAAAGTCACACTGGAACACACACGTCCATTACCTCGGTCATTTCTGACAATTTATTTTTTCACCCTTTCTCGCCCCTATGCCAAAGGGGGCTGAAGTTAGACTTTAAAAATCCGGAATGTTACTATTCATCTCAGCGACCGGAAAAACTATGGAATCGGCAGTATATTGGATTATTATTATTATTATATCTCACTCCCCCCTCCCCCACCCTAAAGGGGGGTAAACTTTGAGTTTAAAAAATCGGAATGTTACTATTCATCTCAGCGACCCCGAAAAGTACGGATTCGACACTACTTTCGGTGATTGTTATATCTCAGTCCCCTTGCCCCCCCCCCCCCCCGCCCCTAAGGGTTTTACCCCATGTGGTTTGTCTCCTGATACTAAAAATTCGGAGTGTCACTATTCATCTCAGCGACCCCGAAAACTATGTATTCGACACTATTTTCTATTATTTCTATATATCACTCTCCCATCGCCCCCCACCATGAAGGGGGCTGAACTTGGACTTTAAAAAATTCCGGAGTGTCACTGTTCATCTCAGCGACCCCAAAAAGTATGGATTCGACGCCATTTTCAATGATTTTTATACCTCAGCCCCCTCGCCCCCCCCCCCCTGCCCCTAACGGTTCTTGGGCTGTCTTACCCCACGTGGTTTGTCTCCTGATAGTAAAAATCCGGAGTGTACAGTTCACCTTGGTGACCCCGAAAACTATGTATTCGACACTATTTTCGTTTAATTTTATATATCACTCCCCCTCGCCCCCACCCCAAAGGGGGCTGAACTTGAACTTTAAAAAAATCTGGAGTGTCACTATTCATCTCAGCGACCCCCAAAAGTATGGATTCGACACTATTTTCGTTAATTTGTTTATCTGACCCCCCTTGGCCCCCCGCCCCTAAGGGTTCCTGGGCTCTCTTACCCCCACATGGTTTGTCTCCTGATACTAAAAATCCAGAGTATAAAATTCATCTCGGCGACCCACGAAAACTATGTATTCGACATTATTATTGAATATCACCCCCTCTCCCCCCATACAAAAGGGAGCTGAACTTTGACTTTTGAAAATTCGGGAGTGTCACTGTTCATCTCAGCGACCCCGAAAACTGTGGATTCGGCACTTTTTTCGATTATTTTTATACCTTGCCCCCTGCCCCCCCCCCCCCCCCCTAAGGGAGCTACGGATTGCTTACCCCCACAGTGCTCGTCTCCAGATAGTAAGTCATAAGTGTACCATGTTTTGATGAAATTGCTCCAGTGGTTTAGGAGGAGATGTGTCATTTACACACACACATACCTGCATACATCCATTTTTATATATAGTAAGAAGAAGAAGATTATGCTTGCTTTATTATTACATGGAGAAATTTTATTTTGAACACTGCAGACATCTAAACTTCACTGTATATCCGAAGAAATTATTCAAATCCGAGGAATGAATATTACTTCGCTCGCTGCATGCCCAATCATGAGAATGGCTTCAATAATATTAGTCATCAGTTTCAGAGTCGTGTTCATTGCAGTGGGCAGGATTCTTATTCTTAAGAAGGATAATTGGTGCCACAATCGTCCGCTCTAAGATGTTCGAGGGTACTCCCGGTGACTCCAAGTCTTTCGAAGCTCTGCCGTGTAGTCGATAGACTTGTAACTGTGTAGAACATCGGGTAATTCTTGTAAAAGTTGCTTGTTGAAAGAAATGAATGACATGATATATAATAGCAAGAATGAAGAGGATGAAACCCGCCGCCGGCACATAGACCACTCCTGTCGAATAGCTCAAGACTTAATGCCCCGATCCGACGGACGAATCATCATCAACACCGTCATATGCCCTCACAACATATGAGGCCAATAAACAGCTTCCTACGTCCTGGACGTAAAATGGCTCCTTGAATATTGTGTTCTCTACCTATCTTATGTACGTTGCCTAGCGACAGCGACTCTATGCATTTAATCTTGGTGACAGCACGTTGGATTGTCATATCCCAATGCACGTTTTCCGATGGTTTTTCGTTCATAACTCACCAACAAAAGCGAAAATCAAAATTCCGGCTTCGAGGTGCATTCGGACACACTTCCATCTACCTATGTTCAAAATTTCAGATCTCTGCGTGCTGTAGATTTTGCTGGGCATCGCGCACAGACACACAGATAGACAGACAAACACTTCCTATTATAATTATAGAGATTACAGGCTTTGCAACTCTGGGTTTTGTGTTGTACATTTTGGTTATTGAATATTGCAGGCTTTTTCTCTGTTGTGAAGATATTTCCACAGAAATAAGGTTGTTTGCAGTAATAAAACCGAATAAATCATAATTTAATTACCGGTTCTACTCTATAACGAGCCACCGGAGACCACAGGTACCTTCTACCAATATACACAGAAGGTTTCCCTCAACAATTTCCGAAAGTTTGTCGACAGAGTTCAGCTTCATCCTATGTATGTGCCTTCAGGTCGGATGATATTGTGGCTGGCCTTGAATGATCCTTTTCATGGAAACGATCAATTTCTTACCATACTTATATAAAAGTATCGATAGTCCAGAAGGAGACTTAACCCGAGAATGAGTTCCTTTTCAGATACATGCACACATACACCAATATCTTTATGCCATTACTGGCATATTTTCCTTTCTGTTCAAATTATTACACAACTCAATGCGTCGTAAAAGAAATGGTTTCAATAAAATGTTAAAAATATGTCACACTCTTCATTACTATTTATTTCACATACCCAGTCCCCGAACCATACGAACTAATCAATGGAGAATAAAATGTCTTACCTAGCCGAGAATTGAACCCAGATGCACTTGGACCAAATGCCAGCACACTAACCATTTTGCCGTGGAAGCGGACAGTGCATAAGTAAAATACAGGAAGTACAGGTAGGTAAGTTAACTGCGAGTAGATTAAAAAGAAGTGGGTGTATCGTCATTAGTTGTTATAATGATGTTATTTGCTTTACGTCCTACTAACCACTTATTAAGATTTTCGAAGATGTCATTAGTTGATCAGCAGGCGTAGTATAGTCGAGGGATAACATGCGCATGATGTCCCGATTCAAACTTCGAGATAGGATTACCGGTACGAGTCATGGACTGCATCACTTGCTCGAAATGCATCGAGAGCTCTCGATACGTTTCCCAGCACTGCCTCGAGACAAAGGGCTCATGCGCCTGACATCACTATACGGCATCGAGATAGCATCATGAGGCACGTACTGCATCGCTTGCTCAGAATGCATTGGGAGCTTTGCATCACGCGACCCATTACTAGTCTTCAACACCATCTTTAGGTGGAAAGAAACTAATCTCAAAGGGATCAGACTAGTTAAAAAATAAATTGATTCCAGTGAGATTCATATCTGAGATAAGTTCAGAATGCTGATCAGAACATCAAACTCTCTCTCTCATGAGTAACAGCCAAAACACTGCGCCTGGAGTAGGGGTGAAATGGACTCGCACAGCACGAGGAAGAAAGAGTGCTGGGCTAAGAAGAAAGCCCTTTAGAGTTAAGAACCATGCGGCCCATAGTTGGCCTAAACGAACCCAAAATAATTAGCCATGAATGGAAGACACCTGTATATGCTGAGGGCCAGTATTGTTTCCTTCGTCTGTTACAATTGAAATTTTACAAATATCTTCATGAGAAGTGGCTAGTCCTTTCAAATGATCTTCCAGCTCACTGTAAATATTTGCACAAGTTTTTGGACAGTCAGGGAAAGCCAAGCACATTATTATATATCTATTGAAAGATCACTCTGCATTTATATATAGTGCAATGGCAGGGGCGTATTCTCCTTGAATGCAAGGCATTCATTGCATGCGTTATAATAACACAAAGAAATGTCTGATGTACGATTTTAGGTTGTTTCAAGTCAAATATTAACGATTTCATCTCTCAGAAGTTCAAAAGGTCCGCGCAACTGTACTAGTTCCGTTGCTTGATTACGTGTGGTGCTGGCGTAGTCTCGCCGTCTACTCCACTCTAGGAAGAAAGAGACAGCGAATGGAGGAGTTAAGGATGTAAGGCATTCCATCTTAAAATTGCATTCGGTGGCAGACGTAGTTCTGAAACCCTCCGAACGATGTCGCTGCAATTGAAACTTGGTCAGAATTTGTCACCCCATACCCATGCTACCCTCTGCCATCTGTTAGCAACTTGGAGAAAGTCAGCATCTTTACAGCAAATGGGACCCACAGATTACCCCCCAGTGAGAACCCAACGTGATGAAACTGACCAATGCCACTGGGGTGACTTACCTCCAGTGCTTGAGTTGTGGCTAACTAGTGAGTTAATTCATTGTGTTTTCGGTGTTTTATTATATTTTGCGCACATGTGGTATTAACGATGGATGAGTCTAAAACGGATATAATTGTAAATCAGTATGAACAGCCATTTACTAGCCGTTCGTTTGATGAAAAGATTCAAATAGTTAAAGCCGGGAGACCTCTACCTTCCCTCGAAATTTCTTCTTCTTCTTAATCTGCTTACCCTCCAGGGTTGGCTTTTCCATCGGACTCCGCGAGGGATCCTTCCTCTACCGCCTCAAGGGCAGTGTGCTGGAGCTTCAGACTCTGGGTCGGGGGATACAACTGGGGAGGATGACCAGTACATCGCCCAGGCTGCTTCACCTGCTATGCTGAACAGGGGCCTTGCGGGGGATGGGAAGATTGGAAGGGATAGACAAGGAAGAGGGAAGGAAGCGGCCATGGCCTGAAGTTAGGTACCATCCCGGCATTTGCCTGGAGGAGAAGTGGGAAACCAGGGAAAACCACTTCGAGGAGGGCTGAGGTGGGAATTGAACCCACCTCTACTCAGTTGACCTCCCGAGGCTGAGTGGACTCCGTTCCAGCCCTCGTACCACTTTTCAAATTTCGTGGCAGAGCCGGGAATCGAACCCGGGCCTCCGGGGGTGGCAGCTAATCACATTAACCACTACACCACAGAGGCGGACCCTCGTAAATTTAACAACAGAAAACAAGAATTGTGTACGCACGTTCAATCCAGAAACTTACAGTAAAACTGTTTGGCTCGAGTTCACCTACATGTAATTAGGGTGAGTAGAATTGAAATTTACTTAATACATTGTGTTAACTGCATGGTTACTAGTTGCATGCCTCAGTGGAGATTCCAGGATACGCCACTGTGCAATGGGACACACCCATAGTGTATTCCTTTGCAATTATCAGTGGTAGTCGCAGAGATACCATACTGAATAGTATGCACTATATCAGGAAGTAATTTATTGTGCATATCATCCACAAAGATTTGTACTTTCCTGGCTACTGTGACTCATTTCATTTGTCCATTTCAATCAATGTTTGCCCTAAATTTAAAAAGTATTTGCTTTCAATAGTTGTAAATGATCAAAGTCCTTGGCGCATATTTCCATGCACTTGCTAACCACCTTGTCCTATTTTAAAATATTTTTAGACTGTGTTAAGTTTTAGTCAAAATTGCAGGCATGTTGTAACATATCTGAGGTTCCTGAGTGGGTATTGAGTAGCTTTTTACAAAAATCGCAATGCAAGAAACCTGCAGGCTCATTTGATATCTGCTCATAAACACAAGAAAACTTTTCCCATGCTAGATTTGAACCCTTTTTTATTACAAGTATGAACTGACCACTTCTTAATTTCCCCTTACTTTTCTTTTTTTTTTCCACTTGGTTTGTTAAAATTTCTGCTGCTTGTACCGCTAACAACAATTGAGTTGCAATTTCAAAGAAACTCTTTTCCGCCTAGTCAGTACTTTACATTTTATTATAATTATCTACCGTACATGTTTCGAGAGCTCAACTGCTCTCTTTCTCAGCGGTACAAAAACATAAAACAAAATCCTTGGACTTGACACATTTGTACAATACAGTCATCAACAAAATAAATTATACATAAATTTGAAATCATTAAAATATCTCTTTTGTGTCTAAACTGTTCACTTACACTTACTATGTCATTTATTAAAACTTTAACATGGAATAATTTTCAAATCATAAAATGAATAAAACCTATTAAGTTAGTCACTATGAAGGTTGATCAATATAAACAGGATTTTTGTTCCTGAACATCAACAGTTGGTAGAACTGGCTCCGCACTTCTGCTATGCTTAGGTGGGACCGTTAGGAGTGGGGAGAGTGTGCTGTTAGATATTTGCCGCTGTTTCGTCAGTAACACTCACGATGTCGGAGCAATAGGTGCACCCCTCCACTGCGCAATGCATAATTATAAAATTTCTTGCTTGTGAAAGAGTTACAGCAGCGGAAATTTCCCAGAGATTGACTGCACAGTTCGGTGATGAAACATTGTCAAGGACGTGTGTGTTTGCCTGGCATAAAAAGTTCAAGGAAGGACGAGAACGTGTGGAATAATAAGCAACACGATCACCATCCTCGGACCAGCATTACAGACGAAAACATTCGTGCGGTTAAAGACATTATTGATGATGATCGACGGGCTAGAGTATCAGAAATTGCAGAACAAGTCGGAATCAGTTAAGGGAGCTGTCAAGCAATCATCACAAATGACCTACAGGCCCGTAAAGTGTGTTCCAGATGGGTCCCTCGCTTTTTGACTGAAAATCTGAAGTTGCGACATTTGGAAGTCTGTCAGAGGCTTACAGGAAGGTTTGCAGAAGAAGCTGATGTATTTTTGAGTCAGATCGTCACCTGTGACAAAACATGGGTCCACCACTACACTCCCAAATCCAAACAAGCCACTAAGGACTGGTGAGGAAAGGGGAGGCAGCACCAGTGAAAGCCAGGACTTGACTGTCAGCTGACAAGGTTCTTGCAACTGTTGCAAGATGTGTCAAGTCCAAGGATTTTGTTTTATGTTTTTGTACCGCTGAGGAAGAGAGCAGTTGAGCTCTTGAAATATGTACGACCTAGCTCGATAGCTGCAGTCGCTTAAGTGCGGCCAATATCCAGTATTCGGGAGATAGTGGCTTTGAACCCCACTGTCGGCAGCCCTGAAGATGGTTTTCCGTGATCTCCCATTTTCACACCAGGCAAATGCTGGGGCTGTACCTTAATTAAGACCATGGATGCTTCCTTCTCACTCCTAGCCCTTTCCTATCCCATCGTCGCCATATGTCAGTGCAACGCAAAGCAGCTTGCAAAGAAAAAAAAAAAGGAAAGAAACATGTACGGTAGATAATTATATAAAATGTAAAGTATTGACAAGGCGGAAAAGTGTTTCATAGAAATTGCAACTCAATTGTTGTTAGCAGTACAAGCAGCGGAAATGTTTACAAACCAGCTCAAAAAAGAAAAAAAAACAAGGGGAAATTAAGAAGTGGTCATTTCATACTTCTAATAAAAATGGGTTTAAATCTAGCATGGGAAAAGTTTTCTTGTGTTTATGAGCAGGTATCAAATAAGCCTGCAGGTTTCTTGCAATGCGATTTTTGTAAAAAGCTACTCAACACTCACTCAGGAATCTCAGATATGGTACAACATGCCTGTAAATTTGATTAAAACTTGCCACAAGATCTTTCTTTCCTTATTTTCCAATTGAATACAAGCTCTTTTGCCTAATGTAGTGTACAATGAAGCGTTCTGGATGGTCATCGTATAGTGTTGCAGTTTGGTGTTCCTCAATAGGTTCTTCCCATAACTTTTCTTGGCTGTGAATCGTAGTTTCTGCAGGAGTTGTGCTTTGTCTCCTACACCCTTATTATTCTGTAGTTTGCCAGTTATATTCTCACCTAGGTACCAGAAACTGTTGACTCTCTCTACTACTTGATCTCCAACTTTCCAGTTGACCTTTGCATTCAGTATCTTGGTCTTCTTGTACACTATCTACAGGCCAACCTTTGCTGCAGTCTTGGTTAAGTTTGCTAGCACCATCTTCGCATCTTCTTCCATCTTGTGTAGCTCTGCAAAGGCCAAGCAGTCTACTGTGGCGTTGCGTTTGATCTGTACACCTTCGATACCCGTGGTTTTGTTCAACTGTCTCCATTGTTTCACCACTTCATCCAGAACAAAATTGAACAGTATTGGTGAAAGTCCATCACCTTGTTGGACTCCTATTTAATTTCAAAGCTGTCAGACAGAGTATTCCGGAATCTAACTTGGGCAGTTGTGAATTCTTTGTTTCTTATAAATAAGCTATCTCTAATGAGATCTGAAGACCTGCTCTAACTGCCTGTGTCTTAAGCTGGCTGATTTGTTTTGTAGCTGTCTGTAACAAATTGCAAAAGATTGCTGCATCATCCTTAATAATACCAAAATCTGGATGTTGGTAAGTTTGTCTTTCTGTCTTCCTTTCATGTAAAATGTACTTGAGTGATCAAGCTGAATTTGGCAAGCTAGCACCTTTGGTTAATATATAGGCTACTTACCTAGTTGTACTTCCTCTTAAAACAAAAATCATCACCACCACCATCTCTTAAGGGGGCCGTAAAGAAAACCTAAAATGTAATGAATGTCAGAGAAAAATGTATGCCTCAGACCCTTAAAAGTGAATAGGATAAGTTTCAGTGGTGCTGAAAATTCTAAAGAATTCACTGAATTTAGAAGATATTATTTTTGCTGAAGAAGAGAATTATGATTCTCAAAACATGTACAATGGAAAATAAACATAATGTTTATTTTATATATATATATATGCAATTTGATTGTGTAATACAATATTGTGAGAAAACTGCAATACTAACACCTATGCGTTATACATCAAATGAAAGCTCTCCATTTCAAGGTTACTAGAAAAATATTATTTATTTTATTGGTCCTTTATTTGCGTAAAATAGTAATTTATTCAAATAATATGATGCTAAGGTCATTGCAGTTAACTGTATTTGCCAGTAGATGGCTTTATCAAAGTTGTCTCCGCTGATCTTTCTATGCCAGCCCAATAGAGGGATCTGTGAAAGTTGTCTGCGGAGATCTTTTTATGTTAGTCCGATAGATGGTTCTGTGAAATCAAGTTATCACCAGAATGTAAGTTGTTGTTCCATGTTGGTTCTAATAAGCAATGTATGAGAAAGTTATAAAATTAGAAGTCATTACAGGTGCTTCCAAGAATTAGGTACCTAATTTATCTAATTGGTTTCGTGTCTACTGACAGTAACTTCAAAGTAAATTCAAAGGGGGCAGTTCCCATTAAATCTTGCTTTTGTAATGACCATTAACAAGGAACAGGGTCAAAGTTTTGACAAAATACTCTAGGTACTTACTTATCTCAATACGTTTTCAGCCATGGTTAGTTATATGTGGCATTTAGTAGAGTTAAAGCTGCGAGGGATGTTAAAATTATAACTACACCATATCAGCATCAGTTCCCTGAAACTGAAGTGTATTTCACAAAAAAATAGTTACAGTGAAATACTAAAATCAGTCAATGAGCAGGACAGTCAAATGCAATCATTTACAGTGCACTGTAGCCTACTTTATTAAAATGATTAATGACTGCACAAGAAGATTATGATAGGGCAATTGCCAAGCTTAGAAAATTCCATATTTATATTCACAACGGAAGTGTAATTTTTAAGGCAAATAAATGGTCTTGCAGAGTATAATTTCCATTACTTTTCTCACACTTTCTTTATCATCAGTTTCATTTTTAGTCTTTGTTTGCAGCTATTGCTGCGACAGGCCACTAGTTACAGTACATTTCTTACAAGGCAGAATCAAATTAAATTCCTTGATTCGCTTTACTCTTTATTTATCAAGGGATTTCTGCTCAGTGTTTGGTGTGAAAGAGATTACTTACAACAATATGACAATTCCACTTAGAACACCATTATAACATGTATCTCACTGCTGAATGTGGTACTGTAGAAGGGGACAATTGTGGAGCTCTTCTTAAGAGACCACAAGAAGACATAGCTCTGAGTGATGTGAGTATTTATAACTGCAATGACCTTAGCATCATATTATTTGAATAAATTACTATTTTACACAGATAAAGGACTTAATAAAATATAGGTACCACAGTGGTACAGTGAGTCGCCAAATGTCATGGGAAGACATTGAAATCGACTCTACAAAGTGTTGGAATCGTTCTGGAGGGATCTGGACCCGTGCATCTTGCACTGTTACCTACGATTGGTCTTGTGTAGCTGGTGCGGGCTTCATGGAGTATACACCCGCATCGACAGCATTCCATAAATGCTCAACTGGATTAAGTTCGGGGGGATATGGAGGGCTGATCCATGGTTGTAACTTCACTGGAGTGCTCCTCCAACCACCTGCATGCCACCACAGAGTGGTGACATGGTACATTGTCCTGTTGAAACATGGCATCTCCATCAGGGTACTCTAGGACCAGAAAGAGATGCGGATGGTCTGAAAGAATGTCCACATAACGTGCACCTGTCAGTGTTCTCTGCAGCTGGACAATGGGGCATAATTGCAACCATGAGAGTGCCACCCAGACCAGAACTGAGCCACCTTCTGCCTGGATACAACCTTGTTGACATGCAGGATCCATAGCATCATGGGGCACACGCCACACTCTCACATGCCCATCAGCTCGATACAACTCGAACCGGGATTCATCGGACCACACCACATGCTGCCACTGTTCTATGGTCTACTGCCGATGTTCGCGGGCCCATGCACGTCGTTGAGCTCTGCGTTGAGATGTCAGCAGAATGACATGAGTTAGTTGTCGGCTGGTAAAGCCTATGTGGTGCAGTTGACTCCTTACAGTCCTGGTGGAAATGGGTTCTAACTCACAACATTCAACTGGGCGGTGATTTGACTCACAGTAGCCTGTCGAACGCCCAGTATGGTTCTGTGGAGGTGACATGATGTCCGTTTGTTAAACACCTGTGGTCTTCCTGTGTGTCTGTTTATGTAGGTGTTAACATTCTCTCTGTGATACTGAAGATCCACCCTTGACACTGTTGACCTCAGAAACCCTAAATTCACATGCATAATCTCCACAATACTCTGACCCATCCGCTGATGATCAACCCACATTCAAAGTTGGTTAACTCGAGATGTGTTGCCATCTTCACACACTGGTGTCTGTGACAGACTGCTCAGCTATGCTACAGCTAGCCGCAACACTCAGAAATCATACACAACACATTATGTAGGTCTATATTTAAATTAGCCCCAACTAACTTAATACTTGTCCTTTTTATAGGATACTGATGCTTCATCATTTGAGGCATTTATTCATGCCAGTTATAAATTTGCTCTAATTATTGCTCATTCTTCACGTCTATTTAGTGATTGGCAAATTTTTGAAACAGTGTTTGTCAGTAGTGATGGGTGATTTCTGCCCAAATATGACTCAGACACTTGAATTGATGAATCTTTATCAACGTACAATCACAAAGCACATTGAACATCTTGCAGACAATTAAGTGGAGCATTTATAGAAGGCATCCTTAAAAAGTATATACATTCACAGTTGCCCTCAATGAGAGCAGTGATATCTCAGATATAGCTCAGTTTATGATCTTTATTCAGTGAGTTGAAGAAAATTTGGTAGTGAGTAAGGATTTGCTGAATCTTTTTCCAATTACAGGGAAGACTACTGGTGATAATATATTACAAGCTGTTGATGAAACTGATGCAAAAACTAACAGATTGTGGAATTAATGGGGCGCTCCTCATCATGTTTGAATCGTATCTTAAAAATCACATGCAGATTGTTAAAATAAGGAATCATTTGTCTACGCCTGTTATCTTTACCAGTGGAGTTCCTCAAGGATCTCACTTTGCTCCCTTACTTTTTACTCTCTACATAAATGACATTAAAAATAAACTTAAGAATTCAGAATTGCTTTTATTTGCTGATGATACAAATTTTTTATGAACATTTTCCACTTGATTGTTTAAAACTTCAAGAAGATTTACATCATCTGGAAACGTATTGTATGCAAAATGGGTTTAAACTTAATCATGAAAAATGTAAAATAATACCTTTTTTAAAACAAGAAGAAAATATAATTTCAGTACAAATTTAGTAATAACAACATTCTGTCTCCTGTTTCACAAGTTAATGAACTTATTTTATTCAATTATAACCTATAATTTAATTAACATTTTGGAAATATTTGTAAGAAATTATTACAAAGACTGGGTTTCATTACTAGATATTCCAGAGAATTTTCCAACTTTGCTACCTACCGCTTGCTGTATGTATCTATGGTATGCCCTATGCTTGAATACAGTACACCTGTATGGAACCCTTCTCATAAGACCTCTATCAATAGACTAAACTCAGTACAACATAAATTTCTTTTTTTATATTCATTTAGAGCAGGCTTCCCCTATGATGTTGATTATACAGTCCTACAATAATCTTTAAATCTGCACAATCTGTCACAGCACCATGAATTCCTGGACACAATTTTCAGTTTTAATACACTCAGCAGCATATGACCACAAGGATTCTGAATTCCAAATAATATTATACATGGTTTCATTGTACAGGAGTGATAAAATAAAAGTAAACATAGCAAAAAAGAAACCAAGAAAGACTGATAAACATAGAACATGCTGCCTTAACATTCTGAAAAATTATAAATGTGGTATTTATGCTGTAATTCAACAGGAAAGCAAACCTCAACATTTGAGAAATAAACTAAGAATTGGAACAGAATCATGAAAAGTTCAGGTGATGATCAATCAATCGAATCCTTTACTCATCCTACAAATGAATATTTGCCCCAATTTATCCTCATGAATTCCAACTTTATCTTCTTATTAAGATCTCTCCTATTTTAAATGCTTCGCTCAAGCTTATTTGTCTACTAATGTCATTCCACGCCATCTCTTCACTGACAGCTCAGAATATACCACTCAGTCAAGCTACTTGTCTCCTTATTCCTGAGTCATTCCTGCCTACAGTTTGCAACATTCTTGTAACACTAGGCTACTCTTTTGTTGAAAATCACCCAGAACAAATCGTGCTGCTTTCCTTTGGATCTTCTCCAGTTATCGTATCAAGTAATCCTAGTGTGGGCCCCATACACTGGAACTATACTCTAATTGGGGTCATATCAGAGATTTATATGCCCTAAATACCTTCATAACCATATGAAGAAATTATTTATAACCTTAATAATGTGATTACCCCAATGAAAATCTTTTTTTGTATAAACATCTAGGTACTTACAGTGTGCCCCATGAGGTACAATCACCTCATCAACACAAAAAATTAAAACTGAGAAGAGTTTTCCTCATGGTGAAACTTACAACCTGACTTTTCATCCCGTTTACCATTATACCATTGTGCGCTGTCCACCTCACTACATTGTCTACGTCCCCCTACTGATGCTCACAGTCCTGCAACTCATTTACTACCCCATACAGTATATAACATAACATCATCCACAAATAGCTTTTTAAATCTGTGATTCTAGTTCTCTATTCATAACATTTATATGTAAGAAAATATGATGATGCTTGTTGTTTAAAGGGGCCTAACATCTAGGACATCGGCCCTAAGAAAATATATAGGTCCAATAATACTGCCCTGTTGGACCCCCTTCTTAATCATCAAAGGATTAGATAACACTTCACCTACTCTAATTGAAGTGATGCGCCGAAAAGGGATCTAACCGACATTTTTTCCAAAAGTGAGTTTCATCAGTATAACGATCTATATTACGTTCCTGCATTGTGGCGTAGTCATGTGGAAGAATTCGGAACTTGTTGCTGTGCTAGAGAGTAGAGAACTTCTGTCTCGCATGGAAAAGGGTCCTAATTCCAGTCCAAGATAGCGTTTTTTGCAATTAACTCATAATAGAGATTTTGGTGTTTAGACCCCTATTTGGTGCATCGCTTCAATTCTCTGATGATGCAGTATGCTTAAAGAGTCCTTGATTATACTTATTGTGATGTCTTCCACAATGCTATTTCTAATTCCATATTCCTTCAAGATGTTCCAAGTATATTTGGTCATACTGCCTCTGCTGATGAACAGCAGCCCCTTAATAGACCAATTCTGTGGTCATATGTCGGCTCTGATGTAGTGGATCTCTTTTCTTTGTGTCAACCTCTGTGGCCTGATCTGTATCCTTTACAAAGCATATCGTAGAGTCTAGCATCCAGTAGCGGCGATGGGGATTTAGAAGTACACAAACACATTTACTAAGTGAAACTGCCAGACTGGCGAATGCACATGGCAAGTGGCAAAAATGTGGCAGAAATATACCCCTACGACCCTTCTTTCTGCACATGCTACACGCTTCTGCGCAAGTCTCCACTACTTGCTGTGGCACTATGTGAATTGGTTATCCATGATGTGTGACATTTTGCGTGTATTTCCTCTAAGTAATTTTAAAATTATTAATTAAAGAAATGAAAGGAAAGAATGTGATGAAACAACAAGGTTTGTATAATTTGTAAAGAAATTAAAGGAAAGAATTGTCATAAAACAATAAGGTTTGTATAATTCTTTTTATAATTCCTATTTTTTAGACAGCTGAAATGGAACAAAAAACACTTTTTCTCCATAAAGTGGAGGGATGACTGACATCCTCCCCCAACCCACAACCGCTGCCACTGCTAGCACCAGAGCTGTGCTTGTGCGGGGCTTGATGGCAACATTATCAACTCTGCTTGTAGATTTTGTAGAATATACGCAGTGGATTTCTTCATAAACTTGCCATTTCAGTATGTGGAATGCTCTGGATGTACATAATAATATCTTTGATTTCAGTTCAAACAACATCCTTACTAGAAGAAGATTACTAGTTGATAGCACAAAGCTTTAGCTGCACTTTCGTATGCAAGTGAGTTCATGTGCTGCAGTGTGAGTGAGAGGGGAGGAATCTTCACCTCACTAGCTGCTAGGGGAGGGTTCACATCAGTTCCTCATAATAATTGTAACTGTTCAAGTGAGCAGAACAGCAGTAGTTACTTCCTTCACTACCTTTCCCTCCTTTCACCTCCAACCTTAAGGCTCTGCACAGGTTTGTTTCATCAGGTAGCAGTGGCCTTATAGGTGATGGTAGTTTTCAGTATATATAAACAGTGTGTGGGAGAACTTGGGATCTACTGCAAGCACTCTATGACATTCTGCCCTTGGTCTGGTTTATTCCAGTGCAGAGTATTGTTCTCCTGTATGGCTTAATAGCCCATATATCTGATATGTTGATACACAGCTGAACAACAGTGTGCACCTTATTTTGGATAAGATTAGATCCACGTCAATCTATTGGCTGATGTAGATGTTGATTCCAATAGGGAATCTGAAATATTTGTCCCAAATGAGTAAATTTAGATCATCTGATGGCCAAGCAGGCATCAATTTTTGGTAATGAGACAAAGTCTCTCATAGTACATTGGCACTGCCGGTGGCACCAAGTAGCCTACGCAGTGGCCTCCACGGTATGCACTAGCCATGCGTCTTGGTGGGTGTGCTATGTACCAACTGATGAGCCCAACATAGCACACGGAGGTAAAATGCTAGCAACCAGCAATGAGTAAGCTGGAAAATTTATAATGTCTAATAACGGACCATTTATATTGGTATGATCTATTGGCTCTCGCTGCTCATGCGAATAATGCCACCTGATCTGTGCAGATCGAACGTCCTATTAAAACAGTACCGTAAAATGTACAAAAACCCTCAACTACCGGTACAAGAAGACATTCCTGCACTCAATCTTCAAAGGTTGACGTCACGCCATCCACTTTTGGGTGATGCTGCTGACATAACCCGCAATAACTTTAACGATGTGAAAGTTTGGAAAGACCTCTGGTATTCTTCAACAGACTTGTCCCTTCACAACATGTTTCTAGTGCGCAAATTATTAGTGGATTTCATGTACCATGGATGCTGTGGGTTACTCTTAACAGAGTTTAGACAGGCCATAGAAGATGCAGGGACTCGCTCTACAAGTGGAACTGCATAACATCACCGGAATGTGGCTGTGGTGCCCCATGGCAAACCATCGCTCACATTGTTGGCAGCTGCAAGCTACGTGCTTACTCAGGTAGCTAGACTGATTTCTTTATACCATCCAAGGTGGTGTTGGAGTGGGTGGAAAGGCTGGACATCCCGATATTAAATGGTTTTCTTGTTATTGTAATATATTCAATTGTATATACCTGTATGTAGATTTTACCCCATACGCTAAATAAATAATGAGTGATAGGGGAATTATTGGAAACAAATGTAATCCTACCTTGATCCACCACTCTTAACATTTCATGGAAGGGTAGAGATCTGAGTCAACAAGATAGTCATAAGGTAGTGATGATGGTGGTGGTGGTGATTATTGTTTTAAGAGGAAGTACAACTAGGCAACCATCCTCTAAGGTAGTGATGAGTTTTATAGGAGTGTAAGTGGAGCCGTAGTCTTATCAAACTCAGGGGCGGTTTCTCCATAAGGTTGCAAGTTTGCACTACCCCCATTAATATTTTATGTTTATTTTAGGTAAAGTTTTATAATTTGGATTACTCAACAATGGTATTTTCATCAAGACAAACATTTCAAGAGCTTGAAAGAGCAAATATTGACTACAGGAGACTACAAGCCAGTACTCTTAGATGTTCACTGCAGGAGCTGGAAAGTTTGCAGCAGAGAGTCAACCTGAGGTAGGATGAAACCTGGGCTGCCAGAGGGGTGCGCGGGGCTGATCAAGGGATGCTTTTAGGCCGTTAGAGGGGTGTGCGGGGAGAGGAAAAGATAGGCATGGCTTCTTATACATTGCTTAAACAGAGGTTTATCAACCTGGCTCCTCCTACCACAGCCGACTTGATGCGTCGCTCCAGCTAGCTCAGGGTTTTCCAATTATTAAGAACTCAAGGGGCACATTGGAAACCTTAGGAATGATTGCGGGCCGCACTTTAATAATAGGCCAAATTACGTAAAATTCCGCAAATAGGACAGATATACCAGTATATAAAATGGTATGCATAGTTCAATTGAAATGGAGGTTAAATAATTATAATTGCTTAAAACACTATCTTACAATTGCATAAAAGATGAAATTAAGAATAATCGCTATTATACCCAGGACGATTGAATTTTGAAGAAGAGCACCCAACAATATCTGTTAATTTGAATTAATATTTGACAAATTAAAAAAAGTAAATTGAAAGACAAACTAAAGTTAATAATGTAGTTAAAACATAAAGGACAGTTTAGTGGGAGTAGTGTGAAGGACACAATGTTATACATTTGTAAGAGCCTAAAATCCCAACAGTGTACTTCCAGGAATACTTACCTGAAAATTTTCACTGTGTACCAGCCAGTACTGCCAATGAGAGAACAACGAAGAAATGAAACTGCTTCTTACACCAATGGTATTTAAAGTATTTCTTGGTATTCATTGCATGCTACTTTGAATAAAAAGGCCACAGTGAGGTTTGCATGGAGTTCAAGAATTGGTATTGATCCCATAGCCATTTTTATAATGGTTAAGACCTAGAACTGGTGATTGTGAGGGCTCATTTTCTGGTGAAGTTTGGATTTTAATTTTATTACATCAAAGAATTTATTCAGCACAAGTGAATAATAAAAAACAGATATTACAGAATGAATTAGTTCTGACTTTGGTCTATACAGGGTATAAAATGAATACATTTTTGAACGAGCTATGAAATATTTTTCGTAAATTTTCTTCACATTTCTTAAAATACATTTTTGAAAGCCCCCGCGGGCTGTCTTTTGGAAACCCCTGAGCTCCTTGCAGCGCAGCGAGGGATCCAGTCGGCTGTGCTCCTACTAAACCAACTACTAGCAAAGTCGCTAGAGACCGTTGGCGCTCAATGTGAGAGTCTGTTATAGAACAGGGATGTCACCTAGCGACATTGGATGGAAGTTCATCTGTTGGATATATAACTAATGGCTTTAAATTTGAAAATAAAAACCGCCATTTCTTTCAGTATAGTTGTGAGCTTTGTTATGTGCGTACAAACTAAGTAGCTTATTGATTTCACTGTGTAAACATTCTGTCAGCGTGTGTGTTTTTATTATTGTGCGTTTTTATCAGTTAGTGGCATTTTGCCAGATCATGAATTCGGTGCAGTCTTAAATGTCTGGGCCGTTACAGCAACGGACTGCTGAAGAAAAATTCGAGGTGAAACGAATGGGTGGGCCCATGCGACGTTTAATTTCGAAACCAGGTACAAACCGGAATTAGGCTACCTCAAAGTGTTTCATTTCAATATGGTAAAAGAGTTTTTAAATGAAAAAATTACTGGCTTGTAGTAATATTCCTGAAAATAGAAATGTAAAATGTTTGTTTTATTTTAATAATAAAAAGTATTGTTGATGTATCTGGATTTGAAAATTAGCCTGTAATCATATTAAGTTATATCAATGGTAAAATATGTGCACCACTGAACTTTTTAACCACCAGCCGCCACTGGTCAAACTTACTGTATTATCACTAGGGCAAAGATTTATAGGCACTAAAAGTATCCATGGAAGGGTAGAGATCTGAGTCGACAAGATAGTCATAAGGTAGTGATGATGGTGGTGGTGGTGATTAAATACCAATCCGAACATACCATCTCCTTAACACTTAAAATTACTCATCATATGTGAATCGGTAAAAGTAATAATAATACAATTGAAGACACTGTTATCTCTTCTAGACAATAATTATGTCAACAGGTCACTTCAAATAAATCTTAGTCAGCGCATGTTACAATGGAAACCAAATGTTGTTCCAAATTTTGAACAGTAAAACCTTGCCTGTTGTCAGCTAAAATAGTTTTAAATTGAGAAAATAACCTTTCCACTTCACATGAGGTCAGGGAACAGTATGTAAGAGCAGCTAGCACTGTTGGGGTGAAACCTGATGGTCGTCCTACATATTTCCTTTTGAGAACAGCAGCAATGGCCAAAGCATCCTTCCAGCTGGTATTCCTCGGCATTATACTGTGAAATTTGCCACTGATCTCATCTCCTAACTTTCCATTAAGGTTAGCAATGGTCACCTCCACCTCACTAACAATCCTTACAGAATTCACAAGAGGTCCATTTGCTGTTCAAACTTCGAAGAAATGTACACAAGACCGCTGAAAATCTTGGGATTGGCCAGTGCAGCCTTAGCTTCTCTCTCTCTCTCTGTCTCTCTCTCTCTCTCTCCCTCCTACCACCCTACAGCAGGGTGCAGATTCAACGCCAGCTCGCTCTAAGCAGAATCAGAGGACAGAAAGAATGCTGTTGCGCTTTAATCACATTTAAGTGCCTGTCTTTGGTAGCTACCTGCAAAGAATGCCTGCTTTCAGCGACTATCTGGTAAAGAAAACTAACGAAGCAGAGATGGATGGAAAAATACGATTTAAAAATTTAATATTTGTTGTTTAGGCACTTAACATGCAAATATTCTCAAAATAGGCATTAATGCATGAAACAGGCATTTATTGGCACTATAAAACCAATATATTCCTTTTACAAATCAGCTGAAACAGATTTTAGACTTATGAGCCTGCAATTCTGGGTTGAGAATAAAAATGGGCATTTATGATTAAAACCTCGCCTTAATTATCATTATTGTGGATGGATTTCAAAAGTTTAAAAATAGATTGTAAAGGTATGAGGACTGTATGAGTTTTATTCTATTTGTTTGAAATTTCTGGAGAGTGCAGTATCTCCATATTATATTATTTTTATGTGTCTGCAACAAATATTAACAAAGTAATCAATATTTAAAAACATGGTAGTTATTGGTTTTACATCTCACTAACTACGTTAATGGGTTTCAGAAATGCTGGTCTATTTGTATCAGTATTTAACCCTGGATCGTTCTTCTGTGGATTTCTATTATTATTAGAATAATAATATAGAGTAGCCTTGACTACCAATTACGAAATAATGTATTATTATTATTATTATTATTATTATTATTATTATTATTATTATTATTATTATTATTATTATTATTATTATTATTATCATCATCATCACGCACCTAGGAAATGATAAACACCATTTCACTCCTCAGATAATTTTTTAATCTGTCTCTGTTTCAAGTAAAATATAAGCCCCGTATTTCAGAATTCCCGGCGCTTGCAAAGCATAAAAGTCCTTTTTCAATGAAAAAACGAAAATGTAATAGTTATTTCAAAATAACTGAGCAGGAATTGGAAGATATAAAACCGGTTTAGAACACCGCTCAGTGACGCAACCTGTCTGAAGGCCAATCAAAATAAAAGGAACTACCGTGCCTGAGGGTAAATCTAAGTCTGAATGTTGGCCGCACTGCACTGTATATTGAGTTAGTTTCTCGTGTGGCCTGCAGTAGCATTCGGATCTCGCTGATCGAGTCAGGTGTTTTTGTTTACATACGTTTTTCTACATTTACGTGATAAGTGTGCCATAACATTACAAGTGGAAGTGTGAAATGTCCGACAAGGAGTCTGATGAGCCCACTATTTTGCAGAATAACCTCAAATTGCTGTTTGAACAGTCCAGTATTTTTCCATTAATCGGTAAGTTCATGCTCCATTATATGTACACAAGTTTATTGGTGCTGCTCTTTAGTGTTTATATTGTGATGACAGGTGTAGTTAGGGATGTAGAATGATGATTGGTAGTATTGTCATGCGAAAAAAAAATTCGGATGTGTTCGTAAATTGGCAGGTCTTCCGCGAAACGATCTGCAGGAACACGTAGAGGTTAGGATAACAAAGTTGTCGAATTTAATTTGATGATTTGTTTCTGAACAGCATCTGAAGAAGGTGCATCATTCTCCGGCGTTCTTAGGGGTTGTCACCTTGTGGTTGACATTCCATTAGCAGTGTAAGCATGTGACCAGGTAGTACCAGTACTGTGGTGCGCATGAGCTAAAACCCCGTGGTTATGAAAGGGTGTGTTTTTCTCGTTGGTGCTCTGTAATGTGCAGCACTGTGTATGATCTTGGCAATTAAAAGAGATGACCCATGTTGTACCGTGGTTCTTGTCACTTAAGCTAGTGTGTTCGATATGAAATTCGTCCCAAGAATAATTGGAACTTATCACTGTAAAGTACAAGGACTCACTTAATTTGCATAGAGTAACGTTTTCATTGCGATCATTGTATTGACGTAGGTAATATGAAATGATGTTGACGAAATTCCAAATGAAGAACAGGACAAAATTATATTTATTTTAACTGATAGGAAATTAAATTTTACCCTTTGAAGAATACCAGCCTGTTCTTACCGGTACCCTAGCACTTCTGACACCTGCTATTTCTCTCGTAACTGTCCGTATTGCAATTATAGAACTGTTCCAAGTTTTGACTAAGGCTGAGGGGCGATATTTTTTGTTCTTTTATTGATATAATAAACTTGAAATCTCTTTGCTGGAGATTTGAGTCATCAAGATCGATATGGTGGTGAGTTGTATAGGGATGTCCTCTTTTGTAAAGACACTGATAACCTGGTGTGTTATTATGAATGTGGTTCCAGTATGTTTAAAACTAATTATTTGGATCCGGGTTTAGGTAGGTATGCCATGAATTGAAATAAAATACTATCCCAGCATTTACATGAGAGAGTTAGGGAAAAGCGCTTTTTGGATAACTCCTGTCAGCGTCGAGATTCCAACTTGGCTCTATGAAAGATTGAATTTTCCTGTCCGATTGTTCACGCGAGTGAGTGCGACGATTAACATGCCCATGGTAAAGATAAGAGCGTGAACAGAAACTAATTGATTACTGACTAGGGTAAACCTTGAAGATGCTAATTGATTACTGAGTAGGGTAAACCTTGAAGATGAACCACCTGGCGATATTTGCTGTATCACTGAAAAGTGTGAAGCTTGTGTTAAAATGTTGTCAGATGTACAAAGAATATACTGTAGCTTCTTCTATGGATCAGTGATAGAATGTTGTCCTCTGGATCTCAAGATTCCGGCAGAGGTACCGGTAGTTGGATTTTTGAACGGCGAAAATGAATCCTTTCAGCACTGTATGGCGTTGCGATGTCGAGATGTAGAAGATCTCTGGTGACACATTTGGTGTTTATCCGACAAAATGACAATAATTGAAACAGCCATAGCTCGCCCAGCAGAGATTTTTTCTTTTTGCTTAGTGGCTTTACGTCGCACCGACACAGGTAGGTCTTATGGCGACGATGGGATAGGAAATGCCCTAGCTAGGAGTTGGAAGGAAGCTGCCGTGGCCTTAATTAAGGTACAGATCCAGCATTTGCCTGGTGTGAAAATGGGAAACCACGGAAAACCATCTTCAGGACTGCCGACAATGGGATTCGAACCCACTATCTCCCGGATGCAAGCTCACAGCCGCGTGCCTCTAACCGCACGGCCAACTCGCCCGGTGGCAGAGATCTATTTCATCTTCTTTTTAGTTTTCTTCTTCTTCTTTTCCTACCGCTTTTTCCACACCTGTAAGGACGCGGGTGCGAACTATGTCGAGCATGTGGATTTGGCGCTGTTTTACTGCCGGATGCCCTTCCTGACGCCAACCCTATATGGATGGATGTAATCACTATTGCGTGTTTTTATGGTGGTTGGTAGTGTAGTGTGCTGTGTGAATATGAGGAAAGTGTTGTGACAAACACAAACCGCCAGTCCCCGAGCCAGAAGAATTAATCTGAGGCGATTAAAATCCCCGATCCGGCCGGGAATTGAATCCGGTACCCTCTGAACCGAAGGCCTCAACGCTGGCCATTTAGCCAATGAGTCGGACATTTCTATCTAGTAGGATAAAATGGAACGTCGATATTGGCACGTACGCAGCCTAAACTGCATCATATCAAAATGTCTACACGGTAGCATAGTTCATATTATTATTATTATTATTATTATTATTATTATTATTATTATTATTATTATATGTGTACCTTTTAGTTCCGTTTCCTGATACAGGATTGAGGATGAGGTGAATGAAATTATATGGCATGTTGTTGTTACGCCCTTCCTGATGCCAACCTCAGTTGAAAAGCTAATGAAAACGAAATGAATGATGGTAAATGAAATTGGGTAAGGAAGGGGAAGGAATCGACTGTGGCCTGTGAATATGATCTGTCCCAGCATTTTCCCGAAAATGAAAATTGGAAACCACACAAAACCATTCTCAGGACAGCCGATGGTGGGGTTCGAACCCACTCGACTCCCGAATGCAGAGCTTTGCTCCATACCACTTTAACATGAGTGGTCACTTCGCTCGGTATTATTATTATTATTATTATTAATTGAGTAATGATGATCAGTCGATACAGGTCTTGGCAACGGATACTGCCCTCCGTATATCCGAGGATCTGAGTCCAATCATAGCGACGACTGTTTTTGAAACGGTTTCGTTGGGGTTTTTCTTATGGATAAATTCCACTTCCGTGCCTATCTAGTTTCCTAAGCTCATAAGGTCCTGGTCAATTTATTATTCCCTCGACCAGTAATCTGCATCTGAAAACAGTCAGCTCGAAGAGAGTGTGGTGGTGCTGGTGATTATTGTTTTAAGAGGAAGTGCAACTTCGAAGAGGGACGTTAGAACAGTACAATCAAGCTCAAATGAGTGCACGGCAAGGGATAGAAATCATTTCGTAATAACTCATAAATACTCTCAGGCGCTGTTAACTTGGTGATATTGTGTGGTGTCTACGGGGCCATTGATGAGTCTGGTATTGTGTCCACTAGTGCAGGTCCCACAGTTTCAACTTTCCTATCTGTCCTGCCTTTGTCAACATTTGTTCTCTTCCAACCTCGACGGTATCAGCTTAACGAAGCCTAAGGAATATTCCATTTTCAGGCCTTTCTTAGCTCTTCCCTTTCTTTTGCTCATATATTCTACGGAAAGATCGAAACTCTTCCTCTTTTGCCGGAGCTCAGACGGTAGAGCTCCATTAGGTGGGTTCGACTCCGGTGGTATTTGAATGTGCTCAAGATAATAGCGCTATTGGTTTTACGTTTCGCTTATTACTTATACGGTTTTCTGAGACAGAGGTACCGACATTTTGTCCCGTGAGAGTTATTTTACGTGCCGCCAACTTGGGCGCAGGAAGCCAGCGCTCTATCTTCTGAGTTACTAGAAACTCTTATCACTAGTCTTTACGAGACTCGGGAACGTTTTCAGAGGAAGGATAAGTAGGTCTCCTCCTCCTCCTATTACTGCTACTTGACCTCATCCTAGTTACTTGGGGGTGAAGATCACTCACTGTGTGTGGAGTTTTACGGCCGAATGCCTTTCCCGAAGTCAGCCCTATATGGAAGTGCTGTACTTTTGCATGTTTCTGTGGTGTAGTTGGTAGTGTGTTGTATATAAATGAAGATTTACATTAAGATGAACACAAATACAGCTGATTGTCGACTAATTTTTTGAACTTCGCTCTGCCGAATACAATGTCATCTGTGATGCCTATTTCCTGAAGACCTTTTTTAACTTGATAGGGCAAGGTTCAGAATTATTTTGGTTAATGTATTATTTCAAACTTCTTTTCTTAAATGTGTCTTGAAATTTTCTCTGAGTGTTGGTATTAGTCATGAGACTTCCTTATCATCCAAATTCCTCCTATACAGGACTAGTAAAAAAATCGTTAAGAATTTACTTTCTTGCTTTTCTACATCTTTATTCAATTATCTGCCCCCAACGATCAGTGTTTCAGATGCATACGGTGCTTTAGGCTTGATTACAATGTCTTCATTTTGCATTTCGGGATTGTTATTTTTTAGAATTTGCTTTACGTCGCAGCGACACAGATAGGTCGTATGGCGACGATGGGATAGGAAAGGCCTAGGAGTGGGATGGAAGCGGCCGTGGCCTTAATTATGGTACAGCCCCAGCATTTTCCTGGTGTGAAAGTGGGAAACCATGGAAAACCATCTTCAGGGTGCCGGCAGTGGGGTTCGAATCCTCTAGTTCCCGAATGCAAGTTCACAACTGTGGGCCCCTGACCGCACGGCCAACTCGCCCGGTATTATTATTATTATTATTATTATTATTATTATTATTATTATTATTATTATTATTATTATTATTATTCTTCAGTTGTGAAGATTAGAATATTAATGTAAATTGTTAATTACTTGCTAGTAACCTTTTCTTCTGCTAATATTGTAAGACATAGTACTTTTAACGTCTTTTAAGGGGCTGCTCTGACTTACGACAGACCACGAGCATTGGCTGAGAGCAAGCCGAAGGTAGACGCCATTGATACCGCCTTTGGACATGATTGCGGTAGAGAAATAATCCACTGTGCAATCTGAGAACATGAAAGATGAAATAAAAAGAAGGAGGGAGAAGATGAAGAGAAGGGAAACATTGTCTGGTTAACGATGCAGAAGGTGATAATTTCTGTCACATGCTTTACCATGTGGATTGTCGACTATGATAAGTTTCTTAGTGTACACCTTTGTGGTCTTGTGAGATTCAAGAAGTCGAGCACTCAGTCTGTCATTGTTTACTTTATATTGTACTGGTGATACGGATATGTGACTAATATTACTCCACTCTCTACTTGTCTGTCGTTGCAATCCAGTGGTTATAGTCCATCTTCGTAGAAAGCGTCTTTCTGGACGACCGGAGGTGTGGCCTGGCCTCGTGTGCGAGGAACTATGGGAGCGTTCGCGCTGGTGGTGGGGGAAGAACTTGAACCTTTCCTCCAGCTGACACAGTCGAGTTCAGGCAGCGGACGTAGCCCTGAGAACTGACTGAAATAGTGTGGAAAGCTTAGGCGCGATACGTTCCCGTGTCGGGGTGGTCATTATGCAATGGCTCATCGGTGTACATACATCACACTAACTCAAAAGTGTAGGAATTACTTAATATGATAAACTAGTGAAAATAAAATAGTACCGTACATTGTACAAATCGAGTCTTATATTTCGATTGTCTGCCTTAAAACCTTGTCCATTAACTACACAGGCCTTTGAGCATAACATTCTAAAATTTCAGTTCTATTCCAGTACGGAAATACTTCGTAACTTTCGTCGTAAATGTTGATGACGTCAAGAAATCAGAGGGTCATGCCTAAAAGAATTAATATCGGATGATGCTTTCGACACAACGTGAAATAAATCTCAATGTATAGTAAAAGTGGAGGTCAATATTTTGGCACTCTGTAGCCTTTAATTTATTCTTATACATTCTTATTATACATTCTTACGAATATGAAATCTGTTATATAAAATTGAAAGGTTTGAACCATGTGGTAGAAAATCAATTGAACATAAGACAGTAACTTGCAACTGGTAATACTGCGAATAAAGGAAGTTCGTTTGAAACTGTACTGTACTGTACTGTATACCAAGGAAAGGCGTATCGGTACGCGCTTTTATCAGTTCATCAATCGCCTAACGAATAGGAGGAAGTTGTTTCCACTGACAGCCTGGAGATATAATCTACTTAACGTGATTTCTAGTGAAATACGTATAAAAGAGATTAATTAATGCAAATTTGTCGGGAAAATGCAGAAAAGAAGCATTAGTAAAAATACTTCAGCTACTTTCATAATAACATTAACAATGTCTACTTTTCTTGTCCATCAGAAGAAATATAATAATATATAATACTCTTGAATAACCTGCTATTGTTATGACTGAGAGAACAGGTCTCCTACAGCAACAGCAGCAACAAAAACAACAACGAAATGCTCTGGAACAATAGACAATATAAATCTGTCTCAAAAAAACAGAGCAAAAATATTATCGGACTTCTTACGTGTTCTATGATCACGTTTGTTTAATATTCGGAGTTCAGGGATCTTATTTACAAATTATTCAGAATAATCTTCACTCTCGTCTGAATCAGTGTCATCTGAAGCTTCACCGAGCTTGATGTCGGACTGGTCTAATTCTAATTCCTTATGCATGGTGTTGTCACGCTCCCAGTATTCCTGCTCAGTGTCTTTTACGTGGTCGCAACATTTTTTCCGTTTGTCTTGCGAATACTGTGCAAGCAATATATATATATATATATTTTTTTTTTTTTTTTTTTGCTATTTGCTTTACGTCGCACCGACACAGATATGTCTTACGGCGACGATGGGACAGGGAAGGGCTAGGAATTGGAAGGAAGCGGCCGTGGCCTTAATTAAGGTACAGCCCCGGCATTTGCCTCGTGTGAAAATGGTATACCACGGAAAACCATCTTCAGGGCTGCCGACAGTGGGGCTCGAACCCACGATCTCCCGATTACTGGATACTGGCCGCACTTAAGCGACTGCAGCTATCGAGCTCGGTACAAGCAATATCCGCAAAGAGCTTCCTTTTGGTCGAGTGTGTCTGCTGTCAAGTCACGAGTGATCTATAAGACAGAGAAATATTTCGTACAGAATAAGCATTTTTATTTATATTGGGAATAGGAGCGCCTCATTTATGAACAGTGAAGGCATTAGAGATACTATGGCACACATTTTATGCTAAAAAACTAATTATGCTGTATTACTATTAATTGAGATATATTCTTTTTTTTGCTAGGGGCTTTACGTCGCACCGACACAGATAGGTCTTATGGCGACGATGGGATAGGAAAGGCCTAGGAGTTGGAAGGAAGCGGCCGTGGCCTTAATTAAGGTACAGCCCCAGCATTTGCCTGGTGTGAAAATGGGAAACCACGGAAAACCATCTTCAGGGCTGCCGATAGTAGGATTCGAACCTACTATCTCCCGGATGCAAGCCCACAGCCACGCGCCTCTACGCGCACGGCCAACTCGCCCGGTGAGATATATTCTTATCACGGACCTCTCCTTTGATATCTCCCCAAACCGACTCAGTGTGATTGAGATCTGGATGATATGTTTCATATGTTCACTCATGGTATAAACACTTTCACGTGCCTAGCCTCGCAGTGGTCTCCCAGATTTAGAAGAGGGCCTAGAAGCCATGCTCGTCACTTCAGTAATTTCAACTTAGCCCGCACGTAACAACACGCGCCTCTTGAGAGACGTTTTCACTTCAAAGCTAGCCTGGCGACTGGACCTGCTGTAGGAGTGGGGGGACGATAGCTCCCACCACTGCATGCGCAACCATTTCTCGCGCAGGACGCTTTCAACCAAAACGGACTATAGTAGCATAGCTTTTCATCCAGTTGGCAAGAGTTCAGTTTCCGGGCCTGAGCACGAATTTTAGATTAGCCTCATTTGACATTATAAAGCAGTGTACAGTATTAATGATCTAGCTAACATTCATCATTGAGTTAACTTCACGAATTCTGAGCTACCCTAGAAGCTTGTATCCTCTTCAGTTCGGGAGTAATGGTAGGATCATCATGCAGGGCGTAATAGTAAGTACGGTCAAGCTTTCAGGGCACATTCCGCACACGTGATGATGATGATGCTTGTTGTTAAAATGGGCCTACACCTAAGGTCATCGGCCCTTCCATACACGCAGAAGACACGAAGACATAAATGGGATTGTAACTAAAGGGTACATATCTCTGCACATGGTTATGAGGGTGTTTAGGGGTAGTAGATAGATGTAAACGAGATGGCATATGAGTCTCTGATAAGACCCCAAATAGAGTATGCTTCCAGTGTATGGGACCCTCACCGGGATTGCTTGATTCAAGAACTGGAAAAAAAGAGAAGCAGCTCGATTTGTTTTCGGTGATTTTCGACAAAAGAGTAGCGTTTATAAACATGTTGCAAAGTTTGTGTTGGGAAGACTTGGGAGAAAGGAGACGATCTGCTCGACTAAGTGGTATGTTCCGAGCTGTCAGCGGAGAGATGGCGTGGAATGACATTAGTAGACGAATAAGCTTGAGTGGTGTCTTTAAAAGTAGGAAAGATCATAATATGAAGATAAAGTTGGAATTGAATATGGTGAGCTAATAAATGCCGAAAGTGACCTAAAAGTCCTCAAAAAATGCTTAAAATAAGCGAGAAAATAACCCGAAAATATGAAGGAAAAAAAAAATATATATATATATATATATATATACATATATTCCCCAGATAGTAAAAATACGTTCATAATCCATATTACCTCGTAATGAAGAGAATCAGTTAATAGGCGTCATCAAGTAATAGTAATAATACTAGATATAGAAACACCTGAGAGTATTTCAGTCCTTAAAAAAATGCATTTCTTACAAGCAAAATAACTGTGCATCTACTGTGTGTCATCCACTGATACTCCTAGACACCACATGTTTGTCGGGACTCACATGTTACTGAATGGTAAATCCTTCATCTGCTGCCCATTTTTTTCCACATATTTCTCAGAAAGATATCTGATCATCTGTAGAACTCACCGAATTGTGAAATATTTTCCATCAGTGGACAACTAAAGCTTTCTCTTTGGCATTGTAAAACTTGAAGTGAATCACGCACGAATAAATAAAACTCGCAGTATGTGAAACAAAACTAACAAGCACGTAATGAAATGGCGTATGGCTTTTAGTGCCGGGAGTGTCCGAGGATATGTTCGGCTCGTCAGATGCAGGTGTTTTGATTCGACTCCCGTAGGCGACCTGTGCGTCTTGATGATGATGAAGATAACACATCACCCAGCCCCCGTGCCAGCTAAATTAACCAATGATGGTTAAAATTCTCGACCCTGCCGGGAATCGAACCCGGGACCCGTGTGACCAAAGGCCAGCACGCTAACCATTTACCATGGAGCTGGACAAGCACGTAAGCCTATGCTAGTACTCGGACACTTCAACAACCCTATTTAAGTCTGAATTTATACCTCCTACAATGATAATAATACCTTCCACTCTCATCGCAAGTCCATCCAGGTTAGACGTGATGTCTCGTCCGCTCTCTAGGGATGTGGATTTTCAAAGAGTTGGGGTAAGGTTTGAAGAAGGTTACTTTATTTCACAGTTTTTGAACATTTTTGATGTATGAGTATTCCCCTCGGATGATATTCAGATATGTTGATTACTCAACGTAAATGCAAAACATAACTAAATAATAACGCAGAACCAAAACAAACAAAAAAACTTTGAAACAAGAATGTACTCAATTGCTGAAAATGACAAAATAATGAGGCAAATTGAAAAGAAAAGACCTAAAAGTGAAAAATGGCAAATTGATGAAAAATCTCTGTATAAGTTATAAAATAAGAGTTTTGTCTGTACATTGCCCAGAATTAAAAAAAGAATGGTATTTCTGTATCGGTTGTCTCCACAGTAACAAGGAAATGTACTTTTTAATGTTCTGTCATGTCTGTCTGTCTGTCTGTCTGTACGCGTATCACGAGAATGGCTGAAGAGAATTTAATAATGAAAATTGGTATTTAAAGTCGGGTAATGAGGCACTACAGTCTAGGCCAGGGATGACAAACCTTTTCCGACTAGAGTGTCAATTAAGGTTTTGTTTATTACTTTTTATTTTCTAGTGTGCCATTGGTTATTTTCCCTTAAAATCATCATGAAATCCCCCTCCTTTGACTTCATTTAGGTTTTACATACAAATACAAAGTACATATAAATCCATCTGACCGAGTGTTTCATGATTTTATTTTGCAAACTTCGCCGAAAATTACATTGCAAAAACAGGTAAATTTTAATAATATATATTTTTGCCTTAACCTAATAAAATATTAAAAAATGACCGTAGAATTAATTGTAACATAGTTCTTTATTAAAACATAATGTTAAAATTTGCCATGTTGCTAGATTTTCGACCTATTTATTACATGTTAAAAACATTAAAATATGTTGGCATGTTGTGCGGCGTGCCACAAAAATCGTGTTCGCGTGTCACCTAGTGACACGTGTGTCATATATCCGACATCCCTGGACTCTAAGCTATAAAATAATAATGTTATTCACGCTGGATGAAATGATAATTTAGGGGGAGGCGCCTAAAATTTAATTTTTAAATACCTCTCTTATTGATCCTATAGAAGAGTACTACATAACAAAAGTTAGAGAATACAATTTCCGATCATTTTTGTCGTATACAGTTTTACTGTACCGACTATGATAATAGAATTCATTAATTTATCCTTTTGTTTCTTAATCCATATCAGTGTGGAGCACCGCTAACATGGAATTCAGGTTTTGGTGCAGTTATGTTATAAACAGTAACTACATCACAAGCAAAACTCAAAAAAATTAGTCATTACAAGAGCGAAACTTGGCAAAATTACAATTATAAAAGCTTAATATTTTAGAAAACACTTGTTATAAATTATTATCTGACTCCATATTTTACATTAAAACATAACTTTATTTTCCCTCATGAAAACTATAGGCCTATTATCATCCACCTTCAACAATTTTAGCAAAAGAAGAAGAAGAAGAAGATTATGCCATGACAGTTTCTTACTCCTAAAGAGCTCTGAACAAACAGTCCACAGAGAAAACAAATTCAAAGAGATTCGTAAAAGCAGAGAAGTATTTACAACACCCCTGTAGTTACTATAAATTTACCATAAAACTATGGTTTTTATAGCAGACAACCGAACAAAAACAGAAGTTTTATGTTTTCTGAAGAAAAGAATTCTGCTGCACTTCCACAATTTTGCTCCTGTACGCCTGAATTTATCTTTCTAAATGTAGGTTTTATGCTGACTAGAAAATCGAAATGTCTGCTGTTTACGAGCCTAACTCGTCTGTTGTACTTATCCACGAGAACACATGCACCGATAAGGACATTCAACGACCTTGTCGACAGATCATTTTGGCCAGTCGATTACCTTGTCCGTTGTGCGTTCCTGCTAAGGGAACGCTTGCATATATTGTGGGGTTTTATTTTTATTTTGTGCTGTCAGAATGTTTTCAGGAGAGCACCCTGAGCATATGAACACGTAGCTCGGAAGAGCCTTTTAAGAAACCTCATTCTTGGCAAGACGACTGCCATCCAAGGCGGGTAGTTGTCGAACAACTCGACTTATACCTCGGGTCAATTTCATTCCAATCATTTATTTCAAATATGTATAAATTGTTATTTTATATGCCAAGAGAATCTACTATAATCTAACTTTAAGTTCTCCAAAAGAAAAGATGGCTCTTGCTAGTTGTTTTACGTCGCACCGACACAGATAGGTCTTATGGCGACGATGGGACAGGAAAGGGCTAGGAGTGGGACGGGAGCGGCCGTGGCCTTAATTAAGGTACAGCCCCAGCATTTGCTTGGTGTGAAAATGGGAAACCACGGAAAACCATCTTCAGGGCTGCCGACAGTGGTTTCGAACCCACTATCTCCCGATTACTAAATAACTTACTGGCCGCACTTAAGCGACTGCAGCTATCGAGCTCGGTTTTTATATATTCTAAAAACTTAAAACATTAATGTCGGCGTCAACAAGGGCATCCTTTCATCAAACAGGACCAAGTGCACAAGTGCGACACAGGTCACACCCGCGACCACACGAAGGTATGGGAAAAATGATAAAATAAGAAAGAAAAACGAAGCCATGGCCCATACAGTCTATAAGGACTCTGAGGTCTGTCAAGATGACTGCTCCCCAGGTAGATGGTCTTAGAAACTGATAATTTTTGAAACTTAGAAATGGTTCAGATAGACCTAATCAGCCCGTGTTTGTTGTTGGCCTTTGTGGAATTAGTTAACACTTGCCCTTCCAGTGATCGAGAGTTCCGAATTCTTGTCCTTAAGCTAGTCAAATTTTCAACTTTCGTCATAGAATTACTATTATTATTATTATTATTATTATTATTATTATTATTATTATTATTATTATTATTATTGAAGCTGATGATATGGAATTATGGTTGCGTCGAAGGGTGTCGCATTTAGTTACTTTTTGTATTGTACTCGAGTCGAAAACATACAAATTTGCAGTTAATGTACAAGTCAGTTTGAAGTACACAGAACATAACATGTGAAATCATATTACACATGCCCAATATTTTGCAATGTCCAATGCACTCGGAGTGGCTTGTAGGAGATCATCCTCTGTGCAAAATATTGGGCACAAAGAGCTCGTAGTTTGTTCTTGTTCACATTCGCACCATGTGCCACTTGTACTGAAACCCCATTTCTTCAAGTCATCCCTGGATCTTCCCACTCCTGATCGTAGCCTGTTCACAGACTTTAGTAACTAATAATAGTTTATTATTATTATTATTATTATTATTATTATTATTATGCCCGACTCGTTGGCTGAACGGTCAGCGTACTGGCCTTCAGTTCAGAGGGTACCGGGTTCGATTCCCGGCCGGGTAGGGGATTTTAACCTTAATTGGTTAATTCCTACGGCACGGGGGCTGGTTGTATGTGTTGTCTTTATCATCATCATCATCATCATCACCACGACACGCAGGTCACCTACGGGTGTCAAATAGAAAGACCTGCACCTGGCGAGCCGAACCCGTCCTGGGATATCCTGGCAATAAAAGCCATACGACATTTCCTTTTCATTTCATCATCATTATTATTTAAATGGAAACATTTTCTTCTTGGTAGTCAGAATAGTTACATCAATAAGTAAGCGTTCCGGATCGTGTCCTGAATCGAATCAGGTATTCAGCTCTTCGGTTTTAGACTTTTTTTTTTGTAGTTGGCTTTACGTCGCACCGACGCAGATAGGTCTTATGGCGACGATGAAACAGGGGAGGGCTAGGACTGGGAAGGAAGCGGCTGTGGCCTTAATTAAGGTACAGCCCCAGCATTTGCCTGATGTAAAAATGGGAAACCACGGAAAACCATCTTCAGGGCTGCCGACAGTGGGGTTCGAACCCACTATCTTCCGGATACTGGATACTGGCCGCACTTAAGCGACTGTAGCTATCGATCTCGGTGTTTACTTTATTATTATTATTATTATTATTATTATTATTATTATGATTATTATTATTATTATTATTATTATTAAATATTTCTTCTAGGGAGCTAGAACAATTACATCAATAAATGAGTTAGCATTTTGGATGTTAAAATTGTTTCAGGTTGTGATTCATCCGTATTCTGGCCTTGATCTGACACTTACTGATATAGCCTATATTAAAACTGCATCATATGGCGGAAGTGAGAGTACACTTCCGAAGTTTGCCGTGATCAAGCGTCTAACAAAAAAATTGTAACTTAATTTGTTTTACGTCGCACCGACACATATAGGTCTTATGGGGACGATGGGATATGAAAAGGCTACGAGTGGCAAGGAAGCGGCCGTAGCCTTAATTAAGACACAGCTCCAGCATTTACCTTGTTTGAAAATGGGAAACCACGAAAAACCATCTTCAGTACTGCCGACGGTGGTCTTCTCCGTTCTCTTAATTTTATAGATTTTAGCCCTTGCTAAATCGGTGAATCTGTTTTACATGTGTAGGCTGAAGATCTGTTTTGTACACACTAGGTGTCAGCAAAGAACATGAGCCTTACGCCTACTGAATAATAATTTAAGTAGTTACGAGTAAATTGTTCTTAGATACCATCTTATTCACTTGGCTTGCATTGTAATTAGAGGATTATGTAAAATCTAATCCTTGTTTCATTTGCATACACAATTTCTCATGTGGCTTAAAACAAACTGAAGAACATTTCGTTAAGGGAAGGTGAAATTCGGAGACACACGAAATAAACATAGAATTCCTTGATTCACCTCCGGTCGTTTTTCTTCTACATGTTTTCCCTACCCACTTTTGAAACTCACAGTTAGATGACAGGGCAATCAGACCCTGGGATGTTATCGTTGTTGATGTCGTCGTCGTCGTCGTGTAAAGCGAAAAAAATAACAATAACAAAAAAAAAAGCCTATATTATCAACCTCTCATAAGAACAATTGTAGGGAAAACATATTATAACGTTGTTCCTTTCTGATGAGGTCATTTTAAGCTTGTACCCACACAGTAGAAGCATTAGAGTCTGGATACGATCCACTGAGAGATGGAACGATCCCTTCATCCTGGAGTGCCATCAGTAGCAAAGAGGTTCTGTCATGTTTTGGGGTGAGACAGTGTTTGGTCGACATACGCCTTCCGATTCCTATCCAGGGTAACATGGCTCGTCTGGTATACATCTCCATAAACGAACCCAGGTCTCCGAAGACGGCAACTAAAAGTGCTGTTACAATACGGAGGCGGGCTGTGTATTTTGGTCTCTCTCGTCGTACGTTCGTACAGTACGAGGTTTGACCGGAAAATACGTATAAATCCGTCGGGGTGACGTATCACGTATCGTGGAGGCGCCGCCAGGTTGCACTGCTGTTGTTGCCAATCTTCTCAACGCTCAGTTCGAGTCGGAGAGCTCTGCGTGTCAGTAGCAGTGTGCGGCTGCTTGTTGAAAGTTACCCGTTTTCACCTGCCGTCGGTATGGAGCTCTCTCTGATTGAGGAACAGCGCATCAACATCAAGTCTCAGAGCTCGTGTGGCCCGAGTTCGACCGGATTTGGCACAAGGGGGCAGGTGGATCCTTCATCACGACAATGCGCCTGCTCACACGTCGCTCGTTGTGCGTGAGTTTTTGGCCCGAAGCTCAATCACCGTGACAGACCACCCGCCTTATTCACCCGATTTAGCCCCTTGTGACTTCTTCCTGTTCCCGAAATGCAAAATGGTGCTTCGGGGGCGGCACTTGGGTGATGTGGAAGCCATCAAGGGAGAAACGACACGGCAACTGAACAGCATCACAACTGAAGACTTTCAACAATGTTATCAACAGTGGAAACGGCGTTGGCAGAAGTGCATCTTGTCTCAGGGAGAGTACTTTGAAGGAGACCATATTGTAATACCTGAATAATTGTCAAATAAAGTTATTATTCAACTTTTATACGTATTTTCCGGACAAACCTCGTATCTCTTTCTCGGTATCATGTCTTGCGAACCTGTCGCCAGCCTGTTTCGGGAAAAGAAGGAAAAATACATCCACTACAGTACTTGGAAATCCTGTCTTTGAAACTCGACGCAGATAGCATGTACCTTGTTAAAAACGACGCCTCATCTTAAACAAAAATGCTGAAAATATAACCAAATGTGAACGTATATCACTAAAATAAGCAAATGTGACCTAAACAGTAAAAAGGCCAAAATATGCATTAATATGCAACATATAATTGGTTTAAGCGGGCTAATAATAATCGTATGGCCTCAGCTACCGTGTGCAGACATTTCAATTTGACGCCATCTGGCTGTCTGCTCGTCAATTTCGACGTTCCGTTTTACTCTAGGCCCACTAGATGGCAGGCCGAGTAAACCGAACTCTCTTGGGCGTCTATGGCTGAGATTTAATTAATTTTGTCGGGTAAACACCAAATGTGTCACCAGAGATCTTTTACATGCCGACATCGTACGACATGGAGTGTCGAATAGACTTTTATCCGCCCTTCAAAAATCCGACTACCTCTGCCGGGTTTGAACCCGCTAATTTGGGATCCGGAGGCCGACACTCTACCACTGATCCACAGAGGCAGCTTAAGCGGGCTGAGGGACCTATAATTCAGTTATTTTTCAGATTACGGGTAAAATAAGCTCAGAAAGGAAATATGACTTTCACTTCAATAACACATCAACATTTTCTCCTTACAGTATTTCACTTATCTTGCACATAATTTATTACCCCTGTTTTTTCAAGCATTTGTTTCATTTTTTCATTTAATTCCCTTTGTTACTACAGAAGAGATGTTTAAGAGGTGATGTGGATGAACTAATGATGATCCGAATTGAAAATGCGCAGTACACATGCAGTCGAAAGAAGGTGAAGTTGCAAAAAAAAAAAAAAAAAAAAAAACGCTGAGGCCTATACAAAGACTAAGATAGGATCTTTAAGCCAAAACCGAGGAAAAAGAAAAAAAAAGTACAAATAAAACCCATCATTTTCTGGCCGACAGTGACCCAGAATGAACATACTGTTACGAATAAAACTCCGTCTGTTCGTATCCCACTGTCGGCAGCCCTGAACATTGGTTTTCCGTGGTTTCCCATTTTCACACCAGGCAAATGATGGGGCTGTACCTTAATTAAGGCCACGGCCGTTTCCTTCCAACTCCTAGGCCTTTCCTCTCCCATCGTCGCCATAAGACCTACCTGTGTCGGTGCGACGTAAAGCAAACTAGCAAAAGAAAAAGAAACCTCCGTCCGTTTCATTACTCTAGTTTATTTCATGATGTCCCAATAAATACACACATGATTCTAATCAATCACGAATGTCCACAATTACTAATTACAAGTCTCTCTCTCTTTCTTATGGCACAGCAGGCCGTCCGACCCGTTGCTATACCTGGGGACGCTTAATCCCTATTTTCACTTCCCCAAGTCCGGTCACCTCATACAGCAGCTGTGTGTAAACCGCTGGATCTGAACACAGGGCTACGGGCCACTCGACACACGATGATTGTTCGTTGGTTCGACTCCACAGACAGTCCAGTAATTCACGCAGTCACATGCAGTGAACAACGAAACAGCAACAGGTCAGCAGTATTCGACAGCAGGACGATACTCACAATAGGTCCATTTACCCTCACATTTACGATAGCAGCTTCCCTCGCTGACTACGGCGCCTCTCAGTCTACAGAAATACTCAAACATAGATAGTACACAGTCTTACGTCCCGTCGTCTCCAGCCCACCTACTCACTGGATTCTCCGACACCACACCAACAGCTCCTCGTTCAGACCTCGGTGGGACACTAGCGACAGTCAACACCTCTGTCGCCTCCAGCTCAGCCACCGAACTCCAACGCACCGAGTCTCACACTGACTTCACCACGGAGCCCAACTCCGACTACGACTCCACCACGGAGCCCAACTCTGACTGACTGTCCACGGCTAGCCTCCCTTTTTATAGCTCGGGTGATTTGAGCCAGAATTTTTGCGAGGTGGCTAAAGGTAGAACATTTCCATTGAATCTCCAATAAACTCACTGGTAAGCCGGCCGACGAGAACAATACACGGAAAGGCCGGCCCCACCCTACAAGCCGGCTGGGAGATCCCAGGTCGTGTGAATCACTAACCCCTTCCTGGAAGTACCGAGACAGGCTACCAAGGGGCTGGCACGTGTCAGTATATCATGTTGGGCCTCATCTTCGGACACTCGCGAAAAAAGGATCTTTCCTCAACTTCCGAGCCCTAGTAATAATCTAATACTTGCTAGCTATTCCTAAAATGCTAAAATGCTTAGGTCATATTTAGCTACATTTTAGGGCATATTTGCTTTCAAGTTTTGTACTTCTTTAGGTCATAAACTTCCGAACCGTAGTAATTACTAATTTTAATTC